>NC_065422.1:8486387-9107012 GCF_024362695.1 Pectinophora gossypiella
TTCTTACACTTTTTACTAGTATTCAAATTATATTTTAATGTTATTTAGTTTAAACACAAGAAATATAAATATAACACCTGGTCACGACTTATTTGTAACACCGTATTCTTACCAAGATGGCCGCCCTCGCTAAGTTTCTGTTCGCACTGAGCGTTTCTGCCTTTTTAAGTCGATGGTAACTATGGTTACCAATAACGGGTAAGATTGACATAGACATTTTGTGTGTGTGATTTCAGGAATTAAAGAAAACCAGTAGAAAAATTAAGGTTTATTAATATGAACTAAAACCAATTTATAATTGAATGCTTGTTTTATTTACATTTTTTACCAAGCACTTAACATTCGGACCTTAAAAATATATATTTTTTATTAGAATTTAAAATTACAGTCTTGCAATACAATATACTTGATTGCACAAAATGACGTACCAAACAAATAAATCGAGACACTAGAGACAAAAGGCGGCCTTATTGCTAAATCTAATTGCGCCTGCCGCTTTCTGTCCGTAAGCTCCTGTCGGACATCTACTGGCAGTTTAGTAATTCGTTTTTTTTTTGTAATTACTCTCTGTGTCCTCTCTATAGCTGAACTATAGCATCTCTGAAAAAAAAGTCATTGTTTAGAACTGAAATTAAAATAACGCTAGCGCTCCGTTTGTACGAACCCTTAAACCCAGATAAGTCGATGGTAGGTTTAGTTACCATGATGAAAGTTGACCAAATTTGGTGTACCCTGCAATCAATATCCTGGGCATCTGCTGAAATAATTGTTTATTTCGGTAAATAATGTGTTTCCACGAGTAACTAATAAGTAACGTGGTATATTTAAAACATTATAAAATATAATGCGTCGTGTAATATTCCGTAATTTGCCTCCATTTTAGTGTCAAGAGACGTTTTTTTTGATACGATATTTTTCTCTTAATGTTTTTGGAACAAAATCATGGCTTAAATGTTCAGGTTTTTGTAGAAAACGGTAGAGGATATATTCAAGATGTATGCTAATCAATAAAAATAATATATTTTATATACTTACGGCATATTTCTTGTCTAAAACACTCAATCGCAAACACAGTAGTTGACAGTAGACTCGACCAACACTCGTCTGACTTCGACAGTTGTTTTTTTAATGTTACCAACTCATAGGGAAGAGATGCAAATACCACCTAGTAAGGATTTTTATAGTACACAATACTAGTATAATTTTATAATCTATACTAGCTTGTAAAACTAGTTAATCCATAAAATTGGTCACCCTAACGGAACCCCGACTATTGGTAAGTATAGCTACCATCGACTCCTGAGGTGAATTTGGAATCGGTAGCTATAATTACCAACGACTGTAGAGTGGTTAAAAATAAGGAAACGGTTTATTAAATCATACATTTGGAGCATTGCACTCTATGGAAGTGAAACGTGGACTATGACACAGAGAGACAGAGAAAGGTTGGAAGCGTTTGATATGTGGTATTGACGAATGATGGAGGATATAAGCTGGTCTGAAATGGTGTCAAATGAAAAAGTGGTGGAAAGAGTTGAAGAAAAAAGAACCATAGTGAAGACTATAGAGAACCGGAGAGGAAATATGATTGGCCACCTGATACGACACGATTCATTTATAACAAACATCATAGAAGGAAAAATCATAGAAGGAAAAAGGGGTAGACCTAGGAGAACATTTATGAAACAAATAAAAGAAAAGGTCGTGTCGTATCAGGAGGTGACAAGAGGGCAGCTCTTAAATAAAGAGAGAAAGAACGGTAACTCCCCGCTCCGCACCATTTCGTACCGGACACCCAACTCACCTCACCCCCTCTAGGTCTTACTTTAGTCACATTAAAAAGGACACAAAACCTCTGTGGTTTTTAGTTACAAACACATGACAGTTTTAAGCAAAAATCTTTAACAACTCAACTGATAGTGAAAGCAAATGGAATAAGTACTTACATGAGCGGCAACAGTAGGTACTTAATTTTTACTTTTCTTGATTTAATGCGCCGGCGCCGGGCGGTTCACAATGAAGCTGACGTCTAATGCGTTTTGTTTGGTTGAAGTTGACGCACGACGATGGCGCGTTTTGTTGGCATTTTTATTAAAGAGGGGTATTGCGTATTCTGTAATGTTTTTAATCCGTAATTTATATTACCCTTTACCGTACATTTGGAATTGGGATAAAGTTTATTTCTTTAAGGTAATATTTCTGAAGTATTAGATAATTCTAAAATTGTGTATCCTAGATTACGAGTACGCAATACTCGTATGTTATCTTAATTGACTTCAAATATGTGTAGTGCCTACCCTGGTAAACAATTTATTATTATGTTACAGTAAATTAAATGAAGCAAGCTTGGAAGGTCCCAAGAAATCCAATAATTGAATAAAGGACGACCTTCATTATGTAACTCACTACACGTGGGAACATCGTAGAATTATCGTGGGAAGTCTTCTTTGTATTGCTTCCATGCTGGACTGGTAGCAAGTGAAAGCATAGGGCATGTGCAGCTGCTTATTGTCTATAACTCAATATGCAGCAACTTTTTGACACCAAGTCTCAATCTATATAATTATTATGCAGGCTGTTAGTGACATCGTAACGAATACTGACGGGGATGATTCAGACCATGATTCTGAGTTAGTATCAAGTGGAATAGAAATTAGTATCGTCGCAAAATTATTTTTTTTATTTTTGTGTTACTTTTGCGATGGAAAAATCCACATGATATTAACTCAGAATAGTAAACTGAATCATCCCCCTCAGTATTCGTTACGATCTCACTTCCACGGCCACAAGTGGTGTTAGTGACACCGTAACGAATGCTGAGGGGGATGATTGAGACTTCTGAATTGATATCAAGTGGAATTTCCTGTCTAAAATATTATGTTCTTTTTGTGTTTTTTTTTTTAATTATTTTGAGTTCCATACTTTTGCGAATCCCTTAAACTTTTCTTTACAATGTCACTAAAACCCTGTATCGAAGCGAAAGGTGACTCACTCATCACGAAATATAAAAAAATATTTCATTATTTTTCTAAACAACCCTCACACAGGAGTGAAATAGGGGATGTGAATTTGTATGGAAAATATTTTATTTTTAAAGCTGTCTACCCTAACCTCACATAACATACTGCCCGTACGAAGCCGGGGCGGTTCGTTAGTATGGATACAAGTAATCAACCTATCGCCCATATAGTATTCATGTAGAAAGGATGATTATACCTCATGATGTGAACAGCCTCCGTGGTCTAGTGGTTAGAGCGTTGGGCTCACGATCTGGAGGTCAGGGGTTCGATTCTCGATGGGGACATTGTCGAAATCACTTTCGAGACTGTCCTTTAGACATTCCAGACTTGAATCACCTGATTGTCCGAAAAAGTAATTGCGTGCTTCGGAGGGCACGTTCAACCGTTAGCCCCGGCTATTACCCGCAGTGAAACAGCGTGGTGGAGCGTACTCCATCTCCTCCGGTTGATTGAGGGGAGGTCTGTACCCAGCAGTGGGACTATATAATTTATGTATGTGGACAGCACCTCGTTAGTTACAGCAGTCCTGAATATAAAATATCTCTGTAAATGCAAACAAGAAAAAAAGATTCCGCAAACACAAATAAGAAATTCAATTTCAAACCAGTCCAGCTGCCTAGGAAACTTGTAGAACACAAGTTTTAAGAATACAAACTACTGTTTGACTTTATAACAACATGCGACTTATGTTCACTGTTGTACATTCTATGAGTTCATCGCGTAACTGGACTCTATATAAGTGTAGTAATAGTATTTTATGCAACAGTTGTATAAGAAGGGTCAAAAAATGCGAGTGGCGTGAGTTGCGATGTGAGCCTTGGCGAACATCGCAATAAGAGACGCCACGAGCATTTTTTGACCTAGTTATACAACGTTGCATACAATACTTTTTCTACGACGACGTAATTTTAAATGAAACCAAAATTTTCCAATTTATTTTCCAACGCGCGGGTAAATGGCGGCAAATGTATACTTTTTTTTTATAGTATATCTATGGCACCAAACAAAGTAAAGGTGCCAGTTTCCAGGTCAAAAAAAAAAAAAACAACAACAATGCTTTTTTGGCGACATTATAGTACAGTTACACTTTGTAAACAATGCTTTTATAGGCCATAGAGCGTACACTTTTTCAAAGAGTTTAATTATGTATGTACTTATATTAGACTTTTTGGTTATTTAAATGCCAGATTAAAGTAGAGGAGTAGAAAAATATATTACCTGGAAACTGGCACCTTTACTTTGTTTGGTGCCATAGATATACTATAAAAAAAAAGTATACATTTGCCGCTATTTTCCCGCGCGTTGGAAAATAAACGCAAACCGCAGATGATCGGGCCGTCAGTGCGTTGCATTTAGATACTTTGTTTTATTATTATTGTTTTATGAATTTGGTTTGTTTTTCTTTTTGTTTTGGTATTTTTTTATTTTATATATTTTTTTTTGTCTGTGTACTTATTGATTTCCGTGTGGTTTCTGTCCTGTGTTAAATGTAATGTACCTGTCTGTCTGTGTCTGTGGTGTCCGGAAGTAATAAATGTTTCTTTCTTTCTTTCTTTCTTTAAATTGGAAAATTTTTGTGTTTCGTTTCAAAACACTAAAAAGTATAAAATAAAAAGGAAAAATGACGTCGTCGTAGAAAAAGTATTGTATGCAACGTTGTATAACTAGGTCAAAAAAGAACATCGCAATAAGAGACGCCACGAGCATTTTTTGACCCTTCTTATACAACTGTTGCATAAAATACCATTACATAGCTTTTACACTATACCTCACAGTAATACAGTGTAAAAGCTTTCAGTGTCCAGTTAGTGAATTTCTAGCCTTCATAACTAGCACGAGTTGTGTTTCTAGCTTTGATCGTATTTCACACACGCTGCCCACTAGTTAGTACCAGTCGAACAAAAGGCGACTTTGCACTGTTTCAAGCCGAATTATAAAATAACATTCGCTCACGACTCTATCCCAGAAGTACATCCATCGCAGATGAACTAAGTACCCAAACTTCACCGAGCTTTCCGATCCGAATTATATTTACTACTAGTTTAAACCATAAAACTCGATTTTGATTTTGATATTATGCTCCCGATAGTATAAAAAATGTACCTCTACAAGGTGCTAGTAACACCGTACCGAATATATCGAATACTGACTGTATGCTTATGTTCATATGTAGTGTGTTATATGTGTATTGTTTTGTATATACTCTTGATTATAATGACAATGGGACAAAGATATAGTAGATCCCCTATTGCGACAGAAACACCTCATCATCATCAGCCCATTGCAGTTCATTGCTGGATATAGGGCTCTTCCAAGGCGCGCCACAAAGCCCTATCCTCAGCCTTACGTATTCAGGCGTTTCCAGCCACCTTCTGCAAGTCGTCCTGCTACATTGCCAGGAGTCGACCCACACTGCGTTTCTCGAGATGCGGTCTCCACTCCAGAAAACCCTTGCACCAGCGGTACTCACCCACTTTAATTCTTGATATCTGAAGTAAACTAGTTTTAACTTTATTTAAACACTGATCTCCATGAAATTAAAGAAGAAGAAGAAGAAGAAGAATAAGGCTTAGCATACTGATTGACCACGAGCCCTTTTATTATTATTTCTGTCCTACACCATCCCACTGCAGGGCAATGGCCTCTCCCTTTTTTCCACTCGTCACGCCATGTTTTTTTCGGAGCCCTTTTAAGTATGTACGTTTGTATTCCAGGTTCCAGCCGCACCTGGACGAACGCAGTGTCCGAACTCAGATGAACGCAGTGTCCGAACTCGGATGAACGCATTGTCAACTCGGAAGAACGCAGTGTCCGATCTCGGATGAACGCAGTGTCCGATTTCTGATGAACGCAGTGTCCGAACTCGAAAGAACTCAGTGTCCGAACGCGGATGAACAGTGTCCGACTCGGACTCATATATCACCCGTCGTCTGAACTGCAGTCGACGCCTGAAAGCCAATTACAACACACGAAGCTTCACTTGAGAACTCCGATAATGGGCCTGGCTAATTGGGATCGCTTTGAGCTGATACAACCGATTATACATGATATTTATTGGAGCACCAATGAGTTATTAATTTATCTTAAGTGCAGTTTTCACTAATACAGTTGGCTCGACCATTATAGACACCGATACGGCTCGCCTTTACCTTTTACGGAAAACTCGGTGAGGTGGGGGTACTTAGTTCATCTTGCGATGGATGTACCTCCGACTATCCCAATTGGGATTGGTCGGGAGCTTATTCAAGCTTTATTTTAGGATGCTCATACCCCATCGCCGTGTTCTTGTTTAGGTGATTTTTTAAATTCGACAACTCCTTCATCTCGCGATGGAGCAGGAAGGTGGAATTTTAGGATATTGGAAGAATATAGTTATGATAATCTCATAACTATATTCTTATGGAATAATTCAGATTGAAGCTGTTTTAGCTGGTAAGGCACCTGTGCAGTTATTATTACATCCACTACAAGAGATAATGTTTAACAATTTTTCATTAAAAGCTTTTTAATAAAAATCATCATCATTTCCCTAGCATTATCTCGGTATTCACAGGGTCTGCTTACCTAACTTGAAGATTTAACGGGTACGGTATTTTACAGAAGCAACTGCCTGCCTGACCTTCCAATCTGCGACGAAAACCAGCCCAATACAGGTTAAGTCACATACCTCCGAAAATGCATTTCTCGGGAATGTGGGTTTCCTCACGATGTTTTCCTTCAACGCTGAGCACGTGATAAAAATAAGAATAAATAATTAAATAATTTTGCGGGGTAGTTATCCCCTCTATATCCATCACAAAACTGCGCTGTGCAGTAGTACCAGAGAAGTTGTATATAATTTTTCAAGAATTCAGAACTAATTACAACTCGACTCCGGGCTATTAGTTTTACTTTTAGTTGAGTTCAACGTTTAACTGCAGTCAGCAGATAGCTTCGGCATTCCACTTTTCTTTTTCAATGACTTTCGTGGTGGAAGTTAATACGCCGGAGGAAATGTAATGAAGTTGGCTTCAAAAAGTAAAGATATTTAAGATCTTTAGAACTAAATTATAATATTAGTAAGAAAAAAATGGCATAAAAATATTGAACACCGCTTACATATATGTATATTAAGGGTGTTAATGACATCGTAACGAATACTGAGGGGGATGATTCAGACCATACAAACAATACAATACAATACAATACAATATATTGCACCAAAATAGAAAGAAATAATTACAAAAAATCTCTTAAATAAGCCCCACCATACCATAATTCTGAGTTAATATCAAGTGGAATTTTCCGTCAATCCCATAAGGGTAGTTTCCAACTAGTCAAATAAGTTACTTTTTACTAAACTGCAAAACATGAAATTAGGTACTATGGAATTTGTATGAAAAAGCAACCTGTGATGTCATAGAAAAACGTGACAAAATGTCGCACATTTTACACTATTGACATTCATAAATAATTTAAATAGAGAAAAAAAAATTCTCACGTTTAGATCTGTCTTTATTTATAAATCAGAATTTCATTATTTTTCTTTGACCTTGGAAATTCCCTTGGAAAAACCCAACTGTCCCCGTCGCGTCGCGTCGTTTAATTTTAATCCATACAATGTCCCATCGGAAATATTTTACCACAAAATACATAAATAACACACATTTATGCTTAATAACACGCAAAACACAAAAATACCTAAACACACAAACTTAAAACTGCATGGTGTTTATAGTATTTTTATCAACATCGTAATTCCCTATTTTATTACACCTTTAAAACATATTTTTGACACAGTGTGAACTCAGAACGAAACGACTATACGTTGGATTATGATCGAGAAAACTATAATCCTATTTTTTGTGAGTTTCCTTTTTGTTTCACTAACACAATTCGCTCGACCATTATAGACGGCGATACGGCTCACCACCTATCACCTAAGTGAAAGCTTAGTGAGGTGTGGGTACTTAGTTCATCTCGCGATGGATGTACCTTTAATATAACCCAATTGGAATACAGTCGTGAGCTATTGTTATGTGCCATATCCTTTCATAATCGATTTTAAATATACTTTATTGCACCAGAATAATCCCTCATTCAGCGCTTATCGCTATCGACCCACTAGGGTCGATTAATTCTTTCAAATATTTTTCCTCTCAGACGACGCCCTGAGCCGAGGTTCGCGCCCAACTGGGCACCCTCAGGCCTGTTGTCTTAAACGTTGTACCGGGTGAGAGCCTTCAGCGCTCCCCATTTGTCCGGCCAAGTAGTTAATGCCATCTGCGGCAAATCTACAATAAGTCACGTCAAAAAAAAAAAGCACCAGAATAAGATAATACTTAGTCCGTTCTGTTTCAAATACCTTTAAGTTTACCTTTACATAATAACTATTAAGACAAGTAATCTGTGTTAAGTGTTAAGCCAAAGTTCCGTATCCTACGCGTTACCGAATAGATAAGGTCAAATTATCATGACATTATCTGAGGAATTCTTCACGTAGTCACTGGATAGCATTCGAATTTTAAAAAATTATAAGTCAGCATCGGAATTATTTTGTTCAGTGAAAGTAACTACAATTTCATATAAAACTGAAAATTCAGACATCGCATTCGATACGGGAATTTTTTGATCAGCTTTAAGCGTTAGGAATTGCGCAGGGTATCACTCCATAGAACGTGACAGCGTGTCTGCGTTGCGTGAATGCTTACGTATGAGTAACGTCTTCGCTCCACGTTAAACAATGCCTCAGTACTCTCGAATAATCACAAAATAGTAAATGATATCTGAAAAAATATGCCTATATACGCGGTGTTAGTGACGTCGTAACGAAAACTTCGAGGGATGGATCAGACCATGATTCTGAGTAGATATCAAATAGAATTTTCCAACACAAAGGTATGTTTAGAACTGAAATTAATTTAAAAAGCATTTAAAATTTTCATGAAGAGAAATCCTCTTGATATCAATTCAAAATTATGGACTGAATCATCCCCCTCAGTATTTGTTACGATGTCACTAACACCCTGTATAAAAATATTTATATTTTGTACAGTTCGCAACCGCCATAAAAACACAGAATCTTCATCAAAAGCTCTCAGCAGCCGATATGCAATATTTATCTAATTTGGGTAAGTAAATAACGAATCATAATATTTTATGTTATTGAGTATTGAGTATTAAATTGCAGTCGCCAATCGACGCGAGTTGTTTTACACGATCGAGAATTCTATTATCATCGACATAATCATAAACAGCCTATATATGTCTCACTGCTGGGCAGAGGCCTTTCCTCAATCAACCGGAGGGGGTATAGACCATACCACACTGCTCTACTTCGGGTTGGTGGAGGTGTTTTTACGGCTAGTAGCCGTGACCAACGGCTTAACGGCTTACCTTAAAGAAGGTGCGATTGGCGGACGCTTCTATAAAAAAAACTGAACCTGTCAAATCTTCGCATTAGGCAAGCGGATCTTGTGAAAAGGAATAACTATAGGCAGATGATGATGTCCATGTTTACTGGTGACAGGTGTCTCTATTCGACCAAATGGGGAGTTACAGCGGCGTGAACCTCAGCCCGCTGCTCCTTTACCGGTTGGTGGAGATGTCGTGCAATCATCAGATGACAGCTTACAGTTGGTATGTGAGTCCAAATCAGAAAGAGCTGCCCATCGCCTACAAGGAGCATGAGCTCATGTTACACCAAATGTGACCTTTGGGGTCAGCACAAACCCAATGAGAAATTTCCCAGAAGGCCCAAGCAGTCTTTTTTGCTCTTGTCTTGCAAATTTGCAATTTCTTGAACTGCGCTGACTCTTAATTTACACCATATGCAAGGATATTCTTTCACCGGTATTTTATTTCAGAAAGACTTTGACTTATTATTATTTAGTATTCAGAAGACAATTTGCAGTGGGTTGATCACTATACGCCCCATACAGTTCATCAAAAATGCTGCAAATTGTCTTCTGATTACTGTTGCTTTGCCCACCCATGTAGAAATTACGGATGTGAATTTATGATGTATATTATTGATCTACATGTATATATTATGTAACATCTCATGATTCGAGAACGAGACAAAATGTCATCCGAATCTTAAGTGCAAGTGAGAAAACATATGAAAGTTTCATGCAGTAGAGAGTTTGTGACCCTTTTAGTTGCGCAAACATCCCTGGATTATACAGCGATTACTAGACGACCCCGGATTGATTTTCAATGAGATCGGAGCATGTATTGCGGTGTACTTTACGGGCTTTATTCTGCTCGTGAATAGGAAATTGGCTAAACATATATACTTGGAACATTATACAGACAGAAAGCGTGTAATCTTACGATTAGCTGGTCAGAACACAAAACTGCAGTCAGTTTTTGGCTCAGAACCTATTTTACTAGATACATGATGACACTGACAGCTATTAGCAAGGGGCGCAGGCTCTTAGACTTAAATAAAACTATTTTTAATGGGTTTGCGACTAGCAATAACACCTCAGCCCCATAACGAAATGGCGTTTATGGGGGTTTTTCAATTTATAAAAAAGTAATATGACACTGGTGTCGATTATAAAGGACTTTATGTTAATTAATTAAGAAAATCGACACTTAAGTGTCATTTATTTACGATCTTAGCCTGTCTCTTAAATGGGCAAAAGGAAAAAATATCTGAAGATGAATTTTAATTATTTTACAGCCAGGTTACCCTAGTCCCAGACCAAAGGAGTTACAGCATGAACTCCAACGTCCTGTTGCATTACGGGATGATGGAGTTGCCGACCTTGAAAAATCGCCTAAACAAGACCACGATGATGTGGTATGACGCTAAAATGTATATAGCTTACATAACATAAGCTGAATTGGGGTAGTTAGAGGTAGATCCATCGCAAGATGAACAAAGTAGACTACCTCAATCGGCTAGTTTCCAACTAGTCAAATCAGTTACTTTTTACTAAACGTCAAAACCCGAAATTACTACAGATTTTTTATAAAAAAGCACACTAACATCATAGAAAATGTGATAAAATGTCGAACAATTATTACGTTTTTCTGGATTAAAATTCATAAATAAGATAAATTGAAAAAAGAAAATGTTTTTCATTAGTTTTATATCTGTCTTTAGCGGTATTTAGTATAATAGTAAGTAATCAAAATTTCATAATTTATCTTGAACCTAGTACATGACCCAATTGAGTAGTTTCCTAGGTCAAAGATAAATTATAAAATTTTGATTACTAAATGAAGACAGATCTAAAAGTGACAAAAGTGCTTCCTTTTTTCCATTTATCGTATTTATGAATTTTAATAAAGAAAAATGTAATAATAAGTGCGAAATGTCTCATTTTTCCATAACGTCACAGGTTGCTTTTTCATACAAATTCCATAGTCATTTCGTGTTTTGACGTTAGTAAAAAGTAACTGATTTGACTACTTGGAAACTACCCTATTGGAATATAGTTGTGAGCTTGTTATGATGGCAGCTAAGGCCCTATCTCACTGCAACACCACAGTCGCGCCACCGACGGATTCTTTTTTGCGCAACCAGGTAAGGTATCCTTTATACAACTACTTTACAAAATTATTTTACAAAACTAACTTTATAAAATATTGTCCGTGATGGCGCCACCATGGTTTCCTAAGGTAATGTGAGAGCGCCCTTAAATGCATCTTCCGTCTTATACTAAGTACATGTAACTCAAAGTTAACATGTGATATCAGAGTGCCAAAATAAAATGAGTTATGTGAAAACCATTTCTTTTTTATAAAGATGGTGTCAAGACCACGGCCTTCTAGACGCCAAATGGAAGGCAATATGTTATTATTGCAGAAAATTGGTAAGTAAACGAAAAACTGTTGAAATAGCGGAAGAATTTATATGCCAGATTTAACATTAATTTTAGGAATAAAACTTTGACACTTATATAATATCAAAGGTGTGTTGCTACTTCCTACCTCCCTCATTTACCGCTTATCGCTATCGACCCATTAGGGTCGATTAATTCTTTCAAATATTATCCCCTCAAACGACGCCCTGAGCCGAGGTTCGCGCCCAACTCGGCACCTTCAGGCCTGTTGTCTTACATTTGTACCGGTTGAGAGTCCTCAGCGCTCCCCATTTATTCCACCAAGTAGTTAATGCCATTTGCGGATAATCTACTATTATACTCGCTCCTTGTTCGAGACGGTTTACAGTGTAGTCTACGTCTTATGCTCCAGCATCGTCCCCGTCTCGAACAAGGAGCTTCGTAAAATTGTGATAGAACTTCACTTACAGGTAAGTTCGTTTAATCTCATAATAAGTCACGTCAAAGGAAGCTACTTCCTATTCTTAAGACAGTATTGCTTTTTTCTTTTGATAGATATTAAACAAAAAATATACATCCCTTAAACATCCTTCAACTGATTGCAGGCTACTCCAGCCCTAGACCGCAAAGGAAAATACAGCTCGGTCGCCATCATAGTCCTGCAGGGGATGGTGGACCTGTACCGCAAAAAAAAACTACAGAGGAAGACAGCTCCGAGTTGGTATGGCAATATTAAAAATGTTAAATTTCTTTCTCAGCCTTTAATGTCTTAACCAAACTAGGGATCACAAAGTGACTTTTCGTGATATGTCCCCACCGGGATTCGAACCCGGAGCCCAAAGCTCAACCACTGGACCACGGAGACCGTTACAGCCTGGTAAGTGACTGAAAATGCCTTATCAAAAACAAAAAGACTGTTCTAAACATTTTCCAACCGAACTATGAATTACGTCCGAGACAAATTGTCAATCGCTAAGGCAATTAATAACATAGGTATGAAACAATGTTGCGGAACTATCGATAATTTTTCAATCGATAGTTTTCAAGAGCATTCCATCGATATTATCGATAGCGAAACCTGACAATAGACGATCGACAGAGTGCAATGATTGACTTTCCTGTCGGCGCGCCGCGGCGTTCCCCAAAAACACGATAGATGGCGTTGTTAAGTTTTTCCAAACAATCAATCAATCAATAATACGTACAATAGGCGGCCTTATTGCTAAACAGCAATTTCTGCCAGGCAACCTTAGCTTTACCTTTTTTTTTCTTCGTTTAAACTTCTAATTTCATGGATAACGGGTATACACATCTTTTATCTTTGTTTTTGGGTATAAACGATAACCCTTTTTTATTACACCAAGGTACAATAACAACTTCCACTCATTATTATTACTTATTATTACTTGTGGCTCGAGGAGCTCGGTGGCGCAGCGGTAAACGCGCTCGGTCTGCGATTGTTGAAGTTAAGCAACCTTCGCAAAGGCCGATCATAGGATGGGTGACCACAAAAAAAGTTTTCATCTCGAGCTCCTCCGTGCTTCGGAAGGCACGTTAAGCCGTTGGTCCCGGCTGCATTAGCAGTCGTTAATAACCATCAATCCGCACTGGGCCCGCGTGATGGTTTAAGGCCCGATCTCCCTATCCAGCCATAGGGAAGGCCCGTGCCCCAGCAGTGGGGACGTTAACGGGCTGATGATGATAATGATGATGACTTGTGGCTCTGCCCACCCTATTGGGGATTAAGGGCGTGAGTTTATGTATGTATGTGTATGTATCAATAGACTATTGGTACTGTTAGCGATTGCGTGAATTTAAAAAAAAAGCAAATCGTGCGTCGGGGCGCCATACCGCAGCCTTTTGCGCGAAGGAGCATTAAGCAGTTGTCATTTAGTGGAGAAAGGCGCCATGGAAAAAATAATTAAAACAAGGGAGTTCAACGGAGATTATTGTGTTAACAAGAGTACTAGAGTGAATTAGATAAAGTATTTTATAACTGGGGCTTTTTTCAGTACTGATATGTTAGTAAAACGTCGTATTCTGTGACGATGGTAACTTCTTTATATATACAATCGAGATGATAAGTTTTTGACGTGACTTATTGTAGGTTGTCCTCTTATGGCATTAACTACTTTTGACCGGACAAATGTGGAGCGGTGACGGCACTCACCTGGATTCTTCGCTTGTTTTACCATTTGTGGTGAGATTCCTTAATGCTCCCAGTTGTCCAAGTAATAAGTGATATCTGAGGTGTAATTTAACACTCAACTTTTTGTACAGGTAGTTATACAAAATACAAGGCCACCTCATAGTCGCAAAAAGCTGAAGAATGATGAGAAACTGGGTAAGTAAATCAAGGAATACCGAAATCATAATCTCTCTAGCCTTAAATCCACAGGGTCGGCTTACCTAACCTGACTGTCTGTCTGACCTTCCAACCCGCGAAGGGAAAACCAACCCAGTACAGGTTAGGCCACATACCTCCGAAAATGCATTTCTTGGGAATGCGGGTTTCCTCTCGATGTTTTCCTTCGCCGTTGAGCACGTCATAATCATTTATGATCCAAAGACAGTCATTGGTTTAAGCCTGTGCTGGATTCGAACCTGCGACCTCAAAGTGAGAGGCAAGCCTTCTACCAACTAGGCGACCACGGCTCAAGGAATATCGAAATATTGGAAGAAGTCGCCAATCTACATGAAATGTTTTTACAGATACGGAGAATTCGTATACGAACACCCGTATTCTAAGAACTCTGCCTCAGCTGAGAATTTCAATACTTTAAGTTGACATTTGCATGTTCGACTTGAGGACTTTACTCACCGGAGTCGAGCATATCATACTGCCAACAAAATAATACGAAAATAATGACGCAGTACCTTACTGGAGTAAACTTAGATAACGTTGAGGTTGACATGCTAAGAATGCCGATTTTGAGCTGAGTTCGAGGAAGACCTTGATGTTGCCTCAACTCAGAACAGAGTCGGAACAGAGTCGAAGAGAATACGGATTTACGTCTCTCAGGAACAATCGTTTCAGGTGTTTTCTATTCATCCGATCGGTCGATTGGTCAATCGGCCCCATGGGATTTATTTTTCCCTTTTCACCGATAGATTAGTGTGGCGAACGAGAAAAGTCTTAATAGATCGATTGATCGGGTGAACGGGAAGCACCTATTTGTCAGATTAATATGTCGAACAACAAAAGTGAATTTTTTGAAGTGGGAATTTTCAACAGATTTCCTTTGTAAGTTGTAAACCCTAAGCCTAAATGATAACCCTGATACCAGGGTTAACGAGGTTGCTCGCGCGCCCCCGCGTCCCGTCAAATGGTGCAGGCAGGAACACCGTTGGGTTTTAGTGGGTATACTGGGTGGCGACACCCGGGGAGTCCCACATAACCACGTCGTCCCCCCGGGCGGCGTGGTATGCGTAACGCATTTCCCAACGTTAAAAAAAAAGGGTTAACGAGGTTGGTCGTTGACCTTACAACTTGTACGAGGGAAAAAGAAGATATGATATGCGTCATCTGTTGGTCACAGGTTACTCCAGCCCAGCACCAAGAAAGTCAACACGACGCCGGAATAATCTCAAAGATGCTGTTCCATTACGAGTTGGCGCACGTCATGAGCCGGTTGACAGGTCATCAGACGAAGACAGCTCCGATTCGGTACGAGCGAGATTTATTAGGTTGGCCAACAGACAAAAACCCCATTTTGCGTTTTCCACACGCACATCAGGTCTGAGCTCTTCGGGACGGGTGATCCACAGGTCTTCTAAGGACATGGCCAATCCACCGCCATTTCCGTGTAAGGATGTCAGCCTCCACAGCATTCTGCCCAGTATACCGGACTAATGCTCGTCCAATTATAGGCAAACACAACATGCTAATTTATTTACGCTACAAAAGACGACAATTTATATAAAATGAAGAAACAATAGACAAATGTGCTGGTAACCTTGGACTATTAAAATTTAACACTTTCAAGGACACAGATCATGGGTGATTGAGATTTCACTCATAAAGACGACTTAAAATCGGGACACTGCCTGTAAACGTCCTTTAAAAAGTTAACTCATATTAGGACGTCTTGAAAAACTCATAAGTGTAGCTTTAAGTTGTCGTATATCTTGAAAAGTTGAAACTCTGCGTACCCAAAATGATTACGAGCATTAGTTAAAGTCCATTAGCAAGGAGGGACTATTCAGGCTATCTAAAACAATATAGATGGCGCTGTACTGTTTTTTCTTCGTTTAACCTTTTAAATAAAAAACATAGAAATCGTTCAGCTGCTTGTCTTCCCGGGCATTTCGTAAAAACCGACAAAGAGATTGTGTCCTCTAACATGATAGACTAATGTTATGGGCGATAGGCTGATCCCTTATCACCATAAGGTTCATCATATCCAGCTTACGACATCGTATCAACAGTGGCTGCAAGTCGTCTTTGATTACTTGTGGCTCTGCCCACCCCATTAGGGATTACGGGCGTGATTTTATGTATGTATGTATGTAACCTTTTAATTTCATGGATAACAGACATATGCATATCTTTGTTTTTGGGAAATGATTTCCTTTTTTATTACACCCAGGCACAATTACATCTTCCACCCATTATTATTGTGACTAAAATAAAGAGAAGCAATATAGGTAGCAACGTAATTTTATACATAATATGCGCCAAATACCACGCGACAATGCCTCTGCCATTGCATTGTATTTTGGTATGTTTTTTTCTATGTACTCGAGCAATAAGAAAATTGCTTTGATGTCTCTTTTTTCTTAAGTTGTTTTTTTTTTTCTTTTTCTAATCTTGTTATTAAGTTTTACACGTGTGGTGCGGTACACACACTAAACAACTGTATGATATAATTTTGTACCTACCTAATTACTTAATAATAATATTTAGTTTGTTGTTATAATATTATTATAATAAGGCACCTAGTGTCGCGTCTTTTATATTGCCGTGCCCTTGCAGGGCGTCACATGTACCTTTTTACTATGTTCCACCTTAATTTATGTTTGTGACATGCAATAAATGAATATGAATATGAATATGAAAATAGGTAATTATCACCTTAAAGCTGTACAACGCCATCTGTACTGTTTTTCGTGAACCTGGCCTGGAAAGCCCGTCATTTCCAATTTCCATACCTTTGAGTGAAACATAAATCGTATGTTGTCACTAGAGATGTAATGTTTAATTGCGCGTACTAAACAACCGTCTGTTGATTAATCTGATTCAATCGATTAAATTCATGAATGCATAATGAAATTGACTTCTTATCCCAGTACCACACGCAGCTGCTATAACTATGTACACGAAATTCTTAATGCTATTTTGTGTGAGTACATCTGCTGTTTGCTTTTTGTTTCCTAAATAATAGTACATTCGTTTTGTTTTGGAATTTAAACGAAGTTTTATGTGAAAATTTGTGATTATGCGCATGATTGTGCGCATGCGATAACAGTTAAATGAATTCTCAGCGTTGCATAGTACATGTGAATTGGAATTCGTTATCGAACTGTGCTAACCTCACTTTTGAGTGACCATGCTAAACAAAAAAGGTTGGTCATTTATTTTCTAGTTTGTCACAGCTTTAGTCGTTTATTACTTACTGATGTAAGTTAGTAGTCGTTATATGGGCCATGTCAGGGGCCTTTGGCGGCTCAAAAGTAACACTGACACTAGTGTTGATGGGGTTGTTAATCCACCTTACAACCCACACGACTGAAGAAAAAGAAGAAGAGACGAAGTGCTTTAGTTTCCAATTTATAGTCTAATAGTGAATATTTATGCATTGCAAAGCCAACGACTATAATATTAAAAAACACTCACAACTATTTTAAACTCAAATTCAAAACATATCTAAATTCAGTAGGTAACTTAGTTAGGTACACTTTGAATCGTCATTTTGTACATAACGAATGTCTCATCCGCCTAAAACTACTGCAGCTTCTCACAACCTATACATATAGCCAGGGAAAAGAAGCTGCAAGAAAAACCTCAGCAAAGGTACTTAGACTAGATAAATAATTATAGTCAATAATCTTATAATAACCTTTTTTACAATGTTTCTGTTTAATTACTGTCAAAGGTAAATTCTGAATGTCAATGGAAATGTTTTAGTAAAAACGCCCCTTGAAAGATTTAGTGATTTTATGCAGTCGACTGACGTGTAAGGCAAGTTTATGCTTTCTCCGGGTATCAGCAAACTAGACTTTACTATTGCAAAGGTAGTCATTATGTACCTGGTGAAAGAAAGAAGAAAGAAAAAATATTTATTCGGCATACTTAACATAACATACTTAGGTAATTAAATGTCTTAATAATTATTATACTTACTTAATGCCGAAATGGATTCAGCTCAGCAAATGTCACGGCCTAGCTGTAGCTTGATTATGACGCTGATTTTCAGCGGCAGCCGGCTGGGGAATCACAAGACAGTGAAACAAATAACTTGGCTCTAAAGTCTAAGCACATAATTATGTACCTAAACCGTGATGTAAACTATTTGAGAAAAAAGAAAATAATTAGAAAAATAAATAAATGAATAAATACAGAATACTTGCTAAAGAGGTGAGAGTTCTTAGTGCCCCCAGTTGTTCAAATATCAAGTTCCATCTAAAGCTGAACATACATAAATTCACGCCTATTTCCCACTGGGGTAAGCAGAGACTATGGAATGCGGTTTGGTTTTCGGTGGGAAATAGGCGTGAGATTATATGTACTTACCTATGTATGTATCTAAAGCTGAAAGCAGACCAAAATTCTTCTGCATAGTACGCGCAGTCTGAATTGTCGCGTACGATGCGGATGTATTTTGCTGTGTGTGGCACTTTTAGGCTATAAGTGTTTTTTTTTTACTTTTGATGGGTTTGCTCTTGGCCCCAGACTTGCCCGAAGGCATTGACGAGGCCTAAGATGGAGCTCGCCCAGAAGGTGCCTATTCACTCTGGCCTTGAAACCACCCGGGTTATATGCATTCGGAAATACAGAAGACGGCAGAGAATTCGACTCCCTATCACGTTTTTTTTTTTTTTTGTTTAGTTGATGCTCTCAGTAAAATCACGACCAACGCCTCCCCGACATAACCGAATGCCCTCTGATGACGATATGCTACTGTTTTGGAAAGTTGGTAAGTGTATTAACATTTTTTTTTTATTCAATTGTGACAACAGAGTTTCAAACAACATTATCTAATGCGGTGTCTCATAAACCGAAGTAGGTTTTTCTGTACACCGCAGGTCGTCTTTTCCCTGGTGAAACGATTCTAAGTTTACGCATCTAAGTTTTATCCAACAGGGATTGTCGGGACCTAGTTCTAGCCGGAATTATATCGGATAGACCTAGTTTTATCCAACGGAATGGCTGAACTTAGTTGTAGCCAGCATGATAAAGGCTAGACCAAGTTTTACCCGAAAACAATCGGCTCGTACCAGGTTTTACAAGAGTAAGTGGCTACACCTAGTTCTAACCGGCTATAACTAGGTGTAGCCGCACTTCGGGTATTAGCCGTAACATATACATTACACATACCCCAGCCCTAAACCCGAAGCTGAACCAGGTCCTCAGCACCAATTTGCCCGGCCTAGTAGTAAGTGCCATCTAAAGCAAACCTATAAAAACCTAAAACGCAACATCATCTCAATAATTTAAGAGCCATGCTCTTTTCGGTGTAGCATTCCCCATTCGTGTCTACCAAACGCTATTTCTTGACTTCCTCATAAGACACGGCTTCGCCTTCTCTTTAATTTGTTATGCGTTATCTCAAAGAAACGATTATTATTTGCATGTTTGTTTAATGTTATATTTCAGACCGAGCCCCACCCTGCACACCATTCTCGGCATTCTACATGGACTGTAACAAATGCGTGTGCGCAGCTGATGGATCTACCTCCTGCACGACTATATCTTGCGAAAACGAAGATGGTATAATATTTTTACAAACTTTCATTATTTATCTTTCCATGGGTTTCCCAGTATGTGTGTGTCGTAACATTTTGCATTTGTGCAGTTTGCCCTAAATGTTTGTTTTGTATACTTAACGATTATACTCCCCACCTATCAAATTGGTATAACAGAAATCTTGGTGAGTTGTGGGTACTTAGTTCATCGTGTGATGGATGTACTCTGACTACCCCATTGGGATCTAGTCATGAGCTTAATTATTATGTTATCATCCTTCCCGGACCTTTATGAGTTTCTTGATCTTCGACAACGTCAAGTTTAAAAAAAACGCAATGGTTTGTGAACTTAGATAAAACGCGTCAATTTAGGCACAATCAAGTTGGCGACAAAGAATTTCTCAGAAAACGTCCGGGTTCGTGCCTTTAATATGTTTTTCTTTTTATATTTTAAACTATATTTAAGTATTACACATTCATATTTATGTAGGTAAGAGATTAATTTGTGATATAACTTTATCCTTATCTACTTATTTATTTATACATTTATTATCACAAAACTTATACTAGTGATGTGTTTACGCAATTGGAACTAAGACGATATAATGGGTTTCATCTTGGATTTTTTGTGCTTTGTTTGGTGTGTTTGCTATGAAATCTTTAGTATTGTACTGTTTTGTATGAACTAAGTACAGCAGGACCAAAAGCAGCCTGGCCTCGGCCGTTTAAGAAGTTTGATGCTGCTGCCGACAGTGATTTAGAACATATTAAACAATTCAATTATGAAATACAAACGCGAAGGTCCCAAAGGAAAAAGGAAACACTATGAGCAGGTGAGGTTGGCGCCTCGACATTAAAATCTCTAGACATCTCTAGAAATCATTTCCTAGCATACTGAAACCGTTTATTCCAAGGGTCATTTTCCTAACCTGATGTAACTGACACCACCAGGTATTTACAGAAGCGTTGCTATCCGACTTTCTTACTCGAAAAGAAACCGCAACATTCTCAATAACATTCAAACTTGACACAATAGTTGTAACATAACACTCTTCTTTGATGATATTTTTTTAAGTTACGTTAAAGCTAGAGCCGCCAGGGTTTCCTTTTCTAATCAATCTCCTCCATTTTGCAAGTCTTCGTTATCTTCAAGGGTAATGTAATTCTCTTTGAAGTCAGCTTTGTCGACACCAGCCAGCTTGAGCCATTGTTCTTTTAAGTTATTAACTCATTCATCCAGTTCTTCTTCACCCACTACTGCAAGCACAAGCCTCTTCTTGCTTACGGTACGGTATGGCGTATGGTCGTGTGCTTATCTCATTTGTCAACCATCTCTACTATGCCGTCGGTCCGAGCTGCTGGCGTACTCACTAACTGTTTCCCATCTCTAAATCCAGTGAGGATTTACCATTACCGCTTTTGTCCAAAGTTCATCCTTGAGCGCCATCAAATATCACCCTTATCTCCAGTTTATACCGATACTGAACTCTTCAATGTCCGTAACTATTGTACTGCGTCTGTTTATTTCAAGTTTTTTAATAATATAATATATTGTTTTTTGTTTCAGCATTTCTTGGTGGGGTCGACGTGAGTTCAAATTACGTAGAAGGTGCTCATGGTCGTGATAATGATTAGGTTAGAAAGATTAATTTAAATTAACTAGCTGTAAATAAATAAATAAATAACACAACATTATTATTTTCATCTGTTACTGACTTCGACTTCGCCGTTAGTTTTCTTTCAGGCAGGCACGTTCAAGCATACACTTTAGTGCGTCGTAATTAGTGCCAATCGAAATAAAATTAACTAGTAAGTTTGTAAGGAAATAACCTCACTAAACAGGGTTTTTTTTTGCATTAATAATCTTCACTAGAAAACTAATTGTGAATAGGTATGTTCAAGATAAACATGTTAACGTTAATTTGAGCGTTGGGTTAAAGATCCGGAGGTTCTGGGTTCGATTCCAGGTGAGTACATAAGTACCACAAAAAATACTTTGTGGTCCCCAGTTTGGTTAGGCATTACAGGCTGATCACCTGATTGTCCGAAAGTTGACGTGGACTTATATCACTGCTAGCAATGCTGTTTCAACCATTTTTAATTCTATAGGTGTAGGTACATGGAAGGAATACTTGGAAATACAGTGATCGAAAATATAATTTTGGTTTTATAACGCAATTAGGAAACGTTATCTGAAGATACCATTTTAATTATGATAAGTAAAGAGATTCGTTCGATAAAAATATAGTATTTGTGCAGTCATTCTGAGGTTAAAATACCACACACCTGTTTTACTATACTGCTTTACTGGAGGGAGCTTCATGTCAGGGGATGCGTGTGGCCAGAAGATGGACGTATTGTGTTAATGTTGTTATAATATTGTTATATTATGCTCTACTGGGATATATATCTGACAAGGACTTGAATCCTGGATTTTCTTTTCTAATATTTTTATCCAAAAATAATAAAAATCGTTCTTGTTATACAATATTCTTGGTAACACAGTAATTAGCTTAATTCATTCGCAAATCTTGTCTGGTGTAATAATACTCACAGTTTACAATAATAAGATGGCTAAATATTTCCATGTCTGTGTGAGTGTGGTGTGACTAAACGAATCCTAATTTGTTAGGTTTGATTTGATAAAATTTGTTGCTCTGGTGCTTGGATTTCTAAACTGCAAACGATTGTCCTCGTGTACACTAGTTTTATACTTTTGTATCCACCACCATAGCCGATATTTTGATCTTACCCATTACATCTTCCATTTTCACTTCTTTTTCTATCATCGCTTGTTATTTCGCTGCTTCTCCACTCTCTCTCAACGGTATACAAGAGAGAGCTGCTTCCATGTCTCTTTAACGTCCGCGTCTAGTTGGTCTTTTGGGTAAACGAACTTGGCAAGTTGGAAAACTAATTCTTTGTTATGCTTGTTATAGTCACTATCATCATAATACCAAAATAACATAAACTCACACACGACTATATCCCAATTAGGGCAGTAAAAGGTACATACATCGTAAGATGAACTAAGTGCTCACACCTCACTAAGCTCAGCCATCATCATCATCATCAGGACTAAAACCATCACGCGGGCCCAGAACGGATTGATGGTTACTTATTGACGACTGCGATTGTCGTGCAGCCGAGATGAAAACTTTTTTTTTTGTGGTCACCAATCCTATGACCGGCCTTTGCTTTGAGGAGCTCGGTGGCATAGCAGTCAATGCGCTCGGTCTGCGATTGTTGAAGTTAAGCTCAGCCATAATAATACTTTAAAAAAACTTTTAAAAAATCCATTTTGTTAGGGTATCTATAACGTCTTCCTGAACTTCTTTTTGTTTTAACCACATTTTTATGAAGAAAATTCAATATATCATAATTGGTAAAACTTAAAGAATCATATAATATTTAATTTGAGAATATCTGTTCATCTTATTTTACATCAGCAACCAATCATTCAATATCATCATCATCAGCCGTATGACGCCCACTGCAGGGCATAGGCCTCCCCCAAGGATCTCCACGACGATCGGTCCTGCGCTGCCCGCATCCAGCGGCTTCCCGCGACCTTCACCAGATCGTCGGTCCACCTTGTAGCGGGCCTACCCACTGAGCGTCGTCCGACACGTGGTCGCCACTCCAGAACCTTTTCGCCCCATCGGCCATCGGTTCTCCTCGCTATGTGTCCTGCCCACTGCCACTTCAGCTTTGCAATTCTCCGAGCTATGTCGGTGACTTTAGTTCTCCTGCGGATCTCCTCATTTCTGATTCGATCGAGCAGAGAAATACCGAGCATAGCTCTCTCCATTGCCCATCATCATGTATTTATGAGCAAATAATAAAATAACAAAATATAATGTATATGTCGCAGGGATATGATAAAAACGGGGATTTGATAAATTCCGTAAGGGATTTGATCAAATCACGGTGGATGTTATAATAACAACACGATTTTATCCTTTCCCTAAACAAATCTAGTGAATTGAACAAATCCCTAAATTGGTTCAGTGAAATGACAAAAATAATTTTGCTTTGGTATTTTAAAGGTTAAGGGATCAAATCCCTTAGGGAATTTATCAAATCCCCGTTTTTTTCATATCCCTGCGACATATATATATTTAAGTTAGGCCCAAGAAGGAGGTTTGGAAAGAAATAAGTCATAGTTTTTAATTAAAGTTGATTTGAGTTTTATTTAGTTTTATAACCTGTGTTTATACCGAGATAAATCCGAGTTCAGCGAAACTGTCAATTACTCCTTCCATCCTCTTTTTATACTTATATATAGTATTGTCATCTAAATTAGTTACCTTTCCAGATTCTATGAACTGTTCTATATCGCCACCAAGGTTTTTTTGCATGTTTTCCTTCATTTTAACTGCATCTTCGCTTTTTCTAACCAAAACATTGCCTAACATTGCTGACAACACTAAACCAAGTTTTGAATACCTCTTTAAGTCAGCATCAAACTTGTCCTTTGGATAAATAAAGTTGACCTTAAGACCAAAGTTGTCAAGACAGTGGTCCAACTCGGTATGGTAGTAGTCGATCCAATCTAAGTAATGTTTCTTTCTCGTTTCGTAATCAGTGCAATTGAATATCATGTAGTGGAGGTCATTGGCTGGGTTGCCAAACCTGGAAATCTGGTAATCAATCATACAACATTCCACTGGTTTGTCGTCCTGAAAACACAAATGACAAATAATGTGATTACCTACCTATAAGTATACATATATTAAGAAAAGATATTATTCAGCCGTGAAATTGCAATGCAAGCTACTTTGGCATCATCACAATATCAACATTTCTAAAATAACAGATTAAAATCAAGTATCGAGTCAATTCCAATATATCGCGCGATTTTGTGGTAGATTTCTAGTTTATAATTCACCTTAATATCACCCTAAAGATTTTTTATTTTATTTTTTCAAACAAATTGAGACAGTGTAAAAGTACGTGTACAGCAATATTTAACTTACCTGTAACTGGAACATAATGTTGTTAGTCCAAGGATCACCCTGAATTATAACGGAATATTTTTCATGTTCTTGGTACTTTTTGGAAAGAGCAAACATATTGGATATCAGACCCCTAAAAGGTCGCCTATATTTTTCATCGTCCAAAATTCCCAATAATTCAGTTTCAAGTTCAACTAAGAACGTCGTCATTTGCTCGATATTTGGACCCGCCTGCCAAATATCTATAACTTTTCCTTTAAATTCGGTATATGTCTGAGGATCAATATGCATCAAGGCGAACGACAAAGAGTGTAAGCGAGCAAAATTTTTGAGAATTAACTTTATGGCTTCATTTTCTAGTGATTTGGATTTGTCAAGTATTACGTAGTTGGACTCTTTCAAATCTTCAAGTAAAATAACTTCATTTGGTTCTTCCAATAGGCATCCGTAACAAGCTGCGTATCTCAATCTTTCACTTTTAGGCACGCCTGCAGTGATTTCAAGGTCCGTGAACTTTGGAAAGACTTCAGTATACATCACACTTTCATTACGAAATGCCATTGCTGTGTTCATGGCCATACGAAGTTGCTCCACAGATGACGCTATTTTGGCTACCATTTTAAACGTGTTTCCATCTTTTTCTGCTGTGATCCTTTTCACAGTGGCCATATAATTGTCATCAGCTTTACCCACCACTTCCACGTTAACTTTTGCTCCACCAAATCCATTTTCCTCTATCACACTCTTGATGAATTCAAGTTGACGTTGATTTATATCACCAATCGAACCTTCAAATGTCGGTTCAACCATTTTATATTCGGTACGTGTTAATGAGAAGAGTACTATTAAAATGCCGTTATCGAGAATTTTTGATGTTTATATAAACCAAATAATAAATATTATCTGAAATTAAATTGTCACGCTGATAAGTAAAACGTGTGATATGGTATTTGTGCAGTCATTGTGACACTGCTTTACTGGAGTATGCTTCATACCTCCGCCCAACTACGGTTGATGAAAGGGTTGCCTGTGCCTAGCAACGGGATATATTTATACAGACCTTTTATTTCACGGTTATTGCCTTTTTATGCTCTAAACTAATTGTAAACTAATATTTATTTTATTTTATTGTATTACAATTAAATTTATTGTCAAAATCATCATCATCAGCCGTACGACGCCCACTGCTGGGCATAGGCCTCCCCCAAGGATCTCCACGACGATCGGTCCTGCGCTGCCCGCATCCAGCGGCTTCCCGCGACCTTCACCAGATCGTCGGTCCACCTTGTAACGGGCCTACCCACTGAGCGTCGTCCGACACGTGGTCGCCATTCCGCCCAACTGGGCACCCTCAGGCCTGTTGTCTTAAACGTTGTACCGGGTGAGAGCCTTCAGCGCTCCCCATTTGTCCGGCCAAGTAGTTAATGCCATCTGCGGCAAATCTACAATAAGTCACGACAAAAAAAAAAAGAAACGAAAAAAAAAAATTTCGCCATTCTAGAACCTTTCCGCCCCAGCGGCCATCGGTTCTCCTCGCTATGTGTCCTGCCCACTGCCACTTCAGCTCAATCACTCAGCTCACTCAGCTCAGCTTCACTTCACTTCAATTTATTGTATTGAAATGTAATTTATAATTTGTAATGCTATGGGAATAGTACCTGAAATAAACGATAAATAAATAAATAGAATAAAAAATATTAACGAAGAATTACGAAATATAGGTACATAACACAAAACTCTCGACTATATCCCTGTTAAGGTAGTCAGAGGTACATCCATCGCAAGATGAACTAAGTACCCACACCTCCCCGAGCTTTCTATTGGATCAACGTGATAGGTGGAGACCCGTATCGCCGTCTATAATGGTCGAGCCAACTAACTGTATTAGTGAAAACTGCACTTAAGATAAGTAAATTAAAAACTCATTAGTGCTATATTTTGTTTTTTTTATGCTATATAATATTCTAACAGTAAGTAAATCAACAATTAATAATGTACAGTAATAACATGAATTAATATTTTCCTGTGTATGCGTGTGCGGTGTGATTATACGTTTCCTATTCACGGTAGACATTATTTGATAAGATTTGCTGCAAACCTTTGCAACGGTCGGTTTATCTAATCTATTGCTTAGTCATTTATTTATTTTACACAATATTTATTTATTTTACATAATAACAATTTGTATACGTATAGTTACAGATAAGAATATAAACTGTGAACTTTCGGTCTATAACTTTTACAAAGCTGATAATGGTGCTAATTCCTGTAAATACCATCTAATTTTATTTTAAGTTATATCTGTCATTTTCTTATCCGCCGAAAAGGAAAAGGACGGGTAATCGACAAGCATAAAATTTATGGAACACACGTCAATTTTAAGGACAAATCTAAAACAACCGTCTAAAAATTTTACATCAGTCAATAACCCGACACAGGTAAGTAGAAAGCACGTCAAACGGATTGCATACCAGCGACATACCTTTTTGATTCGCCCGGGTTATTCATTCATTTACTCATTCTTCCTAAAATTAAGAGCTGTGAATCATCCGTCCCTTTCCTTTTCGACGGATATGAAAATGACGGATATAACTTAAAATAAAATTAGGCGGTGTCTGCAGGAATCGGGGCCAATGATTGTTCAAAAACAATGTTTAAAATTCTTAGTGTACAAGTAAGTACAAGTTTAAGGCCAGGTCGTCAATTTGTAACCAGGTATCTACTTAAATCACAATTTTGTTTTTTTTTTTTAACCAAGCATGCAACTGATCGAAAAATGGATATGAAGAAGATATCTAAGTTCACAAAATATATAAACTTAACAATTAAATATTATTAATCTTAACATTACAAATAATTAAAACTATACTACTAAAACTAAAAAAAAAACAAAAGTAAGTACACGTAAGTAACTATTAAAAAGCTCAATTAAAAATACTCCCTTTTACCACCTCTCGACCGAATGTGCCCATCACAATCGCAGCGTTGCCCCGTGAACTATATAATAAGTTAAACCAAAACAATGATCACCTAATGAAGATATCTCAAAATAAAAATATAATATATATAGATATATAATCCAAGTTCCTGAATTTATATATAACTATGTTATCGGCACAAAATATTTGAAAGAATTAATCGACCCTGTGGGAGGGTCGAAAGCGATAAGCGCTGATTGAAGGAAGTCGTCGACCAAAATGGTGGGTGGAAGTTTTTATGGAGTATTCCAAAATATTCAAGGTTGAAAGCTGTAAAATTAGTATGCTAAAAATTGTTACTAACAAAAAATCGTGCATCATTTTTTTGTGATAATCTACCCCTTACCCTTTCAAAGAGGGCTGACAATGTATATGGGACTTTTCGCAGTTTTCAAGGTAGAAAGATAAGTTTTGGTACATTAGGAAAAGGGGACCGTGATACCCCGAATTTAACGCGAGGTAAGCCGCGGGAAAAAGCTAATATAAAACATAAGTAAGTAATATAAAAATACTCAATACTAATACTTAAAAAAATCCTCGTAATACTTTAATCACACAAGTCCAAGTGCCAAATGACTGTCCACCAACCCTTCAATTCTACTCTTATACTTTTGTATGAACCCTGCCGTCATAGCGGACATTCTGAACTCATCCATCACATCTTCGATTTTCACACCTTCTTCCATCGCAGCTTGCAGTTTCGCCGCATCTCCACTTTCTCTTAACAGTACACTGGAGAGAAGAACTGCTTGCCCAAGAGACACTCTTCCATGCCTTTTTAAGTCTGCGTCCAGTTGGCCTCTTGGGTAAACAAAGTTGGCCTTAAGACCGTAGTTGGCCAGGCGTTTCTCTAGCTCAAAGTGGTAGAAATCAATCCATTCGTGGAAGTGTTGGGCTCTGGTCTCGTAATCAGAGCAGTTGAAGAGCATATAGAGAAGGTCTCCAACTGGACTATTTATTCTGGACTGTTGATAGTCGACCATACAGCACTGAACGGACTTCCCTTCCTGAAAGTTTACAAATAAAATCTAGTAATAAACTTGTTCAGAATAATGTGTTTAACGCTTGAGTCATGCACGTCTTTGAATTCTTGGTAATTTATGATTACTATGGTGTAATCTTGAATTATGTTATTGCTATTCATTATTATACCTACTCATCATCATCATCTCCTTAGCATTATCGCATTTTTTACAGGGTCCACTTACCTAACCTGAAGAAAACCAGCCCATTACAGTTTAGGTCACATACCTCCGAAAATGTATTTCTCGGGAATGTGGGTTACCTCACGATGTTTTCCTTCAACGCTGAGTACGTGATAATCATTTATGATCCAAACATAAATTGGAAAACCAATTCGAAAATCATTGGTGTAGGCGTGTGCTGGATTGGAACCTGCGACCTCAAAGTGAGAGGCAAGCGTTCTACCAACTGGGCTGCCACGGCAATATTGTACGTACTCATTGATGTATAATATTTTTATGTTATTTCCTATAGTTATAATGTTTACCCTACATCCCAACAGGGATTAGAACAAAAAGGATTAGAAGAAGAAAAAGATAGGTAGCATTTTTAATTAGGACGTTATCATTTCAATCAAACAACCTGAATAAAATTGTATGTTAGTATTTATGAGATATTGAAATTTTATTAAGTAAAACAAACCACAGATACGCAAGAGTCATGAGTAATTGATATTCAATGCGAAGGCTTCTATCCTATACTTCTGATTCGTAGCATACTAAGAACATCCAAAGTACTTAAATCTAATATTCTAGCCTTTTGTTCGACTGGATTCAAAATAATTTATCCTAATCTAATTTAATAAGGTCCTACTGCTAGTTATAAATGTCCACTTCATTTGTATATTTGTGTTTTACACATATAAAATAATTTACTTGCCTCCATCTGAAACAAAATATTGTTAGTCCAAGCATCGCCCTGTTGTATAATAGAATATTTTGCGTCCTTGTCCATCTTACACAGTTTGATCATATTATCTGTCATTTGAGTTACTATGCCTTTAATTGCATTTTTATATTTCTCATTATCCATCATGGACATCACGTCGTTTTCCAATTGTGTAAAATACATTGCCATTTCACTTTTACTGAAAAGTTCGGCAAGATTGTAAAGGTTTTCCTTAATCTCCGAATATGTGTCTGGCTCTTGGGTTTTTAAAGCATAAGTCGATGAATGTAACATAGCAAAGTTTTTGAGTACAAGCTTGATGTCGTCATTCGATAAGGATTTGAATCGATCGCGCATTTCGTAACCAGACACTTGCAGGTCTTCTAGTAGAATCACTTCGTTCGGTTCTTCCATCAAACAGCCGTAGCATGCTGCGTATCGAAGCTGTTCACTTTCTGGTATATCGGCTCGATTTTCCATTTCAGTTAATTTAGGCAAAACTTTAGTGTACATTAAACATTCGTTTTGAAATATCTCAGCGGTATTAATCACCTTTCTTATCTGTTCAATTGTAGGAGCGATTTTCACTATCATTTTAAACACTTGTCCATTTTTGTTTGCACTGATTCTTTTCACATTTGCTGCATAGTTGTCTCCTGGTTTGCCAACTGGTTCTATAGTAAGCTTAGCTCCGTCGAAGCCTCGTTTTTTTAACACATCAGCAATGTATGACACCTGTCGTTCACTTATTTGCTTCCAGTCACCTTCAAACATCATTGCACACATGATTATTAGCTACTCTCGTGAACGCGTATGAATCTTGCGCCGCGCACTGCGTTATTAAATGAATACATCCTTATAAACAAGTGTAGTTTGTATAGTACGCGAGATTCGATACGTCACAACGTAATAAACACAATAGGATCTCGGAACCACCCAGATAATGTTTGTATACAAAACATAAGGATTTCTTTGATTTGGATTTGATGAACACAAGAATAGCTTGTATTTCTTTTAGTGTTAGCCGCCTTCGAAATCATAGGTACCAACATCATTACGTTTTATAAAAAAATCCCATGATCAATTCAGATTATTATAGAATAGCATGGTCTGTAGAGCATAAATCCAGTCTTGAATCAGAAAATATTTACATCAAATATGCCCACTGTGTAGGTATGTGTAAGTATTGGAATCAACATTTCACGAAATACGAGCACTCGTTATCTTCCATGTACCTGATGTAGTCATAATTATCAAAAACTAACGCCTAACGAAATATCCATAGCTATTACTTAATTTATCAATATTGCGTACAATTTTGCTACAGGCGTATCCATGCAAAGTTTTCTCTTCTGTCTGCTTTACCTGATAGGAAAAGGCAATTGATAAACCTGTACATATTGCATGTGAAATTTAGATGAAAGGACTGAGGACTTATGAATTGTTTTTATTTATCAACGCTCCGCTAAGGCAATCAAAACGAACAAAGAAGTATTACTAAGCATTGACATTTCCTTAAGTGTCAATCTTATTTGACCTAAAATTTCGAATAAGCCCTCAGATAGAATACCGGACATAAGTTATAAACTTCTTGTAAGACTTTTAAGTACTTCCGCGGTCCTTTCTGCCCTTAGGTAATCACAAATACGGTCCGGTCCCAAAGGCTCTCCTTCCCAATTTCATCCTTATTCAAATCAAAAACATCTCTGGAGGGAATGCAAATCATATCTCTTAGATTTCTGAAGGGATAGCGTGCAGATTTAAACATATGATAAATTATGATACAAAAAAGGAATGCTCTGATATTTTTCAGCTTCTTTTTTACGGGTAGATGTTTAAGACAAGAATAGAACCGCCTGTAGGTTTGCTCTAGAGATTATGTAACCCGTGAGTGACGTCACAGGGGCAAAAGTGTGGCAAAGTTTAGATATTGGTCGCAATATCGTGACTTATAGACTAGTGATAGGGTTACCATCTGTCTGAATTGATCCGCCTTTCAAATTATCGACATATTTTGTGACTGAAACATGTTGAATGCTACACAACTTTTTCTAACCTACTCTTATCTCTGATTGCATGCATTTCAGTATTTGGATTAGATTTTTTTATTACTTAACTATGTTGAAGCGTTTGGTTTTTGACATATTTTTTACCTACTTTAGCGTAAAAAGTGTGGACGAAGCATTAGTTGCTTCTTAAAAGCTGCAAGAATAAAGAGAAAATTAAATATTGGATAATTAAATATTGAACCTGCAGCTCTTGTCAAACCGGATGGGAAACAGAAGAGTAAAAACTACTATTCTTATAGTGTGCTGTGAGTTTTCCTAAACACGGGTGAATGCTATGAAAATAAAAATAAATAAAATGGAACATTCTGTCCTAACACAGGCGGGACATTTACTGCCATATATTATGTTACAAGTTTTCCTTCGAACTTTTCAATACTAAACAAAAACCGGCCGAAAACCCCTTGAGAACAATATATTGTCTGTCGACAAACATTTCCTTGCATTTCTGTAACATAGAATTCACTTGCAGACTGCCCTAAAGCTTTAAGTTTAGAGGTTAGTTTAACAATGTTAGAAGGTTGTCGACGGTACATAAAGTGGTTTTGAGGTAATGGTAGTGTATAAAGGCTTTGTAAGTCTGAGTTATAGGTTTATTGGCTATAGTTAAGGGGGCATTGTTAGGTAACTTAATAACACTTGTGGAACGTTACCTACTTGTTATTTTCTGATACAAACGGTAACGGCCGGAGAGGCGATTGGGGTGATATTAATCAGTGTGATAAAGAGGTTCTAGGAAATAATTCGAGGTTCCTGAAGGTCGATAAAACGAGGTCTTCTGTTGCGGCAACTTTTCCCGAACTCATTGTAAAGATACATTTACATAATTATAGTATAGTATGTATACTCGTATTAGGGGCTTCGAGAGATAAGTAGGTATGGATAGGTGTACCTGTATCCTCTGAATGCCAAGGTTCGACTATTGTGTTCTTCTTCTATCGTGTGTGGTGTTTAATTCCCATCGGGAATCAAACTCAGACCTCCAGATCGTGAACCGTACGCTCTTACCACTAATCTGTAAACAGCTCAGCTGAACCAAAACATTGCATTGTTGTACATTCATAACCGCGCAATCGTTTTAATTCTGAAACAAATAAAAAGAAAAGTAAATTCAGTCTCACGGGACTAGAGTTATAAAAAACATTTTTTTCTTGTGCAATACTTGCTGATAAATCAACAGACAGTTCCCTCGGGGGTAGGTGGAGCAAATCGAGAATCGTCTCAAATGAAATTTCTCACTTTGTGAATATAACATACTTGAAAACTTCGTATCTCTACCGTTTTCCACCTTAAACACTTCCTTTTAGGGTTGAAAGTTCGACGAGACACGGCGAAAACCTTTCCAAAGGAACTTTTGGCGCGTAAAATGTATTCGGCAAGGCAAATTGCGCCCCAAATATAGTCTAAGGCTTCGAGAGATAAGAAACAAGTAGGTATGGATAGGTGTACCTGTATCCTCTGAATGCCAAGGTTCGACTATTGTGTTCTTTTCTATCGTGTGGCTTGTGAGGTGAATTACCAACCCCATCAACCCTGGTGTCAGGGTTATTACTGAGCCGCCATAGGCCCCTGGCATGACTCATGTAACGACTACGCACTTACATCAGTAAGTAATAACCGGGACCAACGGCTTAACGTGCCTTCCGAAGCACGGATCTTTTTAATCAATTCAACAGTCAATTACGGTTCAAACACTTCTTTTTTTATTCTCCCAGTACTACAATTTACACCACCATCGTCTACCGTCTGCCATCACCTCTCTCTCCCCCTCTCCTTCCCTTCTCACTCCTTCACTATATCATTTATTATATGCATCCCTTCTATACTCTATACCTTCTGTACTACTCATGTTACTCGTCTACTTCTCACAAAATCATCTCAACTCACCTATCATTCACTCAGCTACACGACTACATTTATCATCATCAATTTAAGAGCCACGCTCTTGTCGGTGCAGCATTTTCCATTCCAGTCTAATTCCCTTCATGCTACTTTTACATACCCCACCTGCGCCTACTTTACCCTATCATAATTATCAAATAAATAATAATTGGACAAACTCTCTTTTGACCAATGGACTACTGACTGCACTTTTGCACCCAAAAAAAAAAAAGAGTTGAACTATGTATGGGTAATTTACTTCTCCGTAATACAACCAGTTGGACATCGCAGTTGTACCACGGGTCGGGAGGGATAACTTATTCGCTCTAACAGTAACCAAGCGTCCTTACCATTTCCTCTTTCCCGATTAGCCCAAGGCGTGTACACAGCCCAGTCAACACTAGACTTTGAAGACTACACTCGAGTCTAGTCGACTGGACTAAGCTAGACTAGTCCTCAATTAGCTCCCTCTTGCATTCAAGTCTGCGTTCCGCAAACACAAAGTTGTTTGGATAGTCCGAGCTCAAAGAATGAGGCTTTAGACGCTGTTAACTGGGTTATCAATCTAGCTACCCTAGAAGAGTGTACTTTATTATTGTTAGACCTCAAAAGGAACTTTACTTTTTATGATTCCTGCGTCGTGCGGGCAAGTAGTGGGTGTAAAGTATAATACGGGGTATCGACATCGTAACGAATACTGAGGGAGATGATTCAGTATTATTCTGGGTTAATCACAACTGAAAATAAATAAATAAAAAAACACAAAAAATAATGAATTTCGCGACGGAAAATTCAACTTGATATTAACTCAGAATCATGGTCAGAATCATCCCCCTCAGTATTCGTTACGATGTCACTAACGCCCCGTATTATACAAATCCGTGCCCACACCTCACCAAGATTTCGGCCTCTGTGGTGCAGTGGTTGAACGTTGGACTCACGATCCGGTGACCCCGGGTTCGAATCCCGATGGGGACATATTACAAAAAACACTTTGTGATCCCTAGTTTAGTTAGGACATTACAGGCTGATTACCTGATGGTCCTAAAGTAAGATGATACGTGCTTCGGAAGGCAAGTTTAGCCGTTGGCCCCGGTTGCTACTCTTTACATGAGCCACGACTGGGGCGTTTAGCGGCCTAATAATGGAAAATAACCAATGTTGATGAGGCTGGTAATTCACCTCACAACCCACACGATAAGAAGAAGATCAAGCTTTCTGCTTGCTGTTTAGCAATAAGGCCGCCTATTGTGCTTATTCGTATGTTTATGTCCTGTGTATATGTCGCTGTGCAATAAAGTATTATTGATTGATTGGTTCTGTTAGACCGATGTGATAGCTGATGAGCCGTAACGCCGCGCCGACTATTACCACCGATTTCCAACCTCATCAACCCCGGTGAAACTGTATCTAAGGCTATTAACACTATAAACAATGTAAACATAAGCTCACACAAAACACGAATATTATATTTGTTAGTCTTGCAGCTGAAATAAAATCTGTTTATATTGTCCACTATTTCAACTAATATAAAATATGGTGACAGAATAATAATCTAAGTAGATAGTGGGGTGTCGCCACGCGTCGCTACTTAACACGAGAATGTTCACACATCACGTGTGGCCATATTAACAGCGGAAACGGATACAATAAATAAAAGAATTTCGTTGTTTTGCACTTACGAAAGAAATCAAATTATAGATAGATAAAATAGTTTATCGAGCACAGTGGACACAAGATACAGAGATAAGGACAACATATACAGAAAGGCACAACAGGTAGCCTTATTAAATTATATTTTATTATTTTAACACTAGAAAAAATTACATATCTAGACCAAATCAGATTAAATAGTTTTAGGTCGTTCATGCATTATTGCATAATCGATGATTCATTCTGTATGAAAAAAAATTGCACTTCTCATCGAAAAAATCGAAAAACTTCCGAATTTTGTCTTTAACAAAACACAACATAGTATCACACCTGTAAACTTCAAGGTGTAGGTAGAGAGATGTATAGTATATCGACAAACTCCTCGCCACCTATGTTTAAACCCCATGTAATAGAGGGCGAGTTGCCATTTACCGGGCAAAAATACTGGAAACCACATCATATTACATTATACCACATTATATTTATCTATGATCCAAACATTGTAACATTAAATTGTAACAACGATAAATAAATTAATAAATACAGATAAAAAAAAACATAAATTCTTCTTCTCTCGTGTGGGTTGAGAGGTAGATTACCAACCTTATGACTCATGTAACGACTACTTACTTACATTACTAAGTAGTAACTGGGACCAACGGCTCAACGTGCCTTCCGAAGCACGGATCATCTTGCTTTCGGACAATCAGGTGATCAGCATGAATTTAAACTCAGAAAGGTGTTTCCATATTTTAGATGAGAAATGTTTCCTATGATGATTTGTCATCATTGGTTTCTTGGGCTATGTTGATGGCACTTCTGTCTTCGGAAAGGAGTATAAAATAATAATTGCTGATCTCATAGCCACACAATAAGTAGTTCCCAGTCCCATTTCTTTTTTATTTAGTTCCGGTTCAAATTCTCCAGGGAGCGAGGCCTATGGGAACTAATCTGAACACAATCCGTTATATTGTTAATGAGGTCAAACTATTGTTTATTTATTTATTTTTCTTTATTAAGGAAACAAACAGATAAATGAAATTTCCCTTTTAATTCTACATCCCACCTAATTCATTAAAAAACAATACGCTATGTTAAGTTCTGTGCAAAAAGTTTATTTGAATTGATTTGATTTGCGATAAATCTGCAGTAAGTAAGTAAAAAAAAATGTAAAGTCAATGACCAATACCTCATCAAGCCAGATTGCAAGGTTATAATTGAATCCTATCCGAAGACGCATAGTACATGATTACTTAGCAGACTGCCCTGGCCACCTAGATACAGATTACGAGCTTTAAGTATGTATGTAAAATATAATCATATCAACCGCTCAATTACCACATGCAGGGGTCCAAAGTTCCCGGACTTGACGCGTGGCTTGTATCACTCGATAAGGACCCTCCGGTTCCCACACAAACGTTCCCACTGCTGGACTTCACACGGGAACCGAAAACGTGAGAACGCTTATAAGTACAGTCGAAAATTTTCGTGAGAATTTTGTGACACCTAATAATCATAAAGTTCCTCAGTAGGGCGTTGTAAAAATTGTGTCAAAGTCATATTATCGATTCTGACGATATAATTAGGTATGTCGTTTTGTCGATTGATGCTAATATGTAAACCCAAATAAGTCATGTCGTTCTGTCAAAATACGAACAAACTCACGTGACACGCGTGTCAGGGAAAAAACACACTTATTTATTGAAACTAACGATAATTTTATCACGTTATACCTCAATAAAATGCAATGCGAATAAAAACTACAAGCTCAAAAGGCGGCAGCACTGCTGAGTGTTCCTAAATTTTGACAGTTCTCCATACTGTCCAGCTAAAATTCGTGATAAATTGCTATAAAATGTGGAGCAATATGAAGTGTTTCCCGTCTGCAGGATGAATTAAGAAAAAGAAAAGCAGCTAGTTGGAAAAGGGCAGTTTTGATTGAAAAGAACCCACACCCACACGCCAGAAGAAGAAGAAGATTGAAAAGTAGATTTTCTAAGTTTTCTAAATAAACATAACACTATAATTTTTCATTTAAAGGCTGTGCAAAGGGTTATAGTGCTAAAATACAACCAAAACCTCAAAACAATTATGTTTGTTTACTACTGAAATACTATCGGGAACTGTCAAAATTTAAGAACACTCAAACAGTAGCGACACCTGTTAGGAGATCGAAACAACATTTTATTTGTCATTTTCACACTGTACTGAGGACAATGATCTACCTACATAATTATGACTACTTACCGGTACGTGCCTGTATTGAACTTTGTGCAATTTTGTCATCAGCCAGTTTAATCTTTCCTGTTGTTGAGAAGCACGTAGCACAATATTTATTCAATGCTACGGGCTATAATTAGATTTGTTTACGAATCCTTATCATGCAGATAGCACACTTACACTTACACAATTCCGGTCAAGTAGTTAATGCCATTTGCGAAATCTACAATAAGTCACGTCAAAAAAAAGTGTAAATAAACTAAAACACATAATAATGGGTTCTTACCGCGTTTTAAAAAGGGATTGAGACTCCCGATATTTCGACACTGTCGCAAGTGCCATGCTCACGGGATGACTGATGAGATTGCAGTGAAGTAGGTAGATCCATATTTTTACGGGCAGACATATCTGTCTACCCTCTTTCTTTTATGTGTTTTAATTATGTAATTATTAATTATTAATAATTATATTATTATATATAATTAATTATATATTAAATAATATATAATTATTAATTATTTTTCTTTAATGTGTAAATAAACTGTTCGGGATACTTTAGTCAGCAGGCCTAGCACGCTACCAGCGCGAGTAGAGCGAGTAAGAAAATGTCAAAGCGCGAGTTGAATTAGATAAATGTGTCACACAAATGATGTCAAAAGCTATACATGATATAAGTGACATATCGTAACGAATACTAAGGGGTATGGTTCAGACCATAATTCTAAGCTGATATCAAGTGGAATTTCCTGTCGGAAAATTAATGAAAATTTTAATCTTTTTAATTATTTTTAGTTAAGTACATACTTTTGGAAAATTCCACTTGATATCAACTCAAAATCATGGTCTGAATCATCCCTCAAAGTTTTCGTTACGATGTCACTAACATCCTGTACATTTTTCTCATTTCTTATGAAAATTGGTATCTGGGTTCTCTTTCTCTTAGCTCTTCTGCAATAATCGTTAATAAAATATTTCCTTTGGGGTGCGATATCTTGAAAAAATCGCGGATGTCCCGGTAGTCGCATGTACCAAGGAACTTATTTTATCTCGCATCGCGTCGCGCTTACGTAGCGTGGTGGGCCTGGTTGAAGATAGCAAAAAAACTGCTCCATATAACCGAACTTCGAATCTTGATTACTTCGAAAAGTCTTTGATTACTTGTGGCTCTGCCTACCCCATTAGAGATTACAGGCTTGAATATGCATGTAACATAATGTATGTAACCGAATTTCTCACGGTCACATATTAACGGAATTCCATTTTTAGACGAATGTTATTCGTTTCGGTTTTTTTTTCCAAAGGGGATTGCAGTAGTATTATTAGGGTGGCACGTGCCTTTAGTGGGGTACTATTTAATTGAGGGCTCAGATAGTTCATTTCAGTCGATTTGTCACGCTACTTGTAAACGGAGATGAAAAATGGGGAATCATTATGGTAAAAAGGTAGCACGAATGTATAAGGATTAGTAACGTTCTTGATAACATGTATACACTTTATAACCATGTCACATTAACTTTTTTGACAAATTAAACCATTTAAGTCACATTAAATGTCAAATATGATAGTGCGACAGGGTTCTAAAGTGGGTACATGATATTGCTCATGACTGTACATTGGAAACAAAAATGGCAATATGAACGGCCAGACACGATAAACGAAGTTAACACAAAATTAGATATCAACCCTTTACGTGCAATGTTATTTTTCAATAAACATATTGGAATTTATGTACATAAACACACTATGGCAAGAAAAAATGTGCCCCACATGTGGGTCATGCAAGTATGAGTTTCAAATTTATTGCCTCATTGGTTCATACACAGTGAACGTGTTAATTGTAAATATCATGCAGGATACAGGAAAGAAAGAGAGGAAAAGAAAGACCAAGAAGAGATTACATACATGGAACACATAAAGACACGATCGTGTTTAATAACGAAGCCAAACTAGCATCATTCATCTAGAACAGTCGCTCTATCTCGTATACAGGGTGTTAGTGACATCGTAACGTAAACTTTGAGGGATGATTCAGGCCATGATTCTGAGTTGATATCAAGGGGAATTTTCCGTCGCCAAATTATGGAACTGAACTTAATTAAAAAAAACATTCCACTTGATATCAACTCAGAATCATGATCTGAATTCCCTCAGTATTTGTTACGATGTAACACCCTCTTTAAAAAAAAACTATAACATATAACATGAACACATATTTTATATAATTAAGAAATCATACAGTAGCAGTAGCAATATTTTTGAGTAAAATGTTACAAGTAACCAAGCTCAATAAAACTGTCTACTAATTCTTCCAGCCTCGTTTTGAGCTTGACCATACTTGACGATCCGGATGATGTTAACTCTTTCAGCATTTCATCAGTCAGTTCTGTAATACCGCTGTCCATAGCACTTTTCATTTTCTCCGCATCTTCGTCATTCTTTAACAGGAAACTGCTAGAAAATGCCGCTTGACCCAGGGCAAACTTCCCATATCTTATCATATCCGACTCGAATTGTTCCTTAGAATAAACATTATCTGCTTTTAGACCAAAGTGGTAGAGATACTTGGTAAAATACATGTGATAATAGTCCAACCATTCTTGGAAGTGTTTTGCTCTCGAGTCATAATCAGAACAATTGAACAACACCTGATACACATCATCTACTGGAAGATTTGCGCAAGCAAATTGGTAATCTATCATGCAGCATTCCACCACATTTTCGTCCTGAAATAAGAAAGAATAGTAAATAATCTATAAATATAATATTATACAGATCAACTTGTGAAAGAAACAAAATTGAAAAGGTTTTATTGAAAAGAGAAAGTGAAAGAAAAGCAACCAATGAGAAGGATGGTAACAGCAAATAACTAGTCTACGTATTTAGAAGAGGCTTATGACGTGTAAATCCAAGAAAAGGCAAAGTAAAGGGTTTACTACCTATTAAGAATAAAATACATTATTGATGTATTTGGTATGGCATTGGACATTACTACAAATATTTTACTAAACAAAAAACAAACGACAAATCTTCATGCTGATACAATTTTTTATTTACCTGCAATCTAAACATGACGTTATTAGTCCAACAGTCTCCCTGCTGTATAACTAGATGTTTTGAATCTTTATCTGCCTTGTGTAGCTTCCCCAATAAGCCATCCATACCACTTATTTTACCTTTAATGGCTTGTTTGTACTTCTCTTCAACGAGTAAGTCCAAAAATTGGTTTTCTATATGATTTAAAAAATGCTTTGTAGTAGGCTCTTTACCCATATGTAGGCGACTATTATATAGCTTATTTCTGATCTTACCAAACGTTTCTGGTTCTTTATTCTTCAACGCAAAAGATAGCGCATGTAACTTTGCTATATTTTCTATTATCAGTTTCATCTGGTCGTTTTGTAAAGCTTTAAATCTATCAAGCAATGTAAAGCCAGGTTCTTGTAGATCTTCCAGTAATATAATTTCATTCGGCTCTTCGTCTAAGGATCCAAAACAAACAGCGTATCTTAGTCTCTCTTTTTTTGGTATTTCAGCTTCTATTTCAAGTTCGGTAAACTTGGGCAGCAATTCAGTGTATACCACATGTTCGTTGTAAAATACTTCTTTAGTTTGCATAGTATTTCGCAGATCCTCTATTACAGGAGCTACTTTAGCAACTATTTTTAATGTCTCACCATTTTCTTCAACTGTAATTCTTTTCACAATTGCTATGTAGTTGTCACCAGCCCGGCCTAGTGGTTGTACAGTAACTTTCGGGTTAACATAACCACGTTTTTCAATAACATTCTCAATAAAATTTAATTGTTTTTCACTTAATCCGGTTAAATCACCTTCGAAATTCGCCATTTTTACAAAAATAAAAGTTCAAAGTCTTAAAAAGATTAAAATGGTATACTTATTACCCGACTACGGGGAAGTTAACGGTTGCAAGACGATTGAATTGTGAAAACTTTTTATATCAATTAAATCGTAATCATACAAAGGATTATCAATATCTGGTTACCACAAAGAGAACCATTATAATATCAACGAATGATAAGATTAGAAAAGAATACTAGTGAGGCAACAAGGTGCAGCCTATGAAAAAAAAATAGGGATACCTCCCTTTTATGCATTGTTATTTGGTTTTCTTCTTCTATCATGTGGGTTGTGAGGTGAACTACCAACCTCAGCAACCCTGGTGTCAGGGTTATTATTGAGCAGCCAAAGGCCCCTAGCATGGCGTAACGACTACTAACTTACATCACTAAGTAGTAACCGGTACCAACGACTTAACGTGCCTACTTGGATTTTAAATATTGTGTTCATAGCAACTAGCCCAAACCAGTGGATGAGCGTGGTGGAGTATACTCCATAGGTGTACCTCCGGTTGGCGGAGGGCAGGCCTGCGTTCTTTCGTAGTAGCTATTTGTTTTATTTAGTAGCACGTGATTTTTTTGATTATAATAATTCAGATCATAATTAACACTTTCTTGCAAATACATCCACATGGCATTTACTTCAAAAATACTACTACATATAGTGGAAAAACGCGGCCTTACCGCTAAAACCGATCTCTTCCAGAAAACCTTTGGCAGAGCAGAGAGATATGTGTATATATATACACATATAAAAAGACTACAGTATCGTGCACGTATTATTATATTTATGATAATATATTATATGTTATCAGTCATATATACCTATTGATTAATTCAAAAAAATTGTGTAGCGTAATTATTACCTTGACATAATATTCATTCTCAGTAAATTGCGGTTGATGATGTGGTTTTCCTGATAAGAAAAAAAAACAAAATCATTATTTGCGATATTTTATAATCAGATAAAGTATAATTGTACTTGTTGAGTGATGATGGTTATGAAATATGATATACAGGGTGTTAGTGACATCGTAACGAATACTGAGGGGGATGATTCAGACCATGATTCTGAGTTGATATCAAGTGGAATTTTCCGTCGCAAAATTCATGATTTTTTTTTAGTTTTTTAAAATTATTCTCAATTCTATACTTTTGCGATGAAAAATACCACTTGATATTAACTCAGAATAATCAGCTGTTTCATCCCCCTCAGTATTCGTTATGATGTCACTTACACCCCGCACAAGTACATACTGTACCCATACAAGTAGGTATGGGTGTTAGTGACACCGTAACGAATACTGAGGGGGATGATTCAGACCATGATTCTGAGTTGATATCAAGTGGAATTTTCAGTCAGAAAATTCATGAAAATTTTTGTTTTTCTTTTTATTATTTTTTGTTCCATACTTTTGCGACGGAAAATTCCACTTCATATCATCTCAGAATCATGGTCTCAATCATCCATCAAAGTTTTCGTTACGACGTCACTAACACCATGTATATTTTCAGGGGAAATTACTATTGTACTTATATTATAATATTAACATAATTAGCCTATTCGTCCCACTGCTAGGCACAGGCTTGCCTTCAATCAACCGGAGGGAGTGTGGATCATACTCCAACTTAGGTATATTTTTTTAGGGAACCTAGCCTGGAAAGTCGCTCATTCAGATTAATAATTTTAGATGTCCCTGCAATACAAACTGAGCTTAGTGCAGGGACCGCCGCATATCTAGAGTAATTGGTCATATTATAATTGTCTATATTCTTATTAATGAAAAATTCTAAGTCTTATGTTCAATACAGATTATTATTATTTACTTATAGACGGACTTATAGAGAGACAAATAGAGAGGGGGTCTCATCTGGTACAAGATTTAAGACAACATGCCTAAAGATACCCGATAGATACGATACGTCCATTTCTTGTTTGTGATGTAACTAGTTGTTAAGTGCAATAAAGTATATTAGGTATAGGCTAATTCAACTAGTCAAATCAGTTACTTTTTACTAAAAGTCAAAACACGAAATTAGTATGGAATTTGTTTGAAAAAGCACATGTCAAGTCAGTCAGTCAAGGAAAATCGTGATAAAATGTTCGACTTATTATTACGTTTTTCTTGATTAAAATTCATAAATAAGTTACTTAAATAGAAAAAAGAAAATAATTTTCGTTACTTTTAGATCTGTCTTTATTTAGTAATTATAATTTATCTTGAACCTAGTACATTACATTAGGACTGTAATAAATATCTTATCTAATGTTATATTATCTTACCCAATTGGTAAGCTAACCGATCGTCATACTTATTAATACCCCCTTTTTTAAGTACGCACGTGTCATTATCATAGAAAACCACAATTCGTCACTAGCCGATCTGTTGACACGCGACCATATTTATTTTGGTGGGTTTTACAGGAACCGCTACTGGTTCCCACTAAACCCATGGGAACGACACATTCTGTGGGAATTCTTATTCTAGGGTGCACATAATTGGCCACTTGACAGTTGTACGAATAAATTATGAAATATAGTAGTTTATCATTTAACGATAATCATCCAATAAGTAGTTTTCTTTTTTATATTATCAGAAATCATTATTAAATATTTTATTTTTTCAAAATAAGAATGCAATTTTTTATCTATTTATTACAAGACCCGAAACACGGCGGCCATGATTGAGCTTCGTGTGACGTCACATTTCACAGAATAAACAAGAAGTATCTGTCAGGTTTCAAGTGATACTGTATGACTGTTTCTTTGTTTATTGAAATGTTACGTCACTGAGCAAAATGTCACGTGATCAAACTGAGTGATGACGATGAATGATGAAAGCTAAGCTCCCACTGTCGGAAAAGAGTCCCACCCGACCGAACGCCAAACATATTAACTCAAAAGTCCGCAAAAACTTTCGAGTTATGAAGCGGTTTCTAGGCACGAAGCAAAAATAGACAAACTCTATTTACTGAATATTCCGATATAATAACACTATCGCGAATATTTTCCGACCAACTTAATGCGATCATTAACCACAAAACACCACTTCGTATTACTTTTATTATTCAATGAAGACACCACACGTCCCATTCCCGTTCCCGCCAAAATGTCCGGATATCTATCTTTAAAAATCCAATATCCACGGTATTATTAGGTTAATATGTATTATATTATATTATATTGAGTATGAAATGAAAATGAAAATGAAAATATTTTTTATTGTATCCGATATAGGACTTAATTAGGTACATTCATTTAATTATAAATACAGAGATATATTCAAACTTAGACCCAAATAAATCCATCTCTTAAAAATTGAGCAGAGGTCCCCAAACTAGGCACAGCCTGTATCTTGGGGAACCAAATTACAATTAGGTTGCTGAGTTTGTATGAATAAGGTAAAATGAAATGTAGGTATATTAAAATTTAGGTTTACAAAGTTTCCCAAAATTATCACTAAAATTAACTATAACTTATATTAGCCAAATTAACTTAAATTAGTCAAAACTGCAACTATTACGATGAGGTAAAGCATCAATTATTATGTAATAAAGTGTATTTGTATAAATATTAACTGTAGTTATTATATTAACCGTTGTTACTGCACCGGCTCGCATCCAAGTTTTTTATGGCTGATTCCAGGCAACCACCTAGTAGAAATTGCTTCAGAGCACTAAGGCGGCCCATTTGTACTGTGGCTAAATGTTTGTATGTTTTGTTTGTGTGCAATAAAATATATTTATTGATTGATTGATCTACCAAGTATTGTTCGCAAGTTTTCTTCTAGTGCTCGCTTGATCTCTGCCCACCCTGATGGGGATTACGAGCGTGAGTTGCGTACAGACACGTGACAAGCCCCCTATTTATGACCTTTCAAATTGTCTACTAACTTAACACAATCCTGTGGGAACTCGCCGAATTTCACACGAGACCACATCGCGACCATGGGAACTCAAAATTTTGTGGGAATTTTACGTTTTTTAGGTCACGAACTTTTATTAAGATGTCTGTGTGAAGATAAGTAAAAAAATATATATTTATGTAGGTACATTCCTGGGAACTCTTTTTGGATTAGGTTTACGATCCCCGTCTATCGCATACAAATAATTTCCCTGCAAATCATTGAATAGTTACACAGGGTGTTAGTGACATTGTAACGGATACTGAGGGGTATGATTCAGACCATAAATGTGGCTTGATATCCCTAATTCCTAGCCAAACAAAGGACAGTCTCACAAACTGATTTCCGATAGTGCCCCATCGGGAATCGAACCCGCACCTCAATGCTCTAAACACTAGACCACGGAGGCTGTTACCCTATGTAAATTAAAAAGCGTCACCATTGTAAATAAAGGGTTATTAACATTGCAATCATCACGGAAAGATCTTGCGGCACGCGACCATTCCCCTTATATTTTTAGACCAATTGACACTAGTCTCAAAAGTCGGTTACACGAGGAACCGTAGTTGGTTCTCACGGGACCCTGTCACTGTGTTTATGGGAATGGGAACCAACTGATGTTGTGGGAATTTTTAACCCAGTTCAAGGATACGTATTACTAACTGAACAATTTAAGAATGTTTGAATAATTTAAGAATAAAAATAGAATAAAATAAATGCATTTCCCGTAACAATTTACATTTTTCTATATGTATTTCGTAGGTATTCATTTCTAGGGTTGGTTTCAGATTGTCTAGGTACCACATTAAGATGACTAACTACATTAAAGACTATATCGCAAATTGACTAGATATCATTTCACAGAGATCTCAAATTTACTTGACCACGTCGTGTTTTCTTTCTACTACAATTTGGCTCTAATGGTTTTCTTGAAATTACTCAATAATAAAAAAAAAACTAATTGGCTAGTTGTAACAATAAAATATGAAATATGTCGGATATGATAGTTATTCATTTAACTATAATTATCCAATAGAGTTTTTCTATAAAGATCATTTTTAAATATTTACTTTTTACAAAATAAGAATGCATTTTTTATCTGTGTATTACAGGACAGGACCCAACAACGGGCGGCCATGATTGAACTTCGTGTGACGTCACATTTCACAAATAAACAGAAACTATCTGTCAGGTTTCAAGTTATACAGTGTCTTTGTTTGTTGAAATGTGACGTCACTTGTAAAAATATCACGTTAACAACCGTTTTGGCGCGAAATTTAAAATAATTGAAGAAAAATATGTTTTTCTAATATATTATTATAAAGCTTTTCCAGAAAAAAACATATCTCTATAAAGGTCTGTAATTTTAAAATACTTATCCCAAAATTGTCATGTAGCGAATTACATAGTCACAAAAGATAAGGCACTCGGCACTCGGCACTCGGCACTCGGCACGCGCCGTGTCCCCCTTAATATTTCCGATCAAATGACACCAGAGACTTTAAAGTCGGTCACACGGAAACCAATGCCATAGTATCACACGGGACCCTATCATTCCATGGGAACTTATTTTTTGTGGGAACTTTGGCCTTATGACAATGTTTGCTTGAATAATAGGAAATGGTTTGTTTACTGACGGATGCGCTATGAAAATACAACTTAATATAAATATGTACAATGGCCAATGACCATATTGACATAGAATACATCTCAAAGGACTATTATGTACTTACTTACCTATTTACACTGTTGCATAAATACAAAGATATCCATATCTGTAGCTCTAACTAAGTATCAATACTTAAGTAGATAATTGAGTAGAAGTTCCTATACGACATTTATATATACTATTATTTATTACTTTTGATTTATTTATTAAATATTATTATTAATGTGAAATAAATAAATAGTAATATATAAATATTTATTATTTATAACTTTTCTTTTTTTTCTGTTTATTTATTACATTAAATTTTTACATTTATATTTATTTATTTATTTAAACCTATTATTTTAATTAATTTACGCGTCTTGAATTTCAATAACGAACAAAAAGAAATAAGTACGCTCGTGCCAATTATAACAATTCAATTCTAAACCGTAACAAGACTTGACAAACGATAATGGTATTTAAACTCTATACATAAAATTAGATTTCGATCGGCATAACAATGTACACGTTATGTCCCCCTGCTGTTACTTTATCTGCGCCGGGATCGAACCCACTACCCCTGAGAAAGGCAGCTACGTACGTTAACTTATCACACGGTTACCTGTGACTCAATAGTTGTGGGAATCTGAATTAATTATGGTATATCTTTGGAGCAGTTGCAAAGTCGAGTTCATTATTTATTAAAAGACCTACGAAGGAACTTTTTCTGTGGTGTCAATGAATATTATTACAGAGACAGTAGAACAAAGATAGGGGTGCTTCATTCGCTATTGAATGAGGAACTATCCAGGCTATACATTACATAAACAGCCTATATACATCCCACTGCTGGGCACAGGCCTCCCCTCAATCAACTGGAGGGGGTATGGAGCATACTCCACCACGCTGTTCCAATGCAGATTGGTGGAGGCCATATCCAGGCTATATTCCCAAAAAAAAAATAGATGGCGCTGTACAGAGTTGCCTTCCTTTAAACTTCTACTTTCATGGATAACAGAATATGCATCTTTTATCTTTGTTTTTGGGTATAAATGATGACCTTTGTTATTACACCCAGGCACATCTTCCACCCATTATTATACTAATCATAACAAACATACATAAACTGCCTATATACGTCCCACTGCTGGGCACAGCCTCCCCTCGATCAACCAGGGCATACCCCACCACGCTGCTTCACTGCGGGTTGGTGGAGGTGTTTTTACGGCTAATATCCGGGACCAACGGTTTAACGTGCCCTCCGAAGCACGGAATTATCTTACTTTTTCGGACAATCAGATGATTCAAGCCTGAAAAGTCCTTACCAAACAACGGACATTAACAAAGAGAAGCAATATAGGTAGCAATATAATTTTATACCATATCTGATCCAAATATCAAGCAACAATTATTTTTACATATATGCGTCTGCCATTACATTGTATTTTGGAATAATTATGTATCCGAGTAATCAGAACACAGGTAATGATCATAATTAAAGCAACGCCATCTACATTGTTTTTGAAGAACGTAGCCTGGAAAGTGCCTCATTGGGGAAACACCCATGCCGATTAGTGGGGAAAATAATACATACATAAACTCACGCCCGTATTCCCCGAAGGGGTGGGCAGAACTACAAATAATCAAGAAACTATTTGCAGCCACTTTTGATACATAGTCCTAAGGATAATGATAAACCGTATGATGATAGGGGATCAGCCTATCGCTCTTACAGATGATCCATCATGTTTGACAGGACGCTGTCCCTTTATCGCCTTTTACGACATGCACGGGAAAATAGGCAGCTGAACGCATTCTATGCTTTTTCTTTACTCCCAGTCCAGCAGAGGAGAAAAAAAAAAACATATTCTAAAAAAAAACATTCATTTATTGGGGAAAATAATACATATTCTATTAAATTGCTCCACGATGAGTTGACACTCTTTAAACCTTTTCAAAAGACATCACCACCTAATAACCACCAGATAATTAAGACGTTTCCAGTGACACCTCATTTGTTAAATTCTGACAGGTGGTTTAGAAGTTAGGTTGGAACAGACGCGCATACACACATACTATACATCCTTTTTGCTTCGCCGTAGTCGCGTATAAAACACTCTCGATATAATTATCAGGTCAACACGTCTGCATCGTTATCATAGTAAAAAAACACGTTCGCACACTTCACTCAGGAATCTCAGGGAACGTGGGAATTTCATCTCTCAGGGGAAGGGGTAACGTGTTTATAATGAGACTACGATGTGCTAAGTAGTATAGACTTTTAATAAGAGTTTCGTAATGCTATCAATATTAAAAATATTAGATCATTTACAAATCGTAATTTTGACATTAATAATTACTTGCATATTAATCGAATTTGATTGATTTTTAACATTTGTAATCGAAATAAAATGTTAGTATGTTTTTAATTGTTACAGTGGAAAGAGAGAATAAGGAGTAGCCTTTACCCAACCGTGTGACTTGTTTTAGGCTACGTATATTAAGATGTTATATTCCACTGCTGTATCTTCTCCGTAACAAAAATAATAATTAATAAACACCTTCATTACAATCAAATAATATTTTATTATATGCTTATCTCTTCGAGCGACATTTCTTCGAAACAAAAGGGTAGTTTCCAATAAGTCAAATCAGTTTACTTAGTAAAAGTCAAAACACGAAATTACTATGGAATTTGTATAAAAAGCAACCTGGGACGTCATAGAAAAAGTGACAAAATGTCGCACTTATTATTACATTTTTCTTTATTAAAATTCATAAATACGTGAAATAGAAAAAAGAAAACGTTTTTATGTCATCTTTAGATCTATTTTTATTTAGTATTTTATAATTTAAGTATCTTTGACTTAGGAAACAACCCAATGAATTATAGGCATCATTAATTGTAACGTTAAATAGGCAATTTAAAAACCACTTTTTAAAAACTTTATCCAATAAAAAAAATCAAATCTTTCATAAAAAATACTCGTCACACGTAAAATTCCCACCAGGACTGTTCACATGGGATTCGTGGGATGGGAACCCAAACGTCCTTGACGGTTGACCTCCCATGTCATGGGGGCAAAAAATCACGCACTGATACCCTACACTAAATACACTTCAACGGAATTTCACACGATGTTTTTTTTTCTTTGAGTTAGTTGTAATATCCTGTACTTGATATAGTTGTTTGGATAGACGAATTGAAATGATAGTGATGTTTTGGAATAAGTTCTTTATTTGAAAAAAGAAAGTATTTTTTGTTCACCTCTATAAACCAATAGGTAGTGTCACTTTTTACTAATGTTAAAGCACAAAGTGTGCTTTTTCATAGAAATTGTGACGTTATTGGAAAACATGGCAAACGTCGCACTTATTAATGTCGCATTTTTCTTTATTAAAATTCATAAAAAAAAGAAAAAAAAAGTAAACGGTTTTTTGTTCTTTATTTATTATATACGTCAGTTAGCAAAGTTAGTGTGGTAAAACAAACCCTAAACATAGTAATATTGATATTGTTACTAGGATTTCAATAACAAGTACGTCAAAACTGTCGTCTAATGACTTGTAGCTGCTTACCCTTAAAAGTGATAATAACGAAAACCCATATTAGTTCATGCACATTTATATTGACAACCAACATTCATTATACGCTTACATTTGATTCGATTATCTACCAATTACCAGTATTTATTCAATACGACGACTAATCCTTTTCGTGCCAGATCGTCAATTGTCCTATTTTCTTGTTTTTTCTTCTTAAAAATGTCCGCCATTATGTTTCTTTTGTATGGTCCAGACCATAGAGTTTTTGCCAATAGAGTATTTACTTCGTTCGACGACAACAGTGATTACTGGTGTGTAATGTTTGACACAATAACAGATGTTCTAAGATCTACAAAACCTAATCACATTATATATAATTTCGTTTAACATTACGATCTAATGAGATAATGTTTTTAACCATAAGTTCTGTCAGTATGTAAATACTCTAATAAAATAAGGTTCCCATGGAGGAAAATATTTCGTATGGGAATTGTAATATTGTGGGAAATATCCGAGATAGCAGAGGGGACCGCGCTCTGTAAGGAGGGTTATTAGGATATAATGGGCGCTTGGTTTTACATGTGGTTTGGTTAATGTGGTGCAAATTGTTGGGTAGTGGGGTTGGTACTTCATTTTTTATTAAGTATTTATGTCTGTGAACTATTATGGACACATTGTGGACTTATGACGTAGAAATTTTATTAAAGCAGTTAGTCGATGTTGTTTATTATTGAAATAATTTATTTTTGTTTTTGTTATTATCACGGTCATCTTATCAATTCTTACGATATGATTGTGTTGTTTTGTCGATTGGTGCTAATATGTAAACCCTTATAAGTCGTGTCGTTCTGTCAAAATACGAACAAAATCACGTGGCACGCATGTTAGAGAAAAAAACAAACTTATCGACTTCGACAAAATGTATTTAATCGATCGATAATTTTATCACGTTGCGCATCTTAGCCCTGTTGTTGTCCTAAATTTTGTACCGGGTGAGAGTCCTCAGCGCTCCCCATTTGTCCGGCCAAGTATTTAATGCCAGTTACGTCAAAAATAATCCCTATTAGCCTACGTATAACTAAACACATAAACACAGTTTAACAATATGGGTATATTTACAAACTATACAAAAAACCTTTAATATTCTTCTCCTCGTGGAAGAACGAAGTCAAGAGCAAACGCCTTTTAATAAAAAAAAAACTATACAAAAATGCTCTACGATTTAACTTTCCGCACTCCAGTTTCCCACACTCGACTGGTCTTTCCCACACGAAACCCACACTTCGTGGGAACGGCCTTGACCTTCGACGGTCGCTAAATTACATTGAGATATACAGTATGATACAATAATATTCACTTTTTTGTGATCACTTTGTTATTTACAATTGCCTTTTCAAGTGGTTGTTATTGTCATTATATTTTATTTATTTTTACTCTATGACATTTTAATTTAAATTGTGTATTTATTCCTTATTTTATCAGATATTTTAAAGTATTTCTTATAAAATGAATTAGGAATATTTATCCGCATTTAGATAAATCCCAAGATGAATTATGATTATTCATATACTTACCTAATAACCTTAAGTAATTAATAAATTTGTAATGCATAATTTTAAATAGCACACTTGGAGCCATATTTAAATAAAATCCAAAGATGCATCATGAAAGAAGCAACTACAACAATTACATACTTGAATAATTGACCTAAAACACCTACCCCGGGCCATAGAATAAGAAATAATACTACGTACCCGGACACTCCACCGACAAGAGCGCAGCTCTTAAATAGAGAGAGAGAGACCCAGACACTGCATCAAAAGTCGCATAACGCGTAAGTGCGAAAGAGACAATGCGCCCCCCCCCCCCCCTTACTCGTTAGTGGCTTATAGCCTTTTAAGACTAAAGTCAAACTCAGAAGGGGTGAGGTCGGCACCCGTCACGACTTAGTGCGGTGCGTAAAATTACCTAGGTATCAGTCATCTTCCTAGCATTATCCTGTTTTTCACTGGGTCCGCTTACCTAACCTGAAGATTTGACAGGTCCGGTTTTTTACAGAAGCGACTGCCTGTCTGACCTTGCAACCCGCGAAGGAAAACCAGCCCAATACAGGTTAGGTCAACCTCCGAAAATGCATTTCTCGGGAATGTGGGTGTCCTCACGATCACGAGAATTACCCATCTGTGCGTAGTATTATTTTATTCTACGCCTAAAGTCCAAACACCCTGTATATTTTCCCACGATTCTGTGTCCCACGTTCATCGGGCGTGAAAGTGATGCTCTGCCTATTTATATTAACAAATACCGCGAATACCAGACACAATATTCAACCTTAACACCTCAAAATAAAGCTTAATAAGTAGAATGGTATTCTGTGTAATGGTAACAGAAATTCTCACGGTATTTTCATGGGACCTCTGATAGGGAGTGGGTATATATTGACCTACGGAACTTAATTTTGCTCATTTGCACTATAGACGTCGGTTAGAATAGACGTGTCGATAGAGTAGATTTTTTTTTGTGACTTTATATTTTTGCCTCGAATAGCATTCATTATTTGACCGGAATAGTGTACTCAGGTCCGTCGAAAACGAATTTAATAACTTATTATTCAAGAATCGATTGTTTTAAATGTGAATTTCTGGTTGAGTACAAATATTTAACAGAATCCTTTTAAACGTAAAAAATAGGTAGGTACAGTCTCGTAAATAAGACAATGGTCCCAATTCTACTTTTTTTTTAGTTTATGACAGCGGGTCGCTTAATCTTACAACTATTATTAACTGCCAGTGTCGAAGTGATCGGAGAACATACTGTAAAAAAAATACTTAATTTTAATTTAGTTTGACAGTTCTGAAACTAGCTCTATCTCTGTCTTATACTCGTCGTAAGTGAAGGACGGCATTATACTCGTACTTTTAGTGCTATCCGGCTGTTTAATTAAGTTTTGTCCGCCAGAATCGCACAAATGTTGTACTTAGTAGTCTGCCGTGAAGGCGTGATTGATGGTATCGTCATAGAATAAAGAATAATACTACGTACAGAACGGCAACTCTCCGCTCCCCACCAGCGGCTAAGCTACATTTAACTCACCGCCCTCGGTCTTACTTTAGTCTTCAATCGTATGGACGTCAGATGCGCGTGTACGATAACGTCAATGTGTAGTGTCTGTGTAAAACGAGGTGTTTTGTATGAAGTGTCCGGGGTGGGGTACTGTTACCTGTCGCAGTATTCGTGTTTATTACAAAATTAATTCATTCTTATTTTTTCTTAAATTTTAACATATATCTATGAGTTATAAAGAAGTTTACAATTCATTGTTGTTTCCCTAAATAAGTACTTATAATATCTAAAATTTACGGCGCTTGATTTTCTAAAATCCATATACAATACAACTGCCGTACACTAGTAAGAAAAAACATCAACGACTCCATAAACGCATACTAAAATAAAACCAATCAATCAATCAATCAAATCATTTATTCGCATTGGATTCATTGTTTTTTAAACAGTAAAACCAACAATAACAAAACACGAACTGATCTTTTTTTTTTGATGGCATTAACTACTTGGCCGGACAAATGGGAAGCGCTGAAGGCTCTCACCCGCACGAACTGATCGTTCATGTAAGCAAAAAAAACGCGTGCGCTTGTCATTCTCGTTTATAAAGTATCTGAGCAAAAACGAATTGAGAAAATACTCTTTTCATATTTAATAAACTATGACTTTACTTATTCAAAACCACGGAGGTGGTTCAAACAAACCTACAAGAAGTAGCGAAATAGGCTTCACCGAGTTATTTGCAAAGAACTCTAGGCATCCTCTCACTGCGAGCGAGGAGGCTTCACAAGAAATATTGCCACAAATAATGAGAGTGCTTCTAGCCCGAATAATAGTTGGAAAAATATTTTTCTTTTTTTTGCCGTAGATAATTCTAGGCAGCTTTTTTTTCTTTTTCGGACGTGACTTATTGAAGATTCCGGCTGGATTTCTAGATCGCGACAGGTACCTAGAAGTTTTTTGTTCGTTATTTTTTTTTTCTTAAATACGGCATCCAATACTTGGTCAGACAGAACGTCTTCTAGAAAAAAGTTACTGAGTCGGGTGTACCACTAAATCCCATTTGTTTGTCAATTCATATGTAAATCGCTAGAAACTTCTTGAAAGGAAACCTGTATACCTAAGAAATGTGTTTTCGGGGGCACGGTACTTAACCTGTAGGTATTTTGGTTGGTACTTCCTTAAATAACAATTCATATTTTACACTATTTATTATTTTTACACTATAAACGCTTCTATGGTCCAGTCGTTGAGCGTAGGTCCGGGTTCCAATCCCGGTGGGGACATCATATATCAAAAATCTCTTTGTGATCCCCAGTTTGGTTAGGACATTACAGACTGATCACCTGATTGTCCAAAAGTAAGATGATCCTTGCTTCGGAAGGCAGTAGATTACGACCTACTGATGTTAGTAAGTAGTAGTTACATGAGCCATGTCAGGGGCCTTTGGCGGCTCAATAATGACCCTAACATCAGAGTCGATGAGACTCACAACCCTATATAGAAAAATAACTACGTCAATAGTCTTCTTCTTCTAACTTCAATTATTGCGTCGGAAGGAATTCGCTATTTACCAGAAATCATTAATTTCAAGTTTTCAACATTCTCAAAGACAACAGCTATAGGGTTGTAGGCAAAAGGTTGCCTATAACCCCATAGCTGAGACATTCCAAAATCCCTCCATTCCCATCGACCTCTGTCAGCAGTTTACCCACAGAGCAAGAAAGGAAATCAGGCCGCTACTGAAGTAGAATAATTGTTTAACTATCGAAGTACTTATAAGTGAAACGCTTTATTGATGAGATAAATTACAACACAAAACTTTAGATTTGTTTTACAAATATTAGTATTACCTAAATACAATAATTACGTAGGTATGTTGGTACTTACTTAACGTCTACGTATGGACAAAATGGCCCCTTTTTCTGCAGACACATCCTAATTTTATTTCCAGTCATACCTATTATTTTCCTTATCCCCTGAAAAGGAAAGGGACGGATGATTGACTACTGTTTTAAAAATGAATGAATAACCCGAGTGAATAAAATAGGCATCGTGCTCATATGCAATCCGTCTGACGTGTGCTAGTTATTGGCCAATATAAAATTTTGGAAGGGGTTTTAAATTTCTGTCTAAAATTTACGTGTGTTCTATAAATTTGATGCCTGTCGATTACCCGTCTCTTTCTTTTTCTTCGGATAAAAAAATGACAGGTAAAATAAAATTAGATGGTGTGTACAGGAATCAGCACCAATGGACATCACTATAATGTTTCGTACACTAACGTGCTGTTTCTATATACGTAAGAACTTGCGTATTTTATGAGACGTAAGCTTCGTTTAAGTAATACTACCATTCAGTATATAGGGAATACTTATGTAAATAATACAGGAGCCTCTGCTAACGACCGAAGTTTATATCTTTACTCTTCTCTTCTTCTATCTTGAGGGTTGTGAGGAGAATCACCAACACCATAAACCCTGGTGTCAGGGTTAACCCTGGTGCCTTTACTTGCTCTGTGTCTGTCACCATTCAATTCACTCAAACGAGATTCCTCTCTCATCAATTTCTCGTTGCGTCATAAAACGGAATATCAAGCAATTGTTTTAAGTGGCGCTTCGCTAAGGAATGCCTTACAGGGATGTCAGGCTTATAAAACCTTCATGTTGATTGATTATTTAAATAATACTACCGCTTTTCAATTTATGGCGATACCATCACAAGAGAGTGAGGGAGAGAGAAAGAGAGGCAGAGATACGTCTATCGCAAGATGACCTAAGTACCCACACCTCACCGAGCTTTCTGTTAGACCAATGTGATAGGCGATGTGCCGTATCGCCGTCTATAACGGTCGAGTCAACTATGCTAGTGAAGTGATGAGTTGCACGAAATTGACATGTTTCTGTGTATTTGTTGGCAATATCGCGCAAAAACTACTTCATTCATTATTTATTTAATTTATTCTCCATTATTAAGGCAAGCCTTGTTGTTAGTATCTACCCGGTAGGTTAAGATATGTTTCGTATGTTATGTTACCGTTAAAACATGTTTTGCCTTTGACACCCCTATTGAGCAATAATTCTCCGTTTTATACGATAAGGCGAGTTAGCCCATTTTTATTTGCAACCATTTTAGAGCAGTTAAGTGCAGTTTATTTCACATCACTTTGTGAACCTAGTCACCTAGTTAACAAATTTAGAATTTATTGAGGATAGTAAAATTCACTACGTTAGTGCCAACAGTAGTAGAAAAAAAATCTTTAAGTATTTCAGCGTTTAGTATTTTTTTAGGATCATGACACAGCATCACTTTTTAAATGTAGTTGCACACTGTTGCACTTACATTGAACTTTAGGATTTTTGTATGTGTAACCATCCCCCTTAGTATTCGTTACGATGTCACTAACATAAAACAGGTTTCATACAGCAAATAAATCATGTCAAAAAAAAACCAATGTCTCAAAGTGTAAAAACGATTTCAAAAATTAAATAATTCTAGAAAACATTTAAAATTGTAATCAAACTCTTTTCGCCGGCTTAAGAATCCTCAAGACAGTGAAAGCTTTTTCAATATCAGGCTGAGGGTCCATAAATTACAGGTCCACGGCGGGAGCTCTCAAAAAAGTCAATTTCGTCCAACATTCAGTCGTGATTAACGTTTAAACTTAAACGTTTTATCCCGACGGTTGTTATTGCAAATGTAGGTATGTGTATATATATAGTAATATAATCACTAATTTAAGAGCCACGCTCTTTTCGGTATAGCATTCTCCATGCTACTTTTTATAGAAAAATAGAGCAGTGGTTTCCCTATCGCCTTCCGCGCCGCAGTACTCTGTCTGACGCGAGTGGGATGGCGCCCAGAGAAGTCTATTTCAAAGCCGTACTAGGAATCCTGTCCTCCGCTTCTGAATAGTACTCACAGTCACTGCTGCCCACTGTCAGGTTCCAGGTTACAGTCCCTGTGACTCGCCTCTTCCATACTGCATTGCCATACCGATGCTCCCATCTCCGCCCTGCAACCGTTGAGGTCTTCATCCGTATCCTTTGGCAAGGTATGTATTAACATACCTAACTAACTTTATAATCGTATCACGCATCAATCCGTGTAGATGAATCTAAACCACTACTACTACTACTAGTACTACCTAACTAAGAAGTCAGTAACACGTAATGTAACCTCCTACCTATTTGATAATCAATAAAATATGTAAAGGAAATGTAAAGTGTCCCGCAAGTAACCTTGAGTCCTCTATTTCACCTGTCTAATCTTAAATAAAAAAAAACAACTTTTGGTTAGTACTAATGATAAGGGTCAGCAACATAGACCATAATTATTAATTTATAAAACCATTTTGAAAGTTTTTTGTCCAAAACGATCTTTGACATTTGAAATGAAGATTAATTAGATCACCTGATTGTCAAAAAGTAAGATAATCCGTGTTTCGGAAGGCACGTACTATTTACTGATGTAAGTCGTCATGAGTTATGTCAGGTGCATTTGGCGACTCAATAATAGGTACCTAACCCTGATACCAGGGTTGATGAGCTTGGTCATCTACCAAACAACCCACACGATAGAAGAAGAATAATTATTCTCAGATGAATCTATGTATTAGTCCAATACATAAAATAAAAATATACCAAAAAAAAAGGAACTTGAAAACCATCAAGAAGAATATTTTTTTTATTTTAACTTATTCTAACAAGGCTCAAAAAATTTCGTTCCCGAATACAAATGAGTAAAGATTAAGCATTATGCAATACTAAATCAGAAGTTACCGTCCTAAAAGCATTTATTCAAATGGCAGCTAAGAAGGAAAATGTCCAATAAAAATGCAAAGAGAACAGTCCATACCTATTCCTTCTTCTAAGCTAACTAAATCGCCGTGTTAAGGGTAAGGTAACTTTGTTAGAGATTTTCGGCAGAATAAAAAACTTTTTTTTTCGACTTATTGTACAGTCATGCATGAGCAATATAATGTACCCACTTTAGGACTCTGTCGCACTAACATATTTGACATTTAGTGAGACTTACAGTTCAATTTGTCAAAAAAGTTAATGTGACATGGTACTAAAGTGTATACATATTAATGCTCGTGACCATAGATTTGCCGAAATTGGTTATTTTTTGGATTTCTTTTTTCCTTGTTATTTTGTTCATTTTTTTAACATAATTAAGTTCTGTTATTAAGTTCTGTGCAATAAAGTATATTTGATTTAATTTGATAGATTATTATTGTGACATATTATATGTTACGTTTCATGAAAAATCAGAAATAATAATAACGTTCAGTTCCTTGAAGTAAGCTTACTTCATCGCCATCTATCCAGCAGCTGGGAAACAAATTAAAACAAATTTTAATAAAAAGAAAATCCTTCATCCAATGAACCAAAGAAAAAAAATAATGGACTCACCCCATAATAAAATAATAAATAGGATTTCTTCTATATTTTTTATTCTACTCCACCATCAGCTACAAACATTGTAACTACCTTATCGCATCTCAGTAGAGGATTTTTTCTTTCTAACTCTGTTCTCCAAAGTTATTGGCAATGAGTACTTCCATAATTTAACACTTTATTAAAGGCTTATTAATTCGAATTATTGTAGAATAGAGAGAAAATTTCAATGGAGTAATATTTACGGGCATAAAATCTGAATATGAAAACACACTTGTGTTATTACTACAACACTTTATTTTTAACCGATTTCAAAAAAGGAGGAGGTTATCAATCTGACCAATATGTTTGTAATATTTTTGGAATAACATATATTATAATATCCGTATATGCTGATAATTTTATAGATCCTGAAGTTATACCTCTACGCAACGTAAAAGTATTACAGAATCTTTTAAATTTGTAGCTAGCTAGCCAGTAGACTCAACTTGCTCTACTGTGAATTAGTTAATAATAACTATAGAAATCTCCAAAACAAAATTACGAAAATTACAAAACAAAGTATCAAAAAGTTAGGTCCCACCGAGATTTGAACTCGGATCGTTGGATTCAGAGTCCAAAGTGCTAACCATTACACCATGGGACCGCTGCCAGAGGCGACGAAAGAACGTATTACTAGGTAAGAGAGTCGTAGTACGCATGACATCGTTTCGTTGTCTGTCTTACTCATAGCGTGCCGTCTCTGTCTCGCGCTGTGACTGTTTGGTCAATCAATAAAACGAATGTGTAAGTGGGAATTTAATACGACGAATGTGAATTTTATTCGACGTAGAGCCGGAATATACTAAAATTAGAACTGGGAGAGAAAATAAAACGTTTGTTATAAGATTTTTAAAGGAAATTCTATGAGTTTTTTAAGAATTTGTAAAGAATACCTATACCTGCATAATATGTATATTCTGATAAAAGTAACAATCCCATTTCGTTTATTTTATAGAAATATTATGATACTTTTACGTACTTATGTTTCATTGGCACAAGATTTTGGTGTTTACTTCCTATTTAAGTACCTAGAGGTAAAACAAAGACAAAGTATAGCTTATCCATAGATTTACAGACTCTATCTCGTAGATGCTAAGAGCATCGAAGGTGAATTATGTCGGCAATATAGCATGCACTTAGAGATGGAATTAATTTAACTCTCCTCGTAGCGCCTGACTCAATTTGTAGAGCAAATGCGATCCGACAACGAATGGAGAGAGGTTACAATTGCAATACTTAAACTTTTTCTATCGTGTGGGTTGTAAGGTGGATTACCAACCCCATCGAACCTGGTGTCAGGGTTACTATTGAGCCGCCAAGGCCCCCTGACATGGCTCATTTAACGAATACTAACTTACATCAGTAAGTAGTAACTGGGACCAACGGCTTAACGTGGCTTCCACAGCACGGATCATCTTTTTTTCGGATAATCGGGTTATCAGCCTGTAATGTCCTATAAATAAACTAGGGATCACACAGTGATTTTCGTGATGTGTCCCCATCGGGATAAAAAAAATAGAAGAATACTTAAACTACTTATCTAATATACGAACATTGGGCTAAATCCCACTGTTGGAAGCCGTGTTGCTCTATGGTTGGATGAGTGCATCAGAGAGGCATAGACTTGCCCAAATGTGTTCCAGTTGCTATCAGATTTATATCTAGCAGATAGATAGTTTGTCAGCAAGCCGCGAAAACCACTTTTTTAAAGTATTATTTCAGGCAAAATTACGCAACAAAACATCTTGTATCTTGTAGAAAATGTAGGTATTGAAGATGAATAGCCTTCTTCTTTGAAGTCTGATAAAAATGTATCAGTAATAAAGACTATTTTAAACTTAAAGGAGGAATTAATTAAAGCCCGCTCTTAGCGCCTGAGTCAATTTGTCGAGCAAAAGCATCGATTCGCGTAATGTAAAGCGATTAGTTTACGAGTCTGTGAATGTGAACTGTATATTGAATGAAACTTGCATCGAAGGAATTTCATTATAGAATGCACCTTTTCCTGTTAAGTAGTATCAAGTATCAATGAGAGGCTTTCCAGGCTACTTTCCAAAAAAAACCGTAGATAGCGTTTTACAGTTTCGTTTAACCTTGTAGTTTCAACGATAACAGACATTTGCATCTTTTATCTTTGTTTTTGAGTATAAATGATGACCCTGGTTATTACACTCAGGCACAACATATCTTTTACCCATTATTATTCTGATCAAAATAAAGAGAAGAAATATAGATAGCAACATCTATACGTATCTGAAAGCATATTATTTATTTCCTCAATAATGGTGGAATTTACTATTGGAATTTAAGTATTTGATATTTTCAATTAAACTTTACAGACCGTCTCTACAATCTATTTCTCGGTAAAGTTCTTTAAGTCTTGATGTAATCTCGCGGAACTGGTAGAACAATTACCTTGGCAGCGGAACTAGAAATTGACTGCTGATACTTCCAATTGTTAACAAGAATATTCTATACTAACGGCAACCTTATACTATCTATATTTCGTCTGTCTTCGTCTTTGTATGTCAAAGTATAAATTAAAGCCGTTCTATAATAAAAAAGCTAATACTTCACACACAATAGACCAGACACAAAAAAAGGTTGAAAAAGTACACATTCTTCCGCTGTTACTTATAACACATAGAGGTATTATGTGAAAATAATGTCATTTGCAATTCCTCATAAGTTGTCATACCGACCTATGTGGTCCAGTGGTTGAGCTTTGACTCACGATCCGGAGACCCCGGGTTCGAATCCCGGTGGGGACATATCACAAAAATCACCTTGTGATCCGTAGTTTCGTTAGGACATTATAGGCTGATCACCTGATTGGCCGAAAGTAAGATAATCCGTGCTTCGGAAAACACGTTAAGCCGTTGGTCCAGGTTACTACTTACTGATGTAAGTGAGTAATCGTTACATGAGCCGTGTCAGGGGCGTTTGGCGGCTCAATCATAACCCTGAGAGCAGGGTTGATAGGGTTGGTATTCCACCTCACAACACGATAAAAAGAAGAAGTTGTCATCCATACAGCTATCTGCGTGCCTTAGTCTACGTGCTACGTCACTTTCGCGATTATTAGGTATTTGTTACAATAAGTCTTAAAAAATGAACTATCGTCATACTCATCATATCCATCTTAGGACTTCGTATCAACAGTGGCTGCAAGTTGTCTTTGATTACTTGTGGCTCTGCCCACCCCATTTGGGATTACGGGCGTGAGTTTATGTATGTATGTATGTATCGTCATACTCCGAACACTTCATACAAAACATCGTTTTACACAGACACTACACATTGACGTTATCGTCCACGTGCACTGTGTACGGTCACGAGTACTAATATGTATACACTTTGAAACCATGTCGCATTAACCTCTTTGACAACTTAAACCGTAAGTCACATTAAATGTCAAATATGATAGTGCAACAGGGTTCTAAAGTCTGGCGTCTATACGATTGAAGACTAAAGTAAGACCGAGGGGAGTGAGGTAAACCTGACTCAGCCACTGGCGGGGAGCAGAATTGTCGTTCTAAGCATAGTATTATTCCTTATTCTATGCTATTGTGTCTGTAAATCTCGGCTTTAAAAAGGCAATGTGCTACAGCTCTTTAAAAAGTAAGCAATTACATAACATAACATAACAAATACTTTATTGCACAAACAGGAAAAAATAAAATACAAAACAAAAGAGAAATAGAATTAGTACAATAGGCGGCCTCATTGCTAAGTAGCAATCTCTACCTTATATTTTTCCAGCGCAAACTTAATGCCGCACACATAAATGCATGGAAACAACATCGCATTGGTGTTCGGTCAGATGCAAAACAGAATGTGTTTTATAAACAAATACATACATACATACATAAACTCACGCCCGTTATCCCTAATGGGGTGGGCAGAGCCACAAGTAATCAAAGACAACTTGCAGCCACTGTTGATACGAACAACAAACAAAACAAACAACAAACAAATCATTTCCTTTTATATCCCCTAGTTCTTTCCGATTGAGCGAGGAACACTCCGGATATTATGAGTTTATCCCCAAGCGCAATAGGTTGAACCAATAACTTCCGATGCGAGATTTAAATACGTTAGGAATGTAAAGCAAAGTTAGTAGGTACTAGGTAGGTTTATTTCTACTTATGTCGGTCTCTCTCTTGGTCGGTCCCTCATATCTGAGGATCGTGGTCAGCATCGGGGTTGCACCTAGAGCGTATGATCTGCGTCCACCAGTTCCTGTCCAGCGCTTCCCTTACTAGAAGTAGAACTTGGCTGACGACGAGTCTTTCACTTGATCAGTCCATCTAGTCGGTGAACGACCACGCGATCTTTTGCATTCAGTGTTCCCAAGCACAATCAGTTTCTCTAAACTTTCATTACCTCTGCGCATCGTGTGGCCGAAATAAGAAAGGATACGTTGTTGGCATATAGTGGACAGACGAGTTTTTATTTGGAGCTGGGTCATGATCGATGCACTAGTGCGCTTCGCAGTCCAAGGTATTCTTAGCATTCGCCTCCAACACCACATCTCTATATATACGTAAGTACACATACATAAACATCTTATACTGCTGAGCACAGGGCTCTCCTCAATCAACCGGAGGTAGCATGAAGCATACTCTACCACGCTGCTCCACTGCGAGTTGGAGGAGTTGTTTTGAGATCTTCAGAAGCACGGAACCGTCTTATTATTATTATTTGATCAAGATGGCTCGAAGTAATGCAGCCCGAATGGCCACTGCGACCTAGTCAGATCAATTAGGGCCAAGTCCCTCTACAAATATATATTATTTAAAACTCCTCCTCTAGACCGATCTTTTCGATTAGATCGAGCGTCTTTTTTTATCTACTCTAAACCGGCGTGCATGTATGAAGCGATTGATGAATGTGGAGGAAGCAAGAGAAGTGTGTCAGGATCGAAGCAAATGGAATTCTATAGTCTCTGCTTACCCCGGTGGGAAATAGGCGTGAGTTTATGTATGTATGTATGTGTCTTTTTCGGAGGAAGCTCCATGACCTCCTGGGGATCCCTTATGTGAACCCCCCCCCCCCCCCAGGGTTCTGCTTCTACTGTGTATGAGAGCCTCACAGCTGCACAGCAGGTGTAATGGCGTATCATCTTCCTTTAAACAGAATCTGCATAAAGGGGACTCGGTCAGCTCCATTCTATGTAGGTGCTTGTTAAGACTGCAATGCCCCGTATTAAGATTCTTACCCGCCCCCTAGTAAGAGTAAGGACCTCCGTCTTACTTTTTGGGACAAAGTGCTGTAGTTTAAAACCGAAGATAAATCAACCTTTTAGTTCTGTGGTATTTCGTTATCGAAGGAAAAATGCGAGTCAATGGCCCCGATTCCTGCAGACACCGCCTAATTTTATTTTAGGTTATATCCGTCATTTTCGTATCCGTCGAAAAGGAAAGGGACGGATGATTCACAGCTCTTAATTTTAGGAAGAATGAGTAAATTAATGTGTCGGGTTATTGACTGACGTAAAATTTTTAGACGGTTGGTTTAGATTTGTGCTTAAAATTGACGTGTGTTCCATAAATTTTATGCTTGTCGATTACCCGTCCCTTTCCTTTTCGGCGGATAAGAAAAGGACAGATATAACTTAAAATAAAATTAGATGGTATTTACAGGAATTAGCACCATTACCTCACTAAACAAAAACTGATTAAACTTCCTCCAACTTCTAGTTGAAGACTGTGATGTCAAAGGAATTATCACGAGCGATAGCGCCATTACAACTTTCCCGGGAATTGATTATCTTTGCTTTTCGTTGCGATGCATCGGTCTGTTTAACGAGTTCCTCGCTCGATCTCGCGAATCAATATTTGTGTTTAATGCGCTTTGAAAATAGACGTGAAAGCTGAATAGTGGTGGGGTTGTTGGTACCAAGAAGCATAGAACCAGATAAAATAATGCAATTCTCTAAAAGCGTTCATAAACTCACGCCCGTAATTCCTAATAAGACAATTCCTAATTAAAAAAAAACCCAAAAAATTAAAACAAGACTGTCATGTCAAGACCTACGGTCACGAGCATTAATATGTATACACTTTGGTACCATGTCACATTAACTTTTTTGACGAATTGAACTGTAAGCCTCACTAAATGTCAAATATGTTAGTGCGACAGAGTCCTAAAGTGGGTACATTATATTGCTCATGACTGTACTAGGTTTACGATGGTGACACAAGAAAGTGCAAAATGTTTGTTTCTCCTATCCCTTTCTTCAACTCGTTAAGGGACGAATTTTCAAAAATCCATTTTTGACTTATTTAAGTCACTCAAAAAGACTTAAATGTCTAATAAGATAAGGCATGACATACCTAGTCGAGCATCTTCTTAATCATTCACAATTAAACTTAACTAAATCTTAGCAGTCTTACATTACGGCACATTTGAGAACATTCAATCAGAATAACTTACAAAATAAATAATTTATTGTTTTAAGTTTACGCGGTATTATCATAATTAAAATAACATACACAGTGTAGAAATATCGGGAGTCTCATATTTCCCTGATTTAAACGCGGTAAGAACCCGTCATTATTTGTTTGAAATAATTATTATCAAATTATTTATAAACAATTAACCAATTGGGCTGGATTTCCCTTCGCGGGTTGGAACGTCAGATAGGCAGTCGCTTCTGTAAAAAACCGGACATGTCAAATCTTCAGATTAGGTAAGCGGACCCTGTGAAAACGGGATAATGCTAGGGATGATGATGATGAATTAACCGATGATGACGGATGGCGTGAAAGAGAGGAGGCCTATACCCAGCAGTGTGTGGATATCGGCTGAGTAGAGTAGAAGAAAACTATTATAATACCAGTGATGTTTCACAGGTACAGCAATATATTATGCAGAAAGAAACTAGGGCATCTCTACTAAGGCAGCCTGGTCTCCTAGAGCAAAATATACCTTCGCATTTTACAGAAACAAGTCATGTAGGTATTGGAAACGAAGGAGCTTCTTAGCTTCGCGTTTTTTTTTTACATACCATAAGCTCACGACTATATCCCTACTTCCCGACGACCCTATTACTCTAGCCATAGAGGCAGCCAATCAGCTCGCGACACCAAACACTTCTGGACCCCGATACCGACCCCGCCGGCGTGGTCGACGATTTCCCTCATTCAGCGCTTATCGCTATCGACCCACTAGGGTCAATTAATTCTTTCAAATATTTTTCCTCTCAGACGACGCCCTGAGCCGAGGTTCGCGCCCAACTGGGCACCCTCAGGCCTGTTGTCTTAAACGTATATATCCCTACTGTGTTAGTCAAAGGTACATCCATCGCAAGATGAACTACTTACATCTCACCGAACTTTCTGTTAGACCTTCTAATTCCGTGAACTACTTACATCTATTCGAGCTTTCTGTTAGACCTTCTAATTCCGTTTTTTATTTGCTTTTGTATAAAATACTTACAGTTATTTAACGGAAAGATTTTTAACATGCCCAGATACATACATCCCACTGCTAGGCACAGGCCTCCTCTATGGGCGTGGAAGCTTCTTGAAATAAGAAATAGTAATAAGAAATTGTTGAGTGAAGTGGCTTAACTTTATAAACCAGTTAGCATAAAACAACGAATAATGTACGGTAAGTTTTTTTTTAAATTCTTCACCTGCCTTCGTTAGGTCTAGTCCTACAAGCGGAATATGTATTGAAGGAAACGCGAAGGTTTAAATTAATTACACTAGATTTTTTCCGCGCTTTAGAAATGTAATCTACACCAAAAAATCGAACTTCAATCAAAATCTCTTTAAAGGCCCACAAAATCCGAATTTTCGGAATTCGAGAATTCGAAATTCGTATTTGAATAAAACGAATACCGTACGCTTCCCTTAAACTGGCCGATTAGCCTCTTTACCACAAGAAAAAAAAATCGTTAAGTGCTCTCAGTTTAAGTGGATTTGGCAACGTTTGAACTATCTTGCATACTGGATCGTTCCAGTTTGGAGCGGTTTAAACCGGTTATTAAGCACCCAAATTATGAATGTTGAATACTCAACGTTTCGCCTATGATTTATGGATGGGGATGATATGTATGCAGAGGAGGTGAAAGGCGGATTAGGAATGGAATCACATAATATAATTTTATATACAGGGTGTTAGTGGCATCGTAACGAATACTGAGAGAGATAATTCAGACCATGATTCTGAGTTGATATCAAGTGGAATTTTCCGTCGCAAAATTATTGATTATTTTTTAGTTTTTTTTTTCATTATTTTCAGTTCCATACTTTTCCATTTGATATCAACTCAGGATCATGGCCTGAATCATCCCTCAAAGTTTTTGTTACGATGTCACTAACACCCTGTATTACTTTCTCTCTAGGTAGAAAATAAAATGCAAACTACAAAAATTGCTGGTAGGTAATCCTCTAAGGAAGTTCCGTAAATACAAAATTAATTAAACTTTATTATGTTCTTATCTTTATTGCGATCCTTGACTAAGTCCGATTAATTATTAATAAAGCGCATCGTGTAATATCGGTAAGTAGAAAACTATAGATAAGAGGAACTGTGTCCTCTAAAATGATGGACTAATGTTATGGGCGATAGGCTAATCCCTTATCACCATAAGGTTCATCATATCCAGCTTACGACTTCGTATCAACAGTGGCAGCAAGTTGTCTTTGATTACTTGTGGCTCTGCCCAACCCATAAGGGATTAGTGGCGTCAGTTTATGTCCGGTCTGATCCCACAGCAAACTTGGGAGCAAGGTTTGTATCCTTGAATTGTGACATAGAAACTAGCTTACACTGGAATAATTTTTTTTTACACTAGCATCCGACAGTAATCAAAAATGTTATTTTTATGTAATGTTATATGATGTAATGTAATATAATGCAATGTAATATGTAATGTGCGTATGTAATGTAAGTAATGGTTTTAAACTTAGTCGTTACATGAGCCATGTTAGGTGTTTTTGGAGGTTCAATAATAACCTTGACACCAGGGTTGTTGAGGTCGGTCATATACCTCATAACTCAAACGATAGAAGATTAATTAAATCTAGTCTCAACTCAAGCGATATATCGCTACGATCAGTCTACTCGTAAAATGCCTTAAAACGTCTTTACCTTAATATCTTGGCGAGGTATTATTAAAGATTACAGTATTAATATGCAGTCGGTGCAAGTAATCCCCAAGAGAAACCTGCTTTGAAATCTCCTGACCGAGGATTAAGGAATACTGCAACGACCTCTGTACACCGTCTTGGAATATCTAAAGATTATGTATTTAGGAAACTTGTGGATGAAATTACCTGGCTGTCTGTAACTTAAGCTTAAAGCACACGGAAGTGGTGAGGCGTTCCAGAGACTGAAATTTTGACATATTGCTTGCATATGGCTTGTACAAGCCTTGAGTTGAATCACTCGTGGCTTGAGTTAAGTCACGTCAAAAAAAAATGTGTTACAAACAATAAAAAAACATACAACATGTTCAGGAGACGGTTCAAAAGGCCACAATGAAACAATTCATCTCGGAAAGAAATATTGCCGCTTGTCTTCGCAGGGATGTCATAAAACCTGACAGATGTCATTTCTATCATGATGGACTAATGTTATGTGCGATTTTCAATTCTATACTTTTGCGAAGGAAAATTCCACTAGAGTCAGAATAACGATCCGATCCGAATCATCCCCCTCAGTATTCGTTACGATGTAGCTTAGCCCTGTAAAAGTGCCTACAGGTAGCCATATAAGTACGTATGGGTGTTAGTGACAGCGTAACAAATACTGAGGGGAATGATTCAGACCGTGATTCTGAGTTGATATCAAGTGGATTCTAAAGTAAATTCTTGAAATTATTGAGTGATTGTTTCTCAGTAAGCGAATCAAATGTTTTATTTTGAGAAATAAAGTATCTTAAACCTGAAACCTTGAAAATGTTTGTTATTTTTTTAATTAATTTTAGTTCCATACTTTTGCGACGGAAAACTCCGCTTGACTCAGATTCACGGTCTGAATCATACCTAAGTTTCCGTTACGATAACACTAACATGTATATACAGTCATGAGTAATATAATGTACCCACTTTAAGACTCTGTCGCACTAACATATTTGACATTTAGTGAGACTTACAGTTCAATTTGTCAAAAAAGTTAATGTGACATGGTACCAAAGTGTATACATATTAATGCTCGTGACCGTACGTATATATTGATCACAAAGGCTAATTGTGTGTGGTTTAGCTTATGTAATATTCTGGCACTGTCCTTTGTAGCGGTCTGTGGTAGTTGGTGCCTCGAATGAATTAACACCAATACTGTCAAAGCTTGCTATAAAATACATGAATATTTTAATCATAAATTAGTACCCTGTGCCATACAATTCAGAATGTATCAGTCAGAGGACAGACTGAGAGCAGGATGGCCGAATGTAGAAATGGTATGCTAAATGAGACAGAATGTAAAGGTGTGTGAAAGAGAGAGCGAAGAGTGAGCGGGAGAGAAGAGAGGATTGCAGAATAACAGGGACATGGTGATCGGTTGTTCAAAAATGAATGATGTAAAAATAAAAAACCTTTTCAAAAAACAAAACAAGTTATTGAAGAAAATATAATCGTTCACTTGTGGCTCTGCCCACCCCGTTAGGGATTACGGGCGTGAGTTTATGTATGTATGTATGTATAATCGTTTTCATCATGCCCCGTCCCACAATTTTTGGGGCACATCTGGGTTGAGCATATTAGTGACGATTAACCGGGCACAAATTCTGGAAACCAAGTGATATCTATTATCTATCAGGGTATAAGAAAACCAGGTAAGTATGCTCAATCCTATGACAAGCCACTATTGTGAGTTTCCTCACGATATCTTCTTTCACTGTTGAGCACGTGATAATTATATATGATCCAAACATGAATTCCAAAACAAGTTCGAAAGTCATTGGTTTAGGCCATTGCCGGGATTCAAACCTACGACCTCAAAATGACAGTCATGCGTCCTCCAACTGAGCTAATACGGCTCCACAGGTACAGATTAGGTCAGGTCACAAAATACGTAATAATATTCGGATGTCCTTTAAACGTGACGACGTTAACAAAATGCCTCCTTCAGTTCCAAGTATAAATTAAATAATACCCTTTGCAGCCAAGTGGAAAGTCACAGAGTCGGATTCAGGCAGATGTAGTCATATTATTTTATTATACATAACATAACATAAGCTCACCGAGCTTTGTGTTAGACAAAACTGTGTTTTTATTGTAAGGTAATAAATACAACACAAACACAACACACACAGGTACAGGTATGGTTGGTTGTAGGTAGGTAGGTGTTGGTAATAGTTCAAGTTTTTAGTCAATCATCGGCCCCGATTCCTGCAAACACCGCCTAATTTTATTTTAAGTTATATCCGTCATTTTCATATCCGTCGAAAAGGAAAGGGACGGATGATTCACAGCTCTTAATTTTAGGAAAAATGAGTAAATGAATGTGTCGGGTTATTGACTGATGTAAAATTTTTAGACGGTTGGTTTAGATTTGTGCTTAAAATTGACGTGTGTTCCATAAATTTTATGCTTGTCAATTACCCGTCCCTTTCCTTTTCGGCGGATAAGAAAATGACAGATATAACTTAAAATAAAATTAGATGGTATTTACAGGAATTAGCACCATCATCTCCTTTATTACCTCACTCGAAGGATTAACAAGTCCGGTTTGTTATAGAAGCGACTCCTTCAGTCAATCTTCAGTCAATATCAAACACAAAAACAATATCTACATCTAACGACCATATTCGTCCCACAGCTGGGCACACATCTCCTCTTAATGAACCGGAAGGGGTAGGAATGTCAAGAGCATACTGCACCAGGATGTTCCAATGCGGGTTGATGAAGATGTTTTATGGCTAATAGCCGTGACCAACGTTAAAGTGCCAACGACCCACGGTGCCAATTTCACTTGACTTTACTGTCGCATCCATCAGGAAAGCAACAAAGAATTATTAATATAAATCCTTATTGAATCACCAAGCACACCTGTAGAAAAATAAAACAATAAACTAGATGTGGGGAAGATCGTCTGGGCTAAAAGACCATCTAATGACAATAACTTCTTGTAAATCAAAAGGTTATGGCACTCTCTCTCATTTCTAAACTCATAAATATAAGGAAATAAATTATCTATCATATATCCGATGGCATGACTTGCTCTACATAATATCGTTTTCAATAAATCCAGCTAAACTCTAATTTTAGAACAGTATGCCGGTCTTCCCCGCATTCACCTTGGATTTATTGGCTCGCCACCTGTCATTTCGTCGCTGACGTCGCTGAGAGATTATATATCTTAATTTGTTGGCGAATATGATTTGCACCTTTTGCGATTGTCATAAGACAAAAAATATTTGGTCTAACAGAAAACTCGGTGAGGTGTGGGTACTTAGTTCATCTTGCGATGTATGCATCTCTGACAATTGGGATACAATCTTGAATTTATCTCTATAAGGTTCTCTGTAAAAGTTGCATGGAAATTGGGTTTTCATCTAGAAGCACATTCATACAGTATACAACTTTATAGAAAAAAATGTAAGTTTAAAAATTAAAACCCGACTACGGAAAAAACACGCTCTAAAAAGTATGAAATAAGAAAATAAGTATATTTCTCTAAAATTCTTATTCATACACTCACATACGTAGCGGTTAAACACATAACCACCTTTTTGCTTCGCTGCAGTCTGGTAATAATGGGACCCTTTACCCCCGCATTGCTACAGAATACATCCCTGTTTTCACATAAAACTGTACTCGTATCCCGTCTGCCGCAGACTGTAACCTAGAGCGCAAGTATGCCAAAAATTCCCTTGACTATGGCCAGCTAGCAATAAATTTCCAGTAAAGATGCGCCGCGATCGCTTGACCGCCTCTCGAAACGTTTAGCCGATATTCTAAAGCTCTTACTACGGAAATTCACTGAGAACCTACTGAGAAAACGCCTTGGCTCTCTCAGTTGGCGACAAAAGTATTTAAGCTGGTGTTTCGTTATGCAACATTAGCCTAAGCGCAATGCTCACACCATTCATGGTAAACGTAGCCTAACACACGCTCGTTATTGCGATATTTTAGTCGTACTTATCCTTTGGAAATGTTGTTACCATCTTGAAAGTATTCGCCTTTAAAGTTTTTCTGTACTTATAGCAAGAGTCTCCTTCATAAAAGTGAAAGGGAAAACAGCTTTATAAGTTTGTATGGTGAAATAGTGAATGTTGACTGTATTAATACTTCTACGACTGCTTGGTTGCTGTAACCTGAGGTGATAAACAGTATTATGAACTATACCCACACATCACGAAAATCACTTCGTGATCCCTAGTTTGCTTATAGGACATAACAGGCTGATCATATGATTGTCCGAAAGAAAGATGATCCGTGCTTCGGAAAGCACGTTAAGCCGTTGGTCCCGGTTACTATTTACTGATGTAAGTTAGTAGTCGTTACATGAGCCATGTCAAGGGCCTTTGGCGGCTCAATAGTAACCCTGTCAGGGTTGATGGGGTTGATAATCCACCTCACAACCCACACGATAGAAGAAGAAGGAGAACTATACTTACAGCAACTCATTGTGTTAGGAGAACACCAGTCCTGTTGAACTTCTTCACTTCGCGAAGAACAGAATGAAGTACGGCAAACTTCCTGTCAATAAGGCACCTAAAGAAGAAGATAAAACCAAATTCGAAGTTTTTGCCGTCGGCTCTGAAGAACAATGAAAAGCAAATAGTAAGGGTGATCCACGATAGAATAGAATGGGGTGGACGCGTGTGGACAACGGAATGTCAATCGAATGTCGAGTGTCGCCGATATCAAATATTTGTTGGCCACAACTTGATCCGAGCAACACATCTTACTGTGGATGTAGGTACAGTTCGTGATACATACACATATATAAAATATAAACTCTAGTCCATAATCTTAAGGTGAGCAGGGCCAGAAGTTATCATACGGCAGCTTGCAGTCATATTTGATACGACGTCCTGAGATGGATAATAAATATAGCATAAGATAAACTATATCCCAGTTGAGGTAGTCAGAGGTATAGATGAACTAAGTACGTACACCTCACCGAGCGTTCTGTTAGACCAACGTTATGGTCGAGCCAATCGTGTTACTTTATAAGTAATTGGTGTAAGTTCGGTACCGGGGTTCAAGCCGGCACTCCCCCGATTGAGAAGCAAGCCGGTGTACCACAGGACCACAGTATAATAAATACTGTATAATAAATATGATGAACCATATTGTGACAGCTGCTCGGCCCACCGCCTATACAATGATCCGTCACGTTAGAGACGACACAAATATTAGCCTGTTTTTTGTCTGTCACCAAATTCTTTCAACACGTAATATTCCCGGAGATTCCCAGACTCCCTCGTCTTGAAAACCAAGGCTATTAAAGTAAAATATAACGTAATGCGAAGCAGGACCCGCGATATAAAATTTATCGTAGTTTATCGTTTAATAGTATGTCATAACCATCAAAATTAAAATGGCTTCGAAACCTCGGAATATAGGTAAATAAAATTTTAAGTAAACTGCTAAACTCGTAAATGCCGTGAAATTCTGTAAAATCTGAACTTGAATTTGGAATTCGCTTCACTTTTATGAAGTTATGGCGCGTATAGACACTAAATGGACATTGGACATTCGTTTTCCTAGCTGACTTTCACGACATGCCTGGGATAACAAGCAGCTCCTACTTCAGCTGAGAAGGTTAATATTTATTTATACAAAAATATCCTTACAAAAACCCCTTATCCACCCAACTCTTTCGCGATCAACTGCAATGCTCACAAAACGTACAACAAGGCTGAATGTAACACGAGCCGGTGCCGAATTTTTACTTATTTACTCTGCCAACAAAACACACATGTTCAGTTCACTGCAGTAGGAAGATTCATGTATCCACTTTTCTTTTTTGAAATATTAATCAGGCTGAGGTGAAAATTCCAATCCTTCTTTCCGCCTATGTTGGCGCGTACCTCTTGAATTATTACTCACGCTTTTGGTGCAGTACATTTGATTTATTTATGAACCGGGTAAAGACCGATGTTTTAGGTATTAATAAGATCTTTTTGATGTATATGTACCTAGTATTATTTCTTATTCTATGGTATCTGTTAGACAAATAGGCGGCAACGGAGCAGTGCTCTTTCAAATCTGTAGTAAGGAAAGAGTATTTTTTTATTCATATATTCAAATTTTTCAACCTTCTACTCCGTTATTTAAAACAAACCTGGCAAAAATAAAATGTACAAAAGCAAGGGAGGAGATAATTTAATAATTTCTGTAAAGGTTACTGTGAATTTTATGAGGAACAAACAAGGGCGTTAATTGCAACGACAACATGTTATGCTTTCATATAATAATTATATTACGCGCGTCAAAAATATTTTAAAAAGTGGCAGGTTTTTACAGCCAAACACAAATGGAAATAAAAATAAATAAATCCAAAGGACAATTTGCAAATTCGCAGAAAACTATCTAGCTACTGCTATAGAACCGATATACTGTTATTTGCAAAAATTGCGTGTAAAAATCCGAGAAATATCTCTAGAGCTCATCATCATCATCAGCCCATTAACGTCCTCACTGCTGGGGCACGGGTCTTCCCTATGGATAGATAGGGAGATCGGGCCTTAAACCGTCACGCGGGCCCAGTGCGGATTGATGGTTATTAACGACTGCTAATGCAGCCGGGACCAACGGCTTAACGTGCCTTCCGAAGCACAGAGGAGCTCGAGATGAAAACTTAGAGATGAAAACTTCTGTAGAGCTACTGAGGTCAAACTCTTATTTTAGTAAGTCGTTATCAGGACTATCAGCTGGTAAATCCATGACTTATTGGACACCCTGTAAGGACGAGTATGTATATTTTTTCAGATTCTGCAACCGTTCTCCTACGACCGATTGCTTCTGGTTCCTCTTTGAAACTGGTTATTGTTCACACGCGTCTCCACTAGATAGATATATCTATTCAACTAAGTTCCGACGGCATTCTCAACTTAGCCGGACAAATTGTGACAGCCCTTACACGGCACGGAAATAGAGTTTGTACCGAATATTTCAACCTGCACTTTCTCTCAAACGCTACCTGCACGGTCAAAAATTGCGCGTATGTTTTACGTTTTTTAATAAAGTTCACTTAAATATTCCCTGTTGAGCCAGAGTGCATTTTTCATCTACTACTCAAACAGCAATCTCGTACAGAGTTAGTGCACTGCTTTTATTTCTTTTTTACGTCCTTACATATGCATATTCCGAGTTTTGAGAGCAAATGTTGTGTACTCAATCAGAATCCCTACGCAGGTGATGGGACTCTGTCGCTGTAAAATAGAGTGCAGGTAGTTTGATATTTTTAACAGGTTGGAGGTGATTTATGTAGTGGAAAAGTTGTAACTGGAAATTTTGAAATTCATAAAGGGCGTGTTGGAAAAGCCAAATTGCTATTTGGTGTTTTTTTGTTCAGTGTTGTGACTTTGTAATTCATCCAGAGTGTTACACTGCTATTTAACTAAGGATATTAGTTTAAACAAGGCACGTTAAGCTGTTGGTGCATGTTATTACTTACTAATGTAAGTAAGTAGTCGTCACATGAGCCATGTCAGGGGACCTTTAGTGACTCAATAATGACCTTGAGCGTTGATGAGGTTGGTAATTTACTTCACAACCAAACGATAGAAGAAGAAGTTTAGACAAAACCAAAGTGAAAATTATACTTAGGTTGGAAATAATATTAGAAATAATATCATACTGATTACACTATTTCTTAGGGTGCAAGTTCCACTATCAACCTGTGTTAATATCATTTGTGTGTTTTGTGTTGATTTAGTTTAGTATTTATTTTGTATGTTGTCATTAACGGTAAATGCTGTGTACCCATGTAATTTGGGAAGGTTTTATAATGCTGTCTGTAAAAGTTTATATTTATTGCTCCTATACCTAAATAAATAAATAAAGAATTTTCACTTTTTACTTTTACATTTTATACACTTACTTCAACTTTTTTTTGGTTATGTTGGAAAGACGATTTCGCTCGTGGGGTAAGTACTTATATCTTGTACAGTACAAAAGACTTTCATGAATCCTTTAAGAAAAATCTTGCATCCATTAAATAGTAATGGTCGAACTGAGAGCTTTCCTGCTTCTTTCATCTCATTTTTATTTTCTTTGTCTTTACAAAGATACAAGAAATGCTTCGAGAATATTTTTTTGATTGGCGACATTTATAAAAGGTAAGTGAACTTTGTTATAGGATCGTTTCAACTAAGAACTAGTATCTATTTTTTAATACTCGTCTTGCTTTTATTCTTTCAAATGAAAATAACTTCAAAACTTGAGGTCTGTCACAATACGGTTCATCATATTTATTATATAGTCACTATAGTCCTTTGGTTTGCTTCTCAAATGAGGAGCGCCAGTTCGATCCCCCGATATTGGAGTGGCACTGGTCTTAGAATAGAATAGAATAGAAATAGTATATTATAAAAGGACGCCACACACACAAAAAAAGACAACAACATCATATCAAATTTCCACTAAAACAGTTACAAAAAAGCACGACGGAAGTTTGTCGAAATGATCATAAGGTGGTGGTGGACGTCTTGAGATAAAAGGGCCTCACTCAGCACAAGTCGCGGCGTGAACCACGACGCTGATATTCTCTATTGTATTTGTATTATATTCTTTATTGTTAGTCTTGTATGAGAACCAAATCCAAAGTTGCAGTATTATACATTTTAATGTGCCGTCCCGTCAAAATGTTTTCTTTCTCAACAGCTTTACAAAAATTTTACAAAAAATTAAATGATATCATTTACATTTTGCCCCTCACATGCCATGGCATTCAGCGTTAAGCTTAAAAATATTCCATGCAACATGTCCGGAACATTTGTAAATAAAAATTTGTACCTACTGTGTAAATAAAAGCTACAACTTGGCCGAGTTCCCTTGAAACGGCATAAAAATGAATATTTAAATCCTCGCCGATGCAGGTCTCACTGGGCTCGTGCTTTTAAACTTGTCTTCTGTTAACAAACTAACGCTGAATTTCACGAAACAACATTTCAAAGAGACGGTAACATGTTTACGTGATGGCAGGTTGAATATGAAATGTGTGTCATGTCATCAGATATTAAAAAAGCAAACTAGCTCGATTTTTGAATTGCGAATGCAAAGTTTTAAAGAAATTTCGTATTTTGATTTCGGAGAATAGGCTAGTTCCCAACTAGTCAAATCAGTTACTTTTTACTAAACGTCAAAACACGAAATTACTATGGAATTTGTATGAAAAAGTACACTGTGACGTCATAGAAGAACGTGATACAATGTCGGAATTATTATTACGTTTTTCTTGATTAAAATTCATTGAAATAGGTTAAATGGAAAAAAGAAAACCTTTTTTGTCACCTTTGGATCTGTTTTTATTTAGTAATCAGAATTTCATATTTTTTCTTGAACGACCGATTCTACACGCCATACATGGGTGGCTTTTGGAACACCGGAAGTCAAAAACATTACCGTGAACGCAGAAATAGCGTAGAATCTTTTTGTTTTTGGAAATATCCAATTGGAATTTATGTATGTCGCCAACTTATGTAAGTCCTAGCTGGCTATTTGAAAAAAGACCAATAAATATTCTATGATATTTTTGCGTTAACAGTAATGAAATTGACCACCGGTATCCTACCCACGTTCACCACGCAGGGCGCTTGTTCATTAGGACGGAAAAAACTTCGTATTCTGTTTTATAAAGGTACTCTCTTTCGGCTATTCCTTATTAAGTAGTTCAAATTATTCTGGATACGCAGGTGAGGCAAGATTGCATTTAAAGATATCTCTAAAGGCCTTCGTTTTGAAGTCAACTTTTCCTTATCCCGAAAACGTTGGACGAAACTTTTTCGGATGGCAGTCTTTTTAACACTCTTTTACTTTATTTATTTGATTCAAATTATAAATGATGGCTAAGCCGAGCAGGTATAAGCATACATTATTATATTATTTTATTTGAACACGTAAAGCAGATGAAGGATAATAGAATTACGAAAGCAATATAATTATAAAGCGAAGGTTGATGGTAGACTCTGGCAGAGGAAGACCTAGAAGGACGTACATTGACCAAATTGGAGATGTCCTTAGAAAAAGTTCAGTAAGATTTACTCTGAACGGCGTGCGTGTATGAAACGATTGATGAATGTGGAGGAAGCAAGAGAAATGTGTTCAGATCGAAGCAAATAGAATTTCATAGTCTCTCTTACCCCGGTGGGAAATAGGCGTGAGTTTATGTATCATAACATTCATAACACATTTATCATATCATAAACTCACGAGTATATCTCAATGGAGTATTCAGAGGTACATCTCACCGAGCCTTCTGTTAGACTAACGTGATAAGTGGTGAGCCATATTGCCGTCTAAAATGGTTGAGCCAACTGTGTTAGTGAAAATATACATTATAAATATTTTAAAAAATAATCAAGTAACAGTAAGATCTAAAAATGTCACTGGTATCTATTAAGAACAATAGAGGGCCGAGGATCGAGCCTTGTGGGACTCCAGTAAGTCGGGTTGTTTCACTTACAAAATCCAACTGCAGAGAAATTCGCAATGCGCCACTTTATTCGGTTATTTTATATCAATTTTCGAAAGAACTTTTACCAATGCCAGACGATATTTCAAATTCTTACCTATAATTATGGAAAAACTTTCCACTGGTTATAACTATGACTAAATTACAACCTATAATTTACATGCATATAAAAAAGCCGGTCAAGTGCGAGTCCGGCTCGTGCACAGAGGGTTGCGATTAATTTACCAACTGCAAATAAGTCTGTAATCTCAAAAGCCGCCTCACCAATCCTGGCGTTAGCCCTGACATGACTCGTGTAGCGACTATGCACTTTTTAAGTTTTTTCTGACGTAACTTATTGTAGATTAGCCGCAAATGGCATTAACTACTTGTCCTGACGAATGGGGAGCGCTGATGGCTCTCATCCGGAAGAAAATCAACAGGCCTTCTTCAGTAAGTAAAAGCAGCTAAACTAAAATCTTACTGAAATATGTTTTATGTAGAAGTAAATAGCTCAAGCAAACTATGCAAGTGGCAGCTTGATCACTGCAGCGCTATGCGCCAATGCACAGTGGGCTACTAATCCCACGTGGCGGCATTTTTTGTCACCCACTGGGCCACAGATAAACCGGGAAATATGCGCCGTACGCTGTTTGCGTGCGATCATAGCCACAGAGTAAGCAGCGGTAGAAGGGACACACATTATACCTACATAAACATAAGCTCACGACTATATCCCAATTGGGGTAATCAAAGGTACATACATCACGAGATAAACTAATGATGTGGGAATAACACTACTTGTAGTGATGATGTTTCTAATTAAATGGATTACTTATAATATGTATTTTCTTTTATTAGTAAATTAAAGTGTTGGAGGTAAAAAGTGACAATCACGTTTCTTACGCTGGTGAAGCTATACAATGGCAAGGTCTCTACCTTCAAGAATCAAGGTAGGTATTGTAAGTAGGTACAATAACGTCCCCTTCTGTAAAACTCTCATTTATTCTTTGCTCTTAAATTGTATGCACCACGTCGGTATGCGCATTAATTTTTATTTGTCCACTAAATTGTTTCAGAGAAACAAAACTTCTGCGAAATATGGCCTTTGCGATGGGAAACGCGAAATTCTATTCAGGATGACAATGGGTAATAAAATCATGGGAATAAATTGCCTCCATTAATATTAAATAAGCAAAATTTTCGTGCTAGGCACTTTAAGCCTTGTAAATACAGTTTAGTGGGCAATTTACGCTCGTCGATTGCAAAATGATAAACGAAATTGAGCAAGTTCGGGTGTTGTTAATTACCGAATCGGTAGTCACAATTATACCCAATACTTAGTTTCTTTTTACGTGACTTATTGAGGTTTAGATGGAAATTGATGGCATTAATTGGCCGGTCAAATGGGAACCGCTGAGAGCTCTTACCCGGAACAAGCTATTTAAATGTACTTAAGTTTTTGTTTTGAATAATGTAGCGTAAAAACATATTTTATGCTGCTTATCTACCAAAGGATCAGGTGTTGTTTAGCAAGATGAAGACTTAACAATGGATGAATGAGATAGATGGGAACGTTAGCTTCGCTCCGCTTGTACAGCATTTAAGTATGAATTGGCCGAAATCACTATTGCTGCCAGGGATGGTATTCGGGGTACCGAACAGAGCATAGTATCCCGCCAGCGACAAGTTGGTAGTGTGATTAGGGATCAACGATCCACTAGTGTCATTTTGCAAGTTGTATTATGCGTCGCGCTGTGCAAACTTCGGTAGCGCGTTTCAGGACTGCATTATTGAATGATGGCGCCATCTGTTGCATGTAGGCGGAAGTCGCTAGTCTACTGGTTGGGTCCGCCACACGCATAAGCCAGGAAAACTGCAATGCAGTTACGCTAACAACACGCAAAATGTTGGCAGTTAAATGTAATCGGCTTCCCAATGGCAGTTGGATTACAGTTCTGTAAAGTGAGATGTTACATTTTGACTTCTTAGTTCAATAGCCTAGTCTACTTAATCAAATGAGATAATGGCCGGTTATTGTTTGTAGTAGTAGTAGGCTATCGATTATTGACTCTGAAAATTTATACTTACTATCGATAAGACTATCGAAAATAAAACAAAAAACTGTTAAACAAAATTAAAAGTAAGTTTGTGTGATCGTTTTTATAGCACTCAGTCACGCTTAGAGAAACTGACAAAGAGAAAATTTAAATCGATAAAGTGCTAATTTCACAATTGGCATAAAAATTTAGGCAAAGATTGTAGGTCGATTTACGAGTAAAAAATTGGTTTAAAATGTCTCCTATGTGTACAAACACATAGCGCAACAAAAACAGCTTCACACTGATCAACCCAGTGTTAGCCAAGCCACAGCAATTTGCATGGCTGGAATATAGAACGAAAGGCAACACTGCATAGTGAAAGAGGAAAATGAGTAAAAAAAAAACCGTTTTGCAAACAGTGAACATTGCTGCCTGGCGTTTGGGGTTTGACGCATCGGAACACTACTGGTGAACGAATAAATTACAAATGAAAAAATATACCAACTAGAAAAGGCCAGAAAAATAAAAGAAGAAACAGTTGAAATAGGCTAGAAAAAAAGCGAAAAAATAGATGACTCGCGATGCCTTTTTTGTCAGTAAGTTTTTAGTTTTTGCAATAGATTCAATGAAAAACTTTCCAGGCTGCGTTCCCCAAAAATAATATAGATGGCGCTGTACAGATTTAACGAGATTAGTTATCTATTTTCTCATTACTCGTGTACAATATTATTCAAAAATACAATATAATGGCAGAAGCATATATAAAAATACTTGTTGCTTGATATTTGGATTAAATTAAGTATCGAATTATGTTGCTACCTATGTTGCTTCTCTTTATTTTGATCAGAATAATAATGGGTGGAAGATGTAATTGTGCCTAAGAGTAATAAAAAAGTCATCATTTATACCTAAAAACTAAGATATTTTATAAGATGCATTATGTCTGTTATCCACGAAATTAGGTTGAACGAAGGAAAATCTTACAGCAACGCCATCTATATTGTTTTTGAAGAATGTACCCGGGAAAGTACCTCATTGTCTTAAAATTAATTGTTTATTTTATTTATAACCGTATATTCAACAAAAATCAGAGGTACGTTCATCGCAAAATGAACTTAGTATCCACACCTCGACGTGCCTTCTGTTAAACCAACGTGATAATTAAAATAAAGTAAAAAAGAAAAACAAAAGAAAGTAAATTTAAAAAAAGTAAAGTAGTAATAGTGTTTTATTTGAAAGTAAAATTAAATTTTGCTATATTTTATTGCAAATTTTCCAGTATCGTTTGAAGTATAGAACTTTTTTTCGTGTCCAATCTTACGCCTTCGTCAATCGCCAAAATGAACGCTCTTATTTCATTGTCCATATCTGAAAAAATAACAACATGACAAATAATTTATAGCACACACAGGAAAAAAAATACAAAATAAAAGAGATTTTAATGTAATACATAAACTGCCTATATACGTCCCACTGCTGGGCACAGGCCTCCTCTCAATCAACCGGAGAGGGTATGGAGCATACTCCACCACGCTGCTCCACTGCGGGTTGGTGGAGGTGTTTTTACGGCTAATAGCCGGGACCAACGGCTTAACGTGCCCTCCGAAGCACGGAATCAACTTACTTTTTCGGACAATCAGGTGATTCAAGTCTGAAAAGTCCTTACCAAACAAAGGACAGTCTCACAAAGTGATTTCCACAATGTCCCCATCGGGAATCGAACCCAGACCTCCAGATCGTGAGCCTAACGCTCTTACCACTAGACCACGGAGGCTGTTAATGTAATACTGACTTTTAAAAAATTTCGGAGTAAAAGGCGCAAAAGTTATGTAAAAAGAGGTTTATAACCTAGCCCTTAGGCAGAGCATATAGGATCCGAGAACAAGAAAGAACAGTTTGTAAAAAAACAGCCAGTATCCTTACTATTAAAGAGTTTTTACGACAGGAATATTCCCACTCTGGATGCATTCCCTGGAACGGTCGTTCTAGATTTTCTAGATACCGTACAGCCAAGTTACCTTTCACATCCTCAGACTTTTGTGTAGATCCTTTGGCATCTTCATTGGAGACTGTAGAATGATGCTTTTGTAACCCTCTCTTCTCAGCGACATAAGGTCTTCGTCCCCCAACATGGCTGTGGTCTTTATTCTTCGTAAGTATACCATGGGGATTATCTTCAGAGAAATTTGATCCGTGCCGATTTACGTGTACGTTTCGATGGTGCCTCTCAGTTTTATTTTGACCCGTTCGAAACTCCCTTGACGAATTTTGGGAGATGTGTACTTTTCCTAGAAATAAAAGGCTATTTAGCACGTTGCGTTGGCATTAAAGTTCTAGATACAGGGAAATACCTAATTAATGTCGTATTTTGAGGTAGTTTAAAACCTACATGATTTATTGAAGTTGTTGAAAGTCGACAAGCATCTATGTACGTGTTGACTAAATAAGCATATATTTTATTATATTATATAAAAAACGACATGATCTTGTAAGCTATTTTCTAAGCCATTCAATCTATAAATAACTAAAAATCTTTTTTAATTTTGGTCTTACCATCTTCTCCGGAGGACACGCTGATAGTAATTTGGAAATCCTTTCCATAGCATGCAAATATGTTTGCTAAAAACACCTGAAAAAAGACCATCAAATAGTATTTCGCCATCGAGATAATTATTATTATTTCTAAACCCGAATGCACACAATGCGAGGCATGTGCCCCGCATGCCCGACAATCTGTCTAAGTACCCTTATAATCATGGCGAGGCATTCGCTGCGCACGTATTTCACTTCCGGCCAAGTAGTTAATGCCATCTGCGGCAAATCTACAATCATCATCATCACCAGCCCATTAACGTCCCCACAGCAGGGGCACGGGCCTTCCCTATGGATGGATAGGGAGATCGGGCCTTAAACCACCACGCGGGCCCAGTGCGGATTGGTGTAATTAATCTACAATAAGTCACGTCAAAAAAAAGCACGTATTTAACACCGAAACATGCGGCGCTTTTAGGTGTGGCGTTATCTTACCATCGAAATACTTACACTTAATATCAGTGGCGTAAATTCATATTATTATTAGATTTTTTAACCAGAAAAGGACCCATTACAAAAAGTACTGCACCAACTACCTTAATCAAAGTCATCTCTATGTCTCAATATGTCTATTATTTTTTATATATTTTATAGTGAGAGTTAGGATAATAGGGTCATTTCCAACTAGTCAAATCAGTTACTTTTACTAAACGTCAAAACACGAAATTACTATGGAATTTGTGTGAAAAAGCAAACTGGGACGTTATAAAAAAACGCGACAAAATGTCGCACTTATTATTAAATTTTTCTTTATTTATCATAAATAAGTTAAATAGGAAAAAAAAAGTTTTTTGTCGCTTGAATTTATTTAGTAAGTAATCTAAATTTAATAATTAATCTTTGACCTAGGAAACTACCCAATTATTAGAAGTGTTAAATAAGTAGTATTTTTATTTATTGTAACTGTTTTGTTTATGGTTTAAATGTTTATTTTTCATTATTATAAATTAATAGTTACAATTCAACTTATATGCTAATATTATAGTAAGTAGTGTTACAGAGAGCTGATAATTTAATATAACACAATCTTACCAAAGCAACACATTTTACAGCCAACATGGCGACGCTCTCACACTATGACTATTAGGTACCTGACGTAAGTATTTAAAAATTAAAACCATTACATTCTTTCGATATGGATGCTAATCGAACATAAAATTTTACCAATAAAAATTAATTAAGTACTTTACGGAAATAATTTTAACTCCGCTTTTTAATAAAATCTTATTTGACACGGGGATACGCATTTGTAAATGTTGTTTGGCACAAAAATCAGTATCTAAGTAGGTACATAAATTATACCTACATACCGTCGTCATAAAATGAAAATCCTATATGGTCCGTAAGCGCCCTTTTGATAAATCACATTCTCATGTAATTTTCTTAAACAAAACGTCGATTTCCTTCAATTTATTTCATTTCGGGTAAAAATAGCAACTACATTTTTTTACCTGGATTAAAAGTAGCGTGATTATTGCGAAGTTTTAGTAAAAAAAGTAACATCTCAATATGATTTTTCAAAAAGGCTCTTGCGAGGTTTCATTTTTTTACTTATTGTAGATTTGCCGCATATGGCATTTACTACTTGACCGGACAAATGGGGGTAACTGAATCACTCATTTGTCAGAAAACAGCTTAACCAGTTCAACCATAATAACAACAAGTTTAAGTATTAAACTTGCTTTGACTAACCAATTCTGCTTGCAGCAGTCTGTGTTTCCAAAACAATATAATCTCGTAGTTTTCAAGGATAGAGTGCATAGGCATTTGCTAGGTAAACATGTCCCAATCCACTGCTGGGCCGCGGAAGTATGCTTCGGCGATTCCCGGGTCCTGGCAACACAGTGGACAAGACGGAACACCGTTGGGTTTTAGTGGGTATACCGGGTGGCGACACCCATTTCCCAACGCAACAGAATAAGGTAAACATGTCCCAACTTAAGTCAAATCTTCACTTACCATCTGAGGGTCTAAAAATGCAACATGGAAGAAATTCATCTAAAAAGGAATATTTCAATTTGACATTTGTATATAAAAGTAAGCGCAGAATTCAACAAATGTCAAATACTTTTATTGCTTCAATGCGGCCTTTTTAACCTCAGATGACGTGAATTTATAGTTAAGTATATAAAAAACACATTACTTTCATAACGTCATAACTCCTAAGTGTAACGTAAGTTAAGTAGTATTTATGATTTGAGTGTTTTATCACACTCCATGTAGTTATTTGCTGTATGTAATTCACATTAGAAATGGTCATATTAAGATGCAGTGCTTTTTTTCCAAAAGAACAATTGTAATAAAATAGTTTTTAACTGAAACAAAAAAGGTAGAGCCTTGTCCAAAAACTACAACATTTTGCATACCTCTGGATATTTCCAAACTATACATAGAATTATGGTTACACTACACAAACTTAACCTCAAGTCTAGAACTTGCTCCTTCATCCTTCATAACCGTAAACGTAGACGTAGACGTACGTTTACGGTCCTGATTACAACGTGAGTTACCTCACGTAGTTTACGTAGTTCACGTAGCTTACTAGGACGTCTCTTGCAAATAACATTAGGTATTGTTCATTATAGACTATATATATACATAGCCGCGCGTCGCTTCTATCTCATGCTTAAATCTCGCCTATTTCCCACTGGGGTAGGTAGACAGTATAGCTGTAGACACTATGGAATTCTACTTAGAACATTCCTTATAGACCATGCTTTTACGTGTTTCTTTGTCATCAAAACCTTCAAAAAAAAACAAACGGGACAAATACATAAAAGACAAAGACATCATACATATGCAAACATACATACATCATCATCATCATCAGCCGTACGACGCCCACTGCTGGGCATAGGCCTCCCCCAAGGATCTCCACGACGATCGGTCCTGCGCTGCCCGCATCCAACATACATATTCTTATTTCAAACTTACTCGCCAGTTTAGAGTAGGTATTAGGTACACTTGACCTAACCATTTTTCCAATCCAATTAACCTCGTAAGGCCAGTATTTTTTCAAACACAATAATGAAACAATACGGTTTTGATTTGTTCAAACCTCACGACAATAGATTTGTCAATATAAATTTTCATAAATCTTTGATCGCATGGTCACCCTAAGTTCACCTTCAATAAATTTGCTTAACAAATGACGTTAAACTAAAAAAAGTCTTAATTTGTTATTGTATGAACATGAATAATGCTTGTATGTATAACATGCGCAACGGCAAACATACGAACAAACGAATCAATTAATACATCTTTATCCAGAATTACTGAAAAGCCAAACCTTATTTCTGTTTCATCAATATAGTACAATTCAAAAATACTCTTTAAGACCTTACAATAAAGTCGTATTAACTTTTCTCTCACTGAAAATGTATATTTGTAATTTTTGTTTTTCAGTAAAGTTATATTTGGACAACTGCACGAGATTTAGACTATTGTTATGTAGATGTATAAATACTAGTTGTATATTCTACAGTATGTGTATAATTATACCGAATGACCAAGATGCTGCCTATCGTGCTGGTATTATTCGTCGCTACGGTGAGTTTTTTTTTTATTACACTTGCTTTTTTCACATTTGGTATGATTGATTTAATTAAGTCTTAATTGGCCAAGTTTGGCCACGAGTCCACTCTGGGTTGAACATATCAGACAATGTGGTAGCATTGTACTTTCCATATAAAACTTAAAATTCTAACGGCGCGCATGATGTGAAACAATTTTTTATCTGCTTTCAGCTTATATTTTCGTAAAGAATTATCCGACCTAGTATTTAATGCCAATTGCGGCAAATCTACAATAAGTGAGGTCAAAAAATAAAAATATCGACTTAAGTGCGGGTACATCATACATGTTGTAATAGACTGAAATAAACAAAAACTTTTAACTTATGGTAGGAAAACAGTGTATTAAGATGACCCACGCAAGTCTTAAAGCTTAGAGGCCACCATACATAATTATATTCCATGTTCAACCATTTCAAAAAGCTTTGGGGGTCTCTGATCCTAAAAGTTATTTGGAGAACACTAAATGCTGGCACACAGTTATGTTATCCACACATTTTACTACTGTTCTCTGTTTACTATGACTTAAGTGACTAAAATTTATAGCAAGTAAGTAGCAGCTTGGGTTCCGCAAGTTATTAGCAGTATATAACGTTACCTGTTAGTACATCGGTCGAGATTTGCACGTAAATACAACACGTCGTCGACGGCACTCGCAGCACGTTATTGAAATCGCGTTCTGCATATGACGGGTTGAGAGTAGGGTGACCATACGGCAAGTTGTAACGTGGCAATATTTTCCTAAGTACTTAAAAATATATTTCTCACCAAAAAATCGAAACACTTCAGTAAGAATTTAATCATTTGATTTTGGAACAATTCATTATAAAATGAATTACCTTATAATTACTATTGAAGTTGGTTTATTGAGAAAAGGTAAAAAAAACCTTTTTTGTCAATGGCCATTTCCTCATCACACACATTTTTCGGTAGTTTCTTTTTTTTTTTTTCAATAAGTGACTGACAGTTTTGTTTGTTCATATGGGCTAAGTTCCCTTTGCCTGCCCGAATGGGCAAATATAAAAAAAAGATTTTTTTCAGTGTCAAACAAAACCAAATTAATATTTTTTGTTTTCCCATTAAAATAATTATTCAGTGTTAATTTAGTGCTATAAACAGTGACTGTGAGTTTAACTAAAAAACTATCTTTGTGTTGTGTAAAAAACTATTTAAATAAGACTGTGTGCAAAAATATTTCCTCGCGGGATACCCAGCTTTGTTAAAAACCACGAACATTGCCAAGCTTCTGCTATTACGTAAGTCGTATTTCCTTCATCAATTACACTGTAAAAGACACGTAACTTACTCCTTACTCCTATGCAACATTTTTATGACAATCCTTACGAAACAGAAACGTGGGAGCTTTCGATTTTTATAATGAGAACTTTCTTTTATCTGTATATAAAAATGAATATTCGCTAGAGTCTAGAACGGAATAAAAATGTTTTATTGCAAGACGCGGATTGAATGTAACTTATACGACGCTATGTATAGCTATTATGGAGGTCGTTGGCATACGGCAACTGACTGTAGTAGTAAATATATCAAAAGTGTTCCTTTTTCAAAATTCGCATGAACTTTTAAAAAGTCGCACAACAGGGCTTTTATTATGGGACTACCTCAAGAAAATGTCCAAGTTTTCGTCAAACCATACTCAACATCACTATAGTGTACTGACGAATTTTATTTGCATATCATTTTGTGGTATTTTATTATGAAAGAGCCAAGTTCTGATTTACCCTAACATGGATTATGGAAGTATGTAAAATGTATATACACAAAAATATGTTTATACGCATTTGTATGCTTAAGTACATACATATTTTTTTACATTTTATAAATATACTTACGTTTAATATGAAGATAGCTTCAGGTGCACCCACACAATAAAAATTGACAGGTTCATTTGTTCATTTGAATGCAAATAAACAAATTAAATTACAACTCATCGCACTATCGTATGCAGTATTCGATATTAAAATATTAAACATTCAACAAAACAATTACACACGTCAAAAAGCCACGCTAAGCCAAACCAATCCAATAAATATATAAACTCCAATGAACAGACCAATGACGAAACAATTAACACGCGTCAGTATTGAGTGACATTTAATATACCTATCGAACGCCCGACAGTGGGATAAATTGCCCACTATTGATGCTGAAACCCGCTATGAGTTATGAAAACAGTTACGCCCGTGACAGGGCAATCCCGCAGATGCAATATAGTTTGTAATGTCACAAGGTAATCCGACGTATAGACAGGTTTTAAAACAGAGAAAATGCAGAGAAATACAAAGGAGAATGCTTGCTTTGCTTGTTACTCTGTACAAGTGGTAACAAGCATACTATGGATATGGATTTTGGATGTATGTTAGATGTTTTACGAGTACGAAAAACTTTACAATAGATACTCTTCTGAAACAACTTCTTTTAAAATATGACTTTTGAGGGTCAAAACTAACTTATTTGAATGGTAAACCTCTGTTTAGTTAGTTAAGAATTTTATTTTAACTCAATTATGAATGCTTCTTTCATCCGTTTAAGATTTAAGCCGGATCCAACAATACAAATAGGTTTAGTACGATCTACTCTCAACCGGCGTAAATAAAACGATTGATGATTCTGGAGGAAGCAAGTGTATCAGGATCGAAGGAAATCGAATTTCATAGTCTCTGCTTAACCTGGTGGAAAATAGGCGTGAGTTTATATACGTATGTGTACCGCCAATGAGTACCCTACATCCCTTCACATTTGTGGCGAGCCATGTGCTACGCACGTATTTCTCATATCATGGCCATGCGGCGTATGGCGTGCGGGGCATATGCTTCGCAATTTTTGTATCCGCCTCAAATGGTAAAGTTTTATTGCGCACGCCTTAGCCGAAGCTTTAAACTTAATTTGTTTAAGCAAATCCCACACAAACGAAGTAACAATGTTGATTGTTAATCATAAAATTAAAAAGTATACTTCATCCTGAGCAGACATGGAACACCTTACGTTAATTGAAATATAAGTAGGTACCTGTGTTCTATATGCGTTGACAATTTCATTGTTCTACTTTAAGTACATTTTATTGATATTCGTTTGTTTGTGTTGACAGGGCGCTTTCGCCGCTCCATCCGTCTCCGTGAGTCAAGTCCCCATCAATGAGATTGCACCCGCCTACGACAGTGGAAGAGGAGTCACTCCGTAAGATACGAAAAATACCTTTTATTTTTAATCGACTTCTAGAGTGGCGGAGGACTTAAAAATGTTGTATGTTCGACTTTTAAATATTTCTTTTTTAAATTTTCAAAATTTTCGCATTGTCACGGTTTTCACAGGGTCCGCTTAGCTAACCTGAATATTTGCCAGGTCCTGTTTATTATGGAAGCGACTGCCTGTCTGACCTTCCAACCCGAAGGGAAAACCAGACCAATACAGGTTAGGTCACATACCTCCGAAAATGCGTTTCTCGGGAATGTGGGTTTCCTCACGATGTTTTCCTTCACCGCTGAGCATGTCGCACATCTAGTTCTTAAAAGTCATAAATGACAATAAATCTGAAATTGATTTAACTTAGTAATTAACGTAGATATGGCAAAACAAAAATCGTTAAAGCGCTCTACTGTAATATTTAAAAATTACATTTATGACCTTAAAGAACTAGATGTGCGTGTGATAATCATTTATCATCTAAACACGAATTCGAGAACCATTGGTTTTGGCCTACACCTTCTCTTATGTATTGACTAAATCTCTTGCCAGTGAAGATATAACTATATACAACGATGTATGTATGTGTGTGTATGTAAGGAGAGAAATCTCACCCAAAACATAAATGTAAAAGAAGGCCAAGTTCGTATCCAAAGAGAAGATAAATCTAACGGGATGCCAAGTCTTAAGTATGTTATTGTATTGTTATGTATATTGTATCCCAACAAAAACGTTTTCATGTAAAATTGGGTCGTGTACTAGGTTCAAGATAAATTATGAAATTCGGATTATTAAATAAAGACAGATCTAAAACTAAGGAAAAACATTATCTTTTTTCTATTTAACTTATTTTTAAATTTTAATCAAGAAAAATATAATAATAAGTCCGTCATTTTATCACGTTTTTCTATGACGTCACAGTGTGCTTTTTCACACAAATTCCATAGTAATTGCGTGTTTTGACGTTTAGTAAAAAGTAACTGATTTGACTAGTTGGAAACTAGCCTATTATGCCAAGACGATTATATCGATTTCAATGTCAAAAACTTATCAGGGGGGTTAAAATGGCCACATCGAAGCAATTCATCTAAGAAAGCAATATTGCAATTTGACAAAAATAAACCTCAACAATAACTCAAGTACTTAACCAGAAAAAAGACTACTGTCTATTTGACATTTACGCATGTAAAAATAAGTGCGCAATGCAAGCAAATGTCAAATAGCAATATTGCTTTCTTAGATGAATTGCTTCTATGTGGTCATTTTTAACGCGTAGGTCTCATTTAGAGCCAAACTTGTAACTCTACACGCCCTAACTATACAAACACTAAGTTCACAAACTCTACACCTTAGGCTTGACTATAGGTGTGTACCTAAATATGTGGCTTGGCCGTTTTGCTACCATAACATGAGCGTGAAGATAGATTTCTATTTTGTATTTCAATCAATAATATTTTATAATAATACTTTTCTTTTTTTTTTAATAATACTTTTTACTTTTTTTGTATTTTAGCGGTTTGTTGTTGAACCTATGGGACCTGTGCGATGGCGGAGACACAAATGTCCACATCCTGACCCTGGAACAAGTGGTCAATGACTACTCCAGACTACCAAACAGCTATGCGCAGGCGCAAGCCGTCGCCACCATCCTTGCCGTCCTAGGAGAGCTAGCCACTGGTGTTCCCGGAGACGCTTGCAATGCTGCCAACGTAAGGATATACAGCATTTATTTAAGACTAGTTTTTCCCCCGCTTCTCACGCATAATGAACCATCTTAGGGTCTAAATTTGAAAAACTGAGCCCACAAACTAACATATCCCCAAACTAGTGTTTCCGATAGTTTTACAATCGATAGTTTTTAGATAAAAAAGAGCATTGTATCGATAACTCCAAACGTGACTATAGTATTGACGGAGCGCCATAATACTATCTCTACTATCGATTGTTTTGGACTACCTATCAATAATTTGAGATTGTCCAAAAGTACCGATATCGACAGAACGACATGACTTATTTGGGTTCACATATTAGCACCAATCGACAAAACGGCATAATTATATATAGGATCACTCCAGGAAACTCTAGAACACGCTTTCGAAACTTATTTTTTTTAATACTAAGTATTTTACGAAAGCAGCATAATAAGCGAAGGCTGGTGGTAGGGCTAGCAGAGAAAGACTTAGAAGGACGTACATATGCCAAATTGGAGATGTCCTTATTAGAAAAGGTTCAGTAAGATCTACTCTGAACCGGTGTGCGTGTATGAAACGATTGATGAATGTGGAGGAAGCAAGAGAACTGTGCCAGGATCGAAGCAAATGGAATTCCATAGTCTCTACTTACCCCGGTTGGAAATAAGAGTTTATATATGCATGTATGTACTTATATACTAAATATTTCTAGTCTGAAAAGAGTTTTTTTTTCCATCATGATGTTTTGTTGGCCAGGCTATCAACGCTTACGCCAGCGGACGTGGCGGCAACAGCTACCTCGGCCAACTGGCTGCCAATATTGACCTCATCGCTCAACTCGCCAACAACCCAGAGAAACTGCGTTACGCTGTGAGTATTGACTATTTTATCATCATCATCATAATTTAGTCATATGGCATTATGGCTCAGTCGTTTCATTCTGCCAGAATAAAGTCACCATAATCTTAGATATTACTAATTTCATTACATAATTTCATAAGGCCGGTCACACTTGTAAAAATAACGTTATTTGAAATTCTACTCCGTGGTCTAGTGGTAAGAGCGTTGGGCTCACGATCTGGAGGTCCGGGTTCGATTCCCAATGGGGACATTGCCGAAATCACTTTGTGAGAGTCCTTTGTTTAGTAAGGATATTGCAAGCTTGACACACCTCCTACGACCCGTAGTGACTCCGGCTGATTGAGGGTAGGCTTGTTCCCAGTAGTGGGACGTATGTTATGTTTTATGAAGACAAATTATTGTTTACGAAATAAATTATTAATTTACTGAATACAAAAATTAAGTAGGTACCGTACTATTTATTGCCAAATTTGTAACTATAGCTTATATCTTACAAAGAACGGTTGCCATCCAGCTGCTATAAGACCTTAAACCTATTAATTTCCTTGCACATGCACTAATGCATTCGTAATAAACGCACGGACCATTAATCACATTCGGGAGAGGTGATAAATCATTGGTCTATCCTGTCACTGTATTGTCTCTACGTGGACACTAGTAAGGGCCTTTACAACGTCGGAACTTTTAAGAGGGTAGTTGCCAACTAGTCAAATCAGTTACGTTTTGACTAAACGTCAAAACACGAAATTACTATGGAATTTGTATGAAAAACCAACCTGTAACATCATAGAAAACGTGACCAAAAGTCGCACTTATTATTATTATTTTCTTTATTCAAATTCCTAAAAAAGTTACTTTCTTAAATAGAAAAAGAAATCGTTTTTGGCACCTTTAGATCTGTCTTTATTTAGTAATCAGAAATTCATAATTTATCTTTGACCTATGAAACTACCCAATTACAAAGGATGTAACTAGAAACGTGCGAGTGCAAAGTTGAAGTATGAGCATTTACTCAAATATCGTATGGTTATACGGCCCACTCCTGAACACAAACCTCCCCTTATGTTATGGAGCATTTTATGAAATAGAAGTCGAGGCAGACCACGTTAAATATGGTATGTGGACCTCAATGCTTATCAGAGGGATTGGCCGGAGATCGCGCTAAGGCGAAAGGACAGGAAAAATCAAGTGGAAGCCTTCGCCCAGCAGTGGGATCGAATAGGCTAAATAAGGTATTATTTTACCTATATGAATAACTAGTGGCCGCCTGCGACTTCGTTTTTTTTTAATTTATTGAAATGAAAAATTTAAACGGTAGATTTACAAATCATCCCCGCCAAACTTATGAAATTTGATGGCGCTCATATGTTTATATCTTAATTTAGCTACCGACAGTAATTATTTATACAAATAATATTACTGACAGCGTCCGCGTGGTATTCAGTTTCCGCGATAAGAATTTCCTATTTTTTTTAAATTGTTAAAGCCTGTGTGTTATGCTGATGTATAAGCTACATTACTGTAAAGTTTCATTAAAATCCATTCAGTAGTGAAAGAGTAACAAACATCCAAACATCCATACGCGCAAACTTTCACATTTATAATATTAGTAGGTAAGATAATTTGCCAACAAATCGTGTCGTTGTCGTGTGTACGAATACTTCCCGTCCTGTGCTATTGTTTCTGTTATTGTTATTGATGATTTTTCCGTGTCTATCGCTCTTCTGAAGATTAATTGTGTTTGAAGAAACTTCTATTTCACCCCCACTCTCCAAGTTGAAAAGTTTTTAATTGAGTTCCAAAAATTTCCCTTGATTGTTACTTTTTTCTTTGTGAAAAGGATAATTACAATTATTTACTATGTCTACAAAATGATGCTTATTATATAGAAAGCATCGTTTTGTATATATAGTATATGTAGGTATGTTATGTACTATGTCTACAAAACTACTATGTATACTATATACTTATATACAAAACATAGCGTAACAAATACATTGTTGCACATACAGGCAATACAACAATACTTATAAAACAAACAAAAAATAGAAATAGCCGGCCTTATTGCTAAGTAGCTATCTCTTCCTTTGAGTATATGCTATAGCGGGATAGTACTCTTTACCGCATACAAAAACAGAGCAATAGGCTAGCCTCTAACAAATCAAATCAGTTACTTTTTACTAAACCTCACAACACGAAATTACTATGGAATTTGTATAAAAACCAACCTGTGACGTCATAGAAAAACGTAATAAAATTTCGGACTTATTATTTCTCTTTATTAAAATTCTTAAATAAGTTAAGTAAATAGAAAAAAAAGAAAACTTTTTTGTCACCTTTATTAGATGTGTCTTTATTTAGTAATCAGAATTTCATAATTTATCTTTGACCAAGGAAACTACCCAATGATAAAGGATGTAACTAGAAACATTTAAGAAGGAAATATTATTAAGATAGATAGATAAAATGCTTTATTGAGCACAATGGACACAAAATAAGAACAACATTATACAGAAAAGCACAACAGGCGGCCTTATTGCTCATGCAGCAATTTCTTCCAGACAACTTTTGGGTACAGGAAAATTTTGTACGAGTATAATAATAGCGGATCAGGGGCCTTTGGCGGCTCAGTATTAAGGTCTTCTTGTATAGAATGAAAGTTTGATGATTATTATTTGTCACTGTCGTAATTTAGTTATTCAAATTCCGTCCCGTTAGGTTGGTCAACGCGGAAACTGCGCCGGAGGCGGCAGATCATACCAATTCGAAGCCGCTTGGGACGCCATCCTCAACAGAGCTAACCCATACACCATTGGGTAAGTAATTTATTACGTCAGTATAACACTTTCCCCAATACCAACCCCGCCGGCGTGGTCGACGATTTCCCTCATGCAGCGCTTATCGCTTTTGTAACCACAATTTTTTAACGGGATCGAAAATAATAAGTACGTACAGTCATGAGAAATATCATGTACCCACTTTAAAACCATGTCGCACTATCATATTTGACATTAAATAAGACTTTGTTTCATTGGTCAAAAAAGTTAATGTGACATGGTATCAAAGTGTATACGATACCCGTATATATTAGTACGCTTTGACATCTACTCGTTTGCCAACCATTGCCCAATGGCTCAAATTAGCTTCCAAACGTTTTTTCGATTCTGCTCCGCACCACCCAAATCCCCTGGTTGTTGCGGCTTCCGAATACATCCCGCTTAGGGACGGTACTGAAAAGTATCGGCGTCCGAAGGACGTAATATACGATCCCGACGACCCGATTACTCTAGCCATAGAGGCAGCCAATCAGCTCGCGACACCAAACACTTCAGGACCCCGATACCGACCCCGCCGGCGTGGTCGACGATTTCCCTCATTCAGCGCTTATCGCTATCGACCCACTAGGGTCGATTAATTCTTTCAAATATTTTTCCTCTCAGACGACGCCCTGAGCCGAGGTTCGCGCCCAACTGGGCACCCTCAGGCCTGTTGTCTTAAACGTTGTACCGGGTGAGAGCCTTCAGCGCTCCCCATTTGTCCGGCCAAGTAGTTAATGACATCTGCGGCAAATCTACAATAAGTCACGTCAAAAAAAAAAAAAGACATCTACTCGCGCCCGGAGGTCCGTGTTGCTCTATGGCTACGTAGGCAGCATGGTCTTACGATCTTAGCCTGTCCCTCAAATGGGCAAAAGGAAAAATTGCTCTACTAGGCCTGCTGTAACATAATAACTGGGGGGTTAAAATGGCCACATCGAAGCAATTCATCTAAGAAAGCAATATTGCAATTTGACATTTGCGCATATAAAAGTAAGTGCGCAATGCAAACAAATGTCAAAAAGGAATATTGCTTTCTTAGATGAATTGCTTCGATGTGGCCATTTTAACCCCCCAGATAACGTCATTGTACTGACTATATCGCGGGTCCTGTAATGTAATCAAAACTTTTAATTTTTCCTTAAGATGTGTAAAAACTCCCTTTAAGGTCTCTTCGAAGTAGCTAACGATATCGTATGCCTTTCAGCCTGGTGAACGAGGAGTACTGCACAGCTAAGCGCCTGTACCAAGCGCTGAACGTTCGTAGTAACAACGTTGGAGCCGCCGCCACCGCCGCCGCCCTGCCTCCAGTAGTGACTGCTGTCCAACGCGCCCTGGGACCAGTCCTCGCCGTAAGTACACACACATACAGGATGTTAGGTGACATCGTAACGGATACTGAGGAAGATGTAAAAACTGAATGAGTTAATATTCCGTCGCAAAATTCATGTTTTTTCTTTAATTATTTTCAATTATACAGGTACTTTTGCGATGGAAATTTCCACTTGATATTATTAACTCCGTAATAATGCACCTCTCTGTAGTCCTTACGATGTCACTTACACCCCGTACAAGCACATACATGTAGCTATACAAGTAGGTATGGGTGTTAGTGACACCGTAACGAATACTGAGGAGGATGATTCAGACCATGATTCTTAGTTGATAGTGTCTGAGTCAAGTGGAATTTCCTGTCGGAAAGTTTATGAAAATGTATGTGTTTTTTTATATTATTTTCAGTTCCATACTTTTGCGACGGAAATTCCAACTTGATATCAACTCAGAATCATAATCTGAATCACCCCTCAAAGTTCTCGTTACGATGTCACTAACACCCTGCATATACACAAACTCTCGACCGCAATTCATATGGATGGCTGTAACTCTAAAGCGGTTATTGTGGTCACCCTGTTGCAGTTGCAGCCCGATGTATAAAGGTCACGGGTTCGCGCGCATTTAGATCGGGAATATCGAAGCGATTAGACGCGCTCGATCGCGGTTACCATGGTTACGCCCACCAATTATTGGTATTGTACACGATTTCCAAACCCGTGTCCTTGACGCATTGTGTAGGATGCATTGGCAAATTTAATAACCGCCTAATACAGTTAAAAAGCACTCGCCAGTGCCCCATTTAACAGTGTACGAGATTCTATCTACATACATAATAGAATTATGGCGTTATTCGCGATTCCCGGTATTGATGGAGAATCATTTTACGGTCGCCTTTGTGAAAGATGCGGTCGCTTCGTTTTCCCTTTACGTCGAGCGAATAGACTATTCTAGTTGGGGTACTCAGAGGTACATCCATCGTAAGATGAACTAAGTACTCACACCTCACATTCAGTTAGACTAGCTTGATAGGTGGTGAGCCGCATCGCCATATATATGGTCGAGCTAACTGTTAGTGAACACTGCACTTAAAAAATTTACATACTATACATAATAAGTTTTTATAAGTTTATAACGAGGTCAATGACTTAGAATAACCTATGTTTTTCATTTTTATTCACAGTTCCTGAGAGCCGCTGCCAATGGCAACGTTGGTGCCGCCGCCGTCGCCGCCGCCAAGCAAGCACTCCTCTCCTAAGCCTCCTCCAGCCCTCACAATATATCGTATTAATTATATATATAGTCACGTGTCACTCTCACCAGCTAAATACCCCAGAAAGCAAGACTAAAAAAGAAAAAGTTTACCAACTCTGGCAACATTTCTTCCAACCATTCTGATTGGTCAGTGAAGGAATATTAACTCAACTTGATTGGTCAATGTAAGACAGTGTTGTCAATTGAGGCGAATTATACTGTTTTTGGTCAAACTGTAAAAGGGTATATTATAATTTATATATTCGTGTATATAATTATACATCCACGAAGGCAAGTTACAAAATAAGTTACGAAAGTAACGTAGTAAGTTGTGTTCTAATGAACTGAAGAAAAATAGACGAAGAATAAGATATGTAAATATACGTTTTTTATGTACAAAACAAAATCGACCTGGCATTTTTATTTCGGACACACGATGATTTTTATTATTACAATAAAGATGTATCCCAATTTTAATTATTTTGTTTTTACTCTCCCATGTTTTAAGTAGATAAGTAAAGAATCGATCTGCCAAATCCTGACTAATGTGCTAATGAATACATCACTGTGCTAATGAACGTCACAACACTAGCTTCTGTACTTTGACAGATCCAAGGAGATCATAATCTCTAAGATCTAACTGTTTATTGAAATATAATCAGTAATTGTTCTGAACTAGACCGTTGCGTTTAAAATAGGTAGTATCTACAACTAATAGAAAAGCCAAAAGACAGATTTTTCTTAATGTAGCGTATGCATACCAGACCACTTTGCGTTTTCACCCTGACGACCCGAATACGCTAGCCATAGAGGCGACTAATCAGCTCGCTACAACTAACACTTCAGGACCCTGATACAGACCCCGCCAGCGTGGCCGATGCTTTCTCTCTTCAGCGCTTATTGTTATCGGTCTACTGCAACAGTGCAGTGTGCAGTTTACTAACACAGGTTAGTGCAGTATTCACTAACACACTTGGCTTGACTATTATAGACGGCGATACGGCTCACCTCCTGCCACGTTGGTCTAACAGAAAGCTCGGTAAGACGTGGATACTACGATCATCTTGCGATGAATATCTGACTGCCGCAATTGGGATATAGGCGTGAGCTTCTTGTTATAAGGGTGTCCTTAGGTTTACTCTGAACCAGCGTTCGTATATAAAGCGATTGTTGAATGTAGAGGAAGCAAGAGAAGTATGTCGGAATCAAAGCAAATGGTAGGTATCCTATGGTCTCTGCTTACCCTGGTGGGAAGTAAGCTGGATGTTGGTAAGATGGTTGGAAAATAATAAATACTTAACGAAAACTTTGAGAGATGATTCAGACCATGATCCTGATTTAATATCGAGTGAAATTTTCCGTCGCAAAAGTATGGAACTGAAAATAAGTAAAAAGACAAAAAAATTCAAGAACTTTCCGGCAGGAAACTCCACTTGATATCAAGCCAGAATCATGGTCTAAACCATACCCCAAAATTTTCGTTACGATGTCACTAACACCCGTGCGTACTCGTACGGCTAACGAATACTGAAGCTCATGATTCTGAGTTAATATGAAGTGGATTTTTTTTTTAAAAATATCATGAATTTTGCGACGGAAAATTACACTTGAGTATTCGTTACGATCGATGTCACTAACACTTTGTATTGTTATGTCAATTGTTGCATAACAGCAGCAGATACGAAACATACTTAGTAGTAATCGTTTGTATATGAAAGTAGTGCTTTTGCTCCCTCGGTCGTCTTATGTTTAGTTTCTTTGTTTCCAAAGTCTCCGTTCGCAATCACAAAGAAGATCCACAGGAAAGACGGGATTATCTCCAGCTTTGACTGTAGATTTGCTGGAGAAGGCGAGGTAGCAGTGCTAGCGTGATTTTTGTATAACGATAAGAAAGGGACAGACTATTTCCTTTCTTTCATTATTTTTATGGTTCCGAACCCCAAAAGGAAAAACGGAACCCTTTAGAATCACTTTGTTGTTTGTCCGAATGTCCGTAAGTCTATCTGTCAAGGCCCTTTTCTCGGGAACGCGTGGATGTATCAAGTTCAAATTTAAGCTGTATGCAAACTTATAAATCAAAGCAATTCAAAGATACAGCGTAGGGTAAGCAAAGTTAAAGTCTCGGAAATGTCTTTTCAGTACCACTTGATCGGCTTTCTTTGTAAAAAAATGGTCGCTCACAGCTAAGTATACTCCCAATTTATTGGGGCCCTCGCATGATGAACTAAGTAGGTACTATAGGAAATCCAGAAGTGAAACCAAGGGAACAAGTTTCTTAAAGTTTATTTAGCACCATGTGGAATACACCGTACACTTTTACTATCTTACTGCATAAATATCCGAAAAATAGTGCGCCCTCGCCGAGCTACATTTTACCGTTATTTTTATAAAGGCTCTCACTAGTGTTGCCAACATAAATCCTATTAAGTATACCACTAAATTTCGACGATGTTAAAACAAGATTGCATGACAATGACGATATTTAAATGACAATATTCCTAAAATTGATACTTGCGTGCAATGAACCTTACAGTACTGTCACGAGTACTAATATGTATACACTTTGCAACTATGTCACATTAACTTTATTGACAAATTAAACCGTAAGCCTCATTAAATGTCAAATATGATAGTGCGACAGGGTTCTAAAGTGGGTACATGATACTGCTCATGACTGTACCTGCAATTTACCGAGCCTTATTAGACCAACGGGAGACGGTTGAGAAAGGAGGTACTTACCGTAACAATTAGATTTCTGTAATACCGACCTTTTGCTGTCCAATGACCCAGAAGTCCCGGGTTCGAATCCCGGTGGGAACAAATCACAAAAATCATTTTCTGGCCCCTAGTTCGTCTTCGGTTGGAAGATCAGATAGTAAAAAGTCGCTTCTGCAAAAAACCGGACCTGTCAAGTCGTCAGGTTCATTTTCAGTAATTTTGCATTCAGTAGTAATGGGGCCTTACCTTTACCTCAGAATTTGACTTTGTAAGAGTAATACCACGTCGAGAAGCCTTCGTTTCATAAACATACGGCGCAGTTTCTGTGAAATTGTTGAATTTTGAAAGTGCATTATTGTGTTTTGAATTCTTGATATTTTATGATGTAGCAAGGGCGAACGCAGAGAAAATGCCTTTACAATTTTATACGTAAGATTGTCATCGAGTTTCGAATAAACAATTACAATAAATAAGCTGTTAAAATAGTACAGTTTATTGGTATATCTCTTCTCTTTCACACCGTGTACACTGTTTCTGGTTAGGTAAAGCAATTTTGCTATTTAAAATTGTTTGTGAACTCTTTATTGCTTCAAAATACAAAGGAAATTTACATATAATTTATCCTTACATAAACCTAGGCGAGCTTATCCCTAGTTGGAATTTCTTCCAGCTAACCTTGGACTAAAGAAAGAAAGAAAGAAACGTTTATTATAAAGGGACACCACAGAAACCTGAAAGAAACTCAGAGTAGAAGTAAAATAAAATAATTATTAAGAAAGGGATAGCGACAAAATAATGATTTCTGAAGTAAGGTAGAAAATCTAGAAAAAGGTACAAAATGGGTCATATCTCCTAAACCGTAAATAATCGCTGAACATATATGGGGGTGTTTCTGGTAGCTAATGAGCCCTTCTATTTTTTTCATTTTGAACATGAACTTCTGGACCACTCTGTATATATAACCTTCCGGCAGTATTGCCAGAGTAAATATTTCGGCGCGGCCCGGAAGAATCGCTCTGTGGAGACAGCTAAGCCGCACAACTCGTATAAATAATTTATTAACCGCGCCTCTTCAGTTTGTAAAGGAATTTTATATTTCAAACCCAAGGATTCATTTTCATAATTTCAATAAAAATACTTGCAAACTCCCTTTTGCTGCACGAAATTTCCTTACCACCTTCGGACCTTAAAATCATCCTTTGGTCTACTGAGTAGCCTAAAACATCAACAGAGCTCTATAAATGCGCACACACTCGCCACTCCTCCGTGCCGTGCACATGCTTAATGCACTCCTTGCATCAGCACCAGAGTGTGATCTGTTTGTGAGTAGTGGACGTATGTGTGTCGCGAGTGTCTGAGGTTCTGCGAGAAGATGAATGATGTGTGAAAATTAAATATGTTTTTATATTCTTGTTTATATTTAAAGTTTCACGGCGCATTGGCGCCTCTGCACTGTAAAGTCGTGAAATGTAAATAAATAATAAATAAATAAATACATAAACAGTAATAATAAACAAGGGCCTATTATCATAAGGTGCTCAGTACAGTCATGAGCAATATAATGTACCCACTTTACGACTCTGTCGCACTAGCATATTTGATATTTAGTGAGACTTACAGTTCAATTTGTCAAAAAAGTTAATGTGACATGGTACCAAAATGTATATATATTAATGCTCGTGACCGTACGTAAGTGCGAGCGTAAGAGAAACTAGACTGCCTGGGCATGGTCTGGTTTATGGCCATTTAGATTAAAGTCTTGCTCGACTTCTTCTTCTTCTTCAGGTGCCTCTCCAACTAGTGGAGGTTGGCCATCAGCTCCGAAATTTTATCTTTATCTCCCGTGAGGCGGAACAGTTCGACCGCACTCGTGATCCCGGTCCACTCCCTGATGTTACGCAACCAGGATTTCTTCCTCCGACCCACTTTTCTTTTTCCTGTGACCTTGTCCATCATTATGAGTTGCAGCAGCTCGTACTTTTTATGTCTTAGCACATAGCCTAAATATGCTTGCTCGGCGCCTGATACAAATTGGTTTGAGGTGGAGAGTTAATCGTTTTATACGCAGTGTAATTTGTTATTATATGCCTGTATCCAACAGTGGAACGTACACTCGTATAGGCTATTTGTGTTTGCTAGAGCAAAAACGGCGTACTGCAACTTAAAATGACATAGCACCGTTGCGGATTTCATGAACAGTCCAAAATTGATTTCATGTCGAGACGCCGCGCCGATGTCGCTTAATTGAAAGATAATATCCACACGTTTGATGGAAACAATGAAACTGTGTGTGCTCAAATTTATTTTTATTTTGGTAAGTGAAAATTGGGACAATCCAAGCTCATATTATGCCTCTAGCATTATCCCGTTTTTCACAGGGTCCGCTTACCTAAACTGAAGATTTGACAGGTCTGGTTTTTTACGGAAGCGACTGCCTGTCTGACCTTCCAGCCCGCGAAGGGAAAACCAGCCCAAAGCAGGTTAGGTCACATACCTCCGAAAATGCATTTCTCGGGAATGTGGGTTTCCTCACGATGTTGTTGTGAAATTCCAGCTCACAAAAAAGTGAAAATTGATTTAGATTTTCTTTACAATCTTCTGTCGTGCGCGTTGTGAGATCAAATGATTGACCTCGTTAAACTGGACTAAAAATGCAGTAAACACTGAATGATTCCTTCTTTAGTTTAAATACAAATCGTTTGAGACCTAAAGAATACCTATCAATACCTAATTTTCGTAAGCTACTGTACTTATAGAAAAGTATGTTTTTTAAATAGACGATCATACTAAGGATTTTAGCTGTCCTGTGATAAGAAGGGATCTTCTTGTATGATAGTCGATATTTGTTTTTTTTTTTGCCCTGCAGGTTATAATGCACAAGACGACCTTTTAATATACTATCGTGGAACTCCGTGCGTCGTAAAGTTTGCGGACGAGTGGAGTGCAAAGTTGATAATGAACTATTTGCTCATAACTGTATGGCGCGCGTTTTGCGCTCACTTGACCCTTCCAACCTCTTTCTTCTATTTATTTATTTATTTATTTTATATTTGGGAGACCAACAGCTCTTAACAACTATAGCAAAAAAAATATACTTAAAAACTAAGCCAATAACAGGTTTCCACCTATATAATCCGTGATTATAGTCAGTGATAGTAACAAATTGTACATCAACAATTGACAACATTTTTAATTTTTACTAAGGTGCCTTAAATCGAAAACCATTTCGAGATATTTCTATGATTTACACAAAACACATTTTTTCAGATTTTTTAATTCAGTAATAATAGAAATATATTGAAAAATCCACGAGGTCAGAAGAGGAAGGCAGAATAAGTTCAGACCTTTACATAAAAACTATAAAAAAAGTAAATGTCATAATGAAATCGTTTTTTTTAAATGTTGTCTTCTCTTTTCTTCCAGATTCTAAACTTCACAAATTGCCAAGACACCGATCAAGACGTTGCTACCTTCCTACAATCAAATGAACATCCGGCGTATCAAGACCTGTTTATCCACAATCCTTTCAAAAAGCCAAGCGGTGGTGGAAGCAGGAGAGACAACAGAAACCCATCAAGAAATACTCATGCCTTCAGCGGGGCGTATATAAAAGTGCTATCACGACTAGTGGAAAGCTTGGAAAAAATGAACACACGTAGCATTAAGTCTGTACCACTTCAGTCAATCGTACCATTAAATAAATATGATACTTCTGCTGAACTGGTAAACGCTTTTGACGTAAAAATACCCACACATAAACATCATAATGCAAATGTAATGTATCTGGTTTTTTGATGATGTTTCAGAGACGCTTCAGCTATACAGTAATAAATTAAACGGACTACGCTACCAGTCTTTTATTTTAAACTCCATGTCTATAGGTGCACTTTATTTATTTGCTTAACGGCCTCTGTGGTCCAGTAATTGAGCGTCGGTCTCACGATCCGGAGGCCCCAGGTCGAATCCCGGTGGGGACATATCACAAAAATCACTTTGTGATCCCTAGTTTGATCAGGACATTACAGGCTGATCATCTGATTGTCCGACAGTAACATGATCCGTGCTTCGGAAGGCAAAAAATCTCGGACGTTCAGCTCGTAAGCCTAATGTTCTAACCATCCTAGTACTTGTATCAAAAATGGCTGCAAGTTGTCTTTTTTTTGTTTGTTGCATCCAATGAGGGAGAACAGGCGAGATTTTTGTATGTTTAATTAAATGTAGGTACAGTCACGAGCAATATAATATACCCACTTTAGGACTCTGTCGCATATTTGACATATTTGACATTTAGTGAGACTTACAGTTCAATTTGTCAAAAAGTTAATGTGACATGGTACCAAAGTGTATACATATTAGTGCTCGTGACCGTACGTATGTGTAATTAATTAAAATCATAAAATGAAACATCGAAACGAGGAAAACTACTGTTATTCATATTTTCCTGTCATTCAAACTGAATTGTAGATTAGAACGTATATTTATACCCGAGTGACATTATGTTCGGTCAAGTTACATACTAAACATCAGTTTTAAAATGAAAGTGACCATATATTTGGTAACCGTGCTATATTTCAATCTATGTACTTGCGAGGAGGATTGTACAAGTAAGTTTTACGTTTTTAACTATTTCAATTTGGCTAAGAAGGCCATCGACCCAATGAAGGACTGTCCACACTATAGTATTCAAAACAATATAAAAAACCGCAGTACAGTTTTTCCTTCGTTAAACCTTCCAATTTCATGGATAACAGACTATACAGGGTGTTAGGGACATCGTAACGAAAAAAAAATGGAACGCCTATTTGATTGTACTAAAAACGATGGTGGGTGTTTTTCTTGTCGCAAATGTTTAATTAAGATTTTCAATTTTTACTGTGCCGCAATGTAAGTCGAACAACGCGGCACACAGACGTTAAACCTACGCACGGCTACGTTACGCGTGCGTGCGTGATACGATGTTGTATCTAGGTAGGAGTTTTCATTCTCTTGTATTTAGATGCTTAGTGGTGCAACGTTTAAAAATTTTGAGTTTGTTGAAGTAGAACACCTACTGCCACGATTTTTCACGCACGGTACCTACCTACCAGTTATTAAAACGTTCCTAACTTATTAACAATAAAAACCCTACTCTTGCCTTACCTTAATTGTTATTCCTTCGGATGAAGTACCTAGGTAGGTACCCTAGAACATGTCACGTCACGTAGGTATGCAACATCGCGTTTCCTCCGCGGTAGGTAGGTATCACACGCACTCACAAACACAACACCTTGCTGTTTAATAAACATCAACAATCTTCCATACTTTTGTGCAGTAAATGGTCTATGATCTATCATCATAGTCGACACTACTCATTTACAGAATAAAACAAACACAAAACACTCACAAACACGAAAAAAATATCCTCGAAAAACATCACGCGATTCGGGTCAAGCTTAGTATTCGACTGAGCGGAAGCGCGCGGCGGCGTTAGCGCAAAGCATCAAAGGTGCGCCGACGACGCGCCGGCCACGGCCGAGTCGAGCCGACGACTAGACAGAGAGAGAGAAGTATGTTTATGGTGCAAGTGACAGAGAAAGAAATAGTATCTGTTCGTATGCCTACTTTATTGGCGAGCGTTGCCCTTGACCCGTGCGCCGGCTATTCACCTGCGCATAGCTGAAGTTGTAGATACGTTATTATTATTATTGATGACATTGATAAAATTTAATAATTAGTAATTTTTATTTGTTTATTTTAAATGTGCGTTCTATGCAGCTTAAAACACAATATGGGACTGAAAAAAATCTAATTTTTTTATGAATTTTGCGACAGGAAACTTCACTTGATACCTATCAACTCAAAGAAATACCTAGTATCTGTTCGTAATGCCTACTTTATTGGCGCGCGTTGCCCTTGATCCGTGAGGCTATTCACGTCCGAGTATCCATCAAGACAGATCAAACAAGCCCTAACTCGGAGGTCTTGCGTCCCAGGATCCTTTAATTATGTCTTAGAACCTTCTTGGCCTATGTGGTCCAGTGGTTGAGCGATGGGATGCGGAGGGTCCGGGTTCGTATTCCGATGGGGACATATCACAAAAATCTGTTTATAAGGCCTTTGGTTGGGACGTTACAGGCTGATCACCTGATTGTCCGAAAGTAAAATGATCCGTGCTTCGGAAGGTACGTTAAGTCGTTGCTCCCGTCTACTAGGTACTTATGTAAGCACGTAGCCGTTACATGAATATTGTACACAGAACAGGATAGGTTTAATTAGTTCTTTACTGATGATTTAACAATGAGATTTAAAACACGAATAACTTAGTATGTACGTACTTAGTACCTCGGTACCAACATGTAACAAGAAAAATAAGATCACTCCTCACGGACAATTTTTTTCTTTGAACATGCCTACGCGGCGGAGTTGCCGAACTATCGATAGGTAGATTATCAATTGTTGAACTTGAAAATTGTCTAAACTATCGAAAGTAGTGATAGTACATTTAGATCGATACTAGCGATAGTACCGATAGGTCTTGCTTTGTAACAATAATGGGTATTGATCTAAAAGATCTATCGATAGGTACCTACTATTGGTTTTTTTTTAACTAGGTATCGATAGAATATCGATAGGCAACACTCTGGCGGAGTGTCCGCCCAATTCTAGACGCGATCTCGTTCGATTTTTGTGTAGCGAGGTTTTGCGTAGGTACTTACATACTAAGTTGGTGGATGGTTGACTTAGTAGGTAACTAATTATCTAATCTGTGGTGGTTGTGTTAGTTGGTTGTTAGTTATTCTAATGACAACAAAGAATACAATTATTTACTGTTTCAACTGTTTTAGGTAGATATTGGTGCTAATTCCTGTAAATACCATCTAATTTTATTTTAAGTTATATCTGTCCTTTTCTTATCCGCCGAAAAGGAAAGGGACGGGTAATCGACAAGCATAAAATTTATGGAACACACGTCAATTTTAAGCACAAATCTAAACCAACCGTCTAAAAATTTTACGTCAGTCAATAACCCGACACATTAATTTACTCATTCTTCCTAAAATTAAGAGCTGTGAATCATCCGTCCCTTTCCTTTTCGACGGATACGAAAATGACGGATATAACCTAAAATAAAATTAGGCGGTGTCGGTGGGCCATTGGCCCCGATTCCTATGAGTAAATGAATGAATAACCCGGTCGAATCAAAAAGGTATCTCGCTGGTATGCAAACCGTTTGACGTGTGCTGTCAATTTAATTCTGTCGGTTGTTTTAGATTTCTGCTTAAAATTGACGTGTATTCCATAAATTTTATGCCTGTTGATTATCCGTCCATTTAAGAATAAGAATAAAATAAATTTATAATTTACGATAGACAGAGAAAGAAATAGGATCGGTTCGTAGTGCCTACTTTGTAGGCCGCGCCGCCGCCGCGCCGCGCCGCCGCCGCCGGCGTGCGGCGCGGGGCGCGCGGAGCGGGGCGTGCGGAACGGGGCGCGCGGCGCGCGGTGCGTGTGGCCGTTGACCCGTTCGAGCAGCTGTTGTCTCCATTACATCGAAAATTTTCGATAATTTGTCATTATTGTTTTTTTTATTGAAATTTGGGTTCTATGCAGCTAAAAGCACAATATGGAATTGAAAATAATTAAAAACAAAACTCAAAATTTCATGAATTTTGCGACGGAAAATTCCACTAGATATTAACTCAGAATCATGGTCTGAATCATCCCTCTCAGTATTCGTTACGATGTCACTAACACCCAGTATACTTATGCATCTTTTATCTTTGTTTTTGAATATATAATTATGATGACCCTTTTTATTACACCCATCCACAATTACATCTTCCATCCATTATTATGTAATGGCTGAATGTGAAACTGTAAAAATAAAATAAATAAATAAAATAAATAAATAAATTATTTTAATCAAAATAAACAGTAGTACCAACATAATTCTAAAAATAATGTGATCCAAATATAAAGCAACAATTATTTTACTGCAAAATTACACTTACCTTTTATTCTTAACACTCGTGTATATTTTTCTGATAATCCTTACAAAACATGTATTGTGCTTTCGATTTTTTTTTTACTACATCTAAACCTACTTCTTTGCTGAACTGTAGGTTACATGTTTGTACTTAGTTTTAGAAATAAATAAAATAAATAAATAAAATAAAAATGTAAATAGATTTAAATAATAAATATGTAATTTTTTAAATTCCAGGTAATTTCATGAATTTATCCATCTATCTTAATTCAATCCATCATGCTCACAGAACACATAAGGTTGAAAACCATGACGAGATACAAATATATCTTCTATGGTCTAATGATACACAACACAATGCCAGGAACGAGAAATTTACAGTAATCGCCCATCACCTCGGCTTTGACGTCAAAAAAGTCGATGAATTTTGCTCGGATGGTTTGGAAGCTACGAGAATTGTCGCGAAGTATCTTAAGTAAGTTTTATTCAATTCTTCATTTTTTAGACTAAATATATAAGTACTTATAATGGGTAGTACCATTCGAACCCCAGTATCGGAATTGCACCAATAGTTTTCACTAACACTGTTGGCTCGACCATTATAGACGGCGATACGGCTCAGTACCTATCACGTTAGTCTAACCGAAACCTCGGTAAGGTGTGGGTACTTAGTTCGTATAGCGATAGATGTACCTCTGACTACCGCAGCTGGGATATAGGAGGATATAAGCTTATATTATGTTGTTATACAGCAGCTACGAAAGTTTCCACTATTCGTGTGAACCGTTTGTGAACTCCAACAACATGCTCTCCATTAACACCATACATTTTATGTTACAGAAATGTAATTAATTTAAAAGTAAACATAACTGACAAAATGAATCTTCATGATGATGGTGATAGCTTGGTGACGTCAGTCATCGTCGGCCTTACAGACCACAGGAAAGAAGAAAAAGACTCAGATGGCGTTATTAACATTGGCTTACCATTTTCCGAAGAATGTCGAAGAACTGACCATGGTTGTATCAAAGTTTGTAAAAGTGGACACAATAAAACAATAGATGGAATAGAATACGAAACATGCACAGTAACCGTAGAAAGTATGAACACTTTTACAATAGTAATTAGCAATCGCATTCAACGATACAAAGTACTTTACGAGATTCTACAACAATTTGATGAAAATTACAATGAATCTAGTTATCCGAACTGGAGTGAAGTGATAAAGACAAAAAACAGGAATATATTACTTTGTACTGATGAGAAAGTGGATGATACGCAGATTATTGTTAAAGATTGTACTAAAATTGGCGATTATACTGAGATGGGTATAGAAGCTGCTCTTGTACCTAAACCACTTCAAGAAGAGACAGTTACAAATCTAACAGTACTGTTTTACGATATACCGTACCTGTTACCAGAACATACTGTTATGTATCCGAATTCGTTTACCCTGTTTAACAATTATAACAGTTTACTGAAGTATGCACTGCTGAACTTTATAAAGAGGCAACACTGGAATCGAATAGCAATAATATCAGATGACTCGCCTTACAGTGATTCTTTTGAAGAAGAATTGGTTGCACTGTTTCGAGAAAAAGGAGTTGTCTATTCTCTAAAGCAATGTTTGGGAATAACTTGCGACTTTAAGAAGGTATGATCTTTCATTTATTTATTACAAAGACAAAGACATTTCCTTCGTTAAAATTTCTAATACAATGAGAGACTTTCCAGGCTACGTTCCTCAAAAACAGAATAGATGGCGCTGTAAAGATTTTCTTTCGTTTAACCTTCAAATTTAATGGATAAGAGTAATAAAATATGCATTGTTTTGGGTGGTAGCAACATAATTCTATACATAATATGATCCAATCAAGTAACAAATATTTGTATATACGCTTCAGCCATTACATTGTATTTTTGAATAATAATGTACTTACCCGAGTAATGAGAAAACAGGTAATTATTACGTTAAATCTCGACAGCGGCTTCTATATTATTTTTGGGCAACGTAGGTAGCCTAAAATGACCCTCATTAAAAAAGAACCTAAAAAGATGCAATTATATTAATATATTTAATAAAATATTCCATACACATGTTAAAATAAAGATTAAGTAGTCGAAAGAATACCAATACTGGATCTTATTTTCAGGCTCTTCAGGAACTAAAGAAAGAACAAGCTTTTATTATAATAGCCAACGTAGGCGAACGATATGCAAAGAAACTAGTAGAAAATGCATCCAAACTTGGTATGACTGCAAAAGCCAGAATAATGTGGATATGGCGAGGTTGGCCTTTTCGGGGGCAATCGGAGGTACTAAAGGTAAAGGTATTTTTTTACCTTAGATGGGTTTGCTCTTGGCCCCAGACTTGCCCGAAGGCATTGACGAGGCCTTAGATGGAGCGAGCTCTCCCAGAAGGTACCTGTTCACTCTGGCCTTGAAAGCACCCGGGTTATATGCATACAGAAGACGGCAAAGAATTCCACTCCCTATACTTAATTATTGCTTAACGGTGCTTCTCGGGAGACACAATGTTAACGCCTTTAGGACTCCTCATTTGTCCGGCCAAGTAGCGACTGTCATCCGTGACAAATCCATCAATACTCGTAAAATTGTTATCTTCATGTTTGTCCACTGTAAAAAGCCACGATATTGAGAGCTTTATCAGTTGATCTGGAACTTCTTTAAACTTCAAAACCTACAGCTGAGGTTTTACTAGTACATACAAATACGGGCGGGAGGCCCGTATTCCCCGAAGGGGTGGGCAGAAACAAATAATCAAGAAACTATTTGCAACTATTTGCATTAGGTTATACTAGTCTTGACGCTTTATAATAAAGATTGTAACTAGTTCCTTCTTCTTCTAATCCTTTTATCCGTTTATTTATTTTTTGTCCTTCTTTACCCTCCCTTTTAATCCTTTTTTTATGTAAGTAGATGACAGATTTCCACTCCTCGCGATCCACTTACTCTTGACTCTTCTGAAAATAATATTTCTCTTGATTGAATATTTAATTTTATTGGTTACAGAATATAGGAGAAGTATTCTCGTTAAACGTAATGCCGGACCACAGAATAAAGAAGATCAATGATCTTTACACAAACAAAATTAACGCTGGCATCGAAATCATAAAAGGAACACTTCAAAACATTTACAGAAATAATTATAAAATACCCAGGAATATCGCTGAGCAGCTAAAAATCGACCTGAACAACCAGCCAGTAGTTGTGAAACTGATAAAAGTTACTCCACATGGGCCAAAGAAACTGGAAACAAGAGAAATCTTCTCTTCACATAATGGTAGCATTAAGATGTATGCTACAGTCAACTACTTGGATCTGGCTGAATCGTGTAATGCTAGAAGTTACAGTTTCAGCTCCCCCTGTGAAGATTCTTATCCACTAATCATACTTCTGGTGATAGGAATCCTTCTTTTGACGTTGATAGCCATATTCCTAATATTTCAGAAATACACTAACGGGCTGCGAACCTACCGCAGTCTGTCTTGAATTAATCCTGGGTAATTTTATATTGCAACGGAACCTAGTAGGCTTACAAATAAGGACTATAAGATTATGACGAAGTACCAATGGGAAATGTGAACAATGAATAAAATATAACAGTTACATAGCCACACAGAATATAATAAGCTTCTTTAATGATTTGGTCAATACTGTTATTAATATATCTATATACTATTACGTAAATTATATTTATTATAATTACTAACTACTTAAAACTGCGCAATAAAATATATTGAGTATATTACTTATAGAAAATTGTTTCACTGAAATACTTACGTTTTCTGCCAACCAGATAATAACGTTTGATAATAATGGCTTTTATTATGTGACTTATCGTGGATTTGCTGTACTTATATAGTTAAGTACATAGCTGAACAAATGGGGAGTGCTAAAGGCTCTCAGCCTTTGTTAGTTAAGTTATTATTAGCTAAGTATGAAATAATTACAGATTCAATCGCAATATAACATAATTAATAAATAAAACCGTCGAACAGAGGAAAACTTTATTAAACATGCACAATAGAAACGCCATTTTCAACCAAGATTCTTAACGAGTTCCTTGAGATAACGAATGTCCTTCTTGTCATGAATCTCTTCATCATCAGGGTCCAGGGTCGTGGTAGTACGAGTCACAGGAACTACGCCCGGCAAATTCAGCACAAATGACCGAATCTGACAATCAGAAAGAAAATCTAGGACAAGCTCAACGCGTAACATATCGTTTTGATGTAGCATAGACGTACGAGAAAGAAATATGAAACTAGTCAAATCAGTTACTTATTACTAAACGTCAAAACACAAAATTACTATGTAATAAGTTTGAAAAAGCAATCTGTGATATCATAGAAAAGCGTGACAAAATGTCGCATTTATTCTTACACTCTTCTTTATTCAAATTCATAAATAAGTTAATTACTTAAATAGAAAAAAGTTTTTTGTCACCTTTAGATCTGTCTTTATTTAGTACTTACTCAGAATTTTTATTATTTATCTTTGACCTAGGAAACTACACTAAGTACCTAATTATAATAGCTCTACATAGCCTATTTAGCCTATTTTTGGTAAATGATTAGAGCAAATAGGTGTAAATGTAACTCTTGCCTTATCATACCTTTTGATTAACAGCTCTGAGATTCTGCAGCAATTTCAAAGAAGATCTCTTGTCAGTTGGATGTGAAATTTGGTACAAACGCAGTGCCCGATGAAACTGAAAATGATTTATCTATCACTACCGGATCAGGCTGTTGCAAAATAGTATTAAACATGGGAGTCATCTGAATCACGTGCTCTTATAAAATAGCAACCATTTCTCATTTAAGTGCATTCATCAATTAACTATGCCATGTAAAATGTGCCAAGTCGAGATCATATCGATCGCAATGTCAAAAATTTATCAGATCTCATGTAGAGCCAAGTTTCTAACTCTACACGGGCTAAGTATACAAACCCTAAGTTTACAAATTCTTAAGTAAAATATGCTTGGCTTGGCTATTTCGCTACCATCACACATCACACGTCACCTTGGCAACTTTATTGACTGTTCATTGTCATTCTGTTATTATAGTTCTCGTAGAAACGAAACGGACAAGCCCCATAGTTTATCATAGTTTGCCTAACGTGTACAGTTTGTGAAATTAGGATTTCCATAGTTAACCCGTGTAGAGTTAGAAGCTTGGCTCTACATGAAATCTGATAACTTTTTGACATTCCGATCGATGTACTTAATGTCATCTTGCCACATTTTACATAAAAATGTTTTTTTGGAATCATTTATAAGTACCCAAAAACAAAGGTAAAAGATGTACATATCTGATATATATGAGAAAGTTAAACGAAGGCTAATTTTTACAGCAAAATCTAAATTTTTTTGGGGACCGTAGCTTGGAAAATCCCTCATTTTCAATCCGGGCAAAAATTTAGACCATTTTTTTTATATGGATTGAAACTAGCATGTCTATTGCATGATTTGTTAACAAAAATCTCAACCAAATTTGGTTTTTCAAAAAGGTGCTTACGTGGTATTACTATAAGGCGACGTTGTATCATTCTTTGTTTGATGTAATTTTGTAGTAAGTAAATGTAATATATTTACCCTTTCTAATAAACACCAGGTATCTCTGTAATGCTGTAGGAATATGACAGGAGTGAGGACAGCGGCGTAGAATGCTGCTTCGCGATCCAACATGTCTTCTCCTTGAGCCATCTGGTTTACAGTTCCACGAAACTTGTGAAGAAATGCGGTGTTCGCGTGTTCTTTGTCAAAACTAGCAAAAGCAATTCTATGTTTAAGTGGCATTCTTTCATTCTTTATTTTTGGTCAAGTAAATAGTTAACAAAGTTTCCAAATGTCCAATGTCCGAGCTGTCTCTGTAGTAATTTGGAAAGTTTATTAACTATTTCGGTACTTGACCAGAAGCTATACAGGGTGTTAGTGACATCGTAACGAATACTAACGGAGATGATTCAGCAAAAATATAGAAAAATAATATTTTTTTAAATAAAAGATACACATGAATTTGGCGACGGAACTCTGAATCAACCCCCTCAGTAGTCGTTACAATGTTACTAACGCCCGCCTGTAATAAATTATAAATATATATTAATTTTGACTCACAGTAAGTATATTTACAAATCCAGTCTTAAAAGTAAAGCCGGGCCTAAACGATTTTTTAATTAATACTTGCTGCTATTTAGCGACATTGAAAAGCAAGAACAAAATCATTGCAACAAAAGTAGATCTTCTCAAAGAAAAAGATCACAGCTTCGGTACATAAAGCTCAGACACGCTAAAAAAGGAAGCCAAGTAGAAACGAACAAAGAAGCTTACTTACTAGGGTAATATGGCGTAAAACCTTTTGCCGATATCTCGCGCGTTCGGATGGACAGAGAGACATGGTCTGTCTATGTCATCTGACTTCTTGTGTCTAAAGATCCAGCGGTCCTCATGGGAGAACTCAGGGTCTACCGAGCCAAGTTCTAGAGCGGAGTCAGCGTCCGAAGAAATTTCCGGCCACTAGAAAAAATTGTAACGTTACGTTATTATCTGAATAAAACTATCGTGAGGTGTATAGTACAACGCGAACCCATTGCCAATAACCAGACATAAATTCTTTAAGTGTCTATGATCCAAACATAAATTCACTCATAAAATCTATTTCAGTGGAATTCATACTTGTAGTCCCAATAATATTAGGCATAAGCGAAGATCTACATCAAACGAATGAAGTATGGGGCATACTTAACCTGTGCTGCTTTCGATCAAACTAGATAGAGACACGCGGGATATACTCTGATCTTTCATGATACAAATATATCGACTGCTATAAAATGAAGACTTGAAGATAAATTCAACGTCTTCAGAGGAAGCGATGTTTTCCAACTCTTGGCGCTGATACGCAGCCAAAGAACAGAATTTGAAGAAGAAGAATTAAGGTAATTTTGTACTAACTGCGAGAAACAGCCACAATAACACTTGACATATTCTCGATCCCATCTCCAACTGTGCTCATTCATGTTCGTGGTTGCTCATCATTACACTACACGTTACAATAAACGCTTCAATTTCATAAACAGAATTTATTCACTGGATAATTGGAGCCGCTCCTTGTCCAAAATTATTGTGTCATAATGAATTGTCAAAAAACGATAGTGATTTTTGGCTTGTCAATGTTTACTTCTTACTTACATATTTGTCTATGGATTAAGTACCTATGTCGACCCCGTCGTCGGAGGTCCTTGTTGCTCTATGATGGGGAAGGAATATTTTTATGGCAAATATCGAGCAACACGGAGCTCCGCCATACAGCAATAGACCTCCCGTGTTGCTCTTTGACCTCCACGGATGGCACACAATTTAAGCAAAATATAAATTGCCTTGAGTCTCTCTCTTATACTTAGACCCTTCTTGTATATAGAGCAACATTCTTTGTTGCTGTACACTCACCTTTACTACTTAGTACCACAACCCATAGACTTATTTTTTATCGCACAAACATTTCTTCGACCAATTTACCAGTCTGCGAAATAGGAGTAAGTACCTATGAAAAACTGAAGAAGCAATTTGACGGGGAAATGAACCTACTTAGGTACTTACTTGAAAGTTTCCAACTCCTCCGTCTCGTGCGCAGAATTCAGACAAATACCTATTAATTTTTGCATGAATTTTATATCATGTAAGAAGTGAATTTATTTGTGAGTTCGTTCGCAGAAAATAATCTCTGGAACTACCGAACCCATTTTGAAAAATCTTTCACCAATAGAAAGCTATTATTTCTCAGTGACATAGGCTTTTGATAATGGAAATCAAAGTGGCCAGAGTCCCGGTTGGAAAGCTAGTCCATAATAAAACAACAAACTTTGAAACGAAACATTTTTAATACAAGAGAAGGGGACAGACGAAGAGTAACTTGGAGATTTCTGGCAGAGTTGAGAGGGAAGAAATGACCTTGCTCTGAACATACATCTGCGGTTCGTTGAGAGGCATCGGAATTGTAGAGGACTCCGCCGTGTTCATATCAGTTTTGGTTGTAAACTTGTCTTCATTTTTCTGTAAAAGAAAATTAAATTAAGTATAATACTCGTAATGTTGTCGATCACACCAAGCTTTCTGTTAGTCCAACGTGGTAGGTGGTGAGCCGTATCGCCGTATATAATGGTAAAAACTGCACTACACGCGTGTCACGTTTGAAAAACTGTCAAAGTTTATGGCTAGTCCCAAACTAACCTATCCTTTGACTATCCAAATGGTTTGAATGTCGCTATCGACATCCAAATTTACACAATTAGTCGTATAATTTTTCGACAAAAGAAAAACAAAGCCGGCATAGTGGCAGTATACGAGTAAGTCTAGTTCTCCACCAACTCGCAGTGGATTTGCATGATATAGTACCTATACTCTACACCCCCTTTAGTAACGGCCTCTGTGGTCCAGTGGTTAAGCGTTAGGCTCACAATCCGGAGGTCCCGGGTCCGAATCCCGGTGGGGAAATGTCACAAAAAATACTTTGTGATCCCTAGTTTGGTTAGGACATTACAGGCTGATCACCTGATTGTCCGAAAGTAAGATGATGCGTGCTTCGGAAGGCAACTTAAGCCGTTGATCCCGGTTACTACTTACTGATGTAAGTAAGTAGTCGTTACGTGAGGGGCCTCAATAGTATCCCTGACACCAGGGTTGATGAGGTCGGTAATCCACCTCACAACCCACACGAGAGAAGAAGACCCCCTTTAATTGCCAAAGATTTTTTTTTATTTCAGTATTTTAGATTTGTTGCATATGGCATTAACTACTTGGCCGAACAAAATGGGGAACGCAGTAGGCTGTCACCTGGAATAGCCAACGAGCAGCTGTGCCTCAAAGTGCGATGTAGGCTGTAATTATAAGCGTATGCGTTGCTTATGCGTTTAAATACGTTACCATATCTTGTTCGTTGGTAGGCTGCGTGCGCGCCAGTCTCTTGTTATTCCTGGCATTCTGTGGATCACCGCGAGGTTGCGGATTCGCTCCAGGCTTGTACTATAACAGTAAACAATAATTAATCTGTAAAAATCGAGGCCAAATTCGATTAAAATGGAATTGTGAGTCAAGTTTTTGATTGGTAGTCTTTTTTGACGTCATTTTTTGTAGGGTTGCCTCAGATAGCATTAACTACTTGGGCGGACAAATGGGGAGCGCCGAGGGTCATAAAGACGAATTCAGTATACAATGTAAGTCACGCGTTCTCCGAACAGGGCTATCACGGATTACCTATGTAGGCAGACAATTGGGTCGTCTAATTCTGATTACTAAATAAAGACAGATCTAAAAGTAATGAAAAACATTTTCTTTTTTCTATTTAACTTATTTATGAATTTTAATCAAGAGAAACGTAATAAGTCCGACATTTTATCACGTTTTTCTATGACGTTACAGTGTGCTTTTTCATACAAATTCCATAGTAATTTCGTGTTTGACGTTTAATAGAAAGTAACTGATTTGACTAGTTGGATTAGTATCCAACTATTAAAAACAAATAAAATACAAAGAACCGTAAACAGACGTACTCTAGGTTTAAGGGCAGGATTAGGAGCCAACAGTTTCCGTGGATTAGCGTGTTCCGGTGGCTTCTGCAGCATATTGAGCGGGGTCACGTGTTGGATGAACTCCTCCATGATAAACCGCGCCCGCGCAACTATCGGATCTATTGCGCGCAGGTGCTTCGCTACGTCACTCGGCTTCGTCGCTCCTAGAAACATTGTCATCTGAAACAAAAGGAAATCGTAAGTAAAACGGACAGGGATTGAGGCCTTTCTAACAAGGCGTTGGGCTGATTACCACATCATACGATCATTATAACGTCGCCTTAAAGTGTTCCGGCCAAGTAGTGAATGCCTTTTGCAGAAAATCTACAATAAGTCACATCAAAAAAACATCACATTCGGGTGTGATTTTTGTTAATAAAGCCCATTGATTTAAAACCTCACAATAGACACGCTTTTTTCAATCCAGGCAAAATTTTGTGGCCTCAATATTCACCTGAAATGAAATTAAGTGAAATCGAGATTTTGTTCACATCAAAACGTGATTTTTCAAAAAGCGTGGTTTTCACTTTAAAGCGACTATATTGTACATTATAGTGACTACAAGTTGTCTTCTGATTACTTGTGGCTCTGCGCATCTCATTAGGGATTACGGGCGTGAATTTATAGATATATGTATTGGATGACATAAAAATCCCTTACCTATAATAAAAGGTTAAAAAGTGCCATGTTATATTCTTACTTACTTATTGCCGCTCGTGTTTGTAACCTTTGTAACTCTTACTTAAGTACTTAAGTAAAGTAAATTATATAAGCGAAATGGCAAAACAATCAGCCTTTTTACTACAGTCTACGAGTGGCGAAAGTAATTAAACCACACTCATTTTAACAGTATGTATTTTTGAAAGCTTACTTTTGGCATCTTTTTCCGACTAAATAGGTAGTGAATTAAACGGATTTTGAACCGAGAATGTTACTACGCTACTTTGTAACTGCAAGAGTAGTTTAGTTTTCTTTGTTAACCTCATCCCATTATTTGGGATTAGGGTTCTTGATTTCAGTAACATTGTATATTTTAGTAAGTAAGTATCTTAAATTATAAGTACGAGGTTCTTTGAGGTGAAAGTAGCTTAGACTAACACCCGTATTCTAAGAAGTTAAATCGAAACTTCCTCCACTGGACTCGGCCTCAGCTGATTATTTTGTTATTTTAAATTGACATTTACATCCTCAACTTGAGGACTATACTCACTGGAGTCCAGCATATCGTAATGCCAACAAAATAATACAAATAAATGACGTCATACCTCATTGGAGTAAACTCGAGTTAAATTGAGGCGCCGTCTAAGAATACGAATTTTGAGCTGAGTTCGAGTAAACAGTTCGAGGTCTTCCGTAAGGTCGCCTCAATTGAGGATCGAGTTGAGGAAGATTTGAGTCAACATCTTAGAATACACTCACTCACTACACTCACTCACACACTCATTCACTTTGTGAGACTGTCCTTTGTTTGGTAAGGACTTTTGAGGCTTAAATCACCTGATTGTCCGAAAAAGTAAGATGATTCCGTGCTTCGGAGGGCACGTTAAGCCGTTGGTCCCGGCTATTAGCCGTAAAAACACCTCCACCAACCCGCATTGGAGCAGCGTGGTGGAGTATGCTCCATACCCCCTCCGGTTGATTGAGGAGAGGCCTGTGCGTATATAGGCTGTTTATGTTTATGTCTTACTAGCTTTTGCCCGCGACTTCGTCCGCGTGGCGTGTTATAAAGGAGAGATCTTTGTGTGGGAGTGCATATCAAATTTCAAGCATCTAACTTATGCAGTTTAGATTTTTTCCTACAAATGTTTCTTCCCGCTAACTTCCGTTTCCGTGGGAATTTTTCAATATCCTGTTGCAACTAAGCTTTAAGTTAACTAAGGTACCTGCATGCCAAATATAAAGCGTCTAACTTAAGCGATTTAGATTTTTCTTACAAAAGGATTTTCCCGCTAATTCCCGTTCCCGTGGGAATTCCGGGAATTCCTTTCTTAGTGCACCTCTACGGTACCTAAGCTACGTCCCTTCCAAATTTCAAGTGCCTACGTTTAGCTGTTTAGGCTGTGCGTTGATAGGTCAGTCAGTCGGTTTCTCCTTTTATATATTTAGATGTATCTTAGAATACGGGTGTTTGTTCTGAGTTTCTGAGAAACGTGACGTCTTTTTACTTAAAATATGATTGTAAAGGGTACGATCGAAAAATTCAAACGTACAGAGTGAAGAACAATGGCGTAATGATAGCCCACTCGGTCAAGTGTGCGTCACAAGGACTTGCCCGGCCAAGTAGTTAACGCCATCTGCGACAAATCTACAATAAGTCACAAAAAAAGTCACAAGAACTGCCGGTTCGAATTTCATCCAGGCTATGAAGTAGGTCAGTTAGTTGTAAACACAAAAACATTTAATATGAAAGAGGAATCTCGTACCCTGTTAATAGTGCACCATCCATGCTTTTTAACCGTGCTAGGGTCCGTCACAGCCATCCACATGGTAGCAAGGATTCTCGGGAATGTCGTGTGGGGCTCGCCCATCATGGCTGCTGGTGTCTTCACCAGGGAATCCAGATCCGGTTCATTGTCAAACATTGATGTCTCCAACATGAGTAGTTTTGAACGAACTAAAGCTTGGATAAGACTTGGTACGAGATTGCCGTCGTCACCTTCCAAATTTCTGTAAAGATTTTGTTTTATGTAGATATTGGCCCCGGTTCCTGCAGACACCTCCTAATTTTATTTTAAGTTATACCCGTCATTTTCTTATCCGCCGAAAGGGAAAGGGACGGATGATTGTCAACAAGTTAATTATAAAATGAATGAATAACCCGTGCGAATAAAATAGGCATATCGCTGGTATGCAATCCGTTTGACGTGCTGTCTACTTAAATCTGTCGGGTTATTGGCCGATGTAAAATTTTTAGACGGTTGTTTTAGATTTCTGCTTAAAATTGACGTGTATTCCATAAATTTTATGCCTGTCGATTACCCGTCCCTTACTTTTTCAACGTATAAGAAAATGACAGGTATAACTTAAAATAAAATTAGATGGCGTCTGCAGGAATTGGCACCATTGGTTTTTGGTCACTGTGAGCATAAAAGATCATCCTTTCCCTAGCGTTATCCAGGTTTTTTCAAGGTCCGCTTATCTAACCTAAAGATTTGACAGGTCCGGTTTTTCGTTTGCCTTAAAAGGTATAATATTTTTAACTAGTTTACCGCCCGTGACTCCTGTAGAGTTAAGTTTTCTGAAATTTTGCTATTTTCTGATACATTTTCTTAATTTTCTATCCGTAAGAAACTTCTACAAAGAATTAGAAAACTTAAAAAAGATCAATGAATTCGGTAAAGTTGGTCTTAAGTCCATTAGACAAATCAATTAGACGTATATATTTATGTATTTATATATATTATTATTTATTGCCTTCTATAAATTGTTTTTAATATAGTTTAATCTAGGTCTACTTCTTTTTTTCAACTTTTTATTTAGCACTGTCTATCCCGCTACGTTTTTTATTAAATTCATTTCCTATACTTAAGGTTGCGTGGAAGAGATTGCTACTATGCCTTAAGTGCAATAAAGAGTTTTTGTATTGTATTGTACATGGAAATTTACTTGAGTAACTCCAACATGAGCCTGGCGACGGTGCCTGAAGGGGGTCTGGAGTAGCTGATGCAGTCTGAGTGAGAGAGTCGTGTGGGCGTGAAGGGTTCCGATTCTATGGCCGCGACCAGCTCCCTCTGCCGGGAGTCTTCAGCCGCCAGCCAGTCCAGGGTCAGCGCTGAGCGGTACGCAGCGATGCCCGGAGGTACCGTGCGCGTCGCGTTGTAAGGACTATAGTTGTAATATTCATCCCTGTATTTTACTGCTGTGCTCTGTGGAAAAAGTGTTGAGAGGTTACTTTTAACAGGGTTAACTCCATCATCATTGTGGATGATGGCGGAAGATACCTATCCGGATATTTAAACATACATAAACTCACGCCTGTTTCCCACCGGGGTAAACAAAGACTATGGAATTCCATTTGCTTCGATCCTGACACACTTCTCTTGCTTCCTCCACATTCATCAGTCGTTTTCGATGATCACGGCGCATTACCGCGTGAATCTTTCATAATAATATAATCAAACTGTACAGATGTATACTTAAACAAATAGCTAAACATAATTCACACATTATTCATCATCTCGCAGAACCATATCCTCATTTTTATTACTTATTATATAGGTACATAAATAGGAAAATCTTCTTTATATATCTACTATGTATCTTAAAGTCATGTACTTATAGTACACATGACTTTTCTCTATCCCAAACATACAAAACAAACCAAAGAAACACAATTTATGAAATTCCTCTCACCCTCCTGCCCGTGAAAGATTACCTGTACCAAGGAGAATAAGAAAACAATTTAACTACCATTTATCTGGGAAGCTCTAAAAAACTTGATAAAAAGCCTAGTGGGTGGCAATCCACTCAATTTCGGTCCATTTACGTGATGTCGTAAATCGAGTTAATGAAGACGGATTGGGCCATTTTACCGAGCGTCCGGGTAAATCCACGGCTGACACCTAGCACATCACTAGTTACTATGCGGTTGGCAGAGGCTGCTGGCTTACTAGATATCTGAAGACCCTAACCTTATGTTGGTTTTTAGCGCGAGAGAGGATCGTTATATGATAAAAATAGATAGAGGGGTAGTTCATCTCGCGATGGATGCACTCGAAATATAATCGTGACATTATGGTATGTTGTAAAATAAGATATTACAACACATAATAACGGGTTCTTACCGCGTTCAAATAAGGGATATGAGACTCCCGATATTTCGAAACTATTGCATGACATGATCACTGACTGATGAGATTGAAGTGGAGTAGGTAGATCCATAATTTCATATGCCTGATTTAAACGCGGTAAGAACCCGTTATTATGTGTTTTAATTATGATAAAAACAATGTAAAATAAGATATTTATTTATGCCCATTGACTATTATATACAGGGTGTTAGTGACATCGTAACGAAAACTTTGAGGGGTGGTTCAGGCCATGATTCTGAGTTGATATCAAGTAGAAATTTCCGTCGCAAAAGTATGGATCGGAAAATAATTAAAAAGAAAAGAAAAATTTTCATGAATTTTTTGACACGAAATTCCACTTGATATCAACTCAGAATCATGGTCTGAACCATCCCCCTCAGTATTCGTTGCGGTGTCACTAACACCCATACCTACTTATATGGCTACCGTATGTACTTGTACGGGGTGTAAGTGTCATCGTAACGAATACTGAGAGGGATGATTCATCTGATTATTCTGAGTTAATATCAAGTGGAATTTTCCATCGCAAAAGTATAGAATTGAAAATAATTTTAAAAAACTAAAAAAAAAACATGAATTTTGCGACGGAAAATTCCACTTGATTTTAACTCAGAATCATGGTCTGAATCAACCCCCTCAGTATTCGTTACGATGTCACTAACACCCAGTATTAAATAAACATATTAGATATTTATTGCAATATATTCTATAATTGTCTCTAGGCAACTAGGTAGTTTTGAGGAGTTTAGAGAAGGCACTAAAACTTTTCCTAACTATCTTCGTTCGTTCGCTCAAAGGGACTCCTTTAGAACTGGGAAGAGGATATCTTCAACAACTAATTAGGTACCTATATACATAACATAACTAACTAATGCCTACTTTCACACTAATTGTTGTGTAAGATGTGATTATCACATCAAAAGAAAGTTTTTTTTTTAAGAAATCAGATTCGTTTGATGTTATGACAGCGTTGCTACCTGAATTTTGCATAAAGTGTTTCATTCACACATAAATTCAATTACTTGCCTGCGAAGGCGAGAAAAAGAATATACATTATATTATAAGCTAAAGCGGTTCCTAAAGTAGAATTAAATTTGCCGAAACTTTTCCAATTCCGGTCCTGAACTCAATGTCGCAAATGAGGTTGTGGAAACCACGATATACCAAGACTTATATAGTTTGTCTTAGAAGTTGAACATAGGAAAATCTACTTAGATTACTTCATTTTCTTACACATACTTGGGTAAGTACTTCATCTTAGAAAGCACGGTTCTTCTTCTATCGTGTGGGTTATGAGGTAAGTAGATTACCAACCCTATCAACCTTGGTGTCAGGGTTATTATTGAGCCGCCATAGGTCTCTGACATGACTCATGTAACGACTACGTACTTACAACGTATGAAGAACGTAGCAGGTTTGAATCACCTGATTGTCCGAAAAAGTAAGATGATTCCGTGCTTCGGAAGGCACGTTAAGCTGTTGCTCCCGGGCTACTAGCTTAAACACTTCCACCAACCCGCAGTGGAGCATCGTGGTGGAGTATGTTCGAGTATGTTCCCTCCAGTTGATTGAGGGGAGGCCTGTGTCCAGCAGTGGGACGTATATAGGCTGTTTATGTTTTATATAGAATATAGGTAATTACTCGCAATGAAGTGTCTTAATTATCCGCCGAATAGCCCCGAAACTGCCCTAAGGGTTGAGGTCCAAACAAATTTACATCGTAAAAATGTTAAATGGCCCATCAAACCCGACGGAGGGCTGAGACAAGTTTATTACTAGAATAAATTTCCTTCCACATCTTATTTTTTCAGTGTATCCTAAAATTTTCAGAATTTAATGAGCAACTTTCCCCAAAAACAATACAAATGGCGCAGTACAGCTTGCAATTTGAATTACATTATGTAGATGTCGTGGCCAGATCGTAAAATTGATCATTTCATGATGTGGTCGACCATTTCATGAAATGGTCATATTTCATGAAATGGCCAACTTAAGTTGACCATATCGTTGAAACCTCAACGTTTAATGATATAAGTAGCAATCAACGTTCGGCCATATCGTTAATTTAGGCGGTGTCCATGCTATGTGGTGTAATAAAAATGCGAATAGTCGATTAATTTCTTAGGTTCAAAATTATGTATCAATTATATATGTATCGATTATAATATAAATCAAGTTTTAAATATAATCGACGCCAGCGCCTCTATCGGTGGATAATGTTACTAATTTTACGATATGTTTGCCAACGTTTGGCCATATCATGAAGTAATCATGCCTTTCGTTGGTCATATCGTTAAACATTTTGTGTTCATTGATCTGGCCACACTACATCATGATATGGCCAACGAATGTTGTTCTATTTCATGAAATACGACCATTTCATGAAATGATCAATTCTATGGTCTGGCCACGACATAGATAATTAATTATATTGCTGCTTCTCTTTATTTTGATCAGAATAATAATGGGTGGAAGATGTAATTGTGCCTAAGAGTAATAAAAATGATCATCATTTATACCCAAAAACAAGGATAAAAGATGCATAATATGTCTGTTATCCATGAAATTAAAAGGCTAAACGAAAAATCTTACAGCGCCATCTACATATATTGCTTATGAGGAACCCCTCCCTCATTCGGAATTCAATTGAATTTCGAGAAAACAGATACGGTCACGAGTACTAATATGTATATGTCGTGGCCAGATCATAGAATTGACCATTTCATGAAATGATCGACCATTTCATGAAATGGTCGTATTTCATGAAATGGCCAACTTCAACTGACCATATCGTTTAAACGTCAGCGTTTAATGATATTTCCATCCACGTTTGGCCATATCATTAATGTAGGGTGTCCATGATAAGTGGTGTACTTAATAAAAACGCGAAATAAGGTAGGAAATAATGTATTACTCTAGTACAAAGTACAAAAATGTTTAAAAGTCAATTAAAAATTAAAAAGTCATTTTCGATTAACGGAGTGTTGATGTAGTAGACATATACGCCGTAACTGCATCTCGCTTTGAAGTCGTCGTCATATTTTTTGACACTATTTCATGCCATTGGTCATCATTCAGTATACTTTTCGTGTGTAAGATAAACATACTGGCGGCGTAGGGGTGGCCCAAGGGCCACCCCCGCCGCACCCTAAACTACTGTTATGCCTTGTAAAAATTATAAAAAAAGGATTATGATAATTTAAATTATGACAAAAAATATTTATGCGTTTTAATAGAATCCTGTTTCAAGTAGTTAATGCCATCTGCGGCATATCTACAATAAGTCACGTCAAAAAAAGAAACTTTACGGACAGTAGGATCGTCTATATTTTTCTTTTTTAAAATTAATATCTCTTCATTCGCAGTTTTAATTATATCATATTTTGAAATCCAATAATAGTCCATTGATTTACGTAGCGTGGTCACTCGACCTTCATTATTTGCCATATAACCTAAAAATAAAAATAAAGTTGCTGTCTACTGTTAATACGAGTTTTTTTTTTTCACCTTAGTGTCAAAACATTGCTTCAATGCACTTTTATCTTGTATTTGCTCATTATTATTCGTATTATTCGCGTTCACACAAGAATAATTATTGTCCGCCGCCATTATGCAAAACATAAACAAAGCGACACCAGCGCCACTACCGGTGGATAATGTTACTATTTTACGATATGATCGCTAACGTTTGGCCATATCATGAAGTAATCATTCATTTAGTTGGCCATATCGTTAAACGTTTTGTGTTCATTGATCTGGCCAAACCACATCATGATATGGCCAACGAATGTTGTTCTATTTCATGAAATACGACCATTTCATGAAATGGTCGATCATTTCATGAAATGATCAATTCTATGATATGGCCACGATATATACACTTTTAAACCATGTCACATTAACTTTTTTGACAAATCAAACTGTAAGTCTCATTAAATGTCAAATATGATAGTGCGACAGGGTTCTAAAGTGGGTACATATTGCTCATAACTGTACTTATTGGAATTTATTGTGGTAGGTAGGTTGGTTAGGTTACTCTAAGTATTGATCTGATAGGCGTAGGTACTAAGTTCATAATATGACGTAGTAAGTCTGTAAACTAAATAAACACATAAATAAACACATTTAGGTAAAAGCTATGAGTAGTAAAATCCTGACACAGCTAAGCAAATAACCTATTTATTCTTCCTACAAAGTTCAGTAAATGTTTATATAGCGATTACTTAAAAGCCCTTCGTCGACTGATTTTATCGCCGCCCGATAAAATATTTATGAAACAAAAACACACAGCTCCATAAAAAAATAGTAAGTGTGTTCAGGTTTTTGGCAGAAGGGTTCCTTATGCAGTTTTAAAATTACCTACCTAGTTATATAAAATGTCAACAGTCATTAATGTAATATGCCAGTAACTACGTAGCTATAAAGCTTTGCCAGCTATACAGGCTATGCCCATACCATACCTCTTTCAGTTTATACACAGGATGTTAGTGACATCGTAACGAAAACTTGGAGGTATGATTCAGAGCACGATTCTGAGTTGATATCAAGTGGAATTTTTCGTTGCAAGAGTAAAGAACTTAAAATAATTTTCGATCTTCTTGTGTTATTAGTATTACAATAATACTGAGCATTCAAAGGCCTCTGACATGCTTCATGTATTTAACGACGACGTACTACCTACTTAGGTAAAATAAATAATAATCGGCCGCAAATGTCAACTTAATTAATACTCACTCTATAATAACATACATAATATAACCAGCCTATATACATATACGTCCCATTGCTGGGCACAAGCTTCCTCTCAATCAACAGGAGGGGTATGGAGCATAGTCCACCACGCTGCTTCAATGCGGGTTAGTGGAAGTTGACCAACCAGCATGGAATCATCCTACTTTTGAATTGTAGTAATAATAATCTAAGTAATTTGATATTTTTCGAACAATCAGGTGGTGCAGCCTACAGTGCCCTAACTAGTAGTAACAGACTCACAAAGTGATTGTTGTAGGATATTTAAAAAAAGAACTTTATTTAGATCATAAAAACAAAATAGTTAGGTAATTAGAGTAGTAGAAATACACTTATCAAACAAAACAAAAAATAAAACAATGTATACAATTAACCCTTAAACTAAACCTTACTTAAAAAGCCCGCCTGCAATCTTTTTTTTTGACGTGACTTATTGTAGATTTGCCGCAGCTGGCATTAACTACTTGGCCGGACAAATGGGGAGCGCTGAAGGCTCTCACCCGGTACAACATTTTAGACAACAGGCCTGAGGGTGCCCAGTTGGGCGCGAACCTCAGGGCGTCGTCTGAGAGGAAAAATATTTGAAAGAATTAATCGACTCTGGGTCGATAGCGATAAGCGCTGATTGAGGGAAATCGTCGACCACACCGGCGGGGTCGGTATCGGGGTCCTCAGCCTGCAATCGTACTTGGTGCCAATGTCCCCATAATGCTGGCGGCGTTTCCGCGTTGAATAGCCAGCTATATGCGTTGCACCAGGTTAACCACCTTGTTATATTCCAATTTCCACATTCAAAAGTTACCTAATTTAACCGAAGGATCCCTAAACCGCTTGCCATTCAGTTGTCAATTAACAACCGAGCACCAGGTGTGCGGTTGGTCGTCGAAGCCCATAAAAGGGTTATAGGCTTAAAGTTCTTTGGAAAAATATTTTTATGGAAAATCTATTGCTCGTAACCTTTATTATGGGGTATAAAGGTGACGCCTGAAAATTATATTTAATATTGATGAAATTGTTTTAAAATTGCATTAAACTTTTTGATGTCATAAGGTTGTTTTTCTTATAAGTAGGTCGCTAAATAATATAGTGTCCGTAAATAATATAGCGTTTTTGACAAAACCTCGCAACAAACTAGTACGTAGGTATATGGAAGTCAATCAATGAAATAAAAAAAATATAAAAAAACCTTTTTATTACTCCCAGGCACAATTACATCTTTCACCCATTATTATTCTGATCATAATAAAGAGAAGCAATATAAGTAGCAACGTAATTATATACATAATGTGATCCAAATACCGAGCAACAATTATTTTTATATATATGCTTCTGCCGTCATATTTTATTTTGGAATTACTTACCTATATGTAAAATAGATAATTATCACGTTAAAGCTGTACAACCCCATCTACCTATATTGATTTGGTGAAAGTAGCGTGAAAAGTCTCTCATTGAAATAGATCGAGGTTTTGTTGAATTTGAATTTGAAATTTGAATTTTGAAAATCACACCTAATTTTTCAAAAACGCGCTTAGGTACATAATTATATTATATAAATTTTCAATATAAACTTAACCTCACTTTTAATATGAAGTCCTAAGATTAGGAGCATCCATTTATTAATTACCCATCTGGCCGTAAGGTGACAGATAATTAGCCCATCGCCCATATAATTGCCCATCGTGTTATATACCTTAGGGCACAAATTCCAGGAAGATAAGGAGCTGAACGTGTTGAAGTAGAAAGAAATCGTGAATTGAAAACTCTGCATTTTTTTTTATAACTCCAGCACATTTTGTTGTTCACGTCACGATAGGCCATCATCTAAGACGAAAGCCGAAGAGCCGTTTGGTAACTTAGTAACCCGAATCTGGACAATTTCGTACGTGATATAGTAACACCGGATACCCGAACGCAAGATCCGGTTTTATGACGCGAGAAATTAAACCGTCCCACATACGCGATTGAGGAATTTTCTACACGATTTTTCTTTGAGATTTTGTATTCTTTTGTACGTGAAATACTTTGCGAAGATATGAGATTTCGGCCGTTTATTTTTATTAGGAAACTTGTCATGAATATTATACTTACCTAATTGCCTGCTTAAACTATAAATGGTACTTATTTACAATTATGGATTCCTAACTCGTTATGATACCTACTTTCAGGTGGATTACCTATGGGTTACTTTTTCATAGAATAGCTGATTAAATTGACATAAAGTGGGTTCCGTAGAAAAGTCACCGAGGATTCTGTCATTACGTACATAAGATAGCCTATATACGCCCCACTGCTGAGCACAGGCCTCCCCTCAGTCAACCGGAGGGGGTATCGAACATACTGCACCACGCTGCTGCTCCAGTGCGGGTGTGTTTGGACTAGTAGCCCGGGTAACATGGAATTATTTATTTTTGGTTTTAGGTAATTTATTACCTACAGTGTCTTTGATTTATAAACATTTAATACAGGGTTTCATTAAATAATTTAAAAGAAATCCATTGAGTATGGAACTGGCGAATGTTCGAAAAATTGGCACGATATTAGATAATTGTAGACTATATCGCCATGTGGGTGTAAAGTATATTTTTTTTCTATTCATTCCGTGTGACCACAATCTAATAAAAAAGGTATTTAGTGGGTGTTCCGTTATCTGAAAAGTTTCGAAACCCTTGCATTACACTTAGCATTTGTCTTGTGAATTTGATGGCCATCAAGAAACTGAACACACCATTTAGAAGTTTATGTACTTAACAAAATTTGCCGTGAATATCTTTATATGACCAACATGATGGAAATAAGTACTCCAAACCCCTTACTTTTAGGAGTTTATCAGCTGACGATGTGCGCAGCAGTGGGATGTTTAAGTTGTTGTTCTTACAAGAATGAGTGACGTTGTACGCCAGTACAAAATTCCACACAAAATACAGTACTTACAGAATTTTCGGCCGTTTAGTTACAGTACAAAATCTGTACAACGCTATCACAAAATAAGCTAATAAAGGTCCTGTATCGCATAGATTACTTAACACCAACTGAAATAATTTATAATAAAACAAAATACTTTAACTTATCGCAATTATATAAATATAACACATGCATACTGGTAAGGAAAATTTTACATAAGACCATTCACTCAGACATCACTTTCACCAAAAAGACCCACAAGCATAATACAAGGAACAAAGATAATATTGTATTACGTGGACCTAGAACTAAAACTTATGGCATTAAAAATATATTATATGAGGGAGCGCAGATTTATAACAGCTTGCCAAAAGAAATTAAAATTACTGAAACCATGACTTCTTTTAAGAACAAACTTAAAACCTATATAGCAGCAACGTAACATATATACCTATTTTTGTATTATTTTCTTTTTTTCTTAAGTAGTAATAGCATGTTTGTATAAACTCTTGGATAACTATAAGCTAATATATACTGGTGCTAATTCCTGTAAATACCATCTAATTTTATTTTAGGTTATATCTGTCATTTTCTTATCCGCCGAAAAGGAAAGGGACGGGTAATCGACAAGCATAAAATTTATGGAACACACGTCAATTTTAAGCACAAATCTAAAACAACCGTCTAAAAATTCGCCCGGGTTATTCATTTGTTTACTCATTCTTCCTAAAATTAAGAGCTGTCAATCATCCGTCCCTTTCCTTTCGGCGGATAAGAAAATGACAGGTATAACTTAAAGTAAAATTAAGAGATGTCTGCAGGAATCGGGGCCACTGTCTTAATGTTTCTCATATTAAGTGAATTTGTAATTCTTTTGAGAAATAAATCTTTAACCTGATCTATATTGTTTTTGAAGGAACGTACCCTGGAAATTCCCTTATTACCGGTTACAGATCGGGATCACAACATCCACAACTCTATTTGCCGCTCTGTAGACTTCACAACTCTAACTCAAGTAATTATACATCCAGTATTTTTTGTTTCGACGTATATTATTCAATTGCAACTTACCAATGTCCATAATATAGCAAACGGTATAACTATTGTAGTCATTCTATATAAAAATACAAAGATTTATAAATACGAAAAATACGGTTACATTTTTGTGAAGTTTGCTGTCAAAAACTTTTTAATTAAAATACTTAGATGCAAGAAGAATATAAATTCAAGACCATAATTTTAAGCCCGGTCCGCGGAGGTCCGTGTTGCTCTGCGGAGGTCCGTTCTGCGGAGGTTGCTCTATACAATTAACGCCATGGCTACTCGCCTCCGGTCCGCGGAGGTCCGTGTTGCTCTGCGGATGTCCGTTCTGCGGAGGTTGCTCTATGCAACTAACGCCATGGCTACTCGCCTCCGGTCCGCGGAGGTCCGTGTTGCTCTGCGGAGGTCCGTTCTGCGGAGGTTGCTCTATGCAACTAACGCCATGGCTAGTCGCCTCCGGTCCGCGGAAGTCCGTGTTGCTCTAAGATCACAGCGCACGGTAGTGCATTACCTATCATAGAATAAAAAATAGAACGTACTATGTATAATAATATGATACGCATTGAACGGTAACTCTCCGCCCCGCCCCGCACCAATTCGTATCGGTCCCTGACCTCACCCCCTATGGTTCTGGTTAGTCCTAAATGGCCGTATACTGCCACCAAGGACTTCCGTGGACCAGTGATTGAGCGTTGGGCTCACGATCCGGAGGTCCCAGGTGGGGACATATCACAAAAATTACTGTGTGATCCCTAGTTTGGTTAGAACATTACTGGCTGATCACCAGATTGTCCGAAAGTAAGATGATCCGTGCTTCGGAAGGCACGTCAAGCCGTTACTAGGTCCTAGGTCCCGTTACTACTTACTGATTAATTTACTGATGTAAGTTAGTAGTCGTTACATGAGCCATGTCAGGGGCCTTTGGCGGCTCAATAGTAACTCTGACCCCAGAGTTGATGAGGTTGGTACTCCACCTCACTGAAGAAGACTGCCACCAAAAATGCTTATAACTTTTGAACGGCAGACCGACAAATTCTGATATTTGGCGACAATTTTCGACAAATTTTCGTCAATTTTTCTGTTTAGTCAGAATCCCGAATCGTGATGGTGGCAGTGCCAGGATCTAGGGGACAAGTCAAGCTCCGCGCAGGTCCGTCCGACACACACCACGCAATCAGTTTTACGACTGAGATTCTGTTTTAATAACTCTATTTTTATCATACAAGAAGAGATAAAACAACGATGTAGGTATCTAAAATATATTTTATTTTTAGATAAAATTTGTATAAAAGTTAACGCTTAATATCTAGGATCTCATTTAGAATACACTCACACAGTTTTAGACAAATAATTCCCAAGTTTATTGTAAATACAGGGTTTTATAAAATTGCCTTTTTTAAATATAGAAGACTTCTAAGTGTTCTATAATTATAATTACATTAGGCACCAAAATGAGATAGTTGGGTAATTATACCATGATTTTCGATCTATAAAAAAAAACAGTCAAAAATATTCACAAATTATTTTTTGCATTGCCTGCACTTATGCTCTTATTTAAATAATTTTATACAATTACAAAAGTTGGTATTACAACTAGTAGTTTGCAGTAAGGTATGATAATATTAAAACAGTTGATAACGGTGTCGATTCGAGCAACCACCAACTCAATTTTAACTTAATTTGACAGAACTCACTGTGGGCCTGTGGTTCACGGACTTCCCAGTCCGTCGGGAAGCGCCGGTTCAAAGAGTTATTAATTTATGCAGTTTTCACTGACACATACAGTGGTCTAACAGAAAGCTAGATGACGTGTGGGTACTTAGTTCATCTTGCGATGTACAGTCATGTCATGAGCCATACAATGTACCCACTTTAGGACTCTGTCGCACTAACATATTTGACATTAAGTGAGACTTACAGTTCAATTTGTCAAAAAAGTTAATGTGACATGGTACCAAAGTGTATACATATTAATGCTCGTGACCGTACGTACGTCTGACCACCCCAATTGGGATATAGCCTTATGTTATGTTTATTTGTGTTTTACAAAACGAAAACTATCTGTATCTCTTTCTTACAATACGTGTAAGAAATAGATGCAGATAGTTTTCGTTTGAGATGATAAGAGTATTAAAATTTAAGAGCTGTCGAACTAAAATTAGGTTAAGTTTGTGTGTAACGCATATGTACCCGAATATGTACCAACATAATAAATTTTTAAATGAAAGTACACAGTAGTAGTAATTATTATACAATTATAGTTGAGCTGCATCTATAGAATACCCTTACTGTATCAAAAAATAGTATTACAGTGATGCTAAAAAAGTTTTGTACGTTTTTATGATTGCCATATTATCCTTTAAAAAATACATTTCTGCTATAAAGTATGTACTTATTGAAAATTTTTACCACTGGACACTGCAGTAACAAATACAGAAATAAAAAATGATTCAAAATTATACTAAAGAATAGAAATAATTTAAAAAGGTTAACATCTTAAAATAGCAACTTTCTTAAAATGTATTGATACTGTTATTATAGCGCAAATCACAGAACAATATCAGTTATCCCCCGCTCCGGGTCTTACTTGGCTCAGAGGTTGTCCGTTGCAATCCAGCGCGGTAACGCTGCTAGTGTCATGGGCACTTTTGGGCCAGGTTTGACACGGAGTAGGTTCTAGGTTAAGTAATTTTAAGTTGGATTATTTGACTTTTTACAATATCAGTTATTTTTCAATGTGTTATATCAGTTTTACTTAATAGTAGTTTAGTGTTGTCTATTGATGGATCACTAGATAGTTTAAAAAAAACAATAGTATCGATAGGTTATCAATAGTTCATTTAGATCAGTACTATCTTTACACAGCGATACTATCGATAGTACTGCTTCAGTCTATTGCAAGGAGTATCATTCATCATTCATTTATCTATTCTTCTTTGCGAGTCGATGGCAATAGATACTAAATGTATCTATTTCCTTTGTATTTTAAAGCAATAAAGAGTATACAAACAAACAAACTATCGATGCAATCTATAGTATTGTTTCGGACTATTGAAAGAACAGTCAAGATAGTGTCGATACTAACGGTAGTATAGATGATTTTCAAGTTCAACAATGGATACTCTGAACTATGGATAGTTCGGCAACTGTACTTTAGTTAGAAGCACTATCGAAAGATTTAAAATTTTACCTTGCATGACCAATATGGTCACTGTGCTCAGTATTCTAAAGGCCTAAAGGACATACATAATCACGTTCAACCCTTTCAAGGGAGAAAGGGCACTGTTATGGTACAAACAAGGTGCAAAATTTAGTGCGGTAGCCTTCAAGCGGCTGGTAAACTCTAGCAACCAGAGGTAGACACAAAAAGGCCTCATTAAAGCAACTAATTTAAAAAAGCTATATTGCAATGCCTGGAACCTGACAGAGGGCAGCAGTAACTATCAGTACTATTCAGAGGCGGAGGACAGGAGTCCTAGTATGGCTTTGTAATAGACTACTCTGGGCGCCAACCCACTTGCGTCAGACAGAGTACTGCGGGACGGAAGACAAGAGAGAAACCACTGCCCTATTTTTCCCTAAAAAAAGTAATATGGAAAATGCTGCACTGAAAATAGCGTGGCTCTTAAATTGATGATGGTGATGACAGTTGCACATATAAAAGTAATGAGGATAAACTAGAAGCTCAAATGTAGGTGGCAGCACTGTTGAAAGTTTCTAAATTTTGATCTCCATACTGACCAGCTAAAATTATTTTTTTTTTTAATTTATTGCGGCTTTGGTTACAAGACCATTGGCCGAAAAGTGAAACATAAATAACAATATGAAAATAACAAAATTCGCGCGACAAATTGCTATAAAGTGAAACAACGTGGAGTGCATCCCGTCTGAAGGATGAGTTACGAAAACGAAAAGCTGCCATCATTCGAAAAAAAACAGTTTTGATTGATTTTTTTTTCTACATTTTCTTCTTTCCGATCTTTAGGGAATAAATATAACGGTATGATTTTGCAGTTAAACGCTGCACAGAGGGTTATAGTGTAAAAATATAACCGAACAAATATGTTTGTTCACTCAAATAGTACGGGGTACTGTCTAAATTTAAGAACACTCAACAGTAGCGATACCTAATGGGAGAAATAGGCAGTTTTTATCTCATCAATGTTAAATAGCAACATTGCTTTTTAAGACGTATTGCTTTTTGGCCTTTTTAGACCCCCAGCTTTGACTACTCCATGCAGCTGCTTAAACCCGCTATGGAGTATGGCGGTGGAGTATGCACCAGAGCCATTCCGGTTGATGGGACGAACCAACCGTCCAGTAACTTTTTGGGACTTATTATAAGGATGTTAATGCTGGAAACGTGACAGTCCTGGTCGGAGAACGCGTGATTTCATCGTAGAGTCACGGGTTCAATTCCTGGCTCGACCTCCAATGGTAATAAGTTAATGGCAATAGGCTCGCCCCCTATTACATGAGAATCGCTTTAAGCGATAAGGCCGCCATTTTCCATGTACTTAGTTAAGAGTCTTTTTGTAATTATTTCTTTTTATTTTGATGCAACAAAGTGTATTTGTATTGTATTGTATGAGACTTAAACATAGCTGGCGAGGAGTGGGGGTATATACTATACACCTCTGCCTACCCCTTAGAGGATACAGGCGTTATGCTTTGTTATGTTAATGCTAATTAGGTTAGAATTCTAGGGATAAGACTATGTGGTATAAGGTGTATCTACATTCCGTTGTACGCGGGCCCGCCACCGCCCTCGGGAACCACCCAGTTGATGTTCTGTGACGGGTCCTTGATGTCGCACGTCTTGCCTGAAAGCAGATGTAATTTTTTTTTTTTTCTTGGTTTAAACTACAATTAGTCCTCTAGACTATAAGCAGTTTCGTTAAGTGGATAGATGACGTGTCAGGAGCCACAGTGTCACAGCCTCCCACTTTATACGACATGGCTTCTCTTCAGTCGTTTCACCACATTTACGAGGTCTATAAGCTCTGATGCGAGGGGATTCGGATGATCGGCTAGTCGCTCTAGATGTTTCTTTTGGTAATTTTTGATCTCTTCAGCGACGGTTGGATTGTTAAGGTATTCGTGTATTTCTTCATTCTTGCTGAACCATGGCGCGTTCGCAATTGAACGGAGGATGGCATTCTGCACTCGTTGCAAACAGAGTAAATTACTTTTACTGGCAACCCCCCAGAGTGGAATGCCGTAGGTCCAGATAGGTTTAAGTATAGCGTTGTAAATATTTTTTAAAAATAAATCTTTTCCGCGGGAGTTTGGTGTGTCAGGATCGTATCGTAGTAAGTGGAACTCCGTGGCCTCTGCCTACCCCAACGGGAAATAGGCGTGAGTTTATGTATCGAAAACTATAACTTAGTTTTACAACGATAGCAGATACTAGTAATAAAAGTAGCCGCCACGTGATCGGGTTTTTAAAACATTTCACGTCAAATTCACGTTCGTATTAAATACTATTAGGAAGGCTTTAAATTTTAAATATAATTAGGAAAGCTTCAAATTATAAATGTTAATGTTCCAAATTCAAATCTATACTCGTGTTTTAATTATTTTTTTATAAGAAGTTATATAATTGGGTAGTTTCCTAGGTCAAAGATAAATTATGACATTCTGATTTCACGGTGACAAAAGTTTCCATTTTTTAAATTTTAATTAAGAAAAATTTAATAAATAGTGCGACATTTTGTCACGTTGCTCTATAACGTCATAGGTTGCTTTTTCATACAAATTCCGTAGTAGTTTCGTGTTTTGACGTTTGGTAAAAAGTTACTGATTTGACTAGTTGGAAAATAGCCTATTTTATTCAGTCAATGTTGATAATTTACTTACAATGAATACAATTCTGTGCGTTGATCTGTAACCGCTGCCCATCACCCGTCTCTAGAGGCACGAATTCGTATACACCTGGAAAAGAAAATAGTATTAATTTTGCGTTAAAGATTTTTTTTAAGCCCTATGGAGAGAAATGTAAGCCCTGACCCAGGAAGCCCCACTCCTTACCACATTTTACAATTTGATTGTACCTATTTTGGCTTTAATTATGTATTACTTACTTAAGTGGTATAATAATTAGAGAATAGAAATATAAATTATTAGTATGTATAAGTATAATAATATATGTATAAGTATAGTTTCACTTTAAGCGATAAGGCCGCCATTTGCCATTTACTTAGTTAAGAGTCCTTTTGTAATTATTTCTTTTTTATTTTGGTACAATAAACTGTATTTGTATTGTATAATAAAATTAAGTTAGATAAAATAAAGTATGTTAAGATAAGGAAGAACAGAGCCTCCTAACACAGACTTTTGCAATTTACAAGGAGGATCGTGCTAACTAGAACATAAGCAACGTGTACTAAAATTGAAATAAATTATTTATCATTATACAGGACAAGAAAGGATGGCGTGAAAAAGAGGAGGCCTATACCCAGCAGTGGGTGGATACAGGCTGAGTAGATAGATAGATCATTATACAACTATATTTACGAACCTGCAGGACAGAACCTGGCCTCAGGTCCGTCGTAGACGGCCAGGTTATTCTTAACGGGCACCGTGTCGTCTTTCAGTGTCAAGTGCGCTGGCTGGTCCGCTTCGTGGTTCGTGCCTGAAGAAACGAACAGTTTTTATATATAAGTAATATCATCACTAATTTAAGAGCTCTTGTCGGTGTAGCATTCTCCGTGCTACTTTTAAGGGACAAATAGGGCCCTCTTGCCTTCCAACCTGCAGTAATAAAAGTAAGTGTAACGCCTAGCACCTATGATTGAAATCATGTGATTGCTGGATTTGTTCCCGGATAATAGTAATAGGCTCGTCCCCTATTTCAAGTGACTTAAACTTAGCTGGCGAGGAATGGGTGTATAATGTATATGCTATACCCCTGCCTACCCCTTCGGGAATACAGGCGTGATGCTATGACGCCTAGCGCGTAAGTGCGAGAGAGACGAACGCTGCCCCCCTCCCCCCCTCCTATCTACTCTTTAGCGCCTTACGGTCATATAAGACTAAAGTAAGATAGATAGAAGGTGAGATCGGAAATAGTATTATTCTATATTCGAGATTAAGACTTCAACAATATGAATAAGTTGTTATTCAAATAACTATAAAACAAATAACAAGTTATAGGAAAAAGTATACTTACCAGTCAATGCAACTGAAGACAGCAAGTCGAAGGTGATGACTCCGTCCGGCTTCGGATACTCGATCGGCTGACACTCCTTCGCGGGCTTGAGCCTCGCGTGGTCCGCGCCTACAACAAATATTACATAGATACAAATGTTTGTAAAACACGATCGTGGTATAAATATGTAAGAGTCACTGTGGTCTGATTCACTGGTGTAATTGTTTGCGTATGTGTATAAGATTATATAATTAATAAATTACCACCTGACATAAAAACAATACAACTCTATTTAAGACTAAATTGTATAAATGGCTCAATAAAAAAAATACTATAAAACTGAAGAATTTATAAGATAAAACTGATTAAAAGTACCCAATATTACATGCCTATTTTTATAAGCAAAACATGATGTACTTATTAACACTTATTACCATGTTAAAATACCATGTTTTAAGCAAATAAAAATAATTATGATTACACCAGCTTGCTTCTCAAACGAGGTGCACCAATGAGTTATAAGTGTTCACAGTTTGACGGCTCACCACCTTTCACGGGTGTAACAGACACCTCGGTGATGTGTGGGTACTTAGTTCATCTTGCGATGGTTGTCTCGAACTGTAATCAGTTCTCGAATTTAAATAATCAAATTCATAATAATATTAAAATGCATCATATCGATTTTATTTTTACTCGAGTGAGTAATCGATTTGTAGGTTATATATGTCATAATAACACTGGCCAGAAAAAAGTTGATGCTTTTTGGCGGGCTGTCATTACGAAAAAACTAAATAATTTTCAGAGAACAAAAGAAGGCGCATTAGAACAGAGAACAGAAATCAGTGAACATTCAGATTATTCAGAAACAGATCAGAGCAGAAATAACAGTGTATTTTCAGATATAACAATCAACAACAGTTTTATCAGACTTCCTGTCGATGCGCAGGAAGAATATTCAGTTAAGTCTTATCATCATCATCAGCCGTACGACGCCCACTGCTGGGCATAGGTCTCCCCCAAGTTAAGTCTAATAATACTTATATATTTTCCTAATTACTTAGATATCAGTTATGCTATAGGTACTTGTATTATTTGGTATAAATCGACAAAGGAACAAATGAAATTGCATTAAGAGGAGAGAACAGAAATCAAAGAATATTCAGATTATTCAGAAACAGATTAGAGAAGAAACAGTGTGTTTTCAGGTATAACAATCAACAACAGTTTTATCAGACTTCCTGTCGATGTGCAGGAAGAATATTCAGTTAAGTCTTATAATACTTATATATTTTCCTAATTACTTAGATATCAGTTATGCTATATTTGTATTATCCGATACAAATCGATAAAGAGAACAACAGACAGTAAACAGTAAAACGGATAGTAAAACAAACAGTAAAACATTGCAGTAGGTAATATCGTTGTGGTGATTTATCAGGTAATCAGATGAATTTATCAAGGCAATCAGGTGGACAGGGATGGCTGTAAGGGGCGGTTGGAGGCCATTCGCGGGGTTTCACCCCATATTCAAACATCGTGGGCTTTTTACCCTATATTCAGACGGCTATGGTCACGTTGTCCATTTGTGGGTATTTTGCCCCATAGGTATTCATATAACTATGAAACATTCTAATCACATATTCTAACATCGTTGGTTTTTTACCCTATATTTAGACAGCTGTGGGCACGTTGCCCATTTGTGGGTATTTTGCCCCATAGGTATTTCATATAACTATGACACATTTCAGTTTTGGAATGTGATTCAGAATTCAGATAATTCGTGACCTTACATGATTATGTATGGTTCACGACATGGTGGAGATGCTGGGATATCTTGAACATGTAATTTAGTGTTATGATACTCAGTACGAAATCAGTAGATACAGAATAGTTGACATCAAATCAGATGGACCTAATTAGATGGACCAATTCAGTTGTTAAATCAATTGACTCAAATCAGATGGGCCAATAATGTTGACTTAAATCAGATGGGCCAATAACAGTTGTTAAATCGGTTGACTCAAATCAGATGGGCCAATAATAAGTAGTTAAATGAGATGGACCAAATCAGTTGTCAAAGCAGATTGACCAGATTATTTGCGAATCAGATCAACCAAATCAGTTGATAAATCAGAAGGACGAAGCCAGTTGTTAATGTTATCGACATCAAATCGGATAGACCATGTAACTGTTGACCATAACAGTTATGAACATCAAATTGGATTGACCATGTTAGTTATCAACATTAAATCAGATCGACTATACCAGTTATCAACATTAAATCAGATTGAGTATACCAGTTATCAACATTAAATCAGATTGACTATACCAGTTATCAACATTAAATCAGATTGAGTATACCAGTTATCAACATTAAATCAGATTGACTATACCAGTTATCAACAAATCAGAAATCAGATCAGTTGAATTGAGTTGTTAAGTTTGTTGTAAGTCAGTTCATTTAAGAGTTTCGAAAAGTATTAATTCATTGATTTTATGTTTTTGGGGTACAAATTTTATTATGTTTTACTTCAATTTATATTGCAAAAATTCAGTGTAAACATATTCGAAATAGTCAGTAAGTATTGTTATTAGAATGAATACCAACCATTTGCTAAAAGTTAAGACCAAGTTTTCAAATAAATATCGTATATTAACCAATTCATATGCAACAGTTATAGAACATAAATCAACAATCGTGCTATCAGTGGCGCAGAAGCAATCCAGGCGTCATTATCCACAGCTAGTGGATGCCTTCCAGGTTATTATTCAGTACAATTAAGAGTTCTTCCTTGTTGACGAGCTTCGGGAGTTGGGAGAACATTAATCAAGAGTTCAAAGAGGTAAACTATACGCTGACGCATATCAGGGAGCTGTCGATGATATCAGCAGCCTCGACCTCTTCAGTCGCAGATCAGGATATTCAGGTGAGAGCCTAATTGCCCTCTATTAAGCTGTACCTCCAGTAGCAACAAATTGGAATAGCTCAAATTTTTAGTCCTTTTTCAGTCGTTATTTGTCAGCACAAACCAAACATGCTAACATCATCTGGAGAAAGTTGTGATATTAGATATATTAAGTTGTTATATTACTGATACTTTTCAGTTATCCAGAATAGACGTATCTGCTTACGTTTATTGAAAACATCAGCAAAATTTTGATTCAGTGCGTTGTTTCATAATCAACAACAGCTTCAGCTAAATTAACAGGACATAGCAATGAAACAGAGTTTGAGTCTAAGTCAACAAACTGCTTATCAAGCTGTTCAGAACATAGTGCAGCAAATTGAACAGTCTACTCAAAATCTACAGCAGGGTTTAGAATGCTGAACTTAATCATAACACATGTGTATTTCATAATTCTTGCGTCGGGGCAGTGTCTCGAACTGTAATCAGTTCTCGAATTTAAATAATCAAATTCATAATAATATTAAAATGCATCATATCGATTTTATTTTTACTCGAGTGAGTAATCGATTTGTAGGTTATATATGTCATAATAACACTGGCCAGAAAAAAGTTGATGCTTTTTGGCGGGCTGTCATTACGAAAAAACTAAATAATTTTCAGAGAACAAAAGAAGGCGCATTAGAACAGAGAACAGAAATCAGTGAACATTCAGATTATTCAGAAACAGATCAGAGCAGAAATAACAGTGTATTTTCAGATATAACAATCAACAACAGTTTTATCAGACTTCCTGTCGATGCGCAGGAAGAATATTCAGTTAAGTCTTATCATCATCATCAGCCGTACGACGCCCACTGCTGGGCATAGGTCTCCCCCAAGTTAAGTCTAATAATACTTATATATTTTCCTAATTACTTAGATATCAGTTATGCTATAGGTACTTGTATTATTTGGTATAAATCGACAAAGGAACAAATGAAATTGCATTAAGAGGAGAGAACAGAAATCAAAGAATATTCAGATTATTCAGAAACAGATTAGAGAAGAAACAGTGTGTTTTCAGGTATAACAATCAACAACAGTTTTATCAGACTTCCTGTCGATGTGCAGGAAGAATATTCAGTTAAGTCTTATAATACTTATATATTTTCCTAATTACTTAGATATCAGTTATGCTATATTTGTATTATCCGATACAAATCGATAAAGAGAACAACAGACAGTAAACAGTAAAACGGATAGTAAAACAAACAGTAAAACATTGCAGTAGGTAATATCGTTGTGGTGATTTATCAGGTAATCAGATGAATTTATCAAGGCAATCAGGTGGACAGGGATGGCTGTAAGGGGCGGTTGGAGGCCATTCGCGGGGTTTCACCCCATATTCAAACATCGTGGGCTTTTTACCCTATATTCAGACGGCTATGGTCACGTTGTCCATTTGTGGGTATTTTGCCCCATAGGTATTCATATAACTATGAAACATTCTAATCACATATTCTAACATCGTTGGTTTTTTACCCTATATTTAGACAGCTGTGGGCACGTTGCCCATTTGTGGGTATTTTGCCCCATAGGTATTAGTATTAGTAGAATTCAGATAATTCGTGACCTTACATGATTATGTATGGTTCACGACAATGGTTGTACCTCTGACTATCCCATTGAGATATAGTTGTTTGTCTTATAATATAATATACGTGATATAGATATCACGGTCGTGTGCCACTAAACGACTTGCAGCCACCTTTGATACGCAATCCTAGGACATTAGACAGGTCTAGGTTCGACTCCCGATGGGGACAAATCGAAATCAGTGAGACTGTCCTTTGTTTAGACAGGACATTGCAGACCCCAGTAAGATTATACCTGCTTTAGAACACGGAACGCCTCCATCAACCCGCACTGGAGCAGCGTGGAAAATGCTCCATACCCCCTTGAGTTAGGTGGATGGGAGGCTTGTGCCCATCTTTGGGACATGTATAGGCTATTTATGTTATGTAACTTTATGGTTACCTCCATGGCTGAGCGTCCAGGGTTCCATCCCGCGCATGAAGGTGGAGAATGCAGAGTATGCTAAACCTCCGTACAGACCCAACCCAGTGTGGAACGACGGCCGACAGTTGCGGACTTGCTGGAAACAAACAATAAATTAGTAAAATCATAACAAGTTATTCCCTTTCCACGGGATCCGCTTACCTACCCTGAAGATTTGACAGTTTAGGTCTTATTTATTTATAAAAGGATCACTTACAGCTATGCACATCATAACATTTAGTTAGGACATAATTAAACAAAGTAAAACAGTACTTATGTGTAAGCCAATTACAAGTGAACACAACATTCATCATAAAGGTCTTTTACAAAAGTGATTGTCTGACCTTCTAATACGAAGGGAAAACCAGCCCAATACAGGTCAGGGCACATTCTCGGGAATGTAGGTTTCTGACGATGTTCTCCATCACCGCTGAGCACGTGATAATCATTTACGATCCAAACATGAATTCGAAACAAATTCGAAAATAAATCGAACGATAAATAAATAAAACATACTTTATACTTATTATGGCAATCGGCTCACCCTCTAACACAAGGGACTTTGCGAGAAGTGGGTATTGTTACACCCCTGCCTACCCCCTCAAGGATACAGGCGCGATGCTATGTTTTGTTACGTCGGGGGTATAACATAATAAGTAGAGTGTAAATTTCGAACGATTACCATTACAAATTTGGTATGTAGTCACATTACAAATACAGTCTCAATAGTCTCATTCAAACCTTCAACTCCTTATAAACGTAGGACTCCCGTAGTTTGTCCTCGTACTGCGAGGGCACGACCCCCTTATCGTGGGTTGCCTCGCCAGACAGGATCAGATCCATCGCCGCTTCCGCCGCTAGCATACCTACAAACAAATATACATACATAATGGCCCCGATTCCTGCAGACACCTCATAATTTTACTTTAAGTTATACCTGTCATTTTCTTATCCGCCGAAAAGGAAAGGGACGGATTATTGACAGCTCTTAATTTTAAGAATAATGAGTAAACGAATGAATAACCCGGGCGAATCAAAAAGGTATCTCGCTAGTATGCAAACCGTTTGACGTGTGCTGTCAACTTAACCCTGTCGGGTTATTGGCTAATGTAAAATTTTTAGACGGTTGTTTTAGATTTGTGCTTAAAATTTACGTGTGTTCCATACATTTTATGCCTGTCGATTACCCGTCCCTTTCCTTTTCGGCGGATAAGAAAATGACAGATATAGCTTAAAATAAAATTAGATGGTGTTTACAGAAATGAGCACCAATGTTAGTGACATCGTATCCCCCTCAGTATTCGTTACGGTGTCACTAGCACCCATACGTACTTGTATGGCTACCTGTACGTACTTGTATGGGATGTAAGTCACATCGTAACAAATACTGAGAGATTCAGCTGATTATTCTGAGTTAATATCAAGTGGAATTTTCCACCGTAAAAGTACAGAATTGAAAACAATTAAAACATAACACAAAAATATCGTTGGGTTATTAGCCAATATAAAATTTTGGAAGGGTATTTAAAATTTCTGGATATTGACCTGTGTTCCATAAGTTTTATGCCTGTTGATTACCCGTCCCTTTCCTTCTCAGCGGATAAGAAAAAGACAGGTGTGTAGTACACACTAAATTTATTTTATATTATGGCAACACCGAATTCTATTCCTTCTTCTACCCTTTGACTATCATGGCGATGGGTGTTGCATTTTTCCATTTTTGTACATTTTATTTAAATACAGTCCATTTCTAAATATTCAAGCATGTGTTTTTACTTATATTTAACACCAGCGACGCACATGCTTTTGGTCCTTCGAACCTTTTAGTAATTTTGCGTTAGTTTATTAAATTCAGTGCGCGAGAAGATTTCCGCGGTGTGATACTCAAAGTGTATCATGAGTGCTATTGACTCGACACATCCGGCTCGAAGGACCAAAAGCATGTGCGTCGCTGGTGTTAAATATAAGTAAAAACACATGCTTGAATATTTAGAAATGGACTGTATTTAAATAAAATGTACAAAAATGGAAAAATGCAACACCCATCGCCATGATAGTCAAAGGGTAGAAGAAAGAATAGAATTCGGTGTTGCCATAATAAAATAAATTTTAGTGTGTACTACACAACAGGGATAACTTAAAATTAGATGGTATGTACTGATATCAGCACTATTGCCATCTCCGTCTACTAGGGGTGTTCTTATAACGTACCGCTCTTCATAGCGTTGTGTGTGCCCTTGATCCGGGGCACGTTGAGGTACCCGGCGGTGTCTCCGATGAGGCAGCCGCCCGGGAACACGGGCGTGGGGAGACACTGCCAGCCGCCCTCCACCAGGGCACGGGCGCCGTACGCCACGCGCGTGCCGCCTGCGGGAATGGAATCATGTTTAAAATCATGTTATAAATCTATCGTGTGGGTTGAGGTGGAATACCAACCTCATCAACCCTGGTGTCAGGGTTACTATTGAGCCGCCAAAGGCCCATGGCTCATGTAAAGACTACTTCCTTACATCAGTAAGTAGTAACCGGGACGAACGGCTTAACCTGCCTTCCGAAGCACGGATCATCTTACTTTCGGACAATCTAACCAAACTAGGGACCACAAAGTACTATGGCCGTATCTCGCAATCGCCAATATCGTTTATGAAGTTTGTAGCGTGACCATATAATAAGAAATAATGCTACATATAGAACGGCAACTCCCCGCTCCCCACCAGCGTCTGAGGTAGGTTTACGTCATAAGATTTTATAGGACTACTTGACCGGATAAATGTCGGCCCATAAGACTAACCTTCAAACATGGGCTTGACGTATGGATGCAGCTTGAACCTCTGCAGCTCCCGGAAGGGGCTGATGTAAGGGTTGGAGTAGTCGAGGCCGACCACGAACCCCACAGCCACTAGTGGAGGCTCCCCCTCCGGTACTGCCAGGTGGTATATGAACGAGCCTCCATACGTGTTCTTGTCTAGAGGCCAGCCTATCGTGTGTTCCACTAGGCCGGGCTTGTGGTTCTGTCGGGAGAAAGCAATTTGCATTTGTTAATAAAATAATTTCACAACAGACATACATAACATAAACAGCCTATACTCCCACTGTTGGGCACGGTCTCCACTCAATCAACCAGAGGGGGTATAGAGCATACTCCACCACGCTGCTCCAATGCGGGTTGGTGGAGGTGTTTTATACGGCTAATAGCCGGGACCAACGAACAGACACAACACAACAGACAGTCGCTTTTAAAGAACCTGACCTGTCAAATCTTCACTTTAGGTAAGCGGACCCTGTGAAAGGAGATGATGAAAAAAGTAATTGAAAAGGCATTTTCTTTTGGCCTTGACTTGATCACCTGATTCTTCTGGTGTTGTTACTTGTAAGTAGCTTTGTCAGATTCTGAACAAAGAGAATGTAATTCACTACATTATATTCAACTTGGATGAAATTAACGAATGATCTCTCCGACCGATTTCGGCCATGGCGACCACTTCGACTCCTAGTCGGCACGACGCTGATGCGCCCGAAGATGGCTTATGTAGCCTATCTTTACAGTGAACTCCCGTGCACGTGAGCACACCGGTTAACTTGGATAAGGAGCAGATAGCATAAGCGAACCTCGTGAAACACGGGATAATGCTGTGATGATGATGATAAGGAGCGGATAGCATAAGTATTATACGTAATATTTTTCTTAACGACAGCAGAGATTCAATATATTTCGCGCTCACTACCATAATTATTCAATAACTTTATTGTCTTATTTTTATTCCACAATGTAGATTTATGTGGCTTGTAGAATTATGTAATGTAGATTGTGTAGTAAAATCAAGAAACCCAAAGATATGCACTTACAAGTCAGTGAAACCGTACCGAATACAGAGGATGATTTAGCTTATGATTCTGAGTTAATAACAAGTGGAACCATACATTGTTTTAAGTTTACGCGGTTATTATCATAATTAAAGCACGTAATAACGGGTTCTTACCGCGTTCAAATGGGGATATGGGAGTCTCATATCCCCATTTAAACGCGGTAAGAACCCGTTATTATGTGCTTTAATTAAGTGGAACCATAGTCTGAATCATCCCTCAAAGTTTTTGTAAGGCTATATTTTCATAGTAAGTCACCAAATTACCAATCTATTGCAATCTAAATACTCTTAAGTTTAACACCACTCACCTCAGGTTTAACTTCCCAGAGCTCCTTCAGGCCAATACCATACGATTGAGGTTCGCTTTTCTCGCGCAAATTGTACTTGCTTGACACCATCTTTGTTAAATGACCGTGACAACCTGGAATACACAAAGGAATACATACATACACATACGTAAAGTCACGCCTATTTCCCACTAGGGTAAGCAGAGACTATAATATATAAACAGAGGCTAAATAGCAAGAGAAATATAATATATTTCTCTCATAATAAATATATTATACTATATATAGCTACAAACCCACTGACTGACTGACTGACTGACTGACTCACTCACTCACTCACTGACATAATTGTTCTCCCAGAAGGAGCATCGGGGGGTAAAAATGATGTATGGGGGATGTGATCGGGACCTCCCGGTGAGTATGGGAAAACTTCCAGATCTTGGAAAACTGCTCCGCATCAGGGAGACACCCTACGGCCTGGCGCAACTATTATACCTGGATCAATTTTTTTTTCGCAAACCCTATTTAAATCTTGGTCAAATTCTATTGTGGGTGAAAAAAAATCAAAATGGCGGAAAAACAAGATGGCCGCCATACAAAATTTTGTTTTTCCAGAAAACGTCTCGGGGGTAAAAACTGTGTATGGGGCTGTAATCGGAACGTCTTGTGGAGTATGAAAACACTTCTCTATCTTCAGAATCTGCTCCGCATCAGGGAGACACTCTACGGCCTGGCAAAACTATAAAACCTAGAGCAATTTTTCTTTCGCGAAACATATTTAAATCTTGGTCAAATCCAATCCCTGGTGAAAAAAAACCAAAATGGCGGAAAAACAAGATGGCCGCCATACAAAATTTTCGTTTTTCCTGAAAATGCCTCGAGGATAAAAATGATGTATAGGGATGTGATCGGATCGTCATGTTGAGTATTTCAATACTGCTCGATCTTGAAAAACTGCTCCGCATCAGGGAGACACCCTACGGCCTGGCAAAACTATAAAACCTGGAGCAATATTTTTTTGACGAAACTTATTTAAATCTTGGTCAAATTCAATACCCGGTGAAAAAAAACCAAAATGGCGGAAAAACAAGATGGCCGCCATACGAAATTTTCGTTTTTCCCGAAAATGCCTCGGGGGTAAAAATGATGTATGAGGAATGTGATCGAAACATCATGTTGAGTATGGAAATACTTTTCGATCTTCGAAAGCTGCTCCGCATCAGGGGTCACCCTACGGCCTGGCAAAACTATAGCACCTAGAACTTTTTTGATTTCACGAGACCTATTCAAGTCTTGGTCAAATTCTATCGCGGTAAAAAAATGGCGGGAAAACAAGACACGCGAGCAGCTTGCTGCGAGCGAACCACGCGACATCTAGTTATACTATATATAGCTACAAACCCATGTACTGACTCACTGACTCACTGACTCACTCACTGACATAATTGTTCTCCCAGAAGGAGCGTCGGGGGGTGAAAATGGTGTATGGGGGGTGTGATCAAGATCTTCCGATGAGTATGGGAAAACTTCCAGATCTTGGAAAACTGCTCCGCATCAGGGAGACACCCCACGGCCTGGCGAAACTATCGCACCTGGAATGATTCTTTTTTCACAAAACCTACTTAAATCTTGGTCAAATTTTATCACCGTTAAAAATAAAACAAAATGGCGGAAAAACAAGATGGCCGCCATACAAATTTTTGTTTTTCCAGAAAATGTCTCGTTGGTAAAAACTGTGTATGGGGTTGTAATCGGAACATCCCGTTGACTATGGAAATTTTTCTCGATCTTGAAAAACTGCTCCGCATCAGGGAGACACCCTACGGCCTGGCAAAACTATAAAACCTAGAGCAATATTTTTTTCACGAAACCTATTTATATCTTGGTCAAATTCAATCCCCGTTGAAAAAAAACCAAAATGGCAGAAAAACAAGATGGCCGCCATACAAAATTTTCGTTTTTCCCGAAAATGCCTCGAGGGTAAAAATGATGTATAGGGATGTGATCGGTTCGTCATGTTGAGTATTTCAATACTGCTTGATCTTGAAAAACTGCTCCGCATCAGGGAGACACCCTACGGCCTGGCAAAACTATAAAACTTGGAGCAATTTTTCTTTCGCGAAACATGTTTAAATCTTAGTCAAATCCAATCCCCGCTGAAAAAAAACCAAAATGGCGGAAAAACAAGATGGCCGCCATACAAAATTTTCGTTTTTCTCGAAAATGCCTCGGGGGTGAATATGATGTAAGAGGGATGTGATCAAAATGTCATGTTGAGTATGGAAATACTTCCCGACCTTCAAAAACTGCTCCGCATCAGGGAGACACCCTACGGCCTGGCGAAACTATAGCACCTAGAACTTTTTTGATTTCACGAAAACAAGATGGCCGCCATACAAAGCTTCGAACTAATACAGGACACGCGAGCAGCTGGCTGCGAGCGAACCACGCGAAATCTAGTTATATTATATATAGCTACAAACCCATGTACTGACTGACTGACTGACTGACTCACTGACAGGGTTGTTCTCCCAGAAGGAGTGTCGGGGGGTAAAAATGGTGTATGGGGGATGTGATCAAAATTTTCCGGTGAGTATGGGAAAACTTCCAGATCTTGGAAAACTGCTCCGCATCAGGGAGACACCCTACGGCCTGGCGAAACTATCGCACCTGGAACGATTCTTTTTTCACAAAACCTACTTAAATCTTGGTCAAATTCTATTGGCGGTGAAAAAAAATCAAAATGGCCGAAAAACAAGATGGCCGCCATACAAAATTTCGTTTTTTCAAAAAATGCAACTAGGGTTAAAACTGTGTATGGGAATGTATTCGGAATGTCTTGTCGAGTAAGGAAAATGTTCTCAATCTTCGAAACCTGCTCCGCATCAGGGAGACAACCTACGGCCTGGCAAAACTATAGCACCTAGAACTTTTTGGTTTTCACGAGACATATTTAAACCTTGGTAAAATTCAATCGCCGGTGAAAAAAAATCAAAATGGCGGAAAAACAAGATGGCTGCCATACAAATTTTTCGTTTTTCATGAAAATGCCTCGAGGGTGAAAATGATGCATAGGGATGTGATCGGATCGTCATGTTGAGTATTTCAATACTACTCGATCTTGAAAAACTGCTCCGCATCAGGGAGACACCCTACGGCCTGGCAAAACTATAAAACCTAGAACAATATTTTTTTCACGAAACCTATTTAAATCTTGGTCAAATTCAATCTCCGGTGAAAAAAAACCAAAATGGCGGAAAAACAAGATGGCCGCAATACAAATTTTTAGTTTTTCCCGAAAATGCCTCGGGGGTAAGAATGATGTATGAGGAATGTGATCGAAACATCATGTTGAGTATGGAAATACTTTTCGATCTTCGAAAGCTGCTCCGCATCAGGGAGACACCCTACAGCCTGGCGAAACTATCGCACCTGGAACTTTTTTGTTTTCACGAAGCCTATTAAAGTCTTGGTCAAATTTTATCGCCAGTGAAAAAAAAACAAAATGGCCGAAAAACAAGATGGCTTCCATACAAATTTTTGTTTTTCCAGAAAATGTCTCACGAGGTAAAAATGATGTATTGGGGTGTGATCGGAACGTCATCTTGGAAAACTGCTCCGCATCAGGGGTTACCCTACGGCCTGTCAAAACTATAGCACCTAGAACTTTTTTGATTTCACGAGACCTATTATAATCTTGGTCAAATTCTATGGCGGTAAGAAAATGGCGGAAAAACAAGATGGCCGCCATACAAAGCTTCGAACTAATACAGGACACGCGAGCAGCTTGCTGCGAGCGAACCACGCGAAATCTAGTTATATTATATATAGCTGCAAACCCATGTACTGACTGACTGACTGACTGACTGACTGACTGACTCACTGACAGGGTTGTTCTCCCAGAAGGAGCGTCGGGGGGTAAAAATGATGTATGGGGGGTGTGATCAAGATCTTCCGGTGAGTATGGGAAAACTTCCAGATCTTGGAAAACTGCTCCGCATCAGGGAGAGACCCTACGGCCTGGCGCAACTATCACACCTGGAACGATTCTTTTTTCACGAAACCTATTTAAATCTTGGTCAAATTCTATTGTGGGTGAAAAAAAATCAAAATGGCGGAAAAACAAGATGGCCGCCATACAAAATTTTGTTTTTCCAGAAAATGTCTCGTGGGTAAAAACTGTGTATGGGGGTGTAATCGGAACGTATTGTTGAGTATGAAAATACTTCTCGATCTTGAAAACCTGCTCCGCATCAGGGAGACACCCTACGGCCTGGCAAAACTATAAAACCTGGAGCAATTTTTCTTTCGCGAAACATATTTAAATCTTAGTCAAATTTAGTTGCCGGTGAAAAAAAATCAAAATGGCGGAAAATCAAGATGGCCGCCATACAAAATTTTCGTTTTTCCCGAAAATGCCTCGGGGGTAAAAATGATGTATGAGGAATGTGATCGAAACATCATGTTGAGTATGGAAATACTTTTCGATCTTCGAAAGCTACTCCGCATCAGGGTGGCACCCTACAGCCTGGCGAAACTGTCGCATCTGGACCTTTTTTGTTTTCACGAAACCTATTTCATTCTTAGTCAAATTTTATCCCCGGTGAAAAAAAAAAAACAAAATGGCCGAAAAACAAGATGGCCGCCATACAAATTTTTGTTTGTCCAGAAAATGTCTCGGGTGTAAAAACGATGTATAGGGGTGTTATCGGAACGTCATCTTGGAAAACTGCTCCGCATCAGGGAGACACCCTACGGCCTGGCAAAACTATAGCACCTAGAACTTTTTGATTTCACGACACCTATTTAAGTCTTGGTCAAATTCTATCGCGGTAAAAAAATGACGGGAAAACAAGACACGCGAGCAGCTTGCTGCGAGCGAACCACGCGACATCTAGTTATATTATATATAGCTGCAAACCCATGTACTGACTGACTCACTGACTGACTCACTGACAGGGTTGTTCTCCCAGAAGGAGTGTCGGGGGGTGAAAATGATGTATGGGGGATGTGATCCAAATCTTCCGATGAGTATGGGAAAACTTCCAGATCTTGGAAAACTGCTCCGCATCAGGGAGACACCCTACGGCCTGGCGAAACTATCGCACCTGGAACGATTCTTTTTTCACGAAACCTATTTAATTCCTGGTCAAATTCAATCACCGGTGAAAAAAAATCAAAATGGCGGAAAAACAAGATGGCCGCCATACAAAAATTTGTTTTCCCAGAAAATGTCTCGGAGGTAAAAATGATGTATGGGAGTTGTAATCGAAACGTCAAGCTGAGTATGGAAAAACTGTTTGATCTTGAAAAACTGCTCCGCATCAGGGAGACACCCTATGGCCTGGCTAAACTATCAAACATAGAACATTTTTTTTTCCACTACACCTACTTAATTCTTAGTCAAATTCAATCGCTGGTGATAAAAAATCAAAATGGCGGAAAAACAAGATGGCCGCCATACAAATTTTTCAATTTTCCTGAAAATGCCTCGGGGGTAAAAATGATGTATGAGGAATGTGATCGAAACATCATGTTGAGTATGGAAATACTTTTCGATCTTCGAAAGCTGCTCCGCATCAGGGAGTCGCCCTACAGCCTGGCGAAACTATCGCACCTGGAACTTTTTTGTTTTCACGAAGCCTATTAAAGTCTTGGTCAAATTTTATCGCCAGTGAAAAAAAAACAAAATGGCCGAAAAACAAGATGGCCGCCATACAAATTTTTGCTTTTCCAGAAAATGTCTCGGGGAAAATAACTGTGTATAGGGTTGTAATCGGAATGTCTTGTAAAGTATGGAAATATTTCTCGATCTTTGAAAGCTGCTCCGCATCAGGGTGGCACCCTACGGCTTGGCGAAACTATCGCATCTGGACCTTTTTTGTTTTCACAAAACCTATTTAAATCTTGGTCAAATTTTATCGCCGGTGAAAAAAAAAACAAAATGGCGGAAAAACAAGATACCGCCATACAAAATTTTCGTTTTTCCCGAAAATGTCTCAGAGGTTAAATTGATGATTGGAACGTCATCTTGGAAAACTGCTTCGCATCAGGGGTCACCCTACGGCCTAGCAAAACTATAGCACCTAGAACTTTTTGGATTTCACGAGACATATTCGAGTCTTGGTCAAATTCAATCACCGGCAAAAAACAAGATGGCCGCCATACAAAGCTTCGAACTAATACAGGACACGCGAGCAGCTTGCTGCGAGCGAACCACGCGACATCTAGTTATAATTATATTTCTATAATAGTTAACCGTATTTCCTTTTTTAAAATGCTTTCTTGTTTTTATTCTTCTATTGCAAATTCCAAAACGTATAGAGTGCACGCCACGAAAGAAGTCCCGCGGATTTTAATGGAACTAAATGAAAAGTCATAACAATTATATGCAGATACTGCTACGCTAGCGCCGCGGCCGCGGACACACTACACTAGGCACTGACATCTTTTATATAAATAGACTCACATTCGTTGAGGGGTTTTTCTAAAAATCGCTTAGTGCAATATTGGTTGTACAATATCGTAAGTAGTGACGTTACACACCGTCGCTTGTGACAAAATGCGACGCGGGCACTTTTTTACAGATAATGGTTATCTATTTGTTATACGAGGTCTATGATTTTAGGATGTAGAAAAAATGTTTCTAATACTTTTTTTAATTGAAAAAGCTATAAAAAAAGCAAATTTATTTTTTATTCTGACTTTGCTTGTATTTTAATTCAAAATCAATACAGTTTTAACAGATTAAACTCATTATAGACTATAAAATGAAATTAAAAGTTATAAACATACCTTCAGCAAATAAAGTGATTTTGGAATGGAACTCCATGCCTCGTTCAAACATGTCCTTAGGGCTCCCGTCCTTAGCGATGCCGACATCTCCAGTGGCCACACCCTTCAACGACCCATCGTCGCGGTATATCAGATCTGCGCCCGCGCAACCTGGCCATACCTGGACACGATGGATAAAACTTCATTTACTTATCATTGATGTGGCCATTTTAACCCACCTGATGTGATTTTCTTTAACAAAACCTGGATATCTTTCAATTATTTTCAATTCAGGTATAAAAGACCACAAAGGAGAATGGGCGAATCTGGTCCAAGAACCTCCACTGATGAGACTTATATGTAATGAAAGCTTATGCTTTCTCTATGAATCTAGCAAAGTTCTATTAGATTCTGTCCCGGGGTTCTTTTTTTACGGCCATGTTTGTCCTGGCTAAAAATGTGATAAAATACAGCGGGAGCTAAAATCGGCTCAAGATTTGTTGCTGGATAACTAAGTCTACATAAATAATTATGTATCATATTGTATATCATTTTAAAGAGGATCTTTTCCAGAATCCAAAACATAAAAAAAAAACAAAAAAAAATCTTTTTGTAAGCGAATTATAGTCAATTTATATCTGCAGCGCCATTGTTTCTTGGTAGCTAAGTTCAAGTTTCATGCCTTTTACCCCTTCCAAAAGTATCTTACCGATTTTTTTTATATTGCTTCCGGAATTTGATCTGAGTGATAATAACAAGAAAAATAAATAGACACCTCTCCGATAGAGACCGCCTAAGCTATTGCCTATTGCAAGAAATCGTCATCATTAGCAAGTCATTACGGTATTGCATATAAGCTTATCAGCAACTTGGAACTTGGTCCAAGAACCTCCACTGGTGAGACTTGCATGTAATGATAGCTTATACTTGTCCTATGATTCTGGCAAAGTTCTATCAAACTCTGTCCTAGGGTTTTTTTACGGCCATGTTTCTCCTGAGTGTACAGTAGTGGACTGCAAAATCACCTCAGGATTTGTTGTCGAAAAACTATTTAACTAAGTCTATATACATAATTATATATCATAATGTATATCAATTTTAAAGGGGAAGGTTATCAGAATCAGAAACACAAATAAAAAAAATGCATTAAGTATGTAAACGACTTTTAGCCAACTCACGTCCGTAGCACCATTTTTCTCAGCAGCTACGTACGAGTTTCGCGCCTTCCAACCTTTCCAAAGAAGCCCAATCATTTTTTCCTTCTTCTGATATTGCATTCTTAACCTGACAAGTGACAACAAAGAAAAAAAAATAAGAAGAAATAAAATAGATACCATTCCGATAGAGGCCGCGTGAGCTATGGACCTATTGCAAGATAACGTACTCAAAGGCTAGTCATTATAATCCAACAGACGTAACATGTTTAGAATGCGGGAGGACGCAAATGTAGTATGTTTTCTTTCACCACAATCTTGTTTTATTAATCCAGGCTTATATCTTGTATTATAAACAATGCCGAATGGTACAACAAACGTATCGTAAACGTAAGGTTGCCTGGTAGTAATTGCTACCTTGGCAATAAAGCCGCCTTTTGCACCAGTTATTGCCTGAACTTGTTTAATAAATGTGTTTCTTTTGTATACAGTAGAGTCATTGTATTGCATCTTGATTAGAATGACTTATTTCTTGTTTCTCTCGTACTAAGCTGTATACTGTTAGTGTTAAAGAGACACATATTTCGTCTCTTTCGCATAAGGCGATGTACTACATTTCCGTCCCGCCGCATTCTAATCATGTTACGTCTGTTGGATTATAATGACTAGCCTTTGAGTACGTTATCTTGCATAGCTTACGCGGCCTCTATCAGAATCTCTATCTATTTTACTTCTTGTTGTTGTCACTTGTCAGGTTAAGAATGCAATATCAGAAGAAGGAAAAAATGATTGGGCTTCTTTGGAAAGGTTGGAAGGCGCGAAACTCGTACGTAGCTGCTTAGAAAAATGGTGCTACGGACGTGAGTTGGCTAAAAGTCGTTTACATACTTAAGGCATTTTTTTTATTTGTGTTTTTGATTCTGATAACCTTCCCCTTTAAAATTGATATACATTATGATATATAATTATGTATATAGACTTAGTTAAATAGTTTTTCGACAACAAATCCTGAGGTGATTTTGCAGTCCACTACTGTACACTCAGGAGAAACATGGCCGTAAAAAAACCCTAGGACAGAGTTTGATAGAACTTTGCCAGAATCATAGGACAAGTATAAGCTATCATTACATGCAAGTCTCACCAGTGGAGGTTCTTGGACCAAGTTCCAAGTTGCTGATAAGCTTATATGCAATACCGTAATGACTTGCTAATGATGACGATTTCTTGCAATAGGCAATAGCTTAGGCGGTCTCTATCGGAGAGGTGTCTATTTATTTTTCTTATTATTATCACTCAGATCAAATTCCGGAAGCAATATAAAAAAAATCGGTAAGATACTTTTGGAAGGGGTAAAACGCATGAAACTTGAACTTAGCTACCGAGAAACAATGGCGCTGCAGATATAAATTGACTATAATTCGCTTACAAAAAGATTTTTTTCGTTTTTTTTTATGTTTCGGATTCTGGAAAAGATCCTCTTTAAAATGATATACAATATGATACATAATTATTTATGTAGACTTAGTTATCCAGCAACAAATCTTGAGTCGATTTTAGCTCCCACTGTATTTTATCACATTTTTAGCCAGGACAAACATGGCCGTAAAAAAAGAACCCCGGGACAGAATCTGATAGAACTTTGCCAGAATCATAGGGAAAGCATAAGCTTTCATTACATATAAGTCTCATCAGTGGAGGTTCTTGGACCAAGTTTCATACAAAAGTGCCCATTGTCATTTTTACTTGGATTGAAAGTAGGGCGTTTATTGCGAGGTTTTGTTAACAAAAAACACACCAGAATGTGTTTTTTCAATAAGGCGCTTACGTAGTTTTCTATATATGGCGACGAAGGTAACATACCTCAGCTCCAGCTGCCTCAGCCTGCTCCGCCAGCCACTTTACCAGGTGACCCAGACGCACCACGTAGTTACCATGATTGTAATTAGGAAGACCTGAAATATAAATATTAAACAGATTATTACTATTATATATAGTAGTTGTTAGCATTCAAACATGAAATCATTAGAACATACAGTTTCATCAATATTTTATGACAAGGAGTAATAATATTTTTTAATTCACCTAACAGGTTCATGTAGCTCAGTTTCTATCTTGACAGTTGTAGATATAGACATTTATTATAGGTTTCTTTTTATAAAGATGGCCTGGAATCAAGTCCATTGATACAACTCGCCTGCTCTGTTCACAGAAGGCATGGCTTACAATGTAGTGTTTTGATCATAGATAATTGAGACTACATTTTAAACATTACTTCTTCTTCTATCGTGTGGGTTGTGAGGTGGAATACCAACTTCATCAACCCTGGTGTCAGGGTTACTATTAAGCCGCCAAAGGCTCCTGACATGGCTCATGTAACAACTACTTATACTTACTAAACATTGCTACTAATGTTAGTAAGGATTTTTAGTGTTTGGTTAGTTTTCTATTGTCAGGAATAAAGGATTTATTACTATTATTATGATTGAGAATACAGTTGTAAATGGTAAATTATTATGATATTTATACCTTTAAATACAGGAAGAGGAATCCTCCCAGTCTTAGTCAGGAGACCAAACTTGTCGGACGTAACGGGGGTATTCATGGGAGCCCCCTTCTCCTTCCAATCAGGGATCAGCTCATTGAGAGCTATGGGGTCCACGCAGGCTCCCGATAGGATATGGCCACCTGCCTCTGCTGCCTTCTCTAAGAGAGTCACTCTTACTTCCTGGAAAAAAAAATAAGTTAATTTAACACAATGCCTATTGTCCTATGGTGGATGATGTAATAAGACCTGGAGTGATGGAGAGAGGAAGATACAAAATTCCTACAGCAATATAACAATACATAAAAGCTCATGAGTATATCCCAATTGGGTTATTTAGAGGTACATCCATCACAAGATGAACTAAGTACCCACATCTCACCAAACTTTCTGTTAGACCTACATGATAGATTGTAAGTCACACTGCAGTCTATAATTATTACACCACATTTTGTGTGCAGTAAATTAAACTTTCATTAAATTACTGTTATATTTATCACCATTAATATACTATTACTGATAAAGTGACTATGTTACCAAAAGTTACTTTCCCTTTTTTAATTCTAACCATAAAATCAGGGTGTAACACTGCTTCTTAGGACAAGGAATATTGGTCTCCTTACCACAATACTTATTTAACGATTGCAACAAATATAGTAATGTTGGCATCAATTTGTAATACTTACAGCCCCCTTCTCCTCTGCAATCTGACGAGCCCTGATGGCTGCAGCCATACCAGCTGGACCTCCTCCGATGATGAGGATATCTGTCTCCTCCGCTATCCTTTCCATGCTGATGTCTGAAATCATTAGCCATTCAGTTTACCTTAATTCTGTTTGAATTTAGAATCAAGACTACATATTTCAAAGGTAAAAACATTTTTCAGACAGCTACAAAAAAAATAAAAAATCTAAGACTTCTTCTTTTAGACATAGATATAAATGTATGTTCCTAAAGTTGCCAGTGTCTTTAGTATTATGTTATGCTCTTTACTTTTAACTCTGTATAAAACTTTATTCAAGAATATTTTTAGTTTCATTGGAATCCATGTTTTGTATTGTATGAGGAGTATTATACAAATCCCTCTTTATACCATATCTAATGCAAAACACTTTTGCAGGCATACCTATATAGGTATCTTCTCTCTCTACTCTCTACATGCTCATGGTAAAGAGTACTACCTACTTTATTCGTTTGCAATTGTTTTTAAATAAGAATACCAAGCTCTTTGGAAACATTGGTTTGCTTAGTAAACACGAGCTAGATAAACGTTCTGGTAGCAACTAATTGTAACGATAAACGAATATTTTGGTTGATATCAGTAATCACAAGGTTATCAAAACTTACCTTTCCATCTTGGGTCCTTATCTCTTGGATGTATGGTATAATGAGTGGTTATCTTCGGGTACACGTCGGAATACAACCTTCTGGCAGCATTTGTTAGCCTCCCTACTGTAAAAATCAACTCCGATTTGACAAAAACACATGAAAATCGAATCAAAACAAATGACTAAATGTGAACTTTGAACTTTTGTTTTTCGCGGTCTATTGCGTAACTAAAAAATAGAATAACTTAGTACACATGTTAGAAGCAGTTTCTCACACATCAATTTCTAATTATATCCTCTATTTAGCACCAATTATTTAGAAATTCAAAAATTTACACCCAAACAGCTGATACGCAACGTCACAAAAAACAACCTTTGAACTTTGGCGGTTTTTTGAAACCTTGAATTTTATAATTCAAAACTTATCTGTATTTAACTTGTTACCTTAAATATCATATAAAAAACAATAGATATTGAATAAATAATAAATTATTTACCCTGACGAGCCGAACTAACAAGTGCCACCGCCATTTTTTAACGACTGCGTTCCGTTTCACTTTGCATCTTTTAGGCGGTTACAATGATTACAACAATATACAAAAAAAACATAATTCAGAAAATAATACCAATAAGAAAACCTATTATGTATAGGTATATCATTAAAATAACTTTCATTTCATGCACTTAATTTAATCTCTTCCTTTTTAAGATTCCTTATTCTTCTGCGACGATAATCACGTTACTATAATAGTAGCGTATTCTTTGACCGTAGTGTGCTAACGGAACGTAACTAAAAAAAGGCGGGAATTTCAAACTAAACTTTTAGAACTTATATAGAATATTAGTTTAGGAAAACCGCATCAAACTTACTTATATAAAAATACATTAAAACAAAATGGAGTAAGTACTAAACGTACAATTTATTTAGAAGGTCTTAGTAATAAATTAGAAATACAGAGACATTATTAGCTAGGTATTGTGCTCTACTTGACGGGTTTCATCTGCCACAGGCCGTCGTTGAGATAGTGGCAGTTCTCTATGCCAACGCCTTTGTTCACCTTGGCACTGGAAAAAAAAGTAAATTTTAGTAAATTGTTCATTTTATTACTATAAGGTCTTGAAAGGTTTTCTAAATTAAAAAGAAATTTGGGTCATGTTGTAAAAATCACTGGTAATGTAAACCAATGTTAAATACATACTCGGGGAAGCTGGACTAGGCAGGCTAACTTTACATGGATATAAAGAATTTACCCGTACGGTGACAGGGTACATGGGGCCTTACTTTTGAACCGCTCGCCTTCAAGTCACGTTCAAAATCGAAAATATATATACCCATTTCACGTAGGTAGCACATCAGCAGGCTTAGCACCGTAAGCGCGCGACTCTTTCTCGTCTCGACATACGTCACCCGTCACTTTCTCACAGTACCGCACAGAAAGAAACAGATGATCTCTGTCGCGGCGAGAAAGAGTCGCGTGCTTACATTTTCATTTTTGTCATTTGCAAGATGAGACAGGTAATATTTTCGCAAGCGAGTCGAAAGCGAGCGATTCAAAAATAAGGGCCCTACCCTTCACTATAGAGACATCATAGGACACAATTCCTTTGTCGCTTTTTAAATGTCCGGTACGACAAGCAGCTGGGGTTTTTTACGATTCGTAGCTTTCAGAAAAATAACACTAACATGTCGTCGGTAGATAGCGACGTCATGCCGACAGCCAAGGCGTGCTCCTTGCCCTCAGCCATGACAGCGACCACCTGCCCCTTCACGACGGTAGACATCTTGGCTCCGGGAGACGTCAGGCCGGGGCACATGATGTTGGCGCCGCTGAGCACGAAACGGATCGCGCCCTTGTCTACTTGCTGCATCGGCAGGAAAAACGGGTCTGCGAATTTTAATATTATATAATGTTAATAGGTATATAACTAGGTACTTATAAAAGAATCAAGAAACAAGCGTAACCGCGAAAAACATCTAAGTCTATGTCTGAAACGAACATACAGAAAGCTCTTAGTTATGTGTTACTCCGTGTTTTATATTATATATTTGTTATTTGTTTTATATTTGTTACTGTGGTGTACCTTTATAATAAACGTTTCTTTCTTTCTTCGTTTGTTAAATTTTTAGCCGACTTCAAAAAATACAATTAAAGGGTTATCACGCCTGTTTAACTTGATAAACTTATTGTTAGAGAAAGAAAACTAGCATTTAACTCACATTTATGGAGAAGCCTCAGTGTGGGCATCCAAGGTCCTTCACGCTGCCGGAAGAACAGCAGCTCTCCTGCGCTGTTCACCATGATCTCGATGTGGTCGTGACTGTAACAGGATAAAATCAATTACTTATTTATTGATCAACGTTTTATAACATAACACATAAGCTCACGCCTATATCCCCCATTGGGGTAGCCAGAGATGCATTCATCGCAAAATGAACTAAGTACCCACACCTCACCTAGCTTCCTGATAGACCAACATGATAGTGGTGAACCGTATCGCCATATCAACTATGTATTAGTAGTTGATAAGCCAGGTCCGTGTTCTAACCAATCACGCTGGCTATTATCCTAAACACGCCTCCATCAACCCGAAGCATAGAATAAGGAATACGTACGTACGTAAGGGGTACGTATAGAAAGGCAACTCTCCGCCCCCCACCAGCGTGTCAGCTAAGTTTACCTCGACCCCCCTCGGATACAGTTTAGACTTAAATCGTTTTTTGTAACCCCCGACGCAAAAACGACGGGATGTTATAAGTTTGACGTGTCTGTGTGTGTGTAAATGTGTATGTGTCTGTGGCATCGTAGCTCCCAAACGGATGATCCGATTTTAATGCGTTTTTTTTTTTGTTTGAAAGGTATATCAGTCGAGAGTGTTCTTAGCTATGTTTGGTGGAAATCGGTCAGGTCTTCAAGGTCATCAGGTCGTTTGTTAAGTGTGATAGGAATGTTACAAGCTCAGTTTGCTTGCAAGCATATGTGGGATAAGTTATTTTTTGCTTTTTATAGGGTTTAGAATTTTTAACCTTTTGTCATAATACTTGAGTACTTTTTTGGTCGGGAGTTTTTTTAATTTATTTTTTATCAGTTTAGTTTATATGTTCGAAATTTGAAATTGAACGCCGATGTTCTTTCGTCTGATTCGAATATTTGATTCACAGTAACTAAGTGCCCGCGCTAGGTAAACCCTTAAAATGGTGACATTTTATTTTATAGCCACTATTGAAGTCGTTACTCGTATTCAGGCAAAGGACATGCCATTTTTGTCCCGACCAACAAGGTTTGTTTACGGTAATTTCATAGGTAGGTACCTACACCTGCTACTGTAACTAGACTACGACCTCTTTAAAACATATTCCGTGAAGAATTTACGAAAGGATGCCTAAGGATATAAAGCAAGAGGATTTATTTGACGGTCTGTGGCAACTGCCATTTTGTAATCGATTTTCGCATGTTTTATAACAATGAAACAATGGAGTGGAACTGAATATTACAAAATTTCGTTTGCGTGCAGTTGTTAACTGGCACAACGCGATTAAGGTTAATATTAAAAAAAAACAAGTTTGTATGCAATAACCTCAATAGCGCTTCCGGGAAATGACAACGAAGGTGTCATTGACCTTAAGAGGAGAGACAGAGGACGTTTTTAAATAATGAATCTGAATACCTATTATCTACGTAGATAGGTACAGTCATGAGCAATATAATGTACCCACGTTAGGACTCTGTCGCACTAACATATTTGACATTTAGTGAGATTTACAGTTCAATTTGTCAAAAAAGTTAATGTGACATGGTACCAAAGTGTATACATATTAATGCTCGTGACCATACCTACTTAAATAAAAAAAAACTAATTAACATACATATGTACACAAGATCACGCCTTTTTCCCGTTGGGGTAGGCAGAGACCACCTACTTACATCAGTAAGTAGTACCCGGGACCAATAGTTTAATGTGCCTTACGAGGCACGGATCATCTTACTTTCGGACAATCGGGTGTTCAGCTTGAAATGTCCTAACCAAACACATAGAGAATTTTGTGATATGTCCCCACCGGGATTCTAACACGGGACCTCCGGATCGTAAGCTTAGCGCTCAACCACTGGACCAAGGAGGCCGTTCTCAACTACTCGATAACGGAGGACGTATTTAGATACTGTACGAACCATTTGACAATCCTGAAGGTATCCTTCTTGGGCAGCACCTGGTCGATGTAGTTGTCCAAGTGAGGGTAGAGCTCCAACAGACGAGCTCGAATGCCCTTTTGCACCGAGGACTTGAGCTGCTGCACGCCTGATATGCTCTCCTTCTCGTCGAACCTGCAAGTGAAAGAGACAGATGTTAGAGAGTTTGAAAGGATAACTTTCGAAGTTTTATTTTTAAAGCAAATTGACCGAGCAAAACCGGATGGCGACATGCGACCTTCTAACCCGAAGGAAATCAGCCCAACTAAAAATTATTACGTATTGGGACCACTGGTAAAAGGAGATATTATAAACCATCATCTCCCTAGCGTTAACCCGTTTTCACAGGGTCCGCTTACCTAACCTGAAGATTTGACAGGTTCGGTTTTTTTAAGAAGCGACTTCCAATCAGCTCAAAAACCTATTTGTATAATAAACCACAATTCTTCTTAGTTAAATTGCCATCCATCGCTTCCGAGTGTGGTCACATGTGACATTCTGGTGACTAATAATAAATGGATTTAGGTACCAACTCCGAAACGGATTATAGGCGTGAACTGTGTTTTGTATATAAAAAAAACAAAGTCTTCCTCCATACAACAGTGCTTCAAGCCAAGTCAATGACTTGATTGTGGAAATTTAGCAAACGGGGTACCTAAGGTTGTTTTCGCACATCCAATCCGAATCCGTCGTATGACGGATCTGAAGGGGTCGTAGAACTGTTTGCAAGCCACCATTTACGCGTTATATCCGTCATCCTGTAGATAGGTATTTTACTGTCATTCTCGGACTCGGATCGTAGTGCAAAAACCCTATTTGTTCCGATTCCAACAAACGGATGACGGATGTGAAGTGATCGTAGAACTATTTGTAAGGTGGCATATGCACTAAGTACATCCGATATCTCTATGTCACTATCTACTACCCGTCTACAACATTATAGCATAGGGGAAGGCCGGGCATAGTGGATACCTTAAGGTATTTAAGGTTATAGCAGAAAAGGTTTACAATACAAAAACAAAATAATTATCACAAATCAATCTTTATTTATTGCTCTTACAAATACGAACATCAGTAACCAAGAATATTAAAACAATAATCAACTGCAGTTAAAATAAAAAAAAGTACGATTGTATTCGCTTTGCCCGGTACCCCGGGTAAAGCGGATACAGCACTTGGGCAAAGTGAATACCCATAATCAGACTCTGAATATATAGAAATAACTTTGATTAACTGAAACAAATAACTTTTATTGACCATAAAATTAAGATTGGCAATTGTCACAGGTATACCCTTATGTGCCATCAAAAGCAGAACAATCTTCGTGACACCATTGTTGACAAATGTCACATCGAATCCAATTTTCAATTAGTTTACCATCTTCTTATATATATATATTTTCCTAATCTTCGGTGAAAACAGTTTTTTTTATATTTATTCATCATCTGAAACAAGAAAAAGACCTTTTTAGATAATAAGCCATCAGTGGATATGGTATCCACTTTGCCCTACTCACTTTGCCCCACTAGGTAAGTTTTGAGCTTAACACATTTCATGCAAAAACTAATAATTCTGACTTTCTGTTAAATATACCATAAAAACCTACTTTGGTATGCTACTGAATTAAGACATTCCTAAGAATCAAGAACTAGTAATATAGGAGAATTAATCAATGTACTTACCACTTAAAATCCATCTTTTATTTACGAAAACATAAATCTCCACTCCGCGGAAGGGACACGACGCGGCCTCTCGCTTCTATGTTTGCAGCGTATTAATCCAAGATGGCCCGACGTAACAGTAGTGGTGTGTTGAATTAACATCTAATATTTTAGGAGTAGTGGGGAGTATTCGCTTTGCCCGGGGTATTCACTTTGCCCAGCCTTCCCCTATACACTACATCCGATATCTCTAGGTCACTACTATCCGTCATTCTTGGATTCGGATCGGATGTGCGAAAACGCGCTAAGTACATTACACCGACGGCGACTGATTGCCCCTCGTCCGCATGTAAATTGAAAGGATTAGAGCATTAGCCGTGTGTGGCTTCCCTATCCTGTGACACGTGAAGCTATCGTCGCGTGACTGTGGCCGGCTATTTTAGGAATTCTACGTAGTGGGGGCCAATCGAAAAACTACGCTTTAATAAGTCCTACCTATAAACGTAATGAGAAACAAACATACGAGCAGTTGTGGTGTTGAATTGTTGATAAATGATGTAGGTATTGCTTTAGAAATAATTGGGCCGTGTACTAGGTTCACCACCATCCAACACCACCACCAAATCACTGTCCTATTTTTCCCTAAAAAGTAGCATGGAGACTGCTACATCGACAAGAGCGTGGCTCTTAAATTAGTGATGACTAGGTTCAAGATAAATCTGATTACTAAATAAAGACAGATCTAAAAGTGATGAAAAACTTTTTCTTTTTTCTATTTAACTTATTTACGAATTATAATCAAGAAAACGCAATAATAACTCCCAACATTTTATTACGTTCTTCTATGACGTCACAGAGTGCTTTCTCATACAAATTCGTGTTTTGACGTTTAGTAAAAAGCAACTGATTTGACTAGTTGGAAACTAGCCTATTGTCAAACAATTTTTGAGTATCAGTTCTAAATATGGGCAACCCCCTAAATGTATTGTTTTTTGCTATTTTTGTGTGAAAATATTAATGCGGTTCACAGAATACATCTACTTACCAAGTTTCAACAGTATAGCTTTTATAGTTTCGGAAAAAAGTGGCTATGAAATACGGACGGACATGACGAATCCATAAGGGTTCCGTTTTTGGCATTTGGCTACGGAACCCTAAAAACCAGCGTTGTTCAGGAAATCTAAAAATAGATTCTCGAATTTCAATAAGCGTTCCCAGACGCTCCATTGAAAATAAACGGTTTTAGTTAGGTCGATGATGGTATATCCAGCGGAGGGACAGGTAATGGTTTAACAATTTAGTAAGTACGTACCAATAATCCCACATAAATAATCCCACGTTCAAACGGGCGCAAATTAATTGCGCCAATACCAACCAATGAAGCTATTGATTTATCTGATAGGTACCTATGATTGGAATTAATACCTGTATTTATTGAGTCATTTCATACATACACATCATATGATATTCCTTATTCTATGATATTATGGACTAAAATTAATTAAAGTTGATGTAAGCGAACACTTATGTTATAAACATGACCAGTTTAATACCGTTTACATTATTTTGTAATGCATTATTCCACTGTATTCGACATTTTTTTTTTACGTGACTTATTGTAGATTTGCCGCAGATGGCATTAACTACTTGGCCGGACAAATGGGGAGCGCTGAAGGCTCTCACCCGGTACAACGTTTAAGACAACAGGCCTGAGGGTAAACAACAGGCCTGAGGGTATATTCGACATTATGAATTCATAATATTTGAATCATAGATAATTGATATCACGCGGTTTCCGTCATTTGTGCGCGGTTAATGGCAATAGCCTATTGGCTCGCCACCTATTACAAGGGACTTAAACATAGCTGGCGAGGAATGGGTGGGTATTACACGTCTGCCCACACCTTGGGGGATATAGGCGTGAGGCTATGTTATATTATTTTTCAAAGAAGGTTTAGGATCCTCATCTCCCTAGCGTCATCCCGTTTTCCACAGGGTCCGCTTACCTAACCTAAAGTTTTGACATGTCCGGTTTTTTACAGAAGCGACTGCCTGTCTGCAGGTGTCTGCTGTCTGTTAAGTCCTATCCCGTTTGAAACCGAGAAATAACCAACTTTTAATATGAAAAATCTTGTTTATCCGAGTGAAACGAGGCTAGAAATCCAGGTACATTGTATGTATTTGTAACACGTGATTTGTGAGTGAGCTAGATGTCTGTCCAGTGTGAAAGCGACAGATAAACAACAACAGACGAATGCTATTCTTCTCAGAGTGCGACATTAGAGCGAAAGCAATAGATAAAAGGACAAAAGACGTTACGAATAGTGACGAACAGTATATAATAATTTAGTATAGCTATGTACTACTACTACTACTACTATGGAGATCCTTGGGGGAGGCCTATGCCCAGCAGTGGGCGTCGTACGGCTGATGATGATGATGTACGTACCTACCTACTTATGCCTCTGCAAACAGCGAGAAATACAACAGATACAACAAAACTCTTTATTGCACATAAAACAAGAGACAGTATAGTATGGTCACATTTTCTTTTTTTGAGCGGTGAAGGCTCTTAACCGGTACAACGTTTAAGACAACAAACCTGAGGGTGCCCAGTTGGGCGCGAATCACGGCTCAGGGCGTCGTCTTGAGAGGAAAAATATTTGAAAGAATTAATCGATCCTAGCGGGTCGATAGCGATAAGCGCTGATTGAGGGAAATCGTCGAACACGCCGGCGGGTTCGGTATCGGGGTCCTGAAGTATTTGGTGTCGAGAACTGATTGGTTGTCTCTATGGCTAGAGTAATCGGGTCTATTACGTCCTTCGAGTATGGTCACAGTAGGTACGTCGCCTTATAGTAAAAACACGAACAAGCGCCTTTTTTAGTGATGTGTCGTTCCCGGGAATATTCTCTTTCTATGTGAGGATCCTGGTCAGCATCAGGGTAGCATCTGGAGCGGATGATCTGCCTCCACCGATTTCTATCCAGCGCTTCCCTTACGACTGTGTAGAGCTTGGATGACGACGAGTCTTTCACTTGATCGGTCCATCTAGTCGGTGAACGACCACGCGATCTTTTGCCTTCAGTGTTCCCAAGCACAATCAGTTTTTCTAAACTGTCATCGTGTGGCCGAAATAAGAAAGTATGTGTTGTTGGCATATACTGGACAGACGAGTTTTTATTTGGAGCTGGGTCAGGATCGATGCATTAATGCGTTTCGCAGTCCAAGGTATTCTTAGCATTCGCCTCCAGCACCATTTCTCTTAAATCCCGGGAATGTTCACGCTGAGATAAATGAGAGATATATATATTTATCGATCGAAGATATATATATCATCATTAATTTAAGAGCCACGCTCTTGTCGGTGTAGCATTTTCCATTCCAGTCTATCAAAGGCCAATTCCTTGACTTCCCTATCAGACACGACGTTAACCTTTTCTTTAATCTGTTCCATGTAAGCTCTTCGTGGTCTTCCCCTTCCTCTCTCCTTCTATGAGTCTAGTAGTAGTTAGCGATGCGCAGACCATGTCACCATGTCTCTATGTATTCTGTAGACATTTTATGTAACCATACGGACTTTGCACTCTTCATCAACGAGAATAGTTTTTTCAGTCGCTTTAACGGTGTCGCTACCAATGCCAATGGCGTGTGTATCCACAATATGTTTCACTAGGTCAGTGCAGTGTCCAGTCTGCTATATAACGGCTACAAGGCCTTCCGTGAATGTAATGGACGTTCATACTGGACGTTTAGAAACGAACACGATTAATTAAATAATATTATCTAAGTGTTGAGCTAAACTGAACTGATAAAAAGTAAAACAACTGTCTATACAGGGTGTTAGTCACATCGTAACTGAGAGGGATGATTCAGACCATGATTCTGAGTTGTTATTAAGTGGAATTTCCTGTCGCAAAAGTATGGATAGGAAAATAATTAAAAAAAAAAACAAAAAAAATCATGAATTTATTGACAGGAAATTCCACTTGATATCAACTCAGAATTATGGTCTGAATCATCCCCCTCAATATTCGTTACGGTGTCACTAACATCCATACCTACTTGTATGGCTACCGTATGTACGGGCTATGCCAGACTTGTACGGGGTGTAAGTGTCATCGTAACGAATACTGAGAGGGATGATTCAGCTGATTATTCTGAGTTAACATCAAGTGGAATTTTCCATCGCAAAAGCATAGAATTGAAAATAATTAAAAAAAACTAAAAAAAATACATGATTTTGCGACGGAAAAATCCACTTGATATCGACTCAGAATCATGGTATGAATCATCCCTCAAAGTTTTCGTTACGATGTCACTAACACCCTGTATATATATCTGTACAGCGCCATCTATATTGTTTTTGAGGAGCGTAGCCTGGAAAACCCAGGCTACTATTTACCCAGCCTTTAGGCAGATAGGAAGGACAATTTGAAGAAAAAAGCAGTCAGTATCCTTATTATTAAAGAGGCAATCACTACGTGTAATGTTGTTAAAATGCATTATTTTTTGAGGCAAGGATTATGCACGCGGCGACAATCAGTTTCTTACCCAACATTTTAATATTGCACGCTCAAAACGTAAGTCGTAGTGTAACCGGAAACACGTGTTTGTTCTACTTTCGAAAACATAAAGAGAAAGTCAAGATACAGGTCCCTTACATTTTAAATGTTCCTTGACAGAAACCCAGTAGAATAACGTGTTCGAATGCAATCAAGAGCATGACCAACTACCTTTAACAAGCCATAGTTATGGCACGAGGTCGGTGTGCGCGGGCAAATTCGAAGTTCCTAGAGTCAATAATTATTATAGCGATAGAACTCTAAAAAAGAGACTTCCCTACTTACTGAATAGTTTGCCTGAGAACATCCGTCTAGAACCAAATAAAAGTAAATATAAAAAAAATACTTAAACAACACCTTCTAGACTCGTGTCCTAGCTAACTTATTATTCCTAGTTAACTTATGTTATTAATTGACTTTTAGATATAAGTTCATATTATTAGTAGAGACTCTTTCCTGCAGACAAACTGTTTAAACAGTTTTGCAGGGCATTGACAAATTGTATTTTTATAATTAAGATTTAATAAATAAATAAATAATGCGCAACAACTCTTACACTTAACATAGCATCTCAACTGTATTCCAGCCCACTCTTCGCCAGCTATATTTCAGTCGCTTGACCTTTAACAAGTTTATCTATGATAATTACGTTGAATAAATGATTCGGATTCTTGTAATAGGGAGCGACCCTATTACCATTCTATCTATCTACTCTGCTGGGTATAAGCCTGCTCTTTTCCACGCCATCCTTTCCGATCCTGTGCATACCATGTCATCCGACCATCGGATGATTATTCCCATTAACCGGAGAAGGACCTTACTGGCTGAGAGGATAATTGTCCTCAATAGTAGATAATTAGACATACGTATGTAGGAATACATTACGAGTACGTCTTGTCTCACAAGACTCACTTTCTAGATACACGATAGAGGGCCTTTGACGGCTCAATAATGACCCGCTAGGGTTGATGAGGTTGGTAATCCACCTCACAACCCACACGATAGAAGAATAGACGATGCGGGCCGGTAATCCACTATACCTAATTATCTTAGATCTGTGAACACGTTACGTTAACACATAGGAGACTGCGTATTTTCTTGTTGTATTTATCATTATCAAGGAAAATTTCTCAAACTGAGATCGCCGGTTCGAACCCCGTCGGACTTACACAATGATTTATTAATTTATGCTAATTGCAATTTTCACTAACACAGTTGGCTCGACCATTATAGACGGCGATACGACTAGACCAACCTATCACGTTGGTCTAACAGAAAGCTCGGTGAGGGGTGAATACTTAGTTTATCTTCCGATGTATGTACCTCTCGACTAACCCAATTACGATGTACTCGTGAGTTTATGTTACGTTATTATTTCAAATTAAGTATACCTCTTTGTTTTGTATAAGACAACTTGAATGTATTAAACGGGATTTAAGTATCTATCTACCCCTTTTGTCTTTCAGCTTACAACCCGCTTGCCCGTTCACTCTAGATCCACAAGGACGGCGACGGGAGAACAAACTAATCTAAATATATAAAAGGAGAAACTGACTGACTGACATATCAACGCACAGCCTAAACGGCTAAACGTAGGCACTTGAAATTTGGAAGGGACGTAGCTTAGGTACCGTAGAGGTGCACTAAGAAAGGAATTCCCGGAATTCCCACGGGAACGGGAATTAGCGGGAAAATCCTTTTGTATGAAAAATCTAAACCGCTTAAGTTAGATACTTGAAATTTGGCATGCAGAGACCTTAGTTAACTTAAAGCTTAGTTGCAACAGGATATTGCAAAATTCCCACGGAAACGGGAGTTAGCGGGAAAAAACATTTGTATGAAAAAATCGAAACCGCGTAAGTTAGATGCTTGAAATTTGATATGCACTCCCACACACACAAAGATTTTCCTTTTATAACACGCCACGCGGACGAAGTCGCGGGCAAAAGCTAGTCTACCATAATAACGACATCAGATCACAAGTGACCGACTAGAAGCTAAATATAGCCTTTCACCGGTTACTGGTTAGTTGGCTAGACTCTACAAAGGCAAGTGATGGAATATTAGATTAAGAGACAAGGGGAGGCACTCAAGTGCCAAGACTCTCTGGAGGGCACAGAGGGGTGTAATCGATCACGTCATAACTATAAAATGTGAATGTCACGCCTTGTATAATAAAACGCTTCTATGCTGGAAGCGAATAAATAACAGAACGTTTTCAGATGCTTTACATAAAACATAAATATACGCCCACGTACGACCAACCGGAGGGGTTATGGGCCTACTACGCTGCTCCACTGCGGGTTGGCGGAGGTGTTTTTACGGCTAATAGCTGGTACCAATCTTAAAAAAAAATACTTTTTTCAAATAATCAGGTGCAATGTCCTTACCAAAGGACAGTATCACAAAGTGATTTCGACAATGTCCCCATCGAGAATCGAACCCGGACCTCCAGATCGCAAGCACTACGCTCTAACCACTAGGCCACGAAGGCTGTTGTGCTGTTTAGACGCTATACAATACAAAACGCTTTATTGCAGAAAAGAAACACACATACAAATACAACAAAATAGTGGAGTCAATAAAGCCGGAGCTTACTAACTTCTAATTTGCCAGGGACAGGTCCGATTTTGATGATATTTTCTTCTGTAGGGTAGTTTTTACATCATTAAAATCATAAACATCTTGAGTGGGGCAAATAAATAAATACACAACACAAACACCGTGAAATCGTAACGAAAACTTTGAGGGGTGATTCAGACCATGATTCTGAGCTGAAAATAATTAAAAAATTACAAAAAGTTTCATGAATTCTCCGACAGGAAAACGCAAAAGTATAGAATTAAAAATAATTTAAAAAACTAAAAAATATGATGTATTTTGCGACGGAAAAATCCACTTGATATTAACTCAGAATCATGGTCTGAATCACCCCCCTTAGTATTCGTTACGATGTCACTAGCACCCTGTATAAAGGTATACTAAAACGTCGAAGTAAGTAAGTAGTCGGTAGGTATAAGACACGAGAGACGATCCGTGACAAAATGGGTAGCAGACTCTAGAAATTTCTCATGCTTTATAATTATTTAATAATCCATTCCACGTAATGTCAGAGAACAATGGAAATCTCGTTACAATTTAAAAACAAACTTTAGTGGAATAATTTAATTACCAAAAACTTTATAAAACAAAACGAATAAATAACAAAACGTTTATAAAACGATAATGGAATATTTCAGTATGTATTTTTATTAAATGAGATTTTAAGTGTGGCCAAAGACGATAAGAGAAACTTGCTATGTCCTAAAGGCCTATTTTGCTCCGACATGTCGTAGATGTCGATTCGAGTCCTAAGTTACGAGACTTTGTTTTCAATAAGGATGGCAGCCTATCACTGTAAAGTTAAAGAAATATTTTTTCTTTTTACTAAAAGTGGTTGAAAGATATTATCTTACGATTTACAACTTTGCTTAGCTAGACCTATGATTTTTTTTACTAGCGCAAGTACGCGTGGCACTTCTAAGTATTTATAAGGGTATTTCATATACAACCCTACCTAATCTCTACAAACAGAGAAGAAAATAAATCCTTCACAAATACCGTACAAGTTTACCTTTTAATAATAGCATGGGAAATATGTAACAAAGCAAATTTTTCGCAGGCCATGTCCGATGACGTCAATGCTAATTGTTTGACTTTCGGAATATATTGAACTTTAGTCTCACTCGACCTTCTGTTCAAACATAACACTTGACACGATGAACGAGGGTTATATTTACTTTTCTGTGGTGTAATGGTTAATAGACTACAGATCTAAGAGCCTCCAGTACAGGATGTCATCTAGAATCACTTATCTACTCGACAGTTTCGTTAATTAGTCTTTTTCGTTAACTGGTCAGTTTCTGCAATTGGTCAATATCATTAAAATCTTTAATTCGTCACTATCCCAAATTCGTCAGTTGGGTTATCTGATCAGTGTATGAATCTCGTCAGTTTATGCATTTTGACTAGATGTACAATCGTAAATTAAAGTCTTCATTGTATAGAAAATTAAGTAAATTACTGACTAATGTATTTAATTATTATTACTTGTCACATATAACTATAAAAATCATTAAAACTTAAAGTAAATCTTTTACTAAAAGTTCAAAATTGCCTTGCAAATTAAATTAAAAACATTGGTCGTGGGTAATTTATTTTTTACGAAATGGCAACGCATGGTGGGATTACGTCAACTGGGCTAATCTTGAAATGTGAGCTGTCACTTTTGAGTATACCTGGTTTTGTTATACCATGAAAAAAAGTATCATCGAAGAGAAAGAAGAGCAACGCATGGAAATATTTCTCAAGTAACTTCGATAAGTTTTATAACAGTTATTCAATACGTCAACATAAAGTTTATGTTCCAATCCAACTTGCGTAAACTATACGCTCAATGTCGACGGACACGTGCTAACTTTGGTCACGTTTCGCTGACGGAAACCACGATCAACAGATACATCGCTTATTTCATTATCCGTCGGTGACTTTATTTGCATTCCCTTCCCACAAAGACTAGGTAAACGAGCAATGGATGATGTGGAAAGTGTAGGTGTAGTTATGACGTCATGTGTGGTAGCGGTTCCAATCGTAATGTGGCGTGCGAAACGTGTGACGCTTATTGATAGGTAGTTTTTAGGTCGTAGAAAATAACCTTAGGGATAACGTCTTCGTCGATTAGTAAACTACTGCCTGAGGGTATTGAGGGTAATGAGGTTGATCAGATGAACTTGGACTTGATATCAGCTGATTGGACGTAGGCTAGGCACTTACAAACTTAGGTATATCTAATATCGTCGCCGTAAATTGATAATAACCGACTTTTAGAAGCGTTTTTTTTTTTCAACAATACCTAAATTATTTGTTTGGATCGTTTTTAATAATTGTGTGACAAAACCTTGCCCCTATGCATAATCTTCTCTCACCCTAAGGTTGCCTGGTAGAAATTGCTGTTCAGCAATAAGGCCGCCTATTGTGCTTTTGTTTTTATTCGTATGTTTATGTCCTTTGTATATGTTGTTGTGCAATAAAGTATTATTGATTGATTGATTGATTGGACCTTATTGTTCTTTTTAATTTGTTAACTTTAGTTTCTACTTTTTATTAGGTATCAGTGTTGTGTGCGTCTATAATTGGTAGGCATACGGAAACTTTACCAATGTGTATTTTATTTTGTGTGTTTGTGTATGTACTGCTGTTGATGCACCATAATAAATCAATAAATTAACCTCATATTTTTCCAATTAATTTCAAACTGCATAAAAAATATATCGCAAAACCTATAGGTGATTTGCTTCCTCCACATTCATCAATCAAAAACAATCAATTAATTTTCGCCCAAACTTACTTATAACGGAAAGGGGTTCTAACTGTGTTCAAATTCAAATAATTAACCGTTATTCGAGTCTAGACTAGTCATAGACCTTGGTAAACAATTGGAACGCGTTAGTTAATAGATACCGTACGCTCCTTGGCGTGCCATAGTTACTTGGTGGATAAAAATAGTCATAGGTACGTAACGTTATTGGCTCGGTGTATGACAAAAAACCATACATAATAATTCTTTAACTTTCGGAATCATCATCATCATCTCCCTAGCACTTACCCGTTTTAAACAGAGTCCGCTAACCTAACCTGAAGATATGACAGGTCCGGTTTTTTACAGAAGCGACTGCCTGTCTAACCTTCCCACCCGCGAAGAAAAAACCAGCCCAATATAGGTTAGGTCACATACCTCCGAAAATGCATTTCTCGGGAATGTGGGTTTCCTCACGATGTTTTCCTTCAGCGCTGAGCACGTGACAATCATTTATGATCCAAACATGAATTCGAAAACAAATTCGACAATCATTGGTTTGCCTACTGGATTCAAACCTGCGACCTCAAAGTGAGAGGCAAGCGTTCTACAAACTGGCCTACCACGGCTTATTTAACTTTAGGAATAACTCTGTTAATATTAATATAATTATTATTATATAAATATACCAGCTTGCAGGTTGAGTACATGCACTGTTTAATTCAAAATAATATCTTTAACTTTGTGTTCTTGCAAATAAATGTTTTTTATGATAACTTTAACTGTTTTGTAATTCTGTTCTTTGTGGGTCCAGAGGTCGGTGACCGACTTCACCAACTCTAGTTTCAGGTTTACTATTGAGCCGCCAATACCCCTGACAACTCAAATTACCACTTTACCTAGGTAAACAGCCGAGACTAACCAGTTTCTATTGGCTAATGCATGAACGCTCAGAAAAATCACATTGGAATGTAACTTTTATTAACAAGACCTCGCAAGAGATTCTAGTTATTCTAGTTTCTAGTTATATCGAGGTTTTGTTAAAAAAGTCACATTCAGATGTGATGTGTGTGTGTTCAAAAAGACACTTACTAGATTTTCTCTATAAGGCGATGATAAGTGTGTGTATGGTACTACTAGAAAAACATTTAATAAATACGTATATCTATAATATTATCATAAGACATAGACAAAACATTATGATCTTTGGAACCACTCCCTTGGGCAAACATCGTGTCATTCATAGATAAGGTTTACTTGACATTGGATTGGATAGCTACCTATGGAATTTTTTCCATTTGTTATGAATCACACTACTTACAGGATAAATTAAAACGTTAATAAAGGTATATTCTCGATTTGTGTGTCCCCATAACGCTATTCTACAGAAAAATAAGGTCATAAGGATGGTTTTTTGTAAATAAAATCCTACTATGTTATCAGATCTCATGTGAAGCCATGCTTCTAATTCTACACTCCCTAATTATACAAAACCTAAGTTTACAATTTCTACACATTAGACAGAATATGGGGTTTGCTCGTTTCATTGCTACAAGAACTATAAGAATGGCAATGTGCAATCAATATATTTGTTACCTTACTGACGGAAGCACAATATTTTTTTCACCTTATGATTATGACAATGTGATGGTACAAAACGGCCAAGCCGCATATTTTATGCCACACTATAGAAGAAGTAGAGAAAAATACCACGTAGAAACAAAAAGAAGAAAAAAAAAGATCAAATGTACGAAATAACGTTTTCAGGGAAAAATAATCGTAATACAGGCGTAACTTTACTTAATTGTTAACCAAAGTGAAGGCCTTGAACCGAAACGGCGGCGGCGCGCCGTGATATTCGATAAATAATGCTATACTAGTGGAGTGTATACCGCGTGTTATCTGTGAGGATATTATTATTGTTATCCACAAAAAACGATGAAATTAACAATATTATTATTTTATACGCGACCCGTCACTAAAGCTTTCATTCCCCTACCAACATTATGATTCCGTCCGACTATTTCCCGTTGGGGTAGGCGCTGAATTCCACTTACTGCGATCCTGACTCACGAACTTCGGATCGCTTCCTCCACTCTCCCATCAAAGACTTTAGAGAGAGCCGGTTTAGAGTACTATTGGCATTTAAATCCTGTATTATAATACTAATTGTGTTTCCATTGGTAGGTAGTTCTTGTTCTAAGTACGCTGCTGGAAGTCCGTTCTCTATATACATAATATAAGATGTGCTACGTAGACCTACTACTTTATATTAGGTACGTATTTGAGTATTAGAACAAACCGACCAAAGTACGGACGATATTGTTATAAGCAAATGGTAGGTGGCTTATAGAAACAGGCGGCCGTAAAGATAAAGGCTTCAAAATCGGATTTTGTTTGTTTTGTTATTGTTACGTAAGTATATGAAAACGGATTAAGTGAGCAGTGATGTGCTCTTCCCAAAAGGCGCAAAAGATATGTAAAATGAGCTTTATTACCTAGCCCAATTTGTAGAATAAGTAGCTAAATGTCACATGAAAAAACAGCCAGTGTCACTACTAATATTTTTTTAAAAACATGACCATTCCCAGTAAGGGCACATCACTGTAGGAACGGAATAAACAGTTGACTGTTACCGTTCCGTAGGAATACAGGAACCATGTTTACGTAGCAAGTTACAATAAGTATAACTACTTCAATATGGGAGATTGGAAAGCGACATCTATTGCGATGTGAATAGTCGATTAACCGTCATTTTGTCTCGGGAGGTGACAAGACGACTACATTCATCGCATGATGAACTGAGTACCCACGCAAAGGCCGTTTTCCTACTATCACATGAGCGTAAGGTGACAAAATTATTTCATGATGTCACCAGCATGGGAAACTTTATTGACTGTTCATTGCCATTCTGTTATATAGTTCTCGTAGTAACGAAACGGACAAGCCCTATATTTTACCTAACATGTCGAGTTTGTAAACATTAAGTAAAATACATTGGAAATTTTTCCACTTGTTATGAATCACACTACTTACAGGAAAAGTTAAAACGTTAAATGTAGGTATGTTCTTGATTTATGTGTCCAAATAATACTATTTCCACAGAAAAATGAGGTTTTTGAAAATAACATCCTACCAATAACATTTTCATTTAAAATATAGCCAACACGAGATCATTTCGATCGCAATATCGAAAAGTTACTCATCTCATGTGGAGCCATGCTTCTAACTCTACTAGTACCTTTTGATATTGGTGATAACAATCTGGTTTATCTGGTATAATCCAAACCTGAGCTATGAGGGTTCAAAAACAGGGTTTCTTAGGGTTTCTATGGTTAGATGTAGAATTTGAACTCTATATGAGATCTGATAACTTTTTAACATTGCGATCGATATTATCTCGTATTGGCAACATTTTACATTTAATGTTTTTGTTGAGTAGTAAATACAAGTAAAGATTGCGTAGGTCTGGAAGATAGAGTGACATACAGATTAGTTTCAGTGGTTTCGATCGCAAGGGTCGGATAGTGTTTTACCACAAACTGAGTAAACAAATCACTCACACGCAATGAATCTACGTGTTTTGTGTTTGATTAAAATCCTGGAAAAACAGGTTTAGAAGTACTAAGAGCTATTAGATAGATAGTGAGAGATTGTTTTATTTAGGAGTTTTTCGTATTTCGGACTACGGAAGATATTTAAAAATGGCTGTCATTATAGTGACTAGTCCTTCCGTCAAGTTTATATTTCAAAGGGGAGTCAGATCTTGAAGCCTGTATCCAGTCAAATTATGACGAAGAGAAAATAATTAAGTATTACCCTGTACATCGCATTCAAACATGAATTCGAAAACTAATTCGAAAATCCGCTTACCTAACCTGAAGATAGACAGGTCCGGTTTTTTACAGAAGCGACTGCCTGTCTGACTTTCCCACCCGCGAAGGGAAAACCAGCGCAAGACAGGTTAGGTCACATACCTCCGAAAATGCATTTCTCGGGAATATGGGTTTCCTCACGATGTTTTTCTTTACCGCTGAGCACGTGATAATCATTTATGATCCAAACAGGAATTCGAAAACAAATTCGAAAATCATTGGTTTAGGTCCGTGCTGGGTTTCGAACTTGCGACCACACAGTGAGAGTCAAGCGTTCTTCCAATTTGTTTACCACCGCATGGAAAAACACCCTGCAATATAAACTGTCACGTTAACAGATAGTCTTACTTATACATACTTTACGTCCTTGAGTCTAATCGATCTGTTTACTACTGTACAGCTTTTGTCCTTTATACGTGTAGTTATAGGGCAAAGTCTAGAATACCGCTGTGGTCTACTTCGTCGAAGTAGTGACTCATGTGACCTAAATGGCTGGCTTATAAATATTACTGCTTCTATACTGGACTGAAAGTAATAGAAACTTTGAACACGTTGAGCTACTTGTCTTCCCGGGTTCAGCTGCATTTAGATACTTATTATCAAAATAACACTTGAAGTAAACCGTTCCAAAAAAATCTTGTTAAATACTTCCAATAAAATTTCGACATGATTTCCGAAAAGCTTCCTAAATATACGAGCATAAATTGATTTTTAATCGAATGGAATTTCGAAAGACTCCTAACTTTATTAGTCTTAAGAAAACCTTGTCTCACTCACACAAGGTCCAAAAGAAACCTCACAGAACGGAAAAGTTTTCAAGCCCAATACCAGTAATCTTTCTGAAACTGGTTTCATTAAAGACCGAATCGATCGAGTTACACGTACAATTTATAACAATACATATTATATATAATATATGGGCTAAAATTCCACCTGTCTCTACCTAAAATATATTTTTTGTCTTTAAGTTAGTAAGTGCGAGCGAGACAGACTGTCCACTCCCCCCTCCCCCTACTCCTTAGCGATTTACGGCCATTTAAACTAAAGTAAGACTCAGAGGAAGTGAGGTAAATATAGTTCTGCGCCCGATACGAATTGGTGCGGGGCTCTCCGGTTACCGTTCAAACCTGCTTATTATTCTTTATTAGGTACCCTAATCTTTGGAAACACCGATACCAACTTCCAAAATAGATTCTATTAACGATTCGAAACCGGCAGATAGTTACGAAATATTTCCGATATTAATCCGAGCATTGATAATAAGTTCAATGTCGGACGGAGTGGTGGAGACGATCGATCGACGGAACATTGACCGCTTGCGAGGCAACTTGTGCTATAAGGGTCGAACTACAGCCGATAACACGTTGATATCTAAACTGACTGGAAATGTATTCTAAGTATTAATAGACTAAAATTGTTAGTAAGGAATACACCAAGAAAGTAAACATTCAGTTAATGCAGCATTCCAAATTTCAACCAAATATTTATAAAAAAAATACAAAATGAATTAGGAATGAATGCTGAAATGGCTCTACTCAGCAAAAATAATTTAAGAAACAAACAAAACTGCATGCTCATTAGATTAGGTATCATCGCAAAGCAATCGCAATAAATACCTAACGTAAACATAACGTGGCAAGGCAAGACGACATGGCAAGACATCTTCAGAAAATAAGCATCATGAAATTTCCTTCTAGTGGCAGGATACGCATGGAACCCGACAGGTGTCACTTCCAGCAATACTTTTCTACTGTAATGTCGCCAAGACACGGAAGCACGAGATCAGGATTGCCACACAACTTGAAAGTAAATATATTGAGTCCACGTCAGCCAACTGAATGCTACACGAGTTACACGGGTAGATTTTGAAAGCTAGGTTGTGCTCTGTATAATATTGAAAAATAAGTGAAAATATAAGAAACCTTATTGCAGTTATTTCAATTTTACCTCCCCCGCTCATCATTATCATCACTTTTATAATAGGAAGGAGTATCTTAAGTCGATACGGCTAAATTCTAAAGAAATCCTTCAGAAACATTTAAAACGGGAAACTAAGTTTAAATTAAAATACGAAAATGTCTTTAAAAATGTATCAAGAATCCAAACTAGTGTAGAGGTATTTGAGAAATTCCGTGAGTGGAAACTCGGAACAAGTCGTTCCACGAATTGTCTTGACACGAATAATTTAAACAAGGTATTCATATTAAGGCACAAGTAATAAAACATGCACGAAAATTGTGCCTTTAAGTCATCTATCTACCATAGTAATGGAACACGTATAGACTATGTTTATGAAAGAACATTTCGTAATAATCGCTTGGCAAAAACACCAACTCATTATTTGATATGTAGTAATGTGTAATACAAACAAAAATAGACAAGTCCATTTGTAAGTACAAACAACCTTTTGGAGCCAGTCTATGAATATTTAACAGACATTTTACATGACGAAAACGACCAGCTCTGAAAATGCAAATACCTAATCTGTGTGAAAATATGAAAACTAGAGTGTTTATTTATGATGAAAGTAATACCAGTGATAAATAAAGGGAATAATATACTTAGAGATAATTTGAGTAATCAAGTAAATGAGAATTCTGCAAATTCGATTAAGTATATGAAGAATGTTTATTACCTACGAATTAAGTACATAGTTAAAGGAATAAAATAAGGTAGGTATTTCAAGTTTCCTCGTTTTACACAGACACTACACATTGACATTATCGTACACTCCCTTATTCAGCACTTATCGCTATCGACCCACTAGGGTCGATTAATGCTTTCAAATATTAGCCTTTCAGAGGACGCCCTGTCCCAAGGTTCGCGCCCACCCAACTGGACACCCTCAGGCTGTTGTTTTAAATGTTGTACCTCCCTATTTGTCCGGCTAAGTAGTTAATGCCATTTGCGGCAAATCTACAATAAGTCACATCAAAAAATAAGTTATCATACACGTGCATGTGTGTTTCATTTTCTGGTCTGAGTCTGACGCACAAACGATTGAAGACCAAGACCAAGGGGGTGAGGTAAACCTAGGTCAGCCGCTAGTAGAGGGGAGCGGAGAGTTGCCGTTCTATACGTAGTATTATTCCTTATCTTCGAACGCGTTTCGGGCCCGCTATTGTGATTGGCTATAACATTATTGTGACGTGCGCACTTGTTTACATTTCGAAGCAGGTCAGCATTCTTTCAGCGCATACACTGCATACTTCATCATAGATTAGCTGATGTAAACAATAATATATACCAGACTTCAGTTGACAAGGCCGGTAGTCAGTAAACAGGTTATTTTCACTTCCGGCTCTTGGCAGTATACCAGGCGCCGGTAACAATTACGAAACTGAACTTTAAAGTGTTACTAGGCGACAAATAACAGAAGGACTGCAGATATTCTGGAGCCATTCTTTTTCATTTGAACTTCGAACAGATTCAAAATCAATCGAAAGGCTAAAGCATAATTCAATGCGATTGGTCAACAACAGAATGGTGATGTTGACATTAAACATACTCCGAAAAACGGCTTCCCCTCAATTAGAATTGATATGAAGGTATGAAGCTAGCTGCACTAAAGGTAGATGGAGTAGTTTGCCTGATCTGAATGCTATTCTGGTGGATACGTGGCTTTTACTGAGTTTGACTGAACAAGCATGGCGGCTATTACCATCCCAATTGTAAGAATTTTAAACCCTCGAAGGCTCACTGGTCTGAACGTTTTCTGAGATGAATCCTCCTTTAACAGCCTTCCAAAACACTTTAGAAGCCCGAAATAAGTACTTTCCCAATGTTCATCCAACCGTAAACGGACGAGGGTGAATTACTTAATTCATTATTTCCAATTGACAAGCATCAAAAGGTTCTGTAGTAAACGCGTTAGAGGGAATCGCTTCACCAATTTCTGATCAAAAACCCACATGAGCGTTACGTTTTAAGTACCTGATAGAGGTACTACTATCTGCCGGAAAAGTCCTGAATAAGTTATCAGACAGTAATCAGTAAGTGGCGAAACAGGCCTTAAGTGTTACTATAATCATCAGCACCATCATGTTGTCCACGCTGTATTCTTCGACGCTTGAGTCGTTGTCGTTGTGGGATCTAATGTGGCGAACCAGAACTTCGACTATTAGAGCCATTGTCGATAAAAATGCGTAGGTAGCCTAAAAGCTCCAAAGCATTACATTCAGAAGTCTCTAAAAAGGTTATATTTCACTCCCACGTTAAAATATTACAGAAAATGAACCTGGTTGGATTCTTTTTATTCTCCTGTCCACTACGGTCCTGCTCTGGCTTTATCACAAAATTTATGACCGTCCGTTTTGCTGTGACGTCATTTTGCGAAGCTTGCAACTAGCTAGAGGAAAATGTTCTGGTTGAAAAATATACCGTGTTGATTTTATATCCGTTTTTATAATTTTATAACTTATACGATTGTTAAATATATTAGGTAGTAGGTATAGTGCTTGTATTTTCCTCTTCATTATCACAATTCCAAATACGCAACATAACATAGCATCACGCCCATAGATATTAGAAAGATCACGTCTGTATTCCCAAAGAGGTAGAAGGTAGGTAGAGGTGGTAAATACAAACGAATACTTATCAGTAATCTTAATGTTAGATAAATTTTGTATCAGAATTTGAAATCAAGGAACTTTTGTACGATACGTTCCTAATCAAAATAATAAGCGCATAATCCGTTACGGTGAGATGCTAGTGAAGGTTGAGGTTCTATTACACTACACGATTTCCCGGGACGATTTCAAGGTCCTGCGAAAGAAGGCAGGGATCCGATCTGGCCATACTGTAATAGCACCGCGCCACGCCCCCCGTACGTCGGGCCCGAGAAATCTTGTAGTGTAATAAAGCCTAGTTCCGTTACTTCAAGTTCAAACCCGCGTATTCATCGCAAAATAACTTTTTTAAATAATGATGCGCAGATAACATTTATGAAACAAATAAAAGAGAAGGTGCAGGTCGTGTCGTATCGGGAGGTGAAGGTTTTGGCGGGAAGAAGAGAGGAATGGCGATTACTCCACCGACAAGAGCGCTTAAGAGCTCTTAAATAGAGAGAAAGAGAGAGAGAGAGAGAGAGAGAGAGAGAGAGAGAGAGAGAGAGAGATGCGCAGATAATCCGCAATAAGTATTTACTTGTGACTTTTCAACACACTAAGTCTCATACTAAGTCCTTATATTAAAACTAACCAATAGAAGACACGTTAAGCTCTTGGTTCCGGTTACTACTTACGTAAGTACGTAGTCTTTACATGAGCCATGTTAGAGGTCTATGGCGGGTCAATAATATCCCTGATGTAAGGGTTGCTGAGGTTGCTCGTCCACTTCGCAACCCACACGTTAGAAGAAGACGACTTCCTAAGTAGTTGCTAAAACAAATAGTTATTCATGCATGACTGATCAATATCAATATCTTCATAGATCCGGAACCAAGGCTTTTTTTCCGATAATAATACATATTGAGTTTCAATACTAGATAAACAATCCTGTCACGTTGGTGATAAGATAGTCCTTAAAAGCGTGATTGATAAAATGACAACATATTTATGTATATATTTTATTAGTATTTATCTAGAACGAGCATTATATTATCTACATTTTATCAACACGTCTCATACAATAATACAACCCAACCAGGGTTGGCATGTTTTAAAAAATGGTTATTCCATTTATTATTAAGAATAAAATAACAGAAGAATAAACTGGTTAAATGAGTCCACCTATTGTAACAACTCGTCCTTTTGTTTTCTTTAATAAGTGTACAATAAAGAATAAATTATTAAAATCAATTCAGTGATTAAATCTTCATTATTCAAAAACAGAAGCGAAAGGTTGATTTCTTCAAAGTAATCAAAACGCAGATTCATATAAATAAAAAAACCCTTAATTTTGAGAACCTGAGAGATACTATTGACCGTTTATGAAGTTAGAGGCTTATCGATATTTCTTGTCAATTTGATAGATACTTGACATATCGATAGAAATTTCGTCTGTAGTGTTATCTTGGTTGACCCAGAATATTTTTATCTACTATGCCGGTACTCGGTACTGGAAAAATATGTAGTGATGGATGACCCTTAAATATCACGATTCAGCTGAGCTTACTTAGACCAAGTAACAAAGCTCAGGTGAAGTGGGTACATAACATGACCCAATCTCAAATCTCGGGACTTCTGCCATCTTCTGGCTTGACATTTATATCGTGCGCGTTACTGTTAACTAACGCTATTGGCAATGCGATAAATAGAGTAATTCTATTGGTTCGGATATCGCAACGCGAGAGATATGCATATGCTACGGGGGCTGGTTTAAAAGATAAAGTGTCTAGTCTAGCTAAGCTAGACTAGCGTACCGAAAATGGTACTCAGTTCATCTTGTGATGTATGTTGATTTTTACTACATATATCTTGCATGGATACACCTTAGGACTTTGCATAAAAAAAAAGAAATGTCGCCGCCGCGTTTCTAGAGATGTGATTACTTCCTGCCCTGCTACCAGACTAAAGATGGCAGGAGATCATACCATTTCACATTAACTTTTTTGAAAAACTAACAGTTAATCTCACTAAATGTCAAATATGTTAGTGCGACAGGGTTCTTAAGTGGATACATGATATTGCTTGTGCAAGGCATTGTACAATGTCTGTTGATGTTTGCTGTATCTATCATCATTTGTGTAAATTTGTTTATTTTATTGATTAATTGATTGATTGATGTCGATCTAAACACTATCCCACTTCGTTGATGACAAAGTCACGTCCGAGATGATAAACTACACGGAACTTTCTATTTAAATTCTAAATCTAAATGCTATATTCGTCCCCAAAACACTAATGGAGCTAGTAGTGTAGTTTAGGACGTAATTTGCTAGAAAACAAGGCAGAAAATCGATAGCCGCGATTTACTGAACCCCTTTGACCTTTAGGAGTACCTAAGTATAACCTTCAGAAACCGAATCATCAAAGGAAAATGTTCATACCTTTTGTTGACAATCAACTCGTATGGATCAAAACTGACCTACCCGGACCTATGCTTCCCTCGAAGTTACTTATTGGAATACCAATAATAACATAACATAAGCTCACGATTATATTTGCAATGAGGGAATTTCCAAGCTTCGTTCCCCAAAAACAATATAGATGGCGTTATACAACTGTAACGTCATCACCAGCCCATTAACGTCCCCACTGCTGGGGCACGGGCCTTCCCTATGGATGAATAGGGAGATCGGGCCTTAAACCACCACGCGGGTCCAGTGCGGATTGGTGGTTATTAACGACTGCTAATGCAGCCGGGACCAACGGCTTAACGTGCCTTCCGAAGCACGGAGGAGCTCTAGATGAAAACTTTTTTTTTGTGGTCACCCATCCTATGACCGGCCTTTGCGAAAGTTGCTTAACTTCAACAATCGCAGACCGAGCGTGTTAACCGCTGCGCCACCGAGCTCCTCATCAACTGTAACGTAATAATTACCTATTTCCTCACATAAGTAATTATTTAAAAAGACAATGTAATGGCAGAAGCATATTATAAAAATATTTTGCTTGATATTTGGATCAGATTATGCATATAATTATGTTGCTGCCTATATTGCTTCTCTTTATTTAGATCCTTGCTTGCTTCTCTTTATAGAAGATGTGTTATGCCTGGGTGTAAAATAAGGGTCATCATTTATACCCAAAAATAAAGATAAAAGAGGTCTATTATGTCTGTTATCACTGATATTATAAGGTTCATCATCAGCCCATTAACGTCCCCACTGCTGGAGCACGGGGATTGATGGTTATGTAACGACTGCTAATGCAGCCGGGACCAACGGCTTAACGTGCCTTCCGAAGCACGGAGGAGCTCGAGATGATTTTTTTTTTGTGGTCACCCAAAAAAAATTAAATTAAAAGAAATTATAAATATTATAAAAAATTAAATAAATATTATAAATAAAAAAAATATTATTATTATTAGGAATTGAAATTATGAGGTTAAACGAAGGAAAATATGTACAGCGCCATCTACATTTATTTTGAGGAACGTACGTCTGGAAAGTCTCTCATTGAGTTAGCCAAAGGTATACCTATCCATCGCAATACGAACTGTATAAGCACGCATCACCGATCTTTGTGTTAGACCAACATTATCTATAGGTGGTGAGCCGTATCGTGGACTAAAGTCATTTTTATAACTGTCTACCAAAATGATTACATGCTATAATGTATTGGTAAGGGTAAGGTATTCATTGGATATGAATACCAGAAAATTGAGGAGCTCGGTGGCGCAGCGGTAAACGCGCTCGGTCTGCGATAGTTGAAGTTAAGCAACTTTCGCAAAGGCCGGTAATAGGATGGGTGACCACAAACAAAAAAAAAGTTTTCATCTCGAGCTCCTCCGTGCTTCGGAAGGCACGTTAAGCCGTTGGTCCCGGCCGCATTAGCAGTGGTTAATAACAATCAATCCGCACTGGGCCCGCGTGATGGTTTAAGGCCCGATCTCCCTATCCATCCATAGGGAAGGCCCGTGCCCCAGCAGTGGGGACGTTAATGGGCTGATGATGCCCAGAAAATTTAAGAACACAATATGACGAATAATCATTTGCGTAGAGAAGAGATTTTTTCCAAATGCCAGGTAACAAAACATGAGTCGAATTTTTGCCACTCATGTATAATGTATATGACTCCATCATGCTAAAAAAAAAGACACAATCCTTTTGTCGGTTTTTACGACCTTCCCGGGAAGATAAATAGCTAATCGCATTGTACGTTTCTATTCACTTCCAATATTTATTTATTTATTTATTTATTTATTGAATAGAAGAAACGATTAATTACGTACATTATAAGACCATTACATAACATAAACAGCCTACGTATATACGTCCCACTGCTGGGCACAGGCCTCCCCTCAATCAACCGGAGGGGGTATGGAGCATACTCCACCACGCTGCTCCACTGCGGGTTGGTGGAGGTGTTTTTTTACGGCTAATAGCCGGGACCAACGGCTTAACACGCCCTCCGAAGCACGGAATCATCTTACTTTTTCGGACAAGCCTGAAAAGTCCTTACCAAACAAAGGACAGTCTCACAAAGTGATTTCGACAATGTTCCCATCGGGAATCGAACCCGGACCTCCAGATCGTGAGCCTAACGCTCTAACCACTAGACCGCGGAGGCTGTTACGACCATTACCATCCAATAAATAGCACGTAATTTTCTAATAAGCATTGCATACGGGAATAATAAGTGGAACGAACAGTTACATGGTTCGCTGTGCATACGCGCAGTAGCGTATTAAAAGGTTAATTGTTCGTCCGTTATTTCGAAATGGCAATAGCACAGTGTTATTAATAGGGCTGGCAAAAATGAAACTTGAGAACCTTTAAGAGTTTTTCAACGGCTTCCGTGGTATAGTGGTTGAGCGTTGGATTCACGATCCGGAAATTCCTGATTCGAATTGAGGTGGGAATTCCTAGTTAGGTTAAGACATTCCCGTCTGTTCAGAATCTAGGTAACTAGCAATAAGATAACAGCTTATTGTGCGCACGACCATGTAATAAGTAACCTTTGTTTGCGATAACGTGAAAATTCAGCGTCTAATGCTCATATCGATTATTTTTATGGCTTCATTGCTTGTGTTGTAGCATTGGTTCGTTTCTATAATAACAACGATATGCGCAACAAAAATGAGGAAAAATCTTAGTTTTGTCGCAGAAGTACAATCATCCGTCATCTTCGTCTATGCCTGAGTAAACCTAATCAATCACAGATAGGTATAACTCACACACGCCTAATTGGTCCTAAGATCACGGGTCATTTCTTAAAATTAACGAAAAACAATTTATTTTTTCTATTTAACTTATTTATGAATTTTATCCAAGAAAAACGTAATAATACGTCCGACATTATCACATTTTTCTATAACGTCACAGTGTGCTTTCATACGATTTCCTTAGTAAATTCGTGTTTGGACGTTTAGTAAAAAGCAACTGATTTGACTAGTTGGAAATTAGCCTATTAGAAATGACATAATCCCCAAATAGTCAGGATGATAACATGCAGATGTAAGCATTTCATGTTTTACTCCCCAGCAGTTATTTTATGACGTGATTTACTGTAGATTTGCCGCAAATGGCATTAACTACTTGGCCGGACAGATGGGGAGCGTTGAGGGCTCTCACCCGGTACAAAACTAAAGACAACAGGCCTGAGAGTGCCCAGTTGGGCGCGAACCTCGGCTCAGGGCTCTGAGAGGATTAACATTTGAAAGAATTAATGGACCTTAGGGGGCTAGGCCGCTTACTATGGGTCTCGTGAGGAGGCTCGGTGTCGCTCAGCGGGCAATGGAGAGAGCTATGCTCGGTATTTTCCTGCTCGATCGAATCAGAAATGAGGAGATCCGCAGGAGAACTAAAGTCACCGACATAGCTCGGAGAATTGCAAAGCTGAAGTGGCAGTGGGCAGGACACATAGCGAGGAGAACCGATGGCCGATGGGGCGGAAAGGTTCTGGAGTGGCGACCACGTGTCGGACGACGCTCAGTGGGTAGGCCCGCTACAAGGTGGACCGACGATCTGGTGAAGGTCGCGGGAAGCCGCTGGATGCGGGCAGCGCAGGACCGATCGTCGTGGAGATCCTTGGGGGAGGCCTATGCCCAGCAGTGGGCGTCATACGGCTGATGATGATGATGGGGGCTAGGGGGTCTATAGCGATAAGCGCCGAAAGAGGGAAATCGTTGACTACGCCGCCGGCGGGGTCGGTAGAGAAGCACGTCGAGCAGTGGTGTAGGTATGCCATCTCTGTGTGTAGCGAGCCTCAAATAGGTAATGTATTTTCTTGAACACTGATGCGTTGAATTAAAACTCACATTTCTTAAAGTAGAAAGTCAACCGTTGCATCGCATTGATTACAGAATTCGTTTCACTTAGAAAACATCACGCACATAGGGGTAAACTGACAATGATAAATATTTATAAATATTTATTATCTATCTACTTTGTCGTACTTGTATAAATATGAAACTTTACTTAAAGAACTAACACAATATAATATTAAATATTGGATATATTTTATTTATTTGTATTATTATTTTCATGTATATATATTTACAAATGTACTTATATTATAGTTTAACGTACGTATCGCATATAGGTAGTTCTTTTATTTTTTATGTTAGAACTTAGAATGCACTAACACGCTAGTACTTTTATATTTGTACAAAATGTTCCTGTACCCAAAGTTTGCCTGGAAGAAATTGCTGCATGAGCAATAAGGCCGCCTATTGTGCCTTATTTCTGTATCTTGTGTCCATTATGCTTAAATAAAGTATTTTATTTATATAATATAGATATATATAATATATTATATATAGCCGGAATTCAAAAGACAATTTGCAATTTTTAATACGAATACGAAGTTACGAAGTTCTAAGACAAATCAAATGTTAGAAAAAATATCATTAGAGTAAACTACATTACCTATTTTCCCGTTGTATATCAACTGAAGGTAACAATAGGATAATTAATAAGGAAATAAAAAGCGTATGCACGTAAATACCTATGAATAATACCTTGTAAATATTAATAAACATTTTACCACGCAGTAGGATTAAGATTTTTTTAGTTCAACATTCAATTATTTCAAAACGAACCTGAAAACAAATGGCTAACACATAAACTCACGCCTGTTTCCCATTGGGGTATGCAGAGACTAATATACCTTCGCAACGCATCATGCTCAATGAATAGCGTAATTTAATATGGCCTATTAATACCAAAATCACATCCTACCACGTTGGTGGAACAGAAAACTCGATGTGGCTACTTAGAGCATCTTACGATAGATGTACCTCTGACTACCCCATTGGGATTTAGTCGTGAGCTTATATGAGTTATATTGTCATTATACGAGTTCGGTCCTCAATCATGCAGAAAGATCAATTTATAAACGACAAGAACACGAAAACAGCTACATTTCTCATAATAAAATACTGATAATGATACACATTTCGTTACTTAGTATTATATCACGTGGCATGATGGCCGCCACGCGCTGCCAACTCCTGCGCAAGACGTTTCTTTATCTCTTTAAATATGAAAACGTGTTCGATCCACATTGTAACGATGTGTTGTTATTACGAGACATAACGTTTCTTATCTTTCTCGCCGTTTATCTTTATCGGCTTTTGTTATTAAAAAAAACTCAAAAGTCATTTTGTAACAAGTACTAAGTAGGCGTGTAGTAATGATGGATCAGGTGCTGTGCTATTTTAAAAGATTATAGTAATTTTACAGATAAACACCTATTCTGCGTGTATTATGTATTAATCACTACATAGTATAAAACAAAGTCGCTTTTTCTGTCCCTATATCCCTATGTACGCTTAAATCTTTGAAACTACGCAACGGATTTTGATGAGATTTTTTTTAATAGATAGAGTGATTCAAGAGGAAGGTTTATATGTATAATAACATCGATTAAATAGTGGAGAGAGAAATATAACAACTGTTATATTTGAGGTTTTTAATGTGATGTAGTAAATAATTTCATATTTTTTTTCAGCCATGCACCCGAGCGAAGCCGGGGCGGGTCGCTAGTTAAATATTTATCTTCTAAAATCCGTTAACCTAAATCCTTACCTTACTGGTGAGGAATAAGTTTCACGGGTAATGTAAGCAAGAAAGATGCTCCGTTCACCTCTGGTTGAATGAGAGTGGCGGCCCTAAGGCGCGGTGAGAGGTGTGTGACTGTAATGGGGGTTGGCAAAATCAACAAGACTTATCCACACTGGCCAGCAATCCCGTATCTAGAGGGGAGCAACTGGGTTAGGCACACCCGCCCTGGACATCATGGAAGTTTCTGGGCCGCGTAATGATCCGTTTCACATAGCGACTAGCACGAGGCTGATAACTATTGCCAACAAGAGCGCCCCAGGCTAGAACCCAATAAATCTGATACAGACGCCGATGAGGTGCCTAGTATAAATTATATTTAACGTCTAGCACAAGTTGCAAAATCGCAATTTTATCTTACCAAAGAAAAAAATTGTATTTTAAGACGCTGAGGGGCGCCACCTTTAGGTTTCGTACCATCTAAATACAGGATGTTAGTGACATCGTAACGAATACTCATGGGGATGATTCAGACCATGATTCTGCTGAATTAATATAAAGTGGAATTTTCCGTCGCAAAATTCATTGTTTTTTTTTATTATTTTCTATTGCGATGAAAAACTCAGAATCATGGCCTGAATCATCCCTCAAAGTTTTCGTTACGATGTTACTAACACCCTGTAAGTATTTTGTTAGGGCCGCCACTGGAATGACGGAAGGCATTATGCCCAATAGTAGGCCGTATAGGTATGTTATGTAAGGTAAGCAGACAACAGAGTAAAGGGATAACAGCTGGTTTAGACAATAATACAAATAAATACCTATACATCTTCTTACTAAAACGTGACAGGGTCACATCGTGCGCGACCTTTGCTTGAAATGGCTTTACAGTAGTTAAAAGTCTTGTTAGAATACGTTGGTAACTTACGGTCACGAGCATTAATATGTATACACTATGGTACCATGTCACATTAACTTTTTTGACAAATTGAACTGTAAGTCTCACTAAATGTCAAATATGTTAGTGCGACAGAGTCCTAAAGTGGGTACATTATACTGTACATTGGTTGGTTTTACACCTAAACTCCAAAATTGACTGTAACAACTTTTTAGGTGTGTCTATCTCAGAATTCACAGGCCTTTTATGTAACCTAGTCATTATGTAGGTAATCTAGCAGCGTAGTTTATGGTATAACGCGAATTTCATCGCCACGACCGACGGAAATTCGTCAACCTTGTTGTTTCTTGTGGACGAAAGTAAACATTACATACTATATACTATAAACAGCTGTATACGTCCCACAGGGCACAGACTTCCCCATAATCAACTAACCTTACTTAATACTAAGAAAAAATCCGAAAGAGTGCATTCGGCTGCTTTGGGCGTACGGTAAAAACCCGCGCGGGTCAGACCAACTTAATTATGCTGGATAATTATACAAACTTGTTAATTGCCCAGTGTGCCTAAGTTGACCCGCGCTAGTTTTAGCGTACCTAGGTACCTACGCGTTAGGTTTAAATTATTTTCAAGCGCCTTATTGAAAAAATACATTCTGTTGTGATTTTCTTCAACAAAACCTCACTTTCATTCGATTAATTTATTTACACGACCTCCGTGGTCCCGTGGTTGAGCGTTGGGCTCACGATCCGGAGGTCCTGGGTTCGATTCTCGGTGGGGACATAACACAAAAAAATATTTTGTGATCCCTAGTTTGGTTAGGACATTCAGGCTGATCACCTGATTGTCCGAAAGTAAGATGATCCGTGGTTCGGAAGGCACGTTAAGCCGTTGGTCCCGGTTACTACTTACTGATGTACCTAAGTAAGTAGTCGTTACATGAGCCATGTCAGGGGCCATTGGCGGCTCAATAGTAACCCTGACACCAGGGTTGATGAGGTTGGTACTCCACCTCACAACCCACAAATGTTTACCTTGATTGAAACTAGCTTGTCTATTGCGAGAATTTGTTAACAAAAACACATCCTCAAATTATTTTTCAAAAAGGCGCTTGGAATAAAACTAAACTTTACGCGTAGCGGGTCAACTTAAGTACACTACCTACGTGGTTTTCACAAGGCTAAGTTATCTAAACAAATTACTGGTCACAACTCAACACACCCAGTAGAATTCAAGGGCAAGGTGATATCAGATCGATCGGCTATTCCGAGTGAATTATGTCAGAATGCATTCTGTTAAGTGACAATGCCAAGTTGAATGTTTGTTTTATAAAACAAGAATATTGTTCCCATAATACTTATCTTCTAAAATGTAAATGGAATAACATTATAATGGAATTTTCTACGTCGTCATAATCACATGATGAGGTGCAGTTTTTACTAACAGAGTTGGGTCGGCCTTTATAGACGGCGATACGGCTCACTACCTATCACGTTGGTCTAACAGAAGGCTCGGGTGAGGTGTGGGTACTCGTACTTCGTTCATTTTGCGATGGATGTATCTCTGACTATCCCAATTGGGATACATCGTGAGCTTATGTCATAAACACAATAGTCGCTGGATGGCGACGGACATACCTAGGTTACCTAGCTACTTCTTTCTTCATATAATTCCTGCGTTCTTCTTATTCTCTAGACTATTCTTACATTAACACGCGATGCTTTTGTGATTGATGAGTTGGTGACAAGGTACCTAAGCTCTACATCGCATCGATCTAAATGTAACCAATTAAATTGTCATCGGTTAACGGTCCGAACCAATGGGGCTATACTGGAGTATCTTTCTCGTATGACCGTTATAGACGGCGGTACGGCTCACAATCTATCATGTTGGTCTAACAGAAAGCTCAGTGAGGTGTGGGGACTAATTTATCTACTTGTACCTCCAATTGGGATATAGTCCTGAGCTAATGTTATGACCACTTTTTTTTTGACTTATTGTAGATTTGCCGCAGATGGCATTAACTACTTGGCCGGACAAATGGGGAGCGCTGAAGGCTCTCACCCGGTACAACGTTTAAGACAACAGGCCTGAGGATGCCCAGTTGGGCGCGAACCTCGGCTCAGGGCGTCGTCTGAGAGGAAAAATATTTGAAAGATAGCGATAAGCGCTGAATGAGGGAAATCGTCGACCACGCCGGCGATTATGACCACTAAATCCGTTAATTAGTGGGCAACATCACGAGTACACTTTATAGGGGTTGTGCTGAACATACAGTCCACTTTATAGGGGCTGTGTGGATACAGAAGACACTGTCCCCAATTGTAATCTTGGAATGCACGGGAATAATAGCACAACGAGCACAACCGAATCCTCAAACGGGGTCGCTCCCCGAAGCCTGTGAAAACCCCAGGAGGCTTCCGAGTTTCTGTTAGGAGTCTGTAAGGTTGGCTTACCTACATAACGATAGCATAATGGACCTTAAGAGTCTAAATGTGGAAAATAGAGCAGCCTAACATGACCACTAACAGTAGAAGTGTAGAATTGGATCTTTATCTATCTTCGGAAGCTACTTATTGGTGGTAATTTTGTGGTTCTGCCAACTCTAATAGGGAATTATAGGCGTGAATTTAAGATGTATGGGTGGTATTGATCTGTTATTTTGTAACATCATCTGTCTCTGTTTAAAGTGTTATGTTTAAGTGTAAGTTGATGAAATGTTTTGTTTAGAAGAACACGAATAAAATAATAGTATTTTTTCCGTTATATTCTGATAGGAGTTACAATATGGCGGAGAATTAAAATGAAACTTAAGTCTATATCTGCTAGCTCTCCATTAAGTAATTAATAGCTAATTACTAGAGATACAGTAGGAGAGAGATTGAAAGAGCACGAATAATAAGATATATCCTAGGCCAATCCTAATCCGATTACGAAATGCATAAAGCTGTAAAGTACAACGACGTAAATTCAGGGACTCGAAGCAAAATTTGGAAAACAAAAGAATATAGGTGGTTTTTAATGTTTTTATTGCATAATCTTAATGTTATCCCGTCAAAAAGAAAACACTTAACAATTTTTTCCCAAAGAATAGTGAAAGCAGATATTTCTAAGCATTACAAGTATGTTGTTGCTATTGCCCTAACCTTGACAGTCACGCTGTACAGGCCACGTGAACTAAAATTATACCACTTTTGTGCCCATTCTTAGAACATTCCTACTCGTATCATTGGTTACACCATTTACATTAATCTTAAATATAATTTTATTTCACAAAACGGCCAATAAAGTTAAAATAGAAAAGAAACATAATCTCGCAGTGCTTTTTCGATTGCCAGATTAATACTGATAATAAAAAATATTATAAATTAAACTTGCACCAAAACATTTGAAAAATATTGTCTCTCGTTGTTAGACACGTTGATATGCCAATGTTGGGATTAGAAATATATATTGGTATCTTTTAAACACCACTCTTTACAATCGACAAAGCAGAACATCACTACAATTACTTTTCTATATTAAGACGCAGTCTATACAATAATTTTATGAGATTTTAAGAAAATATATTCACAAAAACTCACAAATTAAAATAATATTTTTTTCCCCACATAAACACAAAAATAAAGCAATTTGGATTTCCAACTTTACGACTTTAATATTACAATGTACTTTTCAAGATAGAGCTCAGCTTTGAAATATACATCACAAATCTTTTTTTTTACATTTTCTTTCTCATAAAATCTTTACACATATGAACACTTACAACAATTTAGAATATACTTTCAATTAATTCATATTTTAACATCTAATGCAGACCACAGAACTAGTTAAATGATACAATGAATGATTCGAAAAATAAATAACATAGCTAAATAAACAGGAATATCTGATGGAATGTTGTACAGAAACTAGTGTCACTTGAAGAGCCTATCATCCATTAGACCATGGCTTTACTGTAATATTAATAAAAAAATAAAGAATAACCTTCAAAAACAACACTGAGATTCAGCAATACAATTGGAATATTATGAAGATACAAATAGTTCTTTGATTAATGTACATGGCAACTAGAAATGATGACGTGCTGTAGCTTACTAGAGCATGAAACCTATCTTGCACAATGATTCCAACACATGCAGTCGACGAAGCCTTGCGGAAGAACAATAAAGACAAATGTTGGAACTTGGAAGAACTATGGAATCCAGGAAAATTTGTGGTCCAGCCTAAACTCTAACTTTCCTAACATTGGTCTTAACATTAGTGCAAGGAGTGTAGGCAAAAATAATTTAAGTACATACAATATACCAAAAAATAAGCTCGTAAGTATTGTAAAAGTAAAAATTGATGTAAAACTTGCATAGAAAAGGTGTTATCTATCTATGTGTACTAGAAAGGGAATTTTAAAATAATGTGCAAGATTACAGTGCAATATTGTGTAAGAAACCAACAAAATGGACCTACCTTACAGTCTATCATCCTAAGTTAAGTAAATTATAACAAAACAAAATATATTCCCCAAAAAATACCCAATAGATGTAGCCCATTATCATTAACTTAATTCCTCCAAAGATTGTTATCCTTATCAGCCTCATTAGGTTTTGTTTTAATTAGATAGGTGTATGCAATTATAACCAAACTGGTAATTTACTTTATAAAAACATGTTAAAATTAAAAGATTTAAAAAATATACAATGAAGCTATTGAATGTTCATATCTACTTAAATTTATCTATGGTCTACTATCACATTTGGTTCAGGGAGGGGCTAGAATGCGATTGATGAGGGAGGCATACTGCATTCTCCAACTGTGACTCGGTATGAGGCCAGTTCACTGATGCCGTGATAGTGCACGAAAGCTGCTACAATCACAAGCACATGGAAAATTTGATGAGACTGGAACCAGATGTCACACTTTCCTGGGAACCATCTTTCAGGGACCCTCAGAGCATAGAACATAGCACCCAAAATGTACAACAAACCCATCAGAACTAACCAGCCTAGTGAAGCCTTACTTACTTGACTGAACCAACCTTCTGTGACACCATAATGGATGGCAGGTACAATGCCTGACAGCCCGAAACCCATGAACACTCCCGCTCGAAGAGGTCGTAGTCGAGGCTCCGAAAATCTGTCCCAAAGGGACACTATTATAGACAATATTCCTAAGACAACCACTACTGATAAATAAATGATTTTCGGCCGGTAGTGGCAGTAGAAACTGTAATACAACCATGGAACAAATGAGCCCATGATGAGCAGAGCAATTCCACAGTAATCCAGCTTAGAAAATAGCTTTCCAACCATCTCCGAGTGGCAGTATAGGGTGTGATAAGCAAATGAAAAACCAAGACACACAATTGCGCCCACAAAGAATACACCAAAGATCATTTTCTCCTGCATTTGTATCTCTATTGAGGGGCGGGACAGGAAGTAGATAGCTACTCCAATAAATGCTACGCAGCCAAGCAAATGGGTCCAGATGTTGCCTGTTTCAGTATGAATTCGGAAAATTGAAGCGAAACACGCGCTGAACGAAGGCAGAGGTGGTCTGTGGCCCTTGTGTAGGTAGTCATTATCCTGCAGCCAGCGGGGCAGATGTCTGAAGTGACATACATTCCATGAGGCTTCCCACACTTTGCGGACGAATTCCTCAGCTTGTTCCGCGGCATTGTGGGCGAGAGCTCCAAGATCGATCTCGTCTGAAAGCACTCCTGCTTTGAGGACTTCAGCCATCTCTGCATCTAGGAGATGCTGATCTTCTGGCGTGGAGGGCAGCGGGCAGCCCTCCTCCTCCTCGGCGAGCACCTCGTCCAGCTCGTCCATCTGAGAAGCCAGGCTCTCTCCGTCGGGGTCCCATCCTTGCCGTCGACGCAGTCCATCCGATGACACACTGTGCGACCCCGTGTCGGAGTCCACTTCCCACATGATGGTGGCCGTCAAACTACACTCGAGCAGACACCAATCATCTACGCACCACCGTAGCGGTGCATGAACAGTTATTCACGGAAAATAGAAATCCAGTTACGTCACGGCAAGACACGACGCACGCAATATCTTTTGTTCTTATACCTCCACTTTTACAAACGCGCAGTGTTAGATTTATGGATGAATTGATGTCACTAGAATTTTTAGTTGATTATTGCAAGACAAAGGTTACGTATTAATGCACTGAACGGTCAATTAAAACAGCTGCTAAAAACGGACTGACGGGCATCCGCCGTCCATTCACCATTTTCCAAATCTATTTGTCTCACTCTTGCGTTCCATTTCATCCACGGCAACTGGCATTTTGTCAACTGATTAGGGTTGTGCACTTATGTATCAAACTTGTAGGTATATTAGATAAAAAATGGTAAAAGTAAAAAAATACAAAATAATAAAGAGTTCAAAAGAAAACGCTATAAAGTACAGGACAACGAAGGAACGTTTAATACCCAACGACGGGTACCTATGAGAAGCATGTGATTAAACGGTCGTCTATTTGTCTCTCATGAGTAGCAAAAACGTATTTTAGTTATTTCCTGTCACCTTATTTGTACTAAGTAGGACATCTCTACGAGTATAAAAGAAAGCAATCTGATTGGACAAAAGAACATTACGTCAATAATCCAACCAATTGACACATCTTTCAGGGTATATAACCTAAAATAAAAAAATATCGCAATTTCTGTAATGAGAGCAGTCAATATGATGTTGAACAAAACAATGTAAATTTACTTACTTTTTGAACATATTGCAGTTTTGAAAATACACTAATCTCTAAAGCTTTCAATTGAAATACACACACACCGGACAAATTACACACTATACATTGATTCTGTCAAATGTCAAGTTATGCTAAATTTAAACCAATCAAGTTTAATCCAGCAATTATACTTGAATATGATTGGTGGAAATTGAAGCCACAGTTCCAAGTTCGGCAACATAAAGGAATTACACGTCACTTAATGCGTTTGTATTGCTCGAAATTCGATCTCAAAAAAGTTTTCGAAAAGCGCAATTCACTCCATAGCTGTCCCTTTTTTGTGAAACACCTGTTGCAAAATTCGTTTCATATGAAACATAATTTGGCAAATTTCAAAACCACATGTACTTGCTATCAAAATTGTGAACAAAACTTTGAAAAATAGATGTGTTAAGTAACCGAGTAAATAATGGCCAACTTGCTGGAAGTGTTAGTGACGTGCGATTCGAACAATACATTATGGAGCTGCAGTGTTTGGGATCCTCATACGGGCACCAGTTTGATGTCTTACAAAGGCGGCGGAACTGCACAATCAAAAACCCTCTCCTTCATAGGTAGTGATTATTTGGCGGCAGTTGAGAAGACAAAGCCAGTATTACACGTTTGGCCTTTGAATTCACAGCAAACTGTACAAGGAATGAGGTTCATTCTGCCAGGGAAAGCAAGTGCTTTTGCATTTACTCAAGATGGATCGTTCTGTGTAGCTGGCATTGACGAGAAAATTTATTTATGGCAAGTGAGTTCGGGGAGCCTTTTGACCATCTTAAATCGTCATTATCAAAAAGTGGTCATGTTAAAATTCACCCCAGACGGAAAGTACTTTATCTCCGCTGCTGAAGATGGTATGGTCATGGTTTGGTCACTGACCACTATTGCTGCTCATCCAGAAGTAGAACTAGTGACTCAGCAAACAGCTGGTCAACATGACCCTGTATACATGTTCTCAGACCATTCCCTACCTGTAACTGACTTGTGTGTTAGTAAAACAGGAATACATGGCCGTCTGTGCACTGTGTCTAGTGATAGAACCTTCAAAATCTACGACTTAGCTACTGGGACATTACTTTTGAATGTAGTCTTTGATGCACCACTGTCTTCAGTCACTATGGATGTGTTAGAATTAAACTGTTTTATAGGAACCACTGAAGGAAAAATACATCAATTGAATCTGACAAATGCTCCTAGAAACCGTGATGTTGTATATGCCGATGCTGAAAAAAATTGCCCCACATTTAAATCACACACAAAAGCTGTGACATGTCTATCAGTATCACTTGATGGAGAAACATTGATGTCAGGATCAAATGATGATCAAATTATTCTGTGGCACATAAGAAGTAAGCAACCAACAAGGATTATTCAACACAAGGGTCCTATAACTAACGCTTTCTTCAGTGTTAACTACCCAGCGATTTATAAACTTCAGTTTTCCCCAAACATTGTTTTACATAGTCTGGACAGATCAATGGAAAAAGAAGGTGATGAGGTGCCTGAACTTGAAATACTTACTAATAAAAATATAGAATTTTGGCCTAAACAATTTGAAACTGAATCAGACTCAAACACATGTATGCCATCAGAACAAAAGCATGATGATAAAATGCTACAAGAGATGGAGAAACTAAAAAAGATAAATGCAAATCTGTACGCTTTATCTATAGAAAGAGCATTGAATTTTCCATTGATTAATACAGGTAGTAATAAGAAACGCAAGGAGAAGAAATAAATAATTTTGTAACTTTGTTTTGTATTTTTATTTAGATAGCCCCTTTGTTTGAAATTTTAGTTTTTTTTATTATTAAATGTACACAGCTTCAGGCTCTGATTAAAAATGTAGAAACAAGTTCAATAAACTGTACTTGTACCAGAAATAAATATTTGAAAGTAGGCAAAATATTTTTACTAAAGTTAGACAATAATGTGCAAGAAGCAAGAACTCATTCATAACATAATGAGATCTGAGAGAATCATAATATAATAAGCACATGGCTGATTATGATAATACTACTGCTTATAAGAGCGAAGGGACGAAAAAGGAGAAATAGTCATTTTGTATGTATGGAATGTTACCCGAAAAATTATTATTATGATCTAAACAAATACAAAATACAAATGTAAAAATTCATTGATAATAAATCGATATAAAATAAAATCGATTTTCGTCCTAAAATTCTGAAGAGCGGTGGTGTAGTAAATGTTTTTTTTTTTATTCATAGAGCATAGACAAAATGATTTATTTTATGATCTGTGCTGGAATCTCAAACTGTCAAAACGTCATCCATCCTTTTGATCAACGCATTTCAATTTCTTTCTGTTGCAAATACAGCCGTTTTTCTTATACAGCTACATTTATTTACCATAAAATGTGGTGAATATGGTTTCTGTGTGAAATAATAAAGTTCCGAATATGTTTTTATGACATCCTACACCTATAAGGTAAGTAACAGGAGGTTATTGTAGGGCGAGCTGTAAAAATAAACTTTTGCGTCACAAAACATTTATATTTTGTTTACTATTTTCAGTTCGATGCGATATGTCGAAGGCTGTGGCTATACCTGAACGTGGTAAGGCAGTCGGGGGGACGATAAAGGAGGAGATTTATATATCTCCAACTGAGAAGAAAGATGGGGCGATGGGATTATTTAGTAGGTTCTTACGTTTCGACTCGATCGGGAAGAGAACCAGCGCGCCCGAGAGTCCTACGTCTACAGAGCCACCTACGACTTACTATGGAGTGTACATTCCTTGTGAAATCAAGAAAGGGCCAGATGAAGGTATGTGTGTCAGGAAAGTTCGTTAGTTCATAGCCCTGTCGCGTGTCATGCTTTCTACTGTTTACATGCTGCCCGCTTATCTATTTTATCTACAAGACAGTTTTATTTATATATGCAGCTAAGTACAACTGATATTATATGTAGGTCAACGATTATTGCTTAAAAGTATTATTGAAACTTAAATATTTACGTTAAACCTTATAATTTATTAATTTTTGAACTTAAACCTCATAAAGATAGTGAAGTAAATAGTTATTTATATAATGTCATTAAAAAACAGCTTTGTGGAATATTTCAAGGATTTTCATTATTTACTAGTATTTGTGTCTTACCCAATGACACAGTGCACCTTCTATTGTATGTTGATTAGTTTGCCAATAAGTTATGTCACATAAGTCAGAATTTTAATGTAAACTGCATAATGACACCTAGGGTAACCAAAGAATTAGTAAATATTGCGTTTAATTGTGTAATGATAAATATATAATACATTAACACTATATACGTCCCCCTGCTGGGCACAGGCCTCCCCTCTATCAACCAGAGGGGGTATGGAGCATACTCCACCAAATGCAAAAAAAATTATCTTGTATTAATTTAATCAGTTCTGCATATCTTTCTTACAATACCCAGTTTTCCAGACACAATAGTTAAACAAAGTTATTATTAAAATGATTGGTTAAGCTTCTCCCCTTATTTATTATACAATTTATTAGATATTAATCAATCATACAAGTATATAGATAAACTCATGCCTATTTCCCACTGGTGGAGTAAGCAGAGACTTTGGAATTGATTCATTCTTATATTACGCAAGTTGCTAGAGTATGCAGACTGATTAATGTTACTAAATCTAAGAAGCGCTGACCCTGTTTATCAATATAATAATAATATAGCATTTCATTGCACACACAATCGCATTTACATCATTATCTTCACTACGTTTAAAAATATTGTGATGGAGGAGCCTATGTAAACCTTTTTTTTAGATCAAATAGTTGTTTTAAGACCTGAAATATCTGATTGATGGTTTTAGTTTGTGTCACATTAAATGAAATTCTTCTGCACACTCCAATGCCGGCAATGCCACACGCAATATTCTTGTTTTAAGTCACTATCATTTCTTATTAATTATCACAGTAGACTGAAAATATTTATTATTTATTTATTAAGGTACATACAACATTACAGTATGACCCAATGTGCTGTATGATGAGAAAACAATAATACAAACTAATACAACAAAAATAAACATTGAATGAAAAAAAAAAGATTTTTTTTATTTTTTTTATTTTATTTTTTAAACAAAAAGATAAATAAGACTAACAAATAAATAAATAGAGAGTGGAACAAGTGAAAGTGGTATGTCAGGGTCGTAGTAAGTGGTCCGTAGAAATTCCGTAGTCTCTAGCTACACTACATCTACATCTTATGTATATTATGTATGTAATTATCACTGTATTTTTTCTCCTAGCCTATTGCTTAGAGAACGTCTCCCCTCTGCTTCCATCTCTTTCTGTCCTGAGCATTCTGTCTCCACAGTAATTTATTACCATTATATTTAGTTACATTTAAATCAATTTTCTGACCAACAGAAGCTCTCCACGTGTACAAAAACAAGTCGGAAGCTTTGGAGCTGGTGCGGCGGTACAAATCTGCACGGTTCAAAGCGTTCCAGAGTCGGCAGGACGCCGTTTCCTTCGCGCTGCGTGGTGCTGAGCCGGTGGATACTGTTGATGGCAACGATAACTGTAAGTGTTGCTTATGACTGTAAGTGTTGGCTATGACTGTAATCGTAAGGCTATCCGGTACCGGATTTGCACCAATGAGTTATTATTATCGTAAGTGCTGTGTTCACTAACACAGTTGGCTCAACCAGTATAGATGGCGATACGGCTCACCATTTATCACATTAATCTAACAGATATCTTAGTGAGGTGTGGGTGCCTAATTAGTTCATCTTGCGATGGGCGTACCTCTACCCCTGAGGACTATCCCAACTGGGATATAGTATGTTATGTTATGCGTTCTTGGTATTTTTGGTTCTTTAATGTCTAGGTAGTTTTCATTACTTGCTTCCTTTGTTAGAGTATCAAAAATGTGTTTTATTTATTTATTTATTTATTTATTTTTTTATGTTTTCAAATGTAATGTAAGTTTTTGAGGTTCTTGCCCTTTCTTATCACCGTGTTTTTGCTTGTCATATACGTTGAAAAACATAGACTTCTGAAATGTATATCAAATGCCATTTTAATTTGATAATGGTGCTAATTCCTGTAAATACCATCTAATTTTATTTTAGGTTATATCTGTCATTTTCTTATCCGCCGAAAAGGAAAGGGACGGGTAATCGACAAGCATAAAATTTATGGAACACACGTCAATTTTAAGCACAAATCTAAAACAACCGTCTAAAAATTCGCCCGGGTTATTCATTTATTTACTCATTCTTCCTAAAATTAATTCCTAAAATCATCCGTCCCTTTCCTTTTCGGCGGATAAGAAAATGACAGGTATAACTTAAAGTAAAATTAAGAGATGTCTGCAGGAATCGGGGCCATTCTTTATGTAAAACAAAAAAGTTGTAAGTACCCATTGATGTGGCATTTACTTTAATGAAGCAAACAACTTTTGAGCTAGAAAAGCAAACCTGTTACTTAACTTGAGTTGAGTAAAATAAAAACAAGGTCATTACTCAGTATGTTGATGTTGAGTATGTTGAGCTTCAAACATTAGCTAATGGTCTGAGTAAGTTATGTACATTCCATATAAATATTATCATAATTAGCAAGACAAAGGAAACTAAACATGTCAAGCCCTTAGGTAAGATAAAAGAGTTTATGTTTGTTTATAGTTTTATACTTAACAACATGAGAGTATATTTTCTTGACACCCTCTTTGGTGAGATGGCAACTTGACCACGAAAAATTAAGAGATTCCGTGTTCGATTCCCGGTGGGATCAATTTAGGAAACAAGCTTGACGTGTGTATAGGCTTTAATGTTATATTTTATTAGTGTAATACAGGAGTCTACTTACTGTGTTATTTTTAGGCCTTTAAAGGCTATTTAAATGTATAAAATTACTATTATTTATTTATTACAAATAAATACAGTACTTCATACAATTTTTCACAATAAAATAATATTAATAATAATAAATAAATATTAACTAAATGTTAATTTATTTTTATTCTATATTTAAGAAGACTTTAATAGGCTTTGAATTTTTCGGATTCTTCTAGAATGCTGCTTAAACAATTTAGAATCTGCTAGTTTCATTTAATTACTATAATCATGTCTGAATCGTATAATCATCTAATCAGCTACTTTAGATTTGCATTACATTATCATTGTATTAAGTGAAAACAAGATAGTTGGAAATAGGTAATCATTTATTAATTATCAATGGTAATGATTGTATACCAATCCAGCACAGGCTTAAACCAATGATAGTCGAATTTGTTTTCGAATTCATGTTTGGATCATAAATGATTATCACATGATCAGTGATGAAGGAAAACATCGTGAGGAAACCCACAATCCCAAGATATATCTCGGGTATACAATACATATAAGTAGGTATACAATATATTGTATACACCCACATATACCCACATATTGTATTGTATTGTACCCACGAAAATTAGGCAGAAAACCGCGTTTCAAAGGTTCTGTATCAATTTCATGCAAAACTGGATATGTTTCTATTTTATTGGGGGACTATATGTGACACGACTTTCAGCCTATTGTGCGGCGGTAGAAACAATGGCTTTGATGCCTCACTTGTAGCTAAATATGCGTCTCTTTCTTCCGCGTATTGTAAGTGAAGGACAGCACTAATTCAAGAGCTGTCAAAGTAAAATTAGGTTTAGTGTACGCTGAAATAGTCTCCATTGTAAACAAATCTCGGACGTCAATTTTATGAGTATGCCAACATAAGAAAGAATGTGTGCTACTTTCGTCAAAGCGACATATAACAGTTATATCGATCGTAGAAAATAGCATTGGCGTGCCAGCTAGTATAAAACAACGCAGTATAACTAATTACCTATCAATAGTACAGGAGGTACTACATACAGGATGCGTCATAGTGAATTAATGCAGCTGTTTATAGGCGCGTCCTTGATAGTGACGTACGAATGGTTCGATGATCGATGATACAATCTAATAGACGCCTAATGTATGGAATGGGGGTGTTGTTTTCTGATTGGCTCACTCAAATTGGGTCGTGTATTAGGTTCAGGATTAATTATGAAATTCTGATTACTAAATAAACACAGATCTAAAACTAACGAAACACATTTTCTATATGAATTTTAATCAATAAAAACGTAATATAAATTTCATGTTTTGACGTTTAGTAAACTGTAACTGCCTATTCTAAGAACATGTCGGCCTTGGTGGACCAGCGGTTTGAGCGTTGGGCTCACGATCCGTAGGTCCCGGGTTCAAATCCCGTTAGGGACATATCACGAAAATCACTTTGTGATCCCTAGTTTGGTTAGGACGTTACAGGCTGAGCACCTGAATGTCCGAAAATAAGATGATCCGTGCTTCGGAAGGCATGTTAAGCTCTTGGTCTCGGTTACTAACTGATGTAAGTTAGTAGTCGTTACGTGAGCCATGTCCTTTGGCGGCTCAATAGTAAAAAGACCCGGTATTTTGGGAAAATTGCCCATGTATCGCGGCTACTTCCGTGACCTTTCGACGTGTACTCTTCTTCTTCTATCGTGTGGGTTTTGAGGTGGATTACCAACCCCATCAACCCTGGTGTCAGGGTTATTTGAAGCGCCATAGGCCCCTGACATGACTCGTGTAACGACTACGTACTACGTAAAATACCGGGTAGATTAATCTTAGTCGCGACTGGTCGATCGTTCCATCATCATCTCCGTAGCATTATCCAGTTGTTCACAGGGACTGGTTGAGCGGGATTCTAATATGTTGACAGAATTCAATCGTCTTTTATTAGGAGTCTAGAGCTTGTATAGTCGATGTTCGATGGAATCTAGCACGAATACATCTGTCCATTAGGCTTGTTTTTTAAATAATTGCTTACCTACATTAGGTAAACATGAAGCCCTTTTATTATTTTCTCGGTAATCGAAATGTAATACCAGTTATTACTTAATTGGTGTGGTGGCGCGCCTTTTAATTTACTTTTACATTTGTTTATCATATTTTCTTTATTGTCGAAATCACTTTGTGAGACTGTCCTTTGTTTGGTAAGAACGTTAAGCCGTGGGTCCCGCCTATTAGCCGTAAAAATACCTCCACCAACCCGCAATGGAGCAGCGTGGTGGAGTATGCTCCATACCCCCTCCGGTTGATTGAGGGGAGGCCTGTGCCCAGCAGTGGGACGTATATAGGCTATTTATGTTATGAATGTTATCATACTTAGTAGAACTTTATGATATAACACACACAACATAAGGTCACGCTTACTTCCCAATCGGGGTAATCCAGGTACATCCACCGCAATATGAACTAAATATCCACGTTTTGCCGAGCTTTCAATCGGGTAGTTTCCTAGGTCAAAGATAAATTATGAAATTGTGATTACTAAAGTCTAAAGGTATCAAAATCGTTTTCTTTTTTCTATTTAACTTACTTATGAACTTTAATAAAGAAAAATGTAATAATAAGTGCGTCATTTTGTCACGTTTTTCTATGACGTCACAGGTTGCGTTTTCGTACAAATTCCATAGTAATTTCGTGTTTTGACGTTTAGTAAAAAGTAACTGATTTTACTAGTTGGAAACTACCCTATTAGACCAACGTGGTGTAAGTGGTGGTGTAGGAGAGCCGTATTCTCTAAGCTCGACCTTTATTAGATAATGGTCCAACAATTGTTAAGTCCATTGCGTGAACATTTTTTAATAATATTTAAATATATGTGGATTTTTTTTTCGTACGTTTAATAAAAAAATAGTATATGCCTATATAATTATATATACATGTAAGAGTTTATTCTATTTATACTTAACATGACTAAACTCTTCAAATGTATTTTTTTAATTGCATAAATTTTTCGCTAGAAAGAAAATAGGCTGTATTTTTTTTCTTCAAAAACTCAAAATGACCCCAAAAAGTCTTGTCAGAAGTGGGATTCGAACCCACGCCCACAGAAGTGGACTGCGACCTGAACGCAGCGCCTTAGACCGCTCGGCCATCCTGACTTGTAGACTGGTGCTGAAATTACGAACTACAACACATTACAATAATTTTGTTTAAAAAACACCGCACTACAGTCCACACTATAAGAATACATTATGTATGATAGATAAAACTTATCAAAGGTCATTATACTATTTTATATTTCGGAAGGTGATGAATGTCGTAAGATAGAAAACGGCGCGAACAGTTTTATCTGGTATTATTATACTTGTGTAGGTATGTACCTACGTATATATTTCAACCGTCATGATCAATACATACAGTCACGCCCGTATTACAGGGTGAACAGAGCCAAAAGTACCGGTCCCGGGTTTAAATCCCGGTGGGGACATATCAGAAAAATAAGTGTGTGATCCATAGTTCGTTTAGGACATTACAGGCTGAACACCTGTCCATGATCTGTGCTTCGGAAGGCACATTAAGCCGTTGGTCCCGGTTACTAGTTACTGATGTAAGTACGTAGTCGTTACATGAGTCATGGGTCTTTGGCGACTCAATAATAACTCTTGACACCAGGGATGATACTGTTGGTAATTCACCTCACAACTACACGATATAATAATATGACACACGATGTCGAATTTATGATTATCACGTGCTCAGCGGTGAAGGAAAACATCGTGAGGATACCCACATTACCGAGAAATACATTTTCGGATGTATGTGACCTAACCTGTATTGGGCTGGTTTTCCCTTCGCGGATTGGAAGGTCAGACAGGCAGTCTATTCTGTAATAAACCGGACCTGTCAAAAATCAGGTTAGTAAGCGGACCCTGCGAAAAACGGAATAATGCTAGAGAGATCTAAACTATTTTTTTTATTGCAGCGTTAATGGGCGAGAAACCCTACCCGTTCAAGGCTCCATCACCTCAGGATATGGTGGCGCTCCGCAAGGCGATAGAGGCGGGCTTGACGGCGACGGTGCGCGACCGCGTGTGGGACAACCCGCGCTTCTTGGTCAGCAGCGGGAACACACCCGCCATCATGCAGGTATATATACATGAGGGCGACAGAAACTTGTTAAAACACACAACCCTCCTTTTTGCGTCGCCGCAGTCGGGTGAAAATGATGTAAATAAAACCTCCGAAGCTCCTTGGCCTCTCTGAGCACGGACTTGGGACTCTTCTCTCTGTTGCGAGTGGGTACAGCCAGCGGCTGCTTTGGATGGTTATTGGACTTTCTCCCTGATACACTTCGATTACCTAACGCCAATTTCCCACAGAGACTATGGAATTCCATTTGCTACGAAATTGTTATGCTCATCTTGGATGCCGTGGACAGGAAATTCTCCTTGATATCCACTCAGAATCATGACCTGAACTATCCCCCTTCTTCTTCTCTCGTGTGGGTCGAGTGGTGAATTACCAACCTCATCAACCCTGATGTCAGGGTTACTATTGAGCCGCCAAAGGCCCCTGACATGACGACTACTTACATCAGTAAATAGTAAGCGGAACCAACGACTTAACGTGCCTTACGAAGCACGGATCATCTTACTTCCGGACAATCAGGTGATCAGCCTGTAATGTCCTAACCAAACTAGAGATCACAAAGTATTTTTTGTGATATTTCCCCACCGGGATTCGATCCCGGGATATCCGAATCGTCAGCCTAACGCTCAACCACTCATCAGTCGAGATTATGCCGATTGATTTCTAACACCCTATACCACTCAGGGGTCGCGGGTAGGGCATTCTATATGTTTACATATTATATTTGACGTAGTGGTATTGATAGAAATCGACCACGGCGATGTATTATTTTCGATACCAAAAATGGCGTGTTGCCAATCAGCAACGTATAACTCATTTCATCTAGTTATAATCTTTCACTTACGGTTGTGTTGTCTAAACATAAACATCATCATCATCAGCCCATTAACGTCCCCACTGCTGGGGCACGGGCCTTCCCTATGGATGGATAGGCGGGCCTTAAACAATCACGCGGGCCCAGTGCGGATTGATGGTTATTAACGACTGCTAATGCAGCCGGGACCAACGGCTTAACGTGCCTTCCGAAGCACGGAGGAGCTCGAGATGAAAACTTTTTTTTTTGTGGTCACCCATCCTATGACCGGCCTTTGCGAAAGTTGCTTAACTTCAACAATCGCAGACCGAGCGCGTTTACCGCTGCGCTACCGAGCTCCTCATAAACATATACAGCCTATACACGTCCCACTGCTAGGCACAGGCCTCCCCTCAATCAACCGGAAGGGGTTATTTTCAGTTCCATACTTTTACGACGGAAAATACCACTCTCAGTATTCATTACGATGTCACTATCACCCTATATATCATACTAGCTTTTGCCCGCGACTTCGTCCGCGTGGCGTGTTATAAAAGAGAGATCTTTGTGTGTGGAGGAGTGCATGTCAAATTTCAAGCATCTAACTTCTGCAGTTTAGAATTTTTCATACAAAATGTTTTTTCCTGATAATTCCCGTTCCCGTGGGAATTTTGCAATATCCTGTTGCAACTAAGCTTTAAGTTTACTATGGTACCTGCATGCCAAATTTCAAGCGTCTAACTTAAGCGGTTTAGATTTTTCATACAAAAGGATTTTCCCGCTAATTCCCGTTCCTATGGGAATTCCGGGAATTCCTTTCTTAGTGCACCTTTACGGTACCTACGCTACGTCCCTTCCAAATTTCAAGTGCCTACGTTTAGCCGTTTAGGCTGTGCGTTGATATGTCAGTCAGTCAGTTTCTCCTTTTATATATTTAGATTTAGATTATAACCAGTCTATATCATATAAAACATGTATGATGCCAATACCTGCATTGTCTTCTAAAGACTGATGTACTTTCGAAGCTATTTAGAAAACTTGCCAATTTGTAAAGTAAATGACCGGTCCACAGGGTATTTATAATTCTCGCGTGAGCAAACATTTGGGTTTATTGGCCACGCCTACTCGTATTATGTTATACCTCGGTCAATCCCCTGCCGCGACAAATTGTTTGTATTCACGTGAATTCAATTCAAGGGCGTTTTATAATTGGATACTTCGGATACACGTATTATAGCTTATCAATTTGCAGCTGTAATGTGCACGGAACGTTTTATTTTATTTTTAAAGTACGATTGTTTTTTCGGTGACTTTTTGTGGATTTGCCGCAAATAGCATTAACTACTTGGCCGTTCAAACAAGGAGCATCTGGTACAAAATTTAAGACAACAGTCCTGAGGGTGCCCTTTTGGCGCGATCCTCAAGTCAAGGCATCGACTGAGAGCATTATATTTGTAAGAATCGACCCTAGTGGGCCGATAGCGATAATTGCTGAAGGAGGGAAATAGTCGACCACGCCGGCTGGGTCGGTATCGGGGGTCTTGAAGTGATAGTTGTACGAGCTGTTTCGCCGCCTCTATGGCTAGAGTAATCGGGTCGTTAGGATCATATTTTACGTCTTTAAAAAAATAATAATTATGAATTGTGTTTCCCGCTTGTTCTAGGAGGGATCCCGCTACAACGCCCTACACGTGGCCGCGAAGGCGATGAACGCGGAACTATGCAACTTGATCCTTACCACGGTCGGCAACCCGGACTTCGTGCAGACGCTGTACGGCGCAGACGCTGACCCTGACTCCTGCAAGGTAAGGCTTTAAATCTATGCCAATGCGGTCCGGTACATAGTATATCTTTTCTCCTAGTATGGGCTGTACGTTCGTGGTACAGATATTTGGAGTAAAATATTTTGTTGTATAATTGTGACACAGCAATAATTGAAACATTCACCGTTTCATTCCTAAGTTGACAGCACACGTCAAACGGGATGCATGTCAGCGAGATGCTTATTGTATTTGCCCGGGTTTTTCATTGGGTCGTGTACTATAACTATAGGTTCAAGATAAATTATGAAATTCCGATTACTAAATAAAGACAGATCTAAAACTACAGAAAAACATTTTCTTTTATCGACTTAACCTATTTATGAATTTTAATCAAGAAACCCGTAATAATATGTCCGACATTTTGTCACGTTTTTCTATGACGGTTCAGTGTGCTTTTTCATACAAATTCCATAGTAATTTCGTGTTTTGACGTTAAAAAGTAACTGATTTGACTAGTTGGAAACTACCCTATTGGCACTGTCATGTTGATAGATTGTGTTTCTGGGTACTTTTTGAATATTGTTTGAATATTCTCATGTATATTTTATCCAATTTGCAGGAGTTCGCCGAGATCCTGGTAGACAGGTATTTGAACACGCCGGACAAGGCGATGAATGAGACTCCGCTTCACTTCGCGGCCAAGTTCGGAGCGGAGGGGGCGGTCGACGTACTCACCTCCTTCCCGCAGTGCGACAAGAACGCCTCGAACAAGTTTGGAGAGCGACCCAAAGATGTGAGTACTTCTGATCGTGTGGGTTGTGACGTGGAATGCCAACCTCATCAGCCCTGGTCTTCTTCTATCGTGTGGGTTGTAAGGTGAATTACCAACCTCATCAACCCTGGTGTCAGGGTTACTATTGAGCCGCCAAAAACCCCTGACATGACTCATGTAACGATTACTTACTTACACCGGTAAGTAGTAACCTGGACCAACGGGTAAGTAGTAACGAGCCTCTGGTTGCCTGGAAGAAATTGCTGTAGATCAAGGCCGCCACCACACATAACATAAACTCACGACTATATTCCAATTAGGGTAGTCAGAGGTACATTCATCGCAAGATAAACTTAACTTACTTATGAATTTTAATCAAGAAAATCGTAATAAAAAGTCCGACATTTTGTCACGTTTTTCTATGACGTCACAGTGTACTTTTCATACAAATCCCATAGTAATTTCGTGTTTTGACATTTAGTAAAACGTAACTGATTTGACTAGTTGAAAACTAGCCAATTGACACTCCTGTCATGTTGATCGATTGTATTTCTAGGTAAGTACCCACACTCACGGAGCTGTCTGTTAGTCCTATGATAACGCTAGGGAAGTGACGACTGGATTTGTTAAGCAGCAAAACGCGTACCTTTTTTTATTCGCTCCTAGTTGAGCTTAGAAGCGCCATATTGAATGCACGTTTGTAACATTGCAGATAATCTGCAAGCGCGCTCCGTCAGCGGCGCCCGAGACAGCTCGGCGCATCCTCACCATGCTTGACGAGCGTTACTACGTGCCTGTGCTGCACTCGGAGGACGACAGCGGAGCGCCCACCATCGGGCGACCCTTCACTCCCTCGCAACCACCGGTACTTACACTATAATAAAGACAACCATGAATGAGGATCAAAGTTAGAAGGTCAAATGTAGCTGCACTGTTCATCATCATCAGCCGTACGACGCCCACTGCTGGGCATAGGCATCCCCCAAGGATCTCCACGACGATCGGTCCTGCGCTGCCCGCATCCAGCGGCTTCCCGCGACCTTCACCAGATCGTCGAGTGTTCCTAAATTATGAAAGTTCTCCATGCTGTCCAGCTAAAATCCGTGATAAATTACTATATAAAATGTGGAGCAACGTGGAGTGTATCCCGTCTCTCAAAGAAAAGCCATCAGTCGAAAAAGGCAGTTTTGATTGAAAATAAGTTTTTCTAAAGTTTTTTCTTTCCGATCTTTAGGCAATAAACATAAATACTCATTCACTCATAGAAATGCTGAAATTGTACATTTACTTGAGTGGGACCAAAGCGTTTTTGGAAATCAATACAAGCAAGATATCCGAAATCTTCAGGTTAGGTAAGCGGACCCTGTGAAAAAACGGGATAATGCTAGGGGGATGATGATGATGCATATAACCCGTGCGCTTAGAGAATTGATATGAAAATGGCGGCGTGTACTCATGGTATAGTTTGTAAAACAACTTGTCAAAAATCAATTTATTATTTTTTCTATTACTTTTCATTGTTTTTTATGACCAATACACAATATAAAAATATCAACGTTATGTTACAAAAACAAAAAACAAAACAAACAACAGAAAAACTCAACAAGAAAAATCAACGAAAACTAGTGGCAACGAACGACAGAGAAACTTAGAAGCGCATCTAGGAAGCGTGGAATGCGAACCCCGAGTGTTGTTTTCAAACAGAATACAATATTTCGTTGTTTTATTTTTTGCCGCGCGTACTTAACTGTGTGAGTATAGACAGTGATAGAGTGTGAGTGAGAAAGCATGCGACCGGACGCTATTTTCAAATCAATTCTTTAAACGCGCGGGTTATACAAGCAAGATCCGTTCGCTAGTGAAGTGGACGGCATATGATAAAACGGACACTCTGCCCCTCACTAATTCGTATCGACTGTCGAGCTACATTTATCTCTTGTGTAATGTAAAAAAAACATATGAACTACCTTGTTTACCACGGACTGAATTTGTCGATAACTTTCTCAGGAAATAAACCATGACCCCCTAAGTCCGCGGTACGAGATCCGCGCGTTCGCAGGCCCCATGCAGGCGGAGCACGCGGCTGCCTTCCACCGCCGGTGGAAGACGCCGCCGCGCCGCCCCGCCGGCCGCCTCGCGCCGCCCGCCTTCCGGCTTAAAGAGATGACCAAGGGGCTTGAAGCTGTCGGCAGGTGACATACTTAATTTATTTTTAGATTAAGAATCTTTGATCCACCCTAGACCACATCGTCACTTATCATCAGGTGAGATTGTGGTCAACGAGCCTATATTATTATACTAGCGACCCGCCCCGGCTTCGCTCGGGTGCAATGCTGAGGAAAAAATGAAATTATTTACGACATCACATTAAAAACCTCAAGTATCATCCAGTATTTCTTGGATGTTATTATACATATAAACCTTCCTCTTGAATCACTCTATATATAAAAAAAACCGCATCAAAATCCGCTGCGTACTTTTAAAGATTTAAGCGTACATAGACTTTGTTTTATACTATGTAGTGATAAAAAAAAATAGATATACACACGTATGGCCTCATCAATAAACGTGGTGAGACGTCGTAATCTTTGTGAATGAATTCATAAATAAAATTCAGAAAAAATTTAGTACGATCTACTCTGAACCGGCGTGCGTGTATGAAGCGATTGATGAATGTGGAGGAAGCAAGAGTAGTGTGGCAGAATCGAAACAAATGGAACTCCGTAGACTCTGCTTACCCCGATGGTAAATAAAAATTAAGAGACCAACACGAAACTAAAATAAAATCATTGTTTTCAGAACATTAGCGGAAGAAATGCACGTAGGATGGAAGGAGTACTGGCCGTTCTTGGACACGTTCACGGACCTGCGGTCCAGCGAGGGACTCACTCTACTGGAGAACTATCTCAAGGCCAAATACGAAAGTGCGTGCTCGTTCGCGTACAGCGACAGCTGCCTCGAACACTCGCTTCACTCACCAGACGACCTATCAATATCACGGCTCAGTCTAGCCAACAACTCACAAAGCCCATCAAAAGCATCCTCCGCCCTCAGCCCAATGTCCGAACTGTGCGTCGCCATGAAAACCTGCAAAATCACCGACAGACCTCCCCACTGGAGGAAAACAGATCCAATCAGACAACGACTATGTCGACAACCTAGCTTTAATAAGAAATTAACAAACGGCGACTCACCACCCACGATAAACCACACCGTTAGCCAACTAGTCTGCATCGAGAGGACCTGTCAAGTCTTCGCGAAAAGAATAGCAGACGCTCTTATATTTTCCCTCACCGCCGAGCCAGAAGTAGCCGGCGAATCTCTCAAATCGGAAGCGAAACACCTCCAACACACAATATTCACTTACATGGACGACGAACGGTTCCAGAATATCGATTTCGCGCTCATACACTCGCGGCTAGCGCAACTAGTGGTGTACAAACTGAAGCAGCAAACGACAGACCTGGACGATATTAACAACTTAGTGGAGTTTCTAGTGAAGTTGCGGTGTCCCAACGACGACATATTCAGTTCTGACGATGAGAGGAAGCCGATTGGTTTTAGGGGTCCCAACCGGGCGAAACTGGTGCAAGTGATAGACGGTCATGTGCGGTGTTTGAGTAGCTTTATATGCGAGGAACTTACGGAAACGGATGTGACGAAAGGCCCCGCGATATCAGAGACGGAATGCACAGAGATATGGGAGAAGGCCGCGAAATGTCGGTGTGATTGGAAGATTGAAGCGTTCGAGAGGAATAGCAAGAAGAATGCCTCGTTTAGGAAGAACCGGTCGATACTCTCGACCAGTCCGAAGGGCGAGAGTTTTATCAGGCGGCTCACGTTTGACCATGACATCGGTGAGTGGATGTGCATCTTTATATATTTTGATTGCTTTCTAGTATGTTTTCTAGGTTACTAAAGATAAGTTCAAAAACAGTTGCAAGTGATGTATGTTATAACAAATCATACTGCAGTTTTTCGATTCACATACAATGCATAAACTCACATTAACTCAGCGCTGTGCCGCGCTAATGAGAGACTGTCCAGGCTATATTCTCCAAAAATAATATAGATAGCGTTACAAGTATAACGCAAGTAAGTAGAAAATAAGTTGTATATATATGTATAATGTTGCGAAAGGTCACTAACTGACTCACTCATTATGAAATCTCAAATCATATTTCTTCCTTCCTTTTGTCTCCTTTTACTAAGACGGGTTTTTGCGAAAGTCAACCCCTAAAAGGGATTGCAAAGTTTGCATGAAACTTTTAGTTCTAATAGCAGGATCCCACGCGAACCGCGGGTAATATCTAGTATATTATAACAATGATGATCGTGTGTGGTTGCGCAGGCGACGGGCACCCGCAGCAGAAGCAGCCCGAGCCGGCCGCCGCCGTCAACTCGCCGGCCGGGGACAGCGGCGCCGCGCTCTACACGCTCGACGTGGCCAAGTGCCGGGTCGTGGACGCCGAGGTACATACATAATATACAGTGACATCGTAACGAGAACTTTCAGGGATAATAAATTCAGACCATGATTCTGAGTTAATATGATGTTTTTTTGTTTTTTAAATTATTTTTAATTATATACGTTTCCGATGGAAATCATGAATTTTGCGACAGAAAATTTCACTTATCAACTCAGAATCATGCTTTGAATCATCTCTCAAAGTTTCGTTACGATGTCACTAACACCCTGTATAGCAAGTTTTACCAAAAAAGAATGTATTATACTGTAACTACAGGCGATAAAAATTAAACGACGAAATAATTCAGGAAAGAAGCGTTCGGAGAGCCGCTCGATATATTATTGCCAGCGACAGTAACTTTGCGGCTTGCAACCGACGACTACCTGAATAGGGGTAGGCGCCCGGTTTGTACGAATTGAACGAGGTTCGTATTAGGTACCTACTTTGCGGACCTCATAATGTTGCTTTAATAAACCTTAAAGCAACATTGTTAGAAAAGTAATTAGGATGCACGGTGCGTTGCCTACAGCTACAGTAACAATTTTAATTAAACCTTGTAATAGACAAAAGAAGGCTCAAAAGGAGTAACTTTACATCTCTCTATCAATTATATAAATGTACAGTCATGAGCAATGTAATGTACCCACTTTAGGACTCTGTCGCACTAACATATTTGACATTTAGTGAGACTTACAGTTCAATTTGTCAAAAAAGTTAATGTGACATGGTACCAAAGTGTATACATATTAATGCTCGTGACCGTACTCTATTAAAGTTATCATTGAATTAGACTTTATAACTAATTTTATCCTCTTTGTAAATTATTTTTTGCGGACACCAACTTAGTTTTAATTTAGTTCGAAAGTTGTAAAACTATCTATATCTCTGTCTCGCACTTATCGTGAGTGAAAACATCACTATTTTTACACTAAAATAAAATTATTTTGTCTGCCTGAATCGGCACCAATATGTCTATATAAAATCTCCTCAGATCTCAGAAGACGATTCGGCTGCGTCCGGGAATTCGGAGTGCGAGGAGGAGGCCTATCACACGGCTTCCGAGCAGTCGGCCGAATCCGACAACGATATGGAAGACGCCAGCGACCGGGCGCTAGCGGAGCCCTTCATATACGGGTTAGTGTGGTACATCATCATCACCATTATCCCGTTTTTCACAGGGTCCGCTTACCTAACCTAAAGAAACAAGTATTTTATTGTTGTATTGTTTACGCGGGTATATAAACTAAGCATATTTGGACCAATTTCATACATAATTTTCTTGTTTATGTTATATAATTTTAAGTAAGTTTCGTTTTTTGATGTTACTGTGTCTTTTAATAATAAATATTTTCTTGTTTTCTTTATTATCATAAGTTGTTTTATCCCCAGCGAGGAGCCAACGAAGATGGACCGGCTGGTGTTCGACGCGCTGGCTGACTGTCTGATAAACACTGATAGGTTCCCCAACGTGTACCGATGGAGGCACACGGTCGCTTTGTACCCACCAGAGGAGAGAGACAAGTATGTTATATTTTATACTTCATAACTACAAATGCCCTAAGGAGCGTACGGAAATATACTACTCTGGGCGCCATCTCGCTTGCGTCAGACAGAATACTGCGGCGCGGAAGGCAAGAGGAAAACCACCGCTCTATTTTTCCCTAAAAAAGTAGCATGGAGAATGCTACACCGACATGAGCATGGCTCTTAAATTAATCATGATAATGAACTAAAAATGCAATCACAGTACCCATACATAACGTAATGCATACTAAATTTAATGTGGTTAAATCTAAATACGTACTTCTTTTTTTTATCCTGTGAGTTTCATTAGAATGAAGTTAGAAAAGAATGATATACTGATTTTTTAAAAGACGTTTTCACATTGTGTTGTGGAGGACCCAACTATTTGGCCAGCTAGTTCTGCCTATATAACACAGATGGCGCTTATCGTTCAACCCTGATCGCCTAGAACGCGCTAATGAAGTTCGCACAACGCGATACACAAATTCTAACGTAACACGTTGGATCGTCGATCCCTAGTCACACCTCCATCCTGTAGCTAGTGGGTTGCCATGCTCTGTTCAATAACCAGAAACATCCTTTGGTGGCAGCACACTGTCGCCGCCAAAACATCATAATAATGAGTGTTATGTGAACAGCTTTTAAAACCCCCTCCGGTTGATTGAGGGGAGGCCTGTGCCTAGCAGTGGCACGTATATAGGCTGTTTATGTTTACATACACATACATAAACTCGTGCCGTATTTCTCGCCGGGGTAAACAGACTATAGACTTCCATCTGCAAAAAAATATGTTTTTGATTTTGTGAAAATTGAAACTTTCGTAATGTTTTTTACATGATAGAATGATAGTGACAGCTGCATTAATAATTAACATCGACATAATAGGTATGTAACAATAAATTTTGATTTTTTTTTCCTGTAGATGGCACGCGGCGTGCGGCGCCGACGACAGCGCGTGCGCGTGGCCGGCCGAGTCCCCGGCGCGGGCGCCCGCCGCGCGCAGCACGCCGCACAAGGACATGCGGAGCCACGCCGCCTGCGCGCCTGCCGGCAGGAACGTGCCCTTACAGGTGCGCTCGGTACATCGTCTCAACTTATCTCTACCCCACAACTTAGCCTTGAAACAAGCCATGATTACAGTCACATATCTCTCGTCTCTTTCTTACTAAGCTATTTACCGTTAGTGCGAAAGAGATATATCTGGTCTCTTCCGCATTAGACGATGCATATCTCTGGTATCTCTATCGTTTATCGATAGTTAAAGAAAATCCAATAGTATCGATAGTGGCTAACTATCGTTGCTATCGATAGTCCTTGCAATAGTTAAAAGCAATACTATGGATGGTATCGAAATCGATATTGTGTGAAGGCAGTACTGGGTGGTTAAAAAGGCCACATCAAAGCAATTCATCTAAAAAGCAATATTGCAATTTGACATTTGCGCATATAAAAGTATAGTTGACGACAGGTCGACATGGCAATCGGGGCATGAGGTAAGCCGCGGAGGCGGGGTCGCCCCGCACAGTCCCCGCGGCGTCTTAGTCTTAGTGTCGCACGAGTCCGTATCGACCGCGTTTATCGATTATAATCTCGCTCACATAATTTATTACTATGATAAATTGGCTGGAAGACAATAATATATCGTGCGATAGATCAATGAGAAAGCCAGATTAATTTAGAATTATAGAACAACATAAACTCGTTGATATCAATTATAAAATTGACCATATAATTAAAGGACATGGTCATGATATTATTAGATTACCTCCATATATGTGCGATTTAAATCCTATTGAATTAGCCTGGGCCGCCGTTAAACGCTTCGTCAGGGAACACAACATAAAGAGCGATTTGTGTTTGACAAAGCTTAAAGAGATAACAACGAATGCAATTTGTCAGTCACGGCAGAAAACTGGAGCAATAAATATTAACTTAAATGAAAACGTGGTATTATTTTATTCACATTTTGTTACATACATAATAAAAATATATCGATATTGAAAACGTCACGTCACTAGAGAATTGCCATGTCGACCTGTCGTCTACAGTAGGTGCGCAATATCAACAAATGTCAAATAGCAATATTGCTTTCTTAGATGAATTGCTTCGATAGTCCTATCGATTACACGAATACAATCTACAACTCTTATATTGCAGGTATCGAACTGGCTCCGAGTGACGGGGCCGAACTCGCCGCGATCCGCGCTGGCCGCGAAGAACGTGGGACACAACGTCAGCTTCGGCTTCTGAGGGTCTTCGCCCCGCGGCGCACTCCTGCTCACTCTACCCATCGCGCTCTACTCGTGGTTCCGCCTACTAGACAACCGACACCACTGCAGAACCTAGACGTGAACAAACAGATACACAGTGGTGCGCCGACAAATATTATTAGGCTAAAAAGTGCCTATCAAATACCACGGAACTACACCGCCAGATTTTAAGATTCTTTGATAAATATATTGACTTATCTAAAAGTAAAATGCTGACTAAAAGTGATACTATGGCGCCTCGGTGTTTTTAACTATCCGTCAAGTTCGGAAATGCAAACGGAATTTTGTTTATTTTTTAAAGATGCTATTCGTGCTAAAATATCGACTTAATTGTTTATGTGTTAAATATTACGCACGAAACGTGTCTTATTACATGTGAAATTATTTCTTCAAGGTACGTACTTTAATTTAGATTTATAATGATAAATGGATAATAATTAGAATTTGGTTTATTTGTATTCGAATATTATGTCATATTATTTTCTATAGATGTTTTTTATTTCATTTGTATATGACGATTGAGAGGGCATAGTACTCAAAGGATGTCTTACAATTATTTCTTATTATTTGATTCAACGAATATAATATTACCTGAATAAATTTTAATAGTATATTGATTATGTGTGATTTACATTTGCTTGTGTTGCATAAGTAAGTGTAAATTACATTGCAGTGTTATTGATGAGAAATATGCTCGGGGTTTGGGTCGGATGTGATTTGATCGCAAGGTTATACTTTGTGTTTTCAGGCGTGGCACACGACGAGTTAATCTGTGAGAGTATCAAATATAACGCAGTCGAAGATTAGTTCCTCCTTCGTTACTTGGAGAAAATAATCTTGCTATTTCTTTAAATACCTCTCGAGAGCAATTCTCTCCATTGGCCGATTTACATTATTCAATCAATTCCAGCGACTGAATCCAGCGCTTAAAATGAAATGGGCACATTCTAGCGGCAGTAACGATTTAGCATTGGATTTCATCGCAGAACTGGAATAATGTAAATCGGGCATCGTTGATAAAAATCTTTCAAAAATAGTCGTTACATTAAGTTGTTCGTGTGCCCTCAATATGACAGCTCTCATATCTACGAATGTAATTGCCTTATAGTAGATAAGGCACTCGGTAATCTCGTTTATTGTAATATAGATATTCGGTTCTAGTATTAATAGAAAATTATGTTAATTCTAGCGTTGCATTTGTCAAGTTTCTGTATATGTATCCCTGTTATTTGTTGGACTTTAGAACAGTCACTGAGATATAATATTTGTTATGATTAGGTTATTAACAATTGGATATAGTGAGTGATATGAATAGATGAGGATATTTTGTCGCCGAGAAATGTGTTCAACTTACTATAAAACGATATAAATCTAAATATATAACGGTTCCGTATCCGACCGTGACTGTTCTAAACCCATTTAATTTTGACAATAAAGTTATTTCACTGCGTTATTTAGCATTTATAGAGTATAGTGTATAAACCTGATCTTATGTTCTGTGAACTTTATATGCCAAACGGAGTGATAGTGGAATGTTGCACTGATCTAAGCATGTTTGTACTTTTATATTGAAAGGAAAAATGTAAAATATATATTTATATATGTTTTCTTTCGCATAAACAATACAAAAATAAATTATGACCGGTTCTAAGACTTTAGTTTTATTTATTATTTTCAAATACAACTAATATAATCGAAGAATTATTTTGAAAAAATATTAATTTACTTATATTAATTGACACACAAATTTCCACTTTTAAAAATGAGAAATATTTCTAAGTGACGTGTACCCGATGTCGTAATTTATTTATCTTTGGAATAAAACATGTTTGGTATAATTCTCATTGTTATTTTGAATAATTAGTTATCCCAAAAGTCTCTGTCGTCGGTTGGTGACTTGGGGAGTGATATCGGCGAGTTTTTGTCGGACAGAGTGTTGTAGTTGTCGACGTCGGCCGAGAAGTCGTCGGGATAGTCCTCTGTCGCGTCTTTCTCCACTCCATCCGAGTCGTCGACGTGTTCCTTCGAGCTCGTTGGATGTATTTCGAAGCTGGAGGTTGCTTTCAATGTGTCCGCGTGGAATATCGCTTCGAACACGTCGTTTCTCGTCAATCTAGCCGCTTGCTCGGGCGACATGCTTCTTCTACCGTTGTCCGGAGACTTCGTCCTGTTATTCGCAGTTCCATCGGAGTCACTCCTCTTTGGACTTATAAGGATAGTCATATTCCCACACATTTTCTCTCCCCCTTCAGGTTCGGAGTCAGAATGCGGGATGCCTGCAGTTTCCACCCTGCTCTGCACCTCAACTAATAAGTTAGGGGGCTTGTCTACTACGTTTATTTCGTTTATCTTGTTTACATTTTCTACTTCAATCATTAAGTTTTTGGTGGTCTCTTTCATAAGGGTTACGTTTGCTTGTTCGGTTGAGTGGTTGGAGTCGTTGCTCATCACATTTGTCGGTATGTCGGCTGGTACTTCGATGTAAGGGGAATCCGGGATGTTATACATCTTATTGATATTACGTTTGAGTATCTCCAACTCCATCTGTTTACAATTCTTCGCCATCAATAAAGCTTCTTTTTTGGCTTCGTAATCCTTTTCCTCTTTTGCGCCTTTATTATCGACTTTGTCCATTTCAACTTTATTAATTTCTCGGCGCAGCGGCGATTTGGGTCGTTGGTTCCTTTTCGGCGACATGGGTCTACCGACGTCGTTTTCTACTCTCTCGTTAGAAGACATTTGAGAACGGTAATATTTCCTAAATTCGTTTATAGGGGTCTCTAGATAATTGTTTATGTCGTCGGTCAATTTTTCGCTGATGTTTAGATTTCTGGACGAGGAGAATGCTTCAGGGATGGGCTTGGCTTTGGCAGTGTTGAGGTTTTTATGGAAGTGTGTGTCGCTTATGTCGAAGTTGGCGTGGTATTCTCGCAGGTAGCGGTCGAAATCGTCGCGGATCAACTTCTGCGTCTCCGCGCGATTCATCTGTGCGTCTGCCATGAAACCATGGTCTATCTTCTGCAGCGATCTGCTACGTCTTATAGCTGGAATATAAATAAAACTAATCATCGGTGAATTCAGTAATTTAAGTCAAACTTAAGAAGATGTTATGATTGAAAGAAAGAAGCGGCAAAAACGCCTCATTTAAATATAGCTTAACATTTTACATTATAAGTTATAAAGTGATCAGTACCTCCGATGTACATCATGGTATACCGTTGAAAGATCAGATTGGCAGTTGCTTCTGGAAAAACCGGAACCTGCTCGAACTTCAGGTTCTTATAATCCCGGAATAAAAACGGAAAAAACTATCGTGTGGGTAGTGAGTAGTACCTTTCGAAGTACGATCACCTTACTTTCAGACAATTAGGTGATCAGCCTGTAATGTCCTAACCAAACTAGAAATTCCAAAGTGATTTTCGTGATATGCAAAGGACCTCCGGATGGTGAGCCCAACGCTGAACCACTGGACCACGGAGGTCGATAAACGCTGGGGAGAGATTCCTATCGGTACAAATGTGAAGCTCACACAGCTCGCCCGTATCCTTGGTGACGGCGTCTTCCTCCGGGGCGCGCTCCCCGCGCAGCTCTGACTGCCGCTTCCGGAAGTCCAGGTACGACTTCTCAACCGCTTCTGCTTCGATCTCAAGCTTCCGAAGCCGCAGCTTCGCTTCCCGAAGCACCGACGACGGACTCTTCTCGCGAGACGATGTTGATGGTACCGAATATTTGGTGTTTGCTTTTCTGTAAAGAGGGAATTACGAAAGATATAGCCGGATTCATTTGAGAGTTTTAATACAATGTATTTTTCTGATATTATATATCTTTCGCGCTAAGCGTACGGTCACGAGCATTAATATTTATACACTTTGGTACCATGTCACATTAACTTTTTTGACAAATTGAACTGTAAGTCTCACTAAATTTCAAATATGTTAGTGCGACAGAGTCCTAAAGTGGGTACATTATATTGCTCATGACTGTACAGCAGGCTAACATGCGCAACGTGATAAAATTATCGATTAATTCAATACGTTTTATAAATTTGCTAGTAGTAATAAATCGACCACAGTGCGATTTGACACTTTATCATACCACATTTACAGTATTTATGTTAAGCATTCACCCGTGCGTAGGGAAACTAACAAACATAAAATTAAATCGAAAAAATCTGACTCCTACGGGATTTGAACCCGCAGCTCTATCAAGCCAGGACGAGCGTGTTAACCATTACACCACCGGATCCCTCCTGTCCATCTTAAAACCTCTTCGATCTATGTATCGACATTAGTGTTTGCCGAAATAGTGTGGGTTATGCTAATTGTGGTGATACTGACTGGGTGTGAGACTAGGTATGTTATGTGGTTCAGAAGGGCGGCAAATAATAAGTGCGTGTTCACTGTAAGGCGTTTACTAGATGACTGACATAATGAATACAAAAGTTCTTAAAGCTCTCTATGTTTTCATTAACAAGTAATATGAGCTACGCTACAAAAGCAAGCCACTAAATAAGTGCTATGCCGTAGCATATCTACGTGTAGCCTAACAGTGACCTCATAGCATCGTAACTAAAACTTTGAGGGAAGATTCAGGCCGTGATTTTGTGTTGATATCAAGTGGAATTTTCCGTCCCAAAAGTATGGAAAATAATTTAAAAAACACTAAAATTTCCAACAGGAAAATCCACTTGATATCAACTCAGAATCATGGTCTGAATCGTCCCCCTCAGTATTCGTTATGATCGATGTCACTAACGCACTGTATACATACGTATATACTCATAACACTCCTTTTTCCTTGGACGCAGTCGGGTGAAATATTAATAAAACGTACGTCCGAAGCTTCTCCTTGGCCTCTCTGAGCACGGACTTGGGACTCTTCTCTCTGTTGCGAGTGGGGACAGCCAGCGGCTGCTTACAATGGACTTTCTCCCTGAAACACATCGTTTATACATAAACACACGCCTATATCCCACCGGGGTAGGCAGAGACTATGGAGGTCTATTTGCTTCGATCGCTGACACACTTCTTTTGTTTCCTCCACATTCATCAATCGTTTCATACCTCATTAAGACCACCGTTTTTAGAAAATTTTATGACCAAATTTGGAGAAGTCCCTAAGGTCATGTATGGCATATATGATGCTAGATATAACGAACGGTATTTATTAAAAATGTATGAAAGTTAGTCAAATGGCTTACATGTTTCTAGTTTCAATTATGAGTAGTTCCGGTTCCGGCTGGTCTGACTCCGGCTCGATGTCGTTCTGCAGATGGTCTACCGGACCCACGCTCACGCTTGGCCCCGCACTACCTGGAGGAAAGGAATTTTTAACACTATCGAATCAAACTATAGGGATAATAAAAATAAATAATCACTTACATAAACTTACGCCCGCATACACCGTACTAAGTATGTAGTGTAATACCCGTACGTAATATATAAAACGCGTACTAAATATGTAGTGTAATACCCGTACGTAATATATAAAACCCGTACTAAATATGTACTGAAATACCCGTACTAAGTATGTAGTGTATTACCCGTACGTAATATATAAAACCCGTACTAAATATGTACTGAAATACCCGTACTAAGTATGTAGTGTAATACCCGTACGTAATATATAAAACCCGTACGAAATATTTAGTGTATTACCCGTACGTAATATATAAAACCCGTACTAAATATGTACTGAAATACCCGTCTTCTTCTATCGTATGGGTTGTGAGGTGATTACCAACCCCATCATCCCTGGTGTCAGGGTTATTATTGAGCCGCCATAGGCCCCTGACATGACTCATGTAACGACTACGTCCTTATATCAGTAAGAAGCTACCGGGATCAACGGCTAACTGAAATACCCGTTCTAAGTATGTAGTGTAAAGGGCTGATGATGATGATGATGAAGTATGTAGTGTAAAACCCGTACGTAATATATAAAACCCGTACGAAATGTGTAGTGTAATACCCGTACGGAGTATAAAACCCGTACTAGATATGTAATTAAATACCCATACTATGTAAAGTAATAAAAAAATACCTGTAGTCAAAAGACAATTTTGATACGAACTGCTAAATGGATATGACTAACCGTATTGGTAAAATAGGTGTTCAGCCCATCGTGTGTAAGCATCATGTTAGAAAGAATAAACCCACTGTCGGTTTTTACAACATGCCTGGTGAGAGAAGCAGTTGATCGCGTTTATGGTTTTTATTCGCTCCAGTCCAGCATAGAATCCATGATGATATAAAGACAGTATACATACTAGGTCTGATATCTCGCTGCGCAGGCGACGGCGAGCGGGGTCGCGGCCTCGCCGGCGGGGACAGGCGACGCATGGCCCGCCACTGGCTGATCATATGGCTATAACAAACATTTAAATACCGGTATCTGCTCGGACCGAATACTTAGTTGCTCTAATTCTATGACAATTCAAGTTGAAGAACTTTTTCTAGCACTGTAGCTTATTTGCGCTTAAGGAGCATCACGGTTTTAAGTAAAGACGATTTCTTCTCACGATTGTTTTATAATTGCACTGTCTGATTATGGACACATCATTATGTATGGTTTACTATAACATTCTTGACGCGAGTGTTCTGTACGGCGGCGGTTCTTGATGGAGGACAAATTGAAATTGCGCTGGTGGCTAGTTCTCTGCGTTCTGGCACGCAGGCACTCGTCGAAGGAGTCATCATTCAACACTTTTTTGCCAGCATTTTCAGCTGGCAAAAAGGCTGAATACTAGCCAGAATACTTCCGCCAATCCGTGGAACCAATCAGTGTGACAGCGCGGCGGAGTTTGTTGCATACCTTCCCCGGTGGTTCGAGGGGAGGCATGTGTCCAACAGTACTTTTTTCACATTATTCAGCACTTCATTGCACTTTCTTATTTATTTATTTATTATGCTTCTATCCTTTTCTGTTCTCAGAACCGTCATTTGCTAGAAAGAGAGAGAAAGAGCAACCGCCCGCGGTGGAATAGACAAGGTGATAGCGTATGCGTACGCGCGCGTAGGTAAGCATGAAAATCTTTACATTTATCTAGGTCTGCCAACCATTGCCCAATGACTCAAATTAGCTTCAGAACGTTTTTTCGATTCTGCTGCGCACCACCCAAATCCCCAATTAGTTAAAAAAAAGTGTCAGCATGCTATAGCGTGCTGCCAGATATGGGTCAACCCTAAGTTTTTGGTACTGTACTGACCGCCTGGTGTCGGCATGCCGGTCCCGCAGCACGCCTATGAAGGGCAGCGTGTCCCCGGGCAGCAGCACCCGCGCCCCCCGCACGCCGGGCCCGCCCACCGCGCACAGCTCCTCGCCTGCACCCTTGCGCCACCCGAACGAGTTCGAGCTCACTGTCGGGTTCACCCTGCTAGAACATGAGTTACATTAACACGCTGTCTAGATTGGTGACAGTTCACTGAAAGCCGATATAACAACCTCAGTGATGTGGCATTAGACTCACGATCAGGAGGAATCGGTTTCGAATCCCAGAGCCCTAGTTTGGTTAGAACATTGCGGGTTGATCACCCGATTGTCCGAAAGTAAGATGATACGTACTTCAGATGGCACGTTAAGCCGTTGGTCCCAGTTACTACGTAAACAATCGGGTTTGGATTGTGAAAAAACATTCGGTCTTACGACTTTAAAGACGTCCTTTGAATGGTAATCAAAACCATTCAAGGCACGGTGCCCCCGCGGCCCCAGCCTACCACGGGCTACTCACGTGAAGCTGCCGCCGGCCAAAGGCCCGAGCGCGTCGGCGGGCGCCGTCCGGGGCCGCCACGCGTCTCGCGTCGCCGCCGCCTGCAGCCGCGCCGCCGCCGCCGCCAGCTGCTCCAGCTGCGCTTGTTGCTACGGACACAACGAATAACACTACATACAGAACGGCAACTCTCCGCTCCCCACCAGCGGCTGAGCTTGGTTTACCTCAACCCTCGGTCTTACTTTAATCTTGATCGTCTGACGTCAGACGTCACAAAGAAATACGCGTGTACGATAACGTCAATGTGTTTTGTTTGAAGTGTCCAGGGTATGCTACGGATACAACATCATTGATTTTTAGATGAATTGCTTCCATGTGGACTTTTTAACCCCTAGGACAAGAGATGGTCGTATGTATTGAGTCCAGATGCATTGAACAGAACATGGTACCTGTGCAGCATACTGGCGCAGTCGATCGTTCTCGTCTCGCAGCTGCAGTATGGTGGCGGCGGGAGACAACATGGACAGTGGCACGCCCTCCGCCGAAGACGAATCGTCTCCTGGGGGGCCCTACAAAAGGTATCAATGTTACATACACATAACAACGGGCGTGCGTATATAAAAATATTGATGATGCGGAAGCAAAAGGAGTGTCAGGATCGAACCAAATGGAATTCCATATTATTATGTAGTTTCTGCTTACACCGGTGGGAAATAACCGTGAGTTTATACAGGGTGTTAGTGACATTGTAACAAAAACTTTGAGAGATGATTGAGCCCATGATTCTAAGTTGATATCAAGTGGGGGGACGACCCCATGATCCCCCCTTCCCCCGGGATCCTCTCTCGGGAATAGTTCTACTTAGAACGACGACCGATTTGTGTGCGGGAAACGCGTCTAAAATGTAACCGGCCCTAAGCTGGATGTCGCCGAAATGGCCATAAAACTTACCACATTAAAGTTGACATTCTTCTGCTTTTTGAAATCATTGACAAGCTGGTTAGCCTTCAGCTTATCTTCTTCCCTCGCCGCCCTTATCTCTTGTTCGTTATTCAGTATCTCAATGCCCAGCTTGGAAGATACTCCGTGCAAGTCCGTTATAGTACAGCGATCGATTAAGACCTTAGGGTCTATCCGTGTGGCCTCCATGTATCTCTTAAGATTGGCCAGTTCGGTCTTCAGCTCGTAGAATGAACGAATCTCGTGTGACGTTTCCTTGTCGTGTTTTTGCTGGAATTGAGATATTGATACAAATGGCTTGAAGGAAATGATGTTGATTTATTTCTGTATATACCAAAAAACATTACGTTTTTTAATATTCGGAAAAATAAGAAAAGAAACAGAATATTCCGTGGTCGCTTCCTACCCCAACGGGTTTAATAAATTATTTTTGCGACATGGCCCGCTGCTTCATCTGTTCCAGCTGGGAGAACCATAAACCTGACACCAGAGTTGGTGGGGTCAGTCACTGACGTCATAACTAGCTGAGTACTGTAGTGAGGTCAATGACTGATCTCCAAATCCACACAAGAGCATGATCGCTGTGCCGCTGCTTCACTTGTTCCAACTGGGAGCTCTCCTGGGATATATTATTGCGCTCGTTGATAATGTCGAGCTGGTAATCAGTGACCAACCCCAACAACTCACACAACTTGCCAAAACACGATCGCTGTGCTGCTGCTTGATCTGTTCCAGCTGGGGGCGCTCCTGGTGTATATTGTCGCGGTCCTTGATGGTGCCGAGCTGGTGGTTAGTGGCCACCTTCACAAGAGAAAAAGAACTTACCAAAGCATGTTCACTGTGCTGCTGCTTCATCTGTTCCAGCTGGGAGCGCTCCTGGTGTATGTTATCACGCTCCTTCTTGATGGTGTCGAGCTGCCCCTCCAGCGCCAGCAGCTCTCCCGAGATCTGCGCTCGGATGCTCTCGCCGCGCTGACGAAGAACTTGCTCGGCTTCTACTAGCTGGCTTTTCAGGCTGTCCTCCTGTAAATGAAACACACACTTCATGGTCCTTTTGTCACGTAAGTCAGCTGGAAATCTCTTAGCTACGGATAAGCTTACCTGTATTGCCTGTTTTCTTTGTAAATTTTGTATGTTCCTTTTGTCTGTCCTATTGTACGAAAATGAACTTTTCATAGCTGGCGAGGAGTGGGTGCATATACTATACACCTATGCCTACCCTTTTGAGCATACAGGCGTAATGATATGTTATGTTAGGACGCTTTTAGGGACATAACTGGCAATCGCCATGTACAGAGTGTCCTAACATAAGACACACACGACATCATAGTAAAAATTCTAAAAATCTACTCAAACACTGGTTGGAATCAGTTAGTGTTTTTTTATAATCTTACCTGCTCATTACATGGGGGGTTAAAATGGCCACATTGGAGCAATTCATTTTAGAAAGCAATGCTCTGTTTAAGTTTTACTGAGCTCCATTTTGTCTACGTAATTTAAAAAAACTCGTCTATAGCGTGGGCCGCGTGAGTGTTGTTCACCTTGGCAGTGAGTCTCCTAGTCTGACAGCGCAGCGCGTTCATAGCGCGCGTCATTTGGTCGTGCTGGTCGCGGAGGGAGCGCGCCAGACCCCACAGGAACTTCTTCTTGGCACGCACATTCTTATCTAACTCTTCTTCCCGCTTTTTAAACATATCTTCTAGCTGAAACAAAATACCCAGTTATAAAGATGGGCGTCCATTTGAGTTTACGGTGCGCGGTAGAAGCCCAGTAACCCAGTTGGAAGACTTGACTCTCACTGTGCAGTCGCAGATTCAAATCCCAGCACGGCCCTAAACCAATGATTTTCGAATTTGTTTTCGAATTCATGTTTGGATCATAAATTATTATCACGTGTACCTACAGCGGTGAAGAAAAACGTGAGGAAACCCACATTCCGAAAAATGCATTTCGGAGGTACCTACGTAACTTAATCTGTAATAGGTAGTCGCTTCTGTAAAACACCGGACCTGTCATATATTCTGATTAGGTAAGCGAACCCTCAGAAAAACCTACATTGATTTAAAATATGTATTGCTGTTGCATTTTCTTGTCATTTCCTCTCCTCAGCCATAACACCTTGCGAAATGGCGTTGTTTCAAAAATGTTAAATTGATTATCTATGATAATTATGTTGAATAAATGATTTTAGTTTTCCCTTCGTGGGTTGGAAGGCCAGACAGGCAGTCGTTTCTGTGGAAAACCGGACCTGTCAAATATCAGGTTAGGTAAGCGGACCCCGTGAAATTCGGGATAATGCTAGGGAGATGTGTGAAATAATTTTGATTTCTGAAACGGGACATCTCTAGGGGATAGGAAGAAGATGCTTACCTCTTGCCTCTGTTGCTGTAACTGTATGGCGTGTGAGGCGAGCGAGCGTTTCACCTTGCGTTCCTCTTCAGCGCGTACCAGCTCCACCTCCGCTTCATAAACTGACTTCACTTGCTCCATCATCTGGACACAAACCAACCTCTATTAGACTCATGCTGGGTTCGGCGACATGGTGAAACAAGTAAAGGAAAATTAATGTTTTTTTTTCTATCTCATAGGAATCGTGCATTTATATATCCGGGAGTAGCCTTAGCCTACGTCACTTGCTCACCAGCCCATAAACTACTCTTCTTCTTCCATCGTGTGGGTTGTGAGGTGGATTACCTCATCAATCCTGGTGTCAGGGTATAGAGCCGCCAAAGGCCCCTGACATGGCTCATGTTACGACTACTTGCTTGCAGTAAGTAGTGACCGGGACCAACGGCTTAACGTGCCTTTCGAAGCACGGATAATCTTACTTTCGGACGATCAGATGATCAGCCTGTAATGTGCTCACCAAACTAGGGATCACAAAGTATTTTTTGTGATATTTCCCCACCCGGCCGTTAAACTACTTATATCTAATTAAAACACATAATAACGGGTTCTTACCGCATTTAAAGTAGGTGGGAAATGGGCGTGAGTTTATGTATGTATGTATGTATGTTAAAGTAGGGATATGAGACTCCCGATATTTCGACACTGTTGCAAGTGCCATGATCACGGGATGACTGTAATCCCGTACTCATATCCCTATTTAAACGCGGTAAGAACCCGTTATTACGTGTTTTAATTATGATAATAACCGCGTAAACTTAAAACAATGTACTTAGGTATATCTATGCAAAAAAGCACGTTTCACGACGATTCATTGCTTCGTTGAATATTGCGGACAAGAAGGACAAATCGACAAACACACTTCCGTTCTATAATATAAAAAAATTAGGGAACGGAGGGAAATGCTCATCATTTATTTTAGACTTCTTTCAAGTTGTCAGACTTTTTTTACTAGGTAATTAATTACTCGAACCTTTGACACAACAGAACCTATTATAATTACTTATATCTAAAAAACTACATAACATGGAGAAATAATTGATGAATGTGGAGGAAGCACGAAAAGTAGAGTAGTATGTCAGGATCGAAGTAAATAGAATTCTACAGTCTCTGCTTGTGGGACCCTGGTGGCAAATAGGCGCGAGTTTATGTATATGTATGAAGAAATAAAATGACTATGTTGAAAACTAAAACAGCAAATACTAAAGATGTTTTACATATGGCTGAAATAACCTCATCAGTGAGAGTGCCCTCTATAGCCGAGATATTCTTCATCACTGTCTTCACATTCATTGAATTGATACTTGTCTCTTTCTGAAATAAAACGTCGACTCTTACACTCGTATTCTCAGATGGTAATCAGGAGCGGATCCAGCTTTTATGCCAGGGGGAGTCACCAGTACGAATACAACCTATCTCCGTAGACATACATACATAAACTCACGCCCGTAATCCCTAATGGGGTGGGCAGAGCCACAAGTAATCAAAGACAACTTGCAGCCACTGTTGATACGAAGTCCAAAGATGGATATGATGAACCTTATGGTGATAAGGGATCAGCCTATCGCCCATAACATTAGTCCATCATGTTAGAGGACACAATCCCTCTGTCGGTTTTTACGACATGCCCAGGAAGAGAAGCAGCTGAACGTGTTGTATGTTTTTTATATGCTCCCAGAACAGCATAGAAGCATATCTCCGTAGAGAATTAGATAAAATTGCTGTGGCTAGAGATTTAAACTATTTCAAAGTAAGTACAACTACAGGGCTCTGCAGGGTGATATTAGGTTGTGCCTCTGGCCACCCTGATAGAGATTACCAGCGTTATTATTGCTTCAGTAGATAGCATAAGACGGAGAGATTTTCCAGTTTTTTCAAAGCCGATGTTCAAATTATCAATACATATCACGTCGCTTTAATAGAAAGCTTGGTGAAACGTGGGTACTTAGTTCATAAACTGCCTATATACGTCCCACTGCTGAGCACAGGCTTCCCCTCAATCAACCGGAGGGGGTATGGAGCATTCTCCACCACGCTGCTCCACTGTGGGTTGGTACTTAGTTCATCTTGCGATAAATGTAGCTCTGCCTACCCCAATTAGGAATATAGTCGTGAGTTTATGTATGTATGTTCAAATTTAGCACAATCGGCGGACTTATTGCTAAATAGCAATTTCATCCGGACAACCTTTGGACAATTGGCTCGCCCCCTATTACATGGGACTTAAACATAGCTGGCGAGGAGTGCCTGTATACATATAATACTATAGTGTATGTAGTACTATACATCTGCCTACCCCTTCGGGGATGCAGGCTTGATGCTATGTTATAGCATCCCCTCTCCTATTAATGTTTGGGTGAAAGAAATTCTTTAGCATTACCTTAATAAAATCCCTCTTTCTCTTCCTGTACTTGTCCTTCAGGTGCGCCAGCTTGTTGTGGCAGGGTCGGCAGACGTTGTAGTGGCGACACTTGTCCAGGAAAGTGGGGGACTTCTTCTTGCACGGACTCTCGCTGAGGGTGTCCGAGCTGTGGGTGCTCGACACACTGCCTTCTGATATTGTATCTAGAAATAAAGAAAGAAAGAAAGAAAGAAAATATTTATTTCCATATTGGACGCCACATTTACAACTTACATTACAGAAATAAAAAAAAAATATAGAAAAAAAAACAAAGACAAAAAGACAAATAATACAGACATTAAATACACAATGGAGGCGCCCAAAATAAAAAAAGGATCTCCCTCAGCATAATGCCGTGACACGTGCTTAGCACGGGCCGCGGCGCTGGTATTATGGGAGACCTATCGAACGTGATATCTGGAATTCTATCTGGAAAAATAATAGTATCTTCTTATCCTGTGGGTTGTGAGGTAGAATATGCGATCTCTAATTTGATTAAGACATTACAGGCTGATCACCTGATTGTCTGCAAGTAAGATGATCCGTGTTTCGGAAGGTACGTTAAGCCATTGGTCCTGGTTACTTCTTACTGCCTTAAGTATGTAGTCGTTACATGAGCCATGTAGGGGTTGGTGAGTTTGGTATTCTACCTCACAACCCACACGATAAGAAGAAGAGATCATTATATTCATCTTAGGACTTTGTATCAAGAGTGGGTGTAATTCATAGGATTATTTTTTATTTTGCCTACCCCAATCGGGATTATGGATGTGAGCTTATGTTGTAAGTAGTAATTTTTATTTTAAACACAGCTTACCCTCAACAAGAGGAGCATTAGGTTGGTACATGGTCATATTCTTGAGTATGCACATCAAAAGCGGAGTGTGGTCATTATTCTTGTACATCTCTATTACGTCTGCTATGTGCTCCGCATCACACTTTATTCCTGAAATTACATTATCTATAGTTGTAATCATACTGTTCCTTATAGTTCAAATTAAAATATATCTTTATTCAGTTTGTAACATAGTTCTTTTTTCTTAGGTTTTGGCTTCGCGCGCCTTGCGCATTTGCCATTGTAACATAGTTACACTTTCAATCTTATAATAATTACAGTAATCTAATCAAATAATTTGAAATTGGAGTTTTGAATTAATTATGCAATTAAATACATTAAAATAAATATAGAGTAAAAAGTATTTTATCTATTGAATTAGTAATTAAATCTCACATACTAAAATAAAAACGAATATTGAACATTATGTTCCTCTAGGTATCAAAATGGCATTTTATGATGAAAACGTTCTTTAATTAGATACTTAATTAGGTACCTATACAATGGACAATGAAAGAAAAATTTAAAAATCAAACCTAAATAGTTGAGAATGGAGCACACATCTTTATCTTTGAATCGAAGGTTGGATTCTTCACCATCACCCCTCATCATGTTCCCGGCAAAGTCAAACACCATGTTCGCCAGGGGTATCTCCGACACAAACACAGACAGAGTGTAACTAAATTCCTGTCAACATACAAAAAACTTTTATTCCTACCTAATTATGCATATGTTCCATACAAATAATAATACATATAGTTATACATATACGCCGTAATTTTCATAATATATTAGACACCGTATCATACACTTCTAAATGTAAAAATGTTTTAATGTATGCAATGTGGCTGTACTTTATAAATAAATAATACAGTAAAATACAGATAAAAAAGAAAAAAATATATATCATTATGATAGATTATATTTTTAAAGAAAAAAATCAAATAGGTACTTACCAAGCGCAACAAATATTCGGCAATAAGCATGTTCATGGCTTGTGTCGTCAGTTCTAGACGTTGAGCGAAGTGTTTTTGGCATGCCGGAGTCTCACCTGAGTCAACAATCAAAAAATAAATCACATCAAACAAAACTCAAAACCACTTTTTGGTTATAAAATGTTTTAACTTTAAACTCACCGATTTGGGCACTTTTCAACAGATTAACAATGTGTCTACGTAGATACGCCCTCAAATCGCTCAAAATCCCATTTTTCTCAAACAATTCGTAAATAAATTTCTCAAAATTCTCTACAGATTCTTGATCATTTTGTTGTATCGGATTTTCACTGTTTATTTCCATATCGGGCGACACCGGCTCAACTTCAATGTTATCCATTGTGAATTTAGTTATTTATATTTTATAATAACAATTTGTTAAACCCTACATTATAATTGGAAATAATTTTATGCAACTTTCACAAATCACTGAAATTTCAAACTTCCCCAAACAGAATTTTGACGTTTATTCATTTGTTGACATATCCGGTTGCTCTGACAACAACATGTTTCCTCTTTTACAATTTTGTAATAATAAGATCTCAACAGTCAATATATTTATTTCAAATAATTCATAAAGATTATTTTATTTCACTTAAAATGATTGAATAATGTTACCTACAATTATTTACCCATATTAAACTGTATAATCATGTACAACTGATACTGTACTACTATTTTGACAGGTCCAACAGTTGTCCCTGTGGCGCAGAGGATAGCGCGTTGGACTTCTAATCCAAAGGTCGTGGGTTCGATCCCCACCAGGGATGCTTAATCATCTTTTTGTTTTTTACTTTTTTGTATGGTTTTTCATAATCAATTTATAAATTATAAACAAGTCTTTGAAATGTACTTAAATAAATAAAATAGGCGAAACTTGTAACATCTGACTCCGTATCGTGCGTGAGACTTGCTGCAGTACAACTTCAATGTGAAAATCCTAAGACGAACTTGTATTGCATGTAGCATTATAATCTGGTGAGATACTAAGTATTTTGTATAATAATATTATAAAATCGTGGAAAATAGGAATATTGCCGAGCCCCATAAAATCTTTGCCAACATTATATACCTAGGGGGATATTTTCTTTGGGTGAGGCTAAGGTGCTTCAAACATCGGCGTTTACGTTTCCCGCGACTCGGACACCTCTTTCGATTTTTTTCAAAGATTTTGGACGTGAGTTTTTTAGCTGATTACTATATTTCGCGTTCGATTATTTTTTTTAATCGATTTCAATTTTGTTTTTCAAACTCGATTCTTCTATGATTCCATAGAGTACCATGTCCATGCCAAGTCCATGCATTCACAGGCCTCCGGAACGTCGAAACGACATAAATCTCTATTTCCGAACGACCACATCAAATGTCAAATACTCTAGTGAATCAGCTGATGGGTGTTTTTGTATTGTCGAAATATATAAAATTGTAAATCTCTGAAAATTCCACTATGAGGCGACGCGCAGGTGTTGGTGCTATTCAAAAACAGAGGCTTGAACAGGAGAAATATCGCGAGAAAGGTTCTGAAATCCAAGAAAACCAGTTTCAACAGATGTCGAAACAACTGGAAGTGTTTAGGGAAAACTTGGAAGAGTTTGCTACTAAACATAAGAGTGAGATAAAGAAGAATGCACAGTTCAGGAGGCAGTTTCAGGAGATGTGTGCCGCTATCGGTGTAGATCCTCTCGCTTCTGGCAAAGGGTTTTGGTCAGTGTTAGGTTTGTATCCAATTATATTATTGTCAACCATATACCTAACCCATTCTTTACGTTTCTTTCTTCAGTACTCAATATATGTCACACTGCTGTTAGAACTGCTACTGTCTGGAAAGCCGCCTTTTCTATCCCAGAATAAGATTTTCAAGTAAATGTCTTAAGTGTACAATAAGGTGTTTTATTATTACTTATAATATTAAATAAATTACATCAGTACTTATGAGTGGGGTGGTGTAGAATAGTATCCTCTGAATTGTTTCTATTCAAATTATCATTCTTGAAATGTACCTCTCATCAACAAAATTAAAACACTTCCAAATTTTAATTCAACAAAACAAGAGTTCAATTAAATTTTAAATGTGGAACATAAATATTAAGAATTACGTTGTGAATTTGAATGAAAAACCTAACAATATTCTTTTCTGTAAAATAAAATTGAATTTTTATTCCTAATACTTGTTTTCAATATTTTTTTCAGATAATCCTTATAATCTTGCCAAGTGTTTTGATGATAAGTGTAGATTATTTACTTATTTGTTTATTTTAGGCATTGGTGACTTCTATTATGAGTTAGGAGTGCAAATAGTAGAGGTGTGTCTAGCAACAAACTATAAGAATGGAGGCCTCATCACTTTGGAAGAACTTCGGACAAGGCTTATAGCAGCACGAGGAAAAGCCAAAAAACATCAAGACATTACCAATGAAGACCTCCTAGCAGCTGTTAAGAAACTTAGGATATTTGGCAATGGGTGGGTTAAAGTGTAACTTTTATAATTTGTGCACTATATATTACTATCATGACATGCATATTGTAAAAGTAAAGTCATATCCTTTGTTGGTGTTTTCCAATTAATAACAGATTTAAACTTGGAGAAGTTGCATCAATAATATAATTATGTACTATACAAAATGTGGTACATGGGTAACTAGATAGGGATTTTAACTTTACATTTATTTATTTTAAATTGGAATATGTGTATACTGCTGCAGCTACAAATAAAACTCATCATCCTTCTGCTCTTATCTCTCTAAGTGGGGTCGGCACATCATGTATTCCTCTATACATTATTTTAGGTTTACGTGGTTATTATCATAATTAAAACACATAATAAAGGGTTCTTACCGCGTTTAAATCAAGGATATGAGACTCCCGGTATTTCGACACTGTTTCAAGTGCCTTGATCACGGGATGACTGATCTCGATCATGGCATGTAGAGAACCTGTTATTATGTGTTTTAATTATGTATTCCTCTTCCATCCATCTCTGCAAATAAAAGTGATTTCGAATATTTTATAATTGTAATTTCAGATTTACAGTAGTGCCTATAAGCAAGGGTAAGTGGTTGGTGCAGTCAATCCCTGGAGAACTGAATCTGGACCAGACCCTTGTCCTACAGAAGGCAAGCTCTCTGGGTACTGCGTGGGTGTCTGCTAGTATACTCAATGCTGACTTGGGGTGAGTAAATAACATAAGTAGTAGTTACTAGTTATCATTTGACAGAAAATATTTAATGCCTTTTTATTTTGTGAGTACTAAGACTTTTGTTGTTGATTGCACTTATGAACACTATTACACACTATATTTATAACAAAAATCTATCTGATTCCTTCCGTATATAATCTATACTGCTAAATTGTCATGTCTGTATATTTCAGATGGAATGACACAAGAGCCCAGAATGCACTGAACCATATGGTGAAGGAAGGCCTAGCTTGGGTAGACACTCAGGACTCGAAAGAAACCTTATACTGGTTTCCAAGTATGTTCGCTGAGTGTGTGTCTGCATAAAGTGCATAAAAAGATATATCATGATTATGTGTTTTAAGGTATGAATTTAATTGTTAAATTAGATTGTTGAGGTTTATAATTATTATTAAAGTAAAGTGTAAGAAAGATATTTTTTTCTCTTAATGTATTTTATTCTTAATATTGCACATTTTTTTAAGTGTAAAAAAAGCTGTTTTTATTTCAACTACTAGTGTTGTTGTCGGATGAGCCAGAGGGTAGTTTTAACTTTTTTCTTAACTCATTATTTTCTTTCTGTATCTCCTCTAATCGTTTCTTTAGTTTTTCTGTCATATCCACATAGGACTCTTTCCATCTATAAATAGAAAATAAGGCAATTTTAATATTATTTTACATGTTTCAAAAGTCTTCAAATGTTATTTTAGTTCTGTTAAATCTGGACTTACTTTCTGCTTAATTCCATCTGATTTTCTAAATGTTTGTTTAACTCCATTAATTCTTCTTCCTTTGTGGACACCATTCTAAAATTAAATAATAAAAAAGAATTAAAGAAAATTTACCTATAGTCCTTCAGTTTTATAAGGACTACTTCCCATCCACTTCTTGGAAAGGGGTCCTTATAAAATTGAAGGGCCTATATAGAAGGTAGTGTTTGTAAGTGTGGGCAGGTAGGGTCAATGCCCTAAAATAAGCAACCTCTAATAGTGCCCTAATGAGTCTGTCTACTTGTGTTAGGCCACTGACTGTAGTTTTGAAAGTAGATTCTCTAGAGCTTAAAAGATTTTTTGGCGAAATATTAATTCGGTGAATACCATTCGATGAAACGTATTTCGGAAAACAGTAAGGTATATTTTACGTAGTATATTATTTTTCTCTACGATAATACTTTAGAAAGTATGATAGTAGAATATTTGGACAATTCCTCGCTTCGCATGTTGAAGAGTGAAAGAGTACTTCAATTTTACATACTTGTGACTCAGTTCCGTCCTCGACGACAACATATTTTGCAATTTGTTCACCATTCCATGCGTCTCTTCCAACGATTTTTGAAGGTGCTCCACTTGTGCTCTGTAATAATAACACGTTGCCGTTGGAAATAAGATACAAATCTCTGCCAGTCTCTCTTTCTCTATCTACGATTTTTACCCCACCTAACATACTTAAAACGTATTTTGTTGTGTTGATTATGTTGTGTTGTTGTCAACAACAACAACTTATTGTATTGTTGTTATTATTATTGTATTGTTGTGGTATTCTTGTTGTAGATTATTGTATTGTACTTGTGTGTTTATATTAATTTTATTTATTTATATTCAAACCACCTACTTGAGTTCTTCACACTGTGTCTTGAGCAGATTTTCCTCCCAGTCCCTGCGTTTAGTTTCTCTCGTGTGCATATCCTGAATTCTCTGAATGTCTATCGTTAGACTTTGCTTCTCGCATAACAGTTGTATGTTTCGCCTCTCTGATGCCACCTAAAATAAAACCACACTGAGTGTTTAGACATATATACATAAATAAGATCACGCCTATTTTCCGTTGGGGTAGGCAGAAACCACGGAATTCCACTTACTACGATCCTGACACACCGCTTTCGATTATTCCACTCTCATCAAAGACTTCATGCATCGCCGGTTAAGAGTACTCTTGACCTGGCCTTTAAAACATCCTGCTACTGATCGCGGAGTGATTAGATTTAAATCTTAATTGTCTTTTTGAAACTCTTCACGACACGCACACACGAGCGACTCAATATTAATTACCTCAATATCAGGGGTAACCCTAGCCTAGGTGGCACTATTGTTGGTGACGCCGATAAGTCACTCAGAAGTATAATGTACACAATTTATTAAACAGGGGCACTAAACATTGTTATCTCTTGTTTTTATCTTAATTAAGTGTAACCCATTATATTAGGCACGAAAAATATGAGTATTAATATACCAATTCCTGAAACATCGCTTCCAGTCTTTGTTCTGCAAGTTGCAACTTCGGATTCACGTTGTGAAGACAATCCTTTTGCTTTTCCAGATAACTTTCATTCTCCTCTTTAAGAACTTTTACTTCCCTGTAATAAGAGTAAAGTAAATTTCAATATTTGTTTAGGTGCATATAGTTCGAAGCTTATAATTGTTTGAGTTTCGTCTTTTGCCTTCTGTAGCTTTTGCATTGCATTGTAGATTATTTTTTTAATGGGCATCGCCTGAAATAAATGCTTTTTATTTATTTTATTTTTTTTGCTCATTTATCGGAATTGTAGGCTTTTGGACAACTTGAGACGACTTTGCTTCACTCATCTTCTATATCTGAAACTCAAATAAAAAATACCATTCGGTAATACGATCTTTGCTTTTCGTATAACGTTGAAACCTTAAATTCAAGCAGAGTCAAGTAAATAAGAACCTTAAAGCTTTGTTCAAAAGCATCCCCTTCTCCACCAGCTCCGTGTCAAGGTTCCTGATGTGAGCGAGCATGTCTGCTATCTTCTCATTGTACTTGTCTCTTACTGCGTCCAATTCTGTCCTGTAACTTGCTTCTACAGTGCGTTTTGCACTCGCAACCTCTTGCTTTGCTTGTAATAGTTCTCCTGTCAACAATCGGATGTGGGGGTCTATAAAGGCCACATGAAAGCAATTCCTCCAAAAAAGTAATATTGCAATTTGACATGTGTTTAAAAAAGTAAGAGCGGAATGCAAACTTATTTCAAATAGCAAAATTGCTGTTTAAATGAATTGTCTCTGTTATATAAGAGTCATCGATTGAAAAATTCGAATCTTAAACCCGTGATTCTGATCTATCGAGACGTGTTCTTTGTCCTTTCAAGTCTGATTCACGGACTCGAGTTCCGGGTCTGTCCAAATCTAGAATTTTTCGATAGGTCTTTGTGAGTTTCCCTAAGCACACATAACATTTGCTATATTATTGTCATCAGTATCGTCCACTAGGATTGTTTTTCCCTTAGGGGGTTGCATGTTCAGTCAAGCAGTCGCTTCTGTAAAGAACCGGATCTGACAAATCTTAAGGTTAGGTAAGCGGACCCTGTGAACCGGAGGTGGATGGAGTATCTTCCACTAAGCGACGCTCGACGTTGGCCGAAATTAGTCTTACCAGTGATCTCTTTAATTTTCTTATAGGCTTCGTTCTTCTGGGCAGATACGACGTCGAAGAGTTGTAATGCTTCTGCAACCTGCACAAGTTGGAAGTAATTTTATTTTAGGTTCCGTTAAAAATAGTATTTTTGTAGGAACGTTTGTCGGGAGTGAACAATTGTCATAAAATAAAGCAAATAGCAAGACTCGTGACCTAGGATTATGGTATATAGGTGTTCTTTTTACCTTAGATTTAGCTTCCGCTTCTCTCTTGACTCTATCTACAATTTCTTTTTGGCATACACTCAACTGTGTTCTCAGCTCGTCATTATTCTTCTTTTCTGCTGCAAAGTTTATTCTACACTCTTCTAAAGTTTTACTTAGTTCTGCTATTTTGTCTTCTGCCTGTTTATTTCGGTCTTTGTAAAGGACGATTTCATTATCTTTACCTCTTAAGTCTTGTTCTAGAGAGAAACATTTCGTTTGTAGAGTTTTGTATTTCTTTTCTATTTCTAAGTAGTCATTTAGTGCTGTTTCGAGTTTGAGTTCTGTGTCTCGTTTATCTTCATTGCTATTGTGCTGCAAGAGTATAATCGATCAATTGATAAAATTATCATTAGGTGAAATAGCTCAAGACACTAATCGAGCATAATATAGAGGTCGAGTAGTGTGCGAGCACTTATGCAGTCGAGAAAGTCAATGTGCTAATATGAGCAACCACTTATTTATTTATTGAAGTACTGCTAAATGGTTCCATTTGTTTCGTGGTGGTTCCACTTGCCACGCGGTGGTTCCACTTGCCACATGGCGGTTCCACTTGCCCTGACAATGTTTCAATAAGTATGTCTTAGTACATAGGTACTTGTGCACTGACTGTACTAAGAAGTTGAGGCTTTCAGGAACCTTGTAGTGGACAGGTTAAAGCTGTATTATGATGATAAATAAACTGTGTGGTATTACAATACCTGCTGTCCTCTAGTATCATAGCTCTGGTAAGCTTTCAGTTCATTCTCTAGGGCCTCTATGGTTTTCTGCGATGTCTGCCACAGTACATGCAATGAGTCCCTTTCCTGTAGCGTAATAAAGGTTAATGGTAAACTAAAACCAGAATTTGTAATTGGAAGACATCTTGCCTAGCGGTTCACGTGTGGTTCGTTCTCTATAAGTTTTATTAAGAGATCCTTAAGATTTACTGCCTCATTGTGCTAGGAGGAGGGGTCCATAGTTTACTTGCAAAGGTCATTGTACCTTTTTTCTGCTTGCTCTTCTTCCGTCGCTTATTAAGCCGCGATCGTGTGCCAAACATTATAACCACTAGAGCACGGGGGACTTGGCCTAAAAGTAGAGTTTAGGATAAGCACCTTGGTAAGCAACGTGAGTTGCGCGTGCAGCTCCCCTCCCTCCCCGCCATCTATCTGAGCCTGCTGCAACTTCTCCCGTAGTAACTGCCCCACCTGCTGCGACAGCTTCTGGTTGTCACCTATCACCGTGCGGATCTCATCCTCCAATACCGACTGGTTCTGCTGGAAAAAAAACACTTGAGTATTTTTACGGGGTAAATAATTAGTATGGTCATTGACATAAGTAACCACTTGTCTTAATGTACGGTTCATCATAATATTTCAACTTAGACATCAAGTACCTACTAAGAAAGGATGCTTGCAAGTTATCTTCTAAAAAAATTTCATCCTGTGCAACCTGATACTGATTATGGGCGCGATAGTCACGTATGTGTCAGTTAGGGGTACAGTAGCAATTTAATAGTAAGGACATTACCCGATAAAAATCCACTTCATGCTGAAGGGCGTTCAATGTCGTCTCTTCCATAATCCATAAAAATATAATTATTTTACTACTTAACAAAAATATCCGTTGAAGAATATTTACAAGAAACACCATTGGATAAGCTTCTTTGGATTAGTTCTCTCTTTTCTTATTATAAAAGTTTGCATTTTAGAAACTACTTTTTGTTTACATTTCGCGCGAGAATGGCAGACCCAAGCGTTGCTTAGCAACGTACTTTTTTAAGGGATTAGGCAATGATTCAAGTTCATGTACAGCCTAGTTGCACGATAAATTATTTAACAAACATGATTTCAGAACGAATATTTATTTGTCAAAGTGACATTTCCGCGAAAATTTCAACCTATTTTTATCAAAACTTCGTAAAATCGTTTTCTTGCGCTAATACAGGCTTCTATTCTAAAAATCTGGTTATAATGTAAATCGTGCTATTTGATTTATTTTTCAAACATGTCAAGGTTTGTATACGTAATTTGCATTACGACTAAAATCGAAATTACGCCTTGTATATACATAGTTGTGATATTTTTATTTATTTATTCAGTGAAGAACCGAACCTGTATTTTGAGATCAGGGAAGATCAGTGGCCGTTGGTATATGATGACAAGTACAATGTGTCGTTTTTTGGGCTAGAGCGCTTTCATGTTTTTGACTCCAAAAAATGGGGAAATGTCATAAGGGTGAGCAAATTTTTCATTCTTTCATAATTTCGCCCGAATCTTAAGTTTATGCAAGTTTCAAAATAATTATAGTGGGTACTTATCCACATAAGGTACCTATCTAATTAAATAAAGTCAAATTGGATGATAATTCTGTTGTCTGTATTAACTGTAATCATATGTGAAATACCTATTATAATTAATTACAGCGCCTAAAAGAGTCTGGCTTGATCACGGAAGACCACATAGTGCATCCAATGGAGGCACAGAAGGATCACCTGCGTGTAGTGCACACAAAGAAATATTTAAATTCTTTAAAAGTAAAGAACATTTATCTTATATATCTACATAAGGCTGAAATTTCTAGACACAATAGTTGAATAATAGGGAATGGATTTTAAAGAACTTTGGCTCTTATGACTATTATATTGCTGTCTTAATTAACTCAATTTCAGCAATAAATCTTCATAAGAAATACCTTTAACCTCTGCCTTTAAGTACTATACTTCTGGAAGTATTTAACGAAATTCCCTACTCCTTCAAACTCAGCTGCAATCAATAACTGTCGCATCCTGCATGATACGCATACTTCATTATTATGGTTACTGTTCTTCAAATGGAGCTCAAGTTACACTTTTGCCTAGCATTGTAATTTATAGGAGAGAAACATGCAAGTAAACATAATAACTACCAGTACAAGTATCTATATATCTTTGTACAGATCCTCACATACATTGGTCTTTTATTTGACAGTGGAGCTCTAATGTGGCCCTAATAGCCGAGGTGCCGGTAATAGCGTGCTTGCCAAACGTGTGGGTGCAGCATTCTTATCTGAGGCCTATGAGGTAAGGGAATCCACCACCCTTTAGTAACTCTTATAAATTAGATCAAGCGGAAGGCATGTTAAGCCATTGGTCCCGGTAACTACTGACTGATGTAAGTAAATAGTTGTTACATGAATCATGTCAGGGGACATTGGCTCAATAGTAATCCTGACACCAGGGTTGATGAGGTTGTTTCTCAATCTCGCAACCCACATGGTTATAACTGTTCTAATTTAAAATAAATAACATAAATAGTGTATATATGTCCCAATGCTGGGCAAAGGCCATCCCTCTATCAACTGGAGGGGATGTAGAGCATACTCCAGGGTGCTGCCTAATAAAGTAGTAGTTAAAACTAAAGATTATAAATAAAAATGGCTTACTTTTTGTTACATAAGTCAAAAAGCAAAATGAGATTGATTTGAGCATCTTTTACCATTTTATAAATTTATCTTAGATCCAGCTATGTATCCAGTTATATAAAGAACTATCCATTGAAGTTGAACTAAAAATTGTACTTAGTCTTACAGATTACATAGAGGCTGTCTAAAACATGATAATTGGTTGAGTAGTTTAAGAGTAACTGGTAACTAACATTCACTTACGTATTTATAATATCAGCAAGGAAAGTGGGGTGGAGTTCGTCATTTACGAAATAAATTGAAAAAATAAACTTCTTATCTTGCATAAATGATTAATTGCTGGACACATGACACCCTTCAATCAGCCGGAGGGTGTACGAAGCAACTTCACTACTAACATAACTTGACAAATACTTTATTGCACACACAGGACAAAACAAAAGAGAAATAGAAAGTGTACAATAGATGCAATAATGCACTCTTGTTATACTCTTCTTATCTTGCAGACTACAAACTGGGGGGTCAGTGCTGGCCGGCAAGTTGGCCTTGGATCGCGGATGGGCCATCAACGTGGGAGGCGGCTTCCACCACTGCAGCGGCGACCGCGGCGGCGGCTTCTGCCCCTACGCAGACATCACGCTGCTCATAAAGTACCTCATCATGTTCAAGCTCATTCGGAACGCCATGATCGTCGACCTTGATGCCCACCAGGTCAATACAACAATTCATCGTCATTATTTTTTATCAGACATAATTTTCATGAACTATAAAACTGCGCGTTCACTCCAGCGTGATCGAAGTGTACGAACCAAGCGTCAGAATTTCTTGCCTTGCATTTTTCCTGTAGTATATTTAGTAGGTAACCAAATCCGCGTAACTTTAATGTTGATGTTTCGCATAGTCCGTCCGCTCAGATTACGCTTTAATGGACGCGCAGTTTAAGTATGCACACTCATTATTTTGTCTCGTTATCGTCATCATCATGTTTGTGTCTTCCACTCTATAATATGCCTCTATTAATTTCTTAAGTAATCTACACGAAATAATGGTTTTAGCCGGTTACTGTGCGGCATCCACCGATTCGCGACTCGCGGCTGAGAGGCTCCGGTCAGCAACAGGTCCCATTTGCCAAGCATCTCCAGTTTTTCCAGAAGGCCCAGCTGCTTGCGCGTCTGTACATACCTATTCTAGCTTTTGACAATACCACCTCCACTTCGGCTCATCACGTATTACGATGGCCTAACAGAAAGCTCGGTGAGGTGTGCGTACTTAGTTCATCTTGCGATGAACCTCCCTCCCCCAGGAACATCAATGAGAAAGCTATTTGTACTTGAGGTTGCTTCATCATCAAGTGTGCAATAAGTGGTTATAATGTTCTCATGACCTGATGACAACCCCATTGGGATATAGTCGTGATCTTATGGTATTTTTCGACACTCTATGACATCACGTTTTAGAATATTAACCTCTAACCCGGACACTTCATACAAAAAAACCTCGTTTTACACAGACACTACACATTGACGTTATCATACGCGCGCATCTGTGTGTGTGTGACGTCTGACGCCCATACGATTGAAGACTAATGTAAGACCGAGGGGGGCGGGGTGAACTTAGCTCAGAAGTTGCCGTTCTGTACGTAATATTATTCCTTATTCTATGCTTGCAGGGTAACGGGTACCAGCGGGACTTCATAGACGTGGCGGAGGTGTACATAATGGACGTCTACAACCGGAACATCTACCCGAAGGACCGCGAGGCGAAGCGCGCCATCCGCCGCAAGGTCGAGCTCGGGAACAAGGTGGAAGACTTGGAGTACATTCGCAAGGTGCGCCGGTGAGTCCTCTTAAAGTCGTAAGACCGAATGTCATTTTAAAATCCAAAACCCATTGTTTAACTATTGTGTCTGGGAATCTTGGCATTAGGAGGTTAAAGTAGAATAGAATATCATAACATATACCATAAACTGCATATACGTCCCACTGCTGGGCGGAGGGGGTATAGAGAATAGAATATAAATCGTTTATTTACACACAAAAACAAGACAGTGTTGTCATTTAAAATGTATTCATAACAAAAAGGAAAAGAAGGTGATGGTAGTTGTCAACTTGCAGACACTTTGGTATTATTGACCTGATAGAATTTCGAATGACTGAATGGTCAATGGTTATCAACCTATCGCTTATAATGATGCTCTATCATGTTGGAAAGAACTATCAAGACAATTGGTACCGGACGTGTTCTGCGGGCGGGACTTTTGGGAGTTATGGAGATGATACCAGGCCATCGACCAGGCTTCGTCACACTGTGGATATTCCCACCAAGAAACGTTCCATATAAGAATGGTTAAAGAATGGAATGACCTGGCACAGTTTATCCTCTTACTACAATCTTGAATCCTTCAAAACTAGACTGAATAGACATTTACTACGTATTGTGTGTACCACCTTCGACCATATATTCACTTACCGACAGATTATATTCAAACTTTTTTTATAATAAAAAAAATGTATGCAACATTGAAATCCGGAGCGTCGAGGTTTCAAACAGTCTCCCAATTTCCGTATCGGAGAGCTTCAGGTCTTAAAAGAGCTTGTACTAAAAAAGCGGCGTGCCCAGTATAAACACCTACTAATGCAATTTGAGCTTCCAACCACGACCACGAACTCTCTATGTGTATGAACGTGAAAACTATAGGAGCACAAATTTTAAATCTACGAGGACAATAAAGTACGTAGCACATTTATAAAAATGTACTGCCAAGAACATTACAAAATATGCCTTGGTCGTGGCAGGTAGTTAGTTCGGTAGTGTCATCGTCTGAATCTCTTGAGTTGCTTATTATTAGGTATTTTGTGTCTACTATTTTTATAAATAGGTATTATGCTAGGTTATGTATATAGGTTAGGTATATATTATATTTGTAAGTATGTTATATATTTATTTGCATGTATTTGTTGTTAAGTTGTATGCATAGTTTGTACCCGCAATCTTTCAATTTTTTTTTTACCTTTTTCCTCACCTTATGGTTGTCTGGAAGAAATCGCTTTAAGCGATAAGGCCGCCATTTGCCATGTACTTAGTAAGAGACTTTTTGTAATTATTTCTTTTTATTTTGGTGCAATAAAGTGTATTTGTATTGTATTGTATTGTAGTTCAACTTGACTAATGCCACAAAATTGACACAGGAACTTGAAGGAAGCGCTAGCAGAGTTCCAGCCAGACATCCTGGTGTACAACGCGGGCACTGACATATTGGACGCCGATCCGCTGGGGCACATGAACATTAGCGAAATTGTAAGTTTATATCTACACACCTTTACAGAGCGCTAACTTCTAATTGCCGCATCAAAAGGGCGTTAAATACCAGCTACCCACAGCTACCTCACGCCTTCCTGAGGGACGCATACCACTATTTGAGAACCACTGCCCTATTATAAACTGTTGTTTACAGGGTGTCGTGAAAAGGGACGAGTTCATATTTGAGATATGCAAAGAGAGACACATTCCAGTAGTAATGTTGACGAGCGGAGGGTATCTCAAGAAGTCTGCCCGGGTGATCGCAGAGTCCATCATGAACCTCAATAGGAAAGGGCTCATTGGACGAGAGCGAAACGGAAAATTTTAACTCTGGTAATACTAGCAAAATTTACCCATAAAATGGGAAAACTAAGGAATTTACCCATAAAATGGGACTTTGGCAAACGCTCATAAATTAGTGATATTAGATCTCAGCATTAAATGTGCCAATTTTTAATTATTGAAAGTTAGAATCTTAATGAATATAATTCTAGTCTTCAAAGTATTTACTGTATGTGATACGAAATAATTCCATAATTATTCTATTTTGTTCTTCAGATTTTACTTATTTTTCAAATAAATCTATACTATTCTTTAACTTGTGTATTAATTATTAGGTATTATTGAAACAGGACCAGTAAGTTAAAAGCGTTTAATAAACTTGAAAGTACAAGGTGCACATCCGGTAGTCAAATATAAACTTAACAATTGCAACATGGTGATAAACGCACAAAATTTTTCGATACCATTTAAATTATCAACAAAAAACCATGGCTGCATGGCTTTGCCCTTGCCTTTGCCCAAGGAAATAAACAAATTAAAAAATAAAAAACTCGAGTAAATAAAATACACGTGAAACTTAAATTGTGCAATGCAATTCTAGAAAGACCCAGAATTCGGAAAAGGCCAATAGGATCCGATATGACTTCTGGAGACGAAAAGACGATATGAAAAAGTGATCGAAGTTGTTGAAAAAGAATCAGTAAGTACTGGGGAATCCTGTACCTAATAGTTTAGTTTCATGTGCAATGTAATATTTCCTCATTTGAAACTGATATTTTTCAGGATTTGTTCCAGACTGATTCCACTCGCTAAGATGTTAATTGTCCAAGCGGAATAATTTCCTTAATTTGTGGGAATCACTTTTGGTCTCTACCGGTCTTTCCATTTCAAAAAGCGCCATGTTTTTTATTATATTTCTGATTTCAGAGTTTCTCTGAACTGCCTTTACACTACCGAGGAGACAAGTAATATAATTATTACTGTTATTTTGTTGTTGGAAAATATCATAACTTGTCGAAAATAGGACTTGACGAATTACCAATTTGACATATGACAGACTTGGCCATAGTCGTGAAATTCCTCCCATGACATGCCGAGAGTTTTTAATTCCCGGTCAACCGAACCATTGAACCGCTCTATGTGCTACTTATATGGCTATCTAGCTAATATAATAAAGCGAGTATTGTATTATTTAAATAGGTGCAAGAAAATGTTCCACTAGTATTTAAAAAGTGCGAATAGTACGTGGTTTTAGAGGCAAAAACGAAACTTGAACACATGATTTTGGTCAACTCAAAAGATATCTTAAATGTATTAAAACTAGTAAAAAGTATAATGATAAAAAGTAACACTGGATAAGTTGCAAAAGGAGATCTTTTTGAATATCTAGTTGTATATCAATGATCATAACCATTAACTGGGTATGTAGCGAATAGACTCCTAAATAGTGTAGTAGGTACTTATTTAAAAAAACAAGTATAGTAGTAAAAAAAATAATGGATAACTCGACAACATAGTTTTTTATAATAACGATAAAATCTTGAAAAATAATAAATAAAATAAAATAGAGGGTGTTAATGACATCGTTACGAAAACTTTGATGGGAGATTCAGACCATGATTCTGAATTGATACCAAGCGGAATTTTCTGTCGCAAAAATATGGAACTGAAAATAATAAAAAAAAAACAAAAATATAATGAATTTTTCGAGGAAATCCCCCTCAGTATTCGTTACGGTTAACCACGGTCGGGTAAAACATCGAGTCTTGGGCCCATACCAAATTAAACTGAGGGCGCGCTGAGGATTTCAACTTGGAAATGTTTAGAACAAGGTAGCAAATAGAACCGAACTGTTGCAAACTTATCCAGTGAGCGAACACAATACTATCAAAGGACGATGGTATGACGTCATGAGTCTTGCAGCCAGTCTAGCAACTACCAAAGTTATGACGTCACGATTCTTGGGGTAGTCTATCTGGTGGTGGTGTTGAACTGAGCGTAGTAATCGTCTGTGGGGGTGTTGTTGTACACCACCTCGCGGAAGTACTTCTCCTTCTCCTTCTGTTGAAGAGCCATCAGCTGGTTCTCTTCCAACATCTGGCGCGCGATATTCCTGTAAAGATAAGGTAAGTTATTACGTCGATATGACTCAGCACCTATCTATCACATAGGTCTAATAGAAACGTCTGCGACGTGTGGGTACTTAGTTCATCTTGCGATGGGTGTACCTCTTACTACCCCAATTAGGATATAGTTGTGAGCGTATGTATGTTACGAGGTAAGTTTTTTTTTAATGTAAGTTAGATGCCACAGTGTATATTAATTATGTTGGTTTTGCAAACAATCTAGAAAAATAATATTGAATTGAAATGATATCGAAACACTTCCCAAGTTTTGTTCAATAAAACACGAGTGTTATTTAATTTTTAAATTTGAATTTGGAACACAATATTCAGAAATAAAATCCTTTTGTAAAATATTTTAATATTTTTTCGATAATTACGAAACAAACTTGCGAGATTAATTTTTTTGTGACGAGTACCTAGTGTAATTTTCCGTTATTACTGGTATCTTTATACCTTCTGGTCCTGTTCTCCTGGATGTCAAGTCGTTGCGCCTCACGCTGAATGGACTTAGCCAGCGCCTGCCACTCTGCTTCCATCTTGTCTTCCGCGTCGCGTTTGGCCTGCGGACGTTTTTAATATTTTTGCGTCATCATTTTAATCATTGTGGTCCTGTATTTCACAGGCTTACATTTGCTTCTCAAAAGGGAAGCGCCGCGCGCCGGTTCGAATCCCGGTACCGAACTTGGACCAATGAGCTATTCATTAATCTTAAATGTTTAATTAACTAACGCAGTTGGCTCGACTGTTATAGACGGCGATACGGCTCACCACCTATCTTGTTGGTATAACAGAAAGCTCGCTGAGGTGTTGGTACTTACTTCATCTTGTGCTGGATGTGCCTCTGACTACCTTATGTTATGTTTGTTAGTCAATGTTATTAGAAGCTTTTCAAGTAAGCTGCATGCAACAAATATTGAGCAAAATAAGCTAGTCGATGACGGAGCGCATATTTTTGTAACCTACTTTTGAGAGACGTTTCAAAATTAGTATAGACAACAAAAAATGTAGAGCATAAGAGCAGACCTACCTTTGAGGCAGCCATTTGTTCTTTTTGCGCTGCGTAGAACTTCTTCAGTTCTTCTTGGTTCATTCCCTTGTACATGTATCCGATTGCTCTGTGTAAAAATATGAAGATTACTTTGATTAGCAAGATACACTTTTAGTATCGTTGTCGGTAATAGGTTATTTAACTGTGTCAAAGAAAAAATACAAAACGCTAACCTAGAAATAGAAGCCAGTCTAAGATGATCAAAAATCTATCTAATTTTAATTTTCGACTTACTTCCGAATTTTATTAATGAATTAAGTAACAATGAGTACGACGATTGACCGTTTTTTATTGATGACGTCACAGGACAATATTTACATACGTATACAAACTCCAAAGAAAACTTTCGTTCTGACGTTTCGTAAAAAGTATCCATTTGACTAGGTTGTCAAGTAGCCTATTTTAGGGAAGACTGAGTCACGTGATATAGATAATCTGATGTATTGCAAGCTCTGCAAATACGAACAGAATCTTGCGTTGTAAGTATTGATTATTATACAAACTGCGTTCACTTCATCAGCGTCGCTTCGCATGCTTCGATATCACTCGTAGACGCGCAGTTTTAAAAGGAATTCTAACTGGGCATTTGATGGGGACATTTCATTTCGTCGTTTGTTTCAACTTGAGACAGTCTTTAACAGTTATGTGACGGATATCAGTTGCTGTCAAAAGCCATCGGTTATGACAAATACCTGTTCTTGCCGAGCGCGCTCTTGGACACATCTGGGTTCTCAGTCAGCATGTCCGAGGTGAGCATGTTGTACATCTCAGCGCAGTTGTCCGCCTCCTCCTGTTCTTTCAGGACTTGCTCCAGTTGCTTCCTCTCTGTCACCTGGTTGGCAGTTGTTATTAGACAACCGGTAATAATGATTATCCGTAGGGACGCCCTAACTAGTTTGGGTTCCTGTCTTCTAGTTAAGGCTGTCTGTGAGAGAATTGAATCGTGTACAAGGTTCAAGATAAATTATGAAATTCTGATTACTCAGTAAAGAGACAGATCTAAAACTAACGAAAAACATTTTCTTTTGTAATTTTGTCATGTTCTTCTATGACGCCACAGTGTGCTTTTTCATACAAATTCCATAGTAATTTCGTGTTTTGACGTTTAGTAAAAAGTACCTGATTTGACTAGTTGGAAACTAGCCTATTTCTAGCCGCTAGTGTCTAGCGTTATTCCTTTTTTCACAGGGTCCGCTTACCTGATGACAGGTCCGGTATTCGATAGTTTATTATGAGAAGCTACCCTCAAAGTCTAATATAACATGGGGTCGTTTCATTTACTTTGTATATCTAGGGCTCACGATATTGATATGAAGTGTCTTCGAGGATTTGTGCCCGGTTAATGGCAATAGGCTCACACCCTATTTTATGGACTAAAACATAGCTGGCGAGGATTGGGTGTATATACCAGACACCTTCGGGGATACAGGTGTGATGCTGTTATGTTCTAGGGTTCCAGTCTGTCAAGCACGCCGCGTCGCGAACTGTGATGGTCATTTGTTGTAGGTATTTGTTGTTGACCAGGGCTTGGTCTTACCAGGGCTTCGTTGTAGCGCAGGTTGGCTTGTCCCAGTCGATAACGGCACTCGCGCTCCAGTCTGTCTAGCTCGCCAGCTCTCGCGTCACGGGCTTTGATGGCCATCTGAATATGGACAAATTATTCTTTGGTTATCACACCTTAGATCAAATACATTTGTGTAATAACTGTGGTAATAGCACACTCCGGACACTCCATACAAACAACCTCGTTTTACACAGACACCACACATTGACATTATCGTACACCACGAGTGTCTGTGTGTGACGTCTGACGCCAAAAGATTCAAGTCTAAACTATGTACGAGTGGGGGGGGGGGGGGGGGGAGTTGCCACTCTATACGTAGTATTATTCCTCATTATATGGTAATAGTCTGATTTGGTAGACATTCCCAATTCAGTCAGTACACGTGTTATGTACACCTTTTGTAATATATCCTTCATCTACACCTGTCCAAACCATCTTAACATTTCCCTCTCAATCTTAGTCACTACATCATCTAGCGGTTGAGCTAAAAGGACTGTTACAAGGTCTAAATGAAGTAGTATACCATATAGGCGGCTTCAGCCTTCTTCCGCTCCTCTTCCGCCGCCTTTCGCTCCTGCACCTGCTGCTCGAGCCAGGCGTTCTTCTGCGCTGCCATCAGCTTCTTGCGCTCCTCGTAGTTCAGGTCCTCGCCTTCGAACCTGCGCAACTGCTATTGCTACAACTTGGATCGAGGTGTACATTGAAATGGATTTTATGGTGTTGACGTTTATAATACGGGTTCTCTTTATGTTGTAAACGAGAAATACATAAGAACGAAACGATACTCCTATGGGATAACGATAGCGTAGATGTTGCCATGGGCGGTCGCTGGTTCGTAACAGTTATTTCGCCGTTGTTAGTCAGTCACAAACACCTCTTCACCCCATGAAGCACAGGGGCTGACAGACACAAATAAACCTACATCTCTGCTGGCCACAGGCCTCCCTCAATCGACCGGAGGGGGAGCATACTCTACCACGCTGTTTAAAGACTGGTTTGTGGCTGTATTTTGGTTAGTAACCAACCCATTCGCCAGCCACGGGTATATTTCTAGGATCGACTACTAACTTCTGCGCGCTGGACAGTCCAACTGGGTCACCATCATCTACCCTTGGAGGCAGCTGCTTCTTCAGCACGTCAGGGTCATTGAGGTCATACTCCCGCCGGTCCTCCGGCCGTTGGTATTTCTGGCGAAACGCGTCTATCTCTACGCCGATGCGACGACGCTCCTGTGTAGAACAATCATAATCATTATCAGCCCGCCTCATTCCACTGCTGGCCGCCCTATATTGCACCATCCTTTCAGATCCTACGCTCTTTCCAGAACTCGCGCCCTTACATACCGCCATTTTGCATTACTTCATTATAGGTAATTGCATATTCTAAGATTAGGGATATCACGCTGTTCATAAAGTAACTCATGTTCAAGCTAATTTGGAACGTCATTCATTTTTCAAAATTCTTTCAGCTATAAAACTGCGCGTTCACTCCCGCGTTATTGAAGTGTACGAACCAAGCGTCAGAATTTCTTGTCTTGCATTTTTCCTGTAGTATATTTAGTAGGTCACCAAATCCGCATAACATTAAGCTTAAATGGACGCGCAGTTTAAGTATGCGTACATACATAAACTCACGCCTATTTCCCACCGGGGTAAGCAGAGACCATGGAATTCCATTTGCTTCGATCCTGACACACTTCTTTTACTTCCTTCACATTCATCAATCGTTTCATACATGCACGCTGGGTCAGAGTAAATCGTACTAAACCTTTTCTAAGAACATAGCAATTTGGTCAATATACGTCCTTCTAGGTCTCCCTCTGCCAGCCCTACCAGCTTTCGTAATCATATTATTCTTCATCCGCTCTATGCACATTTATTATTTTTCTCGTCATCCTTATCACCAAGTTTGCATCTTTCGCTCTGTAATATGCAAATATAAAAACAAGAAATGTTGTTTTTTAGATGAATTGCTTCAATTCGGCCTTTGTAGCTGCCCAGACCTCTCGTTCCCTAGCTTCCAGTACGGAGGCGAGCTCGCTGTCCTTGATCATCTGGCTGGCGAACGCGAGGTTCCGACGCTGCTCGTCTTCGCGCTCCGCTTTCTTCTCCGCGATCTGACGCTGCAGGAACGGCACATCCACCTGGAAATCATCATCATTCTTAATAATGACACGTGTGGTGCTGTTTCGGGAATGTTCCCACTTTGGTAAGCTCGTTTTATAAAAACACATCTACACTTCTTCAAGATATGTACGCGGACCACGTGATTGTAACAAAAATACCTACAAACAAAGAGCTTTATTAACTAGCCTTTAGGCAGATAGGATCAGAGCACAACAAAGAACAATTTGCTGAAAAAAAGAACAACCAGTCTCCTGATTATTAAAGAGTTTTTACAATTCCCACTTTGGGAAATACGTCAGAGACCTACGTGTCTCTAGGGTAAGCGGAAATAGAACTACTTGGTTATGACATTTTCAAGTAATAATGAATCAAGCTATTGGTATCGGCTGCGTTTTACGTTCCAGCAGCCGCGCCGTAAAAAGGTTCGTTAATAAGCGAATGCTTTTGCCAAAAATAAGTATATTACTTTTAATGATTATCTTCTATTATTACGTAAACTTCAAAGCTGGGTATTACCATATAGAAACCTTTCGTGACTAGGAGCAATTATGGGGTTCCCCCGGGCAATACTTCAACGATCGATTGCGGTCTTAAATGTCATAAGGAGCTTTATGTTCGTATCGTAGGTAGGTAGGTAAGACGAACTTCTTAAATTTATAAGTACAGTATATTTTAGTGACTGGAAATTACCAACATTATATGATAACAAAAAAGCCACGACCACAACAAAATCGAAGCAAGTTACATTGTATAGTCACTACTGTATGTATGTAAGAAATAAGTCACAGTCCTAATTGTCGGCGTGAGTTCATGTTTGCCTTACTAAACAACTGCGATAAAATACGATAATTTCAAAGAAAATGAATGATTGCCAGTAGGCTAGCCCCCTATTACATTGGACTTAGGGTGGTATTAATCTACGAATAACTAAGTATTAATAAACCAATCAGTCCCTGTTTTTATATACGAATTGTCACATTCACATACCTAATCTTGAGGGCAATCTGAAAGCTGAGATTAGTTTGTTAATACCACCCTTAAACATATCGGCTAGGCGTGGGTGAAATTACTATACAAATCCGCCTACCCTTTCGGAGACACAGGGCGTGATGCTATGTTATGTTATTGTTATTTCCCAGAACTTACGCCAATCTTTCTGTTGCGCGCATTGAAAATTCTGCCCCGTCTTTCGAGCTCACATTGGCGCCGCCTCTCTCTATTCTGAGCCTCCTTCCTGTCCTGGTCGTTGGCGATCTGAAGCTTCATCATCTTGCTCCTAAATCAAACCCCGCAATCGCACACACGAATAGCACGGAAACCCGCAAAAATACATACAAAATTATGTTAACAGCAATCGACTAACAACTCGTTGTTGCTATGGAAACGGTTTTAATTTTAATATTATTTTATGGGTATAATTTTGTTTTATTCTACGCATGTCAGCCAGATAACAGTGCAAGTCGGGAAATAAAAAATCTTTAAAAAGGAAATTAAAGATTATTGAACTTAAGTAAGTAAGTATATTTTTAATCCCTTGATTCCGTCTGCACTGTGGTTAAATTTTCAGAAAATCGATGGTAATAAAACATTTATTTTTATGTTCGCGTCAAATGTTTTAATAAAAATTCTAGGTAAGTACAATATGCATTAAATGTATCCCATAATGTAATGTATCCCACTAATGGACATATAAGCATTCCCTTGGATGTACTTCTCGTTGCGTCGCTTTGCTTCACTGTAAATGCTGAAGTAAAAACTAGTATTGAAAATATTATTTAGAAAACGCTCTTATACAGAAATAAGAAGTACGAAAGGGTAATTTATCAAAGATGTAAGAAAAATTCTACCACGAAACGAAAGCTGTCAATTGATGGCAATTCTCAGCGTAAAAACGGCGCGACATGCGTCGTTTCGGCGGGACACAGGCGTTGCGTAGTAGAGTTGTAGTAACCGGGTGTAGAGACGAGGCTGTTTCGTTTCATTCGCTCGGATACCTTCCGCGGCGACGAGTGTGTGAGCGGTGCGCGCGTGAACTCGTGTTCGTGAACGAAATATTTTCTTTATCTAAACCCAGTGTTTCGTAACCGCTAAAGGGTAAACAAAAAAGTGAGTTCTTGTGTTGGTCCCAAAACCATATACGCAGTTTATGTGATGTGACGGTAATAAATTATGACAAGTGTATTGAAGAAATCAAGAGGCACAAAAGGAAAATCAGAATCCATGCAAGAAGATCTGCCTTCGAGATGGGGGGACATCTCCCGCGGGCAGAAGCCGGAGGATGTGACGAAACTTATCAAATTTATTGATGACAATGTGATCGGAAAAGGGAATTCGTTCTGCGGGCCATATGGAAGGAGAAAAGGTAACAATTGGAAGCTTATTTATTATTTATTTACGTATTTTAAAATATTTTTTCTCTATAATAGGAATGTACATAATATCACATTAACATAAGCTGACTATTGTATCCCAATAAGGTAGGGGGTACATGATACATTCATCGCAAGGTGAACTAACTACCCACACTTCACCGAACTTTCTGTTAGACCAACGTTATGAGGTAGCGAGCTGTATCGCCAAAATATGATGAATCGTGAAACGTGAATGTATTTGTTTGTAATATATTGTCTCTTTTGTGTTATAATTTAATTCGATAAAACACCTATTTCTTGATAACAGAGTAGTCGGTACTTCTGGCTTGTTTTTCAAAACAAAATTGTTATTCTGAGATTGTAAAACTATTGTCCAATAGTTCAAGGTGAAAAGCCAATACACGGTTCGTAGAATGAATAAAGGAAATAGGTACCTACTTACCTATTTATATTCCGTTTTCGCTATTTTTGTTACAAATGCAGGCTTTAAGATACAGAATTTAAATTAAGAAAAATGAAGATTCTTAGAGTACAATATGTAATTTCAAGAAGGTAGATCTGATGTAGGTCGGTAATTGATATAAAAAATAGTACATACGTAGTATTTTAATAAAATATCAAACGCAGCTACTACACCTATATTATATTATTGTTTATCATTTAAATAGGTAGGTACCCTATATTATATTACAAATGAGTTATTTATTTGAAACACGTGTGGAGGGATCATACTATATTACTTACATCTATTGTAGTAATTCGCATCTTCTAACCGACTGTATAGTTTTACATCGATTTATTTTTATATAAGTATTATGCGGATGGAAGATTTGTGTCAGTGTGAGCTAAAATAGAGACACAGGCATCGACCTTCGCCAATTTGGCATCAATTACATTTCGATTGAACTCTATTCGACTGGTGATTGTTTTCATTATATATAGAGACTGAGTGATGAAATGTTATATTTGATAATGGTGGCTAGGAGTAGAGCGATGTAGGGGATTTAAAGCTAGCTTACTCTTTGGAATACGAATGTAGTATTTTGTTGCGTAAATCATCTTATTACTGCTGGACAATTATCAGTTAAAATCTAATTTGTAGCTATCCTTATTTCATCAAGAAAGATCGTATCTGAACTTTTTCTTGTGTGTTTTAAGAAAACAGGCGGAGTGAAAGGTGTTTGCCCCCCGTCGGACAGGTTTGAGAGGTCGTCGGGAGACGGGAGCAAAAACCTGGACGCTACTTTTTGCAACATCAGCAAAAACGACTTAATGCATTTTTATTTTCCTTTTATAGAGTTTTCCTTATCGAGACTCGATGTGAGGCGATGTCCAAGTTTGAAATATTTATTGCAACGTGTGCGTGAACAACTTTATCTAACTTGATGTGAATAGTGTGAATACGCCAAATCACTCAGTATCTATCTACTCCAAGTAGTGATTTAAAAAAGACCAATGAAACTGGTAAATTCTTTCTTTTTTTTTCATTTTATAGCATTAAGTTATTTTGATTGCCCATTCTACAACTAAAACATTTTTAACACAGGCTGTTAATAACTTTTTTCAACTTCAGCATGAAATTAATATGCCTAGAGTACTACGTTGCATTTAATAAGACCCAAGTGCACCCGCAATTCTGCATAGTAAAGTCCAACTAGTTTATCATCGGGCCATAATCGTTACTACTGATGATTGACGTTGTCACGTACAAAGGATGTCATTCTCATATTACGCGGCTGAACTAGAATATAAATGTAATGCTAGTCCGGAAGCTTATTGCAACATTCACGTGTTGTTTCGCGTGGTTTGTCCAACGTTGTTCGTCATTCGGACCACAGTGCAATAGTTGCTTTTATGTTCGATGTTTAATTTTATGAGTCTGTTCGTTTTATAAATTATTTTACTTTGTTTGAATTTATTGTACTTATTAGTATTCAGTACTTAAATCGTAAATAAATGCTACTAAGTTACTTGTACCTAATTGGTACCTCTTAATAATAATAACCTAAAAGAACACACAAGAAGCGATGTTTTTCTCTGTAATTATCTGAATGTTTTCCAAAGATCTGGATTGGATGGATTATAATCTGACAGAGTATCTTTTCGTTGGTAGTCGAATTTTTACATGACTTCTATAAATATAAAATCTATTTCGAACGCGCGTTGGTTTCCGCGCGCGTATCGCGAACCAGAGGATTTTCGCGCGAATGACAATATTTTTTTATTCAGTCAAGTCTACATTTATATCTGTCTGTCGTAATAAATGAAATTGATATTTGTTACGGTTTTTAAACGACCTTGTACCTAATGTTGACAAATGTAGATAATAATGAGTACGGAAAAATAAATGATTTGTTCTTAGATACTTCTTGCATATTAAATACACTATAATGTAGGTATTTAGAAGACAACCAGCCAACTAATTGAAGTAGGTAAATAGATATTTATGAATTATTTAAAAGTAGAACCCAGTGCAGAACTTCAAGAATTTGGTATCGAAAGTGTTTGCTAGCTCTCCTTATTACAATGACTGTCGCTCTGCCAAGATCACCAGCGTATGTTTATAAAAGTACGTAGGTAATAGTCGAAGTAGATCGTGTTTGGATATTGAAATAATACTACATACATACATACATAAACTCACGCCTTTAATCCCTAATAGAGTAGGCAGAGACACAAGAAATCAAAGACAAAGTCTAGCATTATCCCGTTTTTCACGGGGTCCGCTTACCTAACCTGAAGATTTGACAGGTCCGGTTTTTACAGAAGCGACTGCCTGTCTGACCTTCCAGCCCGCAAAGGGAAAACCAGCCCAATACAGGTTAGGTCACATACCTCTGAAAATGCATTTATCGGGAATGTGGGTCTCCTCACGATGTTTTCCTTCACCGCTAAGCACGTGATAGTCATTTATGATCCAAACATGAATTCGAATACAAATTCGGCTATCGTTGGGTTGGGCCTGTGCTGGATTCGAGAGGCAAGCGTTCCACCAACTGGGCTACCACGGCTTAAAAACAACTCAAAATCAAAGATACGGAGTATAAGATGGATATTATGATAAACCTTATGGTGACAATACAATACGATCCACTCTGAACCGGCGTGCGTGTATGAAGCGATTGATGAATGTGGAGCAAGCAAGACAAGTGTGTCAGGATCGAAGCGAATGGAATTCTATAGTCTCCGCTTCCCCGGTGGGAAATAGGCGTGAGTGTATGTATGTATGTTATGGTGATAAAGTCAAAGTTACTTGCTAGAGACAAAGAAAAAGAGTTTCACATCCGTAGCATTTTTAGAGTGTTCTTTAAGGCCGTTCTTGACTCGTAGAAGTTCAGTGTAAGTGGTTTTGCTGCTCAATGGCCCTGCATAGCCCTCCTCGATTATGCCGTCGTCGATAAACTAGCGTTAGAGGTCCATAGAACATGTATATCAGTAAACTGTCAAGTAAAATATTAACTGTAGTATTTAAGGATAAATATGGGTCAATATTGATTGTACACTTCCTATATTTATACAAGGTTGTAGCATAGTCGCGCGTGTAAACCTGGAAGATATATAATAATAATAGTATAAGTAGGTAGTATATTTTATATCATTTCTAAATTCTAAAGTAAGTTTAGTTATATAAAAAATAGTTTATATATATATTTTTTTAATTTTAAGTTATTGTTGGAATACTTTTGCGGTGCCCTTACAGGGTGTCACATGCTTGTACATTACTTACTTATAAGAACTGTAAGCCACCATGTGACATGCAACAAACAAATAAATAAATATATTTTTTCACGTGACTTACTGTAGAGACGGGACGGCATTGAGGGCTCTCACCTGGTACAAAATTTAGGACAAGGGTGACCTGCTCGTGGAAGATATTTCTAGTATAGCCATTGAATAAGAAAGGTAGGAAAAACGAATACTACGTATAGAACGGCAACTCTCCGCTCGCCACCAGCGGCTGAGCTAGGTTTACCTCACCCTTTTTTCGGTATTACTTTAGTTTTCAATCGTATGGCGTTAAACGTCACACAAACAGATGCGTACGATAACGTCAATGTGTTTTGTATGAAGTGTCCGGGGTATGGTATAGCTTAGTTACCAAAATGTTGTGTCCTATCTTCCCGTGCATGTCGTAAAAGGCGACAAAGGGACAGCGGGATGATGGATAATCTGTAAGAGCGATAGGCTGATCTCTTAGCATCATACGGTTTATCATTATCCACCTTAGGACTATGTATCGATAGTGGCTGCAAATAGTTTCTTGATTATTTGTAGTTCTACCCACCCCTTCGGGGAATACGGGCGTGAGTTTATGTATGTATGTTGCGTCCTCTTTTGTGACGGACAGGAGGCAAGGGTACGCCTTTTGCCTTCTAGTGCGATTAATTATGAGTACTTACTTAGTTATCTTTAACCTTAAAACAAGGATGAATACTACGAAGTATGATATATATAATTAAATTATTTATCAAGAAGTGAGCGCTCCACGCTTAGCGCTTAGTTCATAAGAACTATGATTCAGCAACTTGTTCAAGGATTATCAGATCAAATCAAATGTACTTAATATAGTACACACATACTTACATGAAATATTATAAAAGACATACACAAGAAAGATAACAGCATAGTGAATGGATTACTATGTCATTGATCATTAATTCTGCATGAAGATAGTTATGATACGTATTAAGTGGGTGGGTGTGCATTCGGGGATACAAGTCTGAGGCTATATTATGTTATTTAAAATTATTTACTTAATATTTAAGAATTTCCAATTCCCACTGTTGAATTTTATACCATTTGCATTGACACAAGTGATTTTATCGCATGACGTAATATACGATCCCAACGATTCGATTACTCTAGCCATACAGAGGCCTAATCAGCTCGCGACACCAAACACTTCAGAACCCCGATACCGAGCCCGCACGCGTGGTTGCCAATTTCCCTCATTCAGGGCTTATCGGTATCGACCCGCCAGGGTCGATTAATTCTGAGCCGAGGTTCGCGCCCAACTGGGCACCCTTAGGCCTGTTGTCTTAAATTTCGTACCGGGTGAGAGCCCTCAGCGCACCCCATTTGTCCGGTCAAGTAGTTAATGCCATCTGCGGCAAATCTACAATAAGTCACGTCAAAAAAAGAAGTGATTCTTTGACATTGAGAGGCGTTAACTTTAATTCAAGTTGCGTTCGGAACATGTATGTCTACTTACACCACCTGTACGTACCGTACCCGTACACATTTTAGATTCGAGATAACACAGCAGTACCAGGCCATTCGATTACCCAACACGCTCTTTTTTCAGCAAATTCTTATGTGCTTAATGCATTGTACTTAGTAAGTAATCATGAGTTATGTTCAAAACAATATGCAGCCTTTGTAATGGTAGTACTAAAGACAAATGATATACACCTATTAGGCCAAGGGCGACGGTTGAAAATCAGTGTTGCCTCTGGGCAAATCATCGCGAACCGCTACTCATGTGCGTTTTTTTTATTTATTTGTATTCTGCGTTTTTTCTTATTCCTAGGTTATTTTTTAATGTTGTTTAATTGTGTTAGTCAATGTATATGTGCGTCGTGGTGTGTCTGAAAAAACCTTTTTATATTTATTATTCTTGCAATCTTAGTATTTAGTTCCTAATTTCAACAATTGTGGCGTTTTTCTCTTCCCCCCGTTTTGTGTGTCAAATCAACCGTTGATTTTACAATTTTCTGTTTTATAATAAATATAACCAGTTTATATACCGAAGAATATCATTTATTCGCGCCATCCAAATAGCAACATAAATATATGATTCATATTTCCAATCTAAGCACTAGTGCACATGTTTAATGACATAATTTATTTATCATCTAGGTCGTTCCAAATATCTGTTTGACGATCTTAAAACGCATTATGAAATGATGGCGCATCGTGTAGGACATAACTTGTATTAATTTATGTATCGTACTTCCTGTAGCTCAGAATTATGTCATTTGGGTGCCAGCGCAACTGTAAACCGCATTTAGGTCGTAAATTTGGAATCAACATCGTTAAACTTATTTTGGTTGGTCATTTCATGTGTTTACGTCGTCGTTAAAAAGAATAAATACCATTGTCAATAAATGAATAACCTTACTCACATACTTGCGCATATAATAAAATATGTATTGGGGTAGGCTAAAGCGCAAGGTGTCTGCAGACGAACAAACAGAGATAATATGATATAAACAGAATATTCAGTAGGTGTATGTAACTGTCTATCATCTGTTGTGTATTTTACTTATTAATTATTAAGGTTTGTGTGACACGAATTATTCGCTTAGTATTAACGAATTTTAGAAAACTAAGGCACACAGAAAGCAAAAGCACCAGGGGATATTACGAGATTTTATATTTTTCCCGAATTTTTCTTGGCAGCCAAGCCATTATCGTTAAAAAAGATTAAAATAGATTAAAAGTCGATGTTCTCATAGGCCTTTTAATATTAATGTCAGACAAAGTTTTATGTCGATATTGACTTTAAGCGCCGGATTTGACTGGTTTAAAGCCCTTTGCCCTGCCGTGGGATTACATTGGACTTATATATTAGTACTTATCAACCGTTTTTATGGTATAGGTAAACCAGTACCTAATTACTCTTAGATGAATTTGTGTCTAGATGAAGCGCGAAGTACCTACTCTCGCGATGGAAGTAGGTACCTCTACCTCTGACTAACCCAATGGGGAGTATAGTCGTGAGTAGTGAGCTTATGTTACGTTAGCTAAAGTTATCAATCAAAATACGTAGGTATCTCAATATAATCAATATTTACATAAATAGCCTATATACGTCCCACTGCTGGGCACAGGCCTCCCCTCAATCAACCGGAGGGGGTATGGAGCACACTCCACCACGCTGCTCCAATGCGGGTTGGTGGAGGTGTTTTTACGGCTAATAGCCGGGACCAACGGCTTAACGTGCCCTCCGAAGCACGGAATCATCTTACTTTTTCGGACAATCAGGTGATTCAAGCCTGATAAGTCCTTACCAAACAAAGGAAAGTCTCACTCACAATCAATATTTAGTAACTTTTAAATTACCTAATTATGCGGGTGGTTGTAGGTACTTATATATAAAAAAAAACAATCTACTCGTATGGTGTTTAATTGACGTTCTGGTTCTATAACAGCACGTGGACAGTTGTGTCCGAGAAGGTAGTAAAATATGTAATAAAAAGTAGTAATGTAACTCAATGTAACTCAATGAAATTAGGTCTCAAATACGATATAGGTAAGGTAGGCCTATGCAGCTAATATACGATTGCTCTTATCCAGCCTTGCTTGTCTCATCATAGACAAATAGACATTCATATCTACATTTATTATGAGATTAAACGAACTTACCTGTAAGTGAAGTTCTATCTCAATTATACGAAGCTCCTTGTTCGAGAGGTTTTTAACAGTGTAGTCTACGTCTTATGCTCCAGCATCGTCACAATTTTCAAAGCTCATATCCAAAGCTAAAAAAAAAGTTAGTTTCCCGCTTCCTGAACGCAGCTGTCAACTAATGTCATTATGTTTAAAGCATGTTTCATGGACAACTCCATCACCTGTGGAAGCTTTAGGGCGGGATATTAAAATTGAAGGGAGGGAGTCCTCTCGAACAAGGAGCTTCGTATAATTGAGATAGAACTTCACTTACAGGTAAGTTCGTTTAATCTCATAATTATACTCGCTCCTTGTTCGAGAGGTTTTTAACAGTGTAGATGTTCAAAGTTTAGTTGGGAATGAAACATTTAAATTGAAACGAGTACCAATAATATGATTATTCATTAATGAATAAAGTACATTGTTATCACAAAAGCTAATTAAGCTGCCCATGACTTTAATCCCAATAAAGGCAGTCAGAGGCACAGCCGTCGCCTGATAAACTCAGCGCGGCGTTCCACCAAACGTTTTGATATTATCATGTAAAAAACAATAAGAATAATAACTGTTCGCTAAACAAAGTTTCACCAATTCTCAAGAATGGAATCGATATTAGTATGTTATATATGGTTATACTATACTGTACTAGAATAGATACATAGTTCTAAATAATAAAGTTGAAGTTGAGCAAGTACATTAAATACCTATTTCACATTACTATCAATTTCACAACAAAAGAACTACACAAGAACAAATTTCTGATGGAGCTCAACATCAAGATTGGCTATAAGAGCCTCACAGGGACCTCACCATAGAGCACATTTCCGAAGCTCTTGAACAACAACGATAGTTATAGTCGAAAGGACTGTGAGACTTCATCATATAGTATAACACTCATTTTTCATTGGCACACCAAGGGCTACAATAATTATCAAAGTTACACATTATTTGTTTACATACATAAAATAAGAAGAAATACATAAAGAAGAAAGGGTAATGACGAGGGCACCCAGACACAAGATTGATTGTAACATCCTGTGCTAAGTTGGCAATTGTTGTCGACATTGAGTAGTTAAATGAATCCTAAGACAACATGTCAAATTGATTAGAGAAAATACAAATATAAGTGCAAGTAAGAATTTCGATACATTTATTCAAATGACCTTTTTCATTAAAATATTCAGAACCACTGAACTAAACTTTCCTCTTTATTATAAGATATTGTTAAATGAGGCTGAAAGTATAAAGAGGGGAAGTGCATTTACATTATGTACTTGTGTGATAATTATCTTCGTAATAATTAAGATTTTGTTTTTATTAAAATAGATTACCTGAGCCCACGTTATTGTGTATTACCTAATATCGACCATATGGGCTTGGTAATAATATTTAGTATATTTTTTTATGTGGTAATAATAAATATAACTTGTTGTGGATTTTTTCCTATTCCTCTATGCAACCTTTCACCCACCAATCAGATGATAGAACAACGTACACACAACACATTAACACACGTAACATTGTTTACGCAGCTATCTCTTTAGTGTAATAATTATTGAATTTGTTTTTAGGACAGTAATAGTAACGTCCTATTATTTACTGGAAAAAATAAATAAATGAATAAAACATATTTTACCCTTAGGTATGCAGTTACATATAAGGATAACATTAATTTATTAATTATCGGTCGTGTAGGTATTAGTGATGTAACGAATATTCGCATTCGCATTCGCATTCGCGAATATCCGCAAATTTTTGAATATTCGCATTCGCATTCGCATTCGCAAAATTTATGCGAATACTTAGCGAATGTTTTAGCGAAAGTTCATCTTGAGCTACATTAGAGTGGTGAAAATGTGTCGCTTTCTTTTTACATTTGTTAATGGCTGCAATGATTGATTCTTGTGACTTAAGCCCTTCTTTAACAACAAGTTGGATTTGGTGCGATGAACAATCAATGTTTTTAATGCTCAATAAAGAAATACCTTTTTTCATGTTAGTGCCACCATCTCTTACAATACATAATACGTTTTCTTTGGGAATTCCCCACGATGACAACATAGTTTCTAACTTTGCCGCTATATTTTCTCCTGTATGTCGCCCATCGTTGAATACTTCTGCTTTCAATACAATCATTTTTCGTTCAAAATTATTGGTAATTCCGTCACAAGTGAAACTTATACGAAACGTCAAACCTATCAAACATTTTAAGCGCGCTTTTTTGACATTTTAAAATATTCGCATTCGTATTCGCATTCGCGAATGTTGAAGATAATTATTCGCAATCGCATTCGCATTCGCGAATGTGAAAAATCCAACATTCGTTACATCACTAGTAGGTATATTATCATCGTTCGTAAAAATCATCCTTTCCTTTAACCTAACTTAACATGATCCTGTTGTTTGCACAGGGATTCACTTCTCGTACCCATCCTGAAGATTTAATATGTCAGGTTATTTAGTGAAGGGACCTGCCTGATTTACGTTACAACACTAACCGAAAAATAGGATAAACATATATTTATCATGAAAATATTATTGTTACTTCTCCACTGCAGTTTGGTTCCGATTGATTAAGTGGAGGGACATTATTGTTGTAATTTTTATATTAATTGTAAACTGTGTTTTGGGCTGATCAGCAACAACATAATAAATCTACAACAACATAATTTAGAGAAAACGCTAATGGTGATGTAAGTTATATGTTACTAATGAACTATTTTTCCTTTCTTTTCACCTATGAGTTAATAATAAAAAGGGCAACTATTCTATCTAACCGAACTAGGTATCAAAATTTTACAATTTCGAATGTAATACTTGAAGGAGATTTTCATTGAAGTTATAATATTATCAGGTAGGTACCTCAATTTATACTGAGATTAGTATTGTTATTCCTGATTAACAAAGACAGGATTTGAATCCCATGTCTTAATGATAATGCTAAAACTTTTAGTGATAGACATTCGGAATTAATTTTACCAGAATTTTGAAAAAGTAAATATCATAAAGGTAGGTATATTTGCTTGTGCAAATTTTCCCATTATAACTTTATAGGGAATTCTTCCTCCTCATGAGGTACTATTCTTAAACGGCCTTGCTGCCTGGGCCACTGTTGATACTAATGGCTGTGAGACTGCTAATACATCTGGTTGTAGCTCTGCTACTACTGCTGGCTGTAGGGCTGCTGGTACTGCTGGTTATGGCACTGCTGATCATGATTGGTTGCATCACTGCTTTTATTGCTGGCTGTGGGGCGGCCTGCTGATACTGTTCCTTGTGGGCTTTCTGTTCATGCTGTTGGCTGTGGGGCTGCCTGCTGATACTGTTGTCTCTGTTCCACAGATCCTGTTGCTATCTTTACTCACTCTTCGGGCAATGTTATTCATTATTATTTATGTGCTATTTGAATTTTATGATGTTGGTTGAAAGAATTTAATAGCAGTATTCTCTAACCATGTCTTGTGTACAGTTATCTCTTTTGAAAGTAATCTCTGACATTACATACTATTAATACTTTGATTTCTAGCACAGTTGAGGTTGATTAATAGAACAGAGGCTTTTAGGTTTTGAATTGTCGGTTATTTCTTCAGAATTTGTACTCTCATTATTTTATAATAATCAATTTGACATAATAGTCTATTGTTTCTCAGCATTAGTCTAATCTTGAGTTTCAACATGGGTAGGTAAGCCCCGACAATTCAATGGTTTATCTTCGATTCCTCAAGTCACAAACCAAACATGGAAATAAAAGTATAAAAAATAGTTGGTCTATGTTCTAGCTATCTACTAGCGTTTAGCAAAAGGCGATACTTGTAGTGGTAGCTTTATGTTGTTTGAGTTGATACCATCAAGTCCATTGTCTATCCTCTAAGTGATAGCTCTAGGTATGGAAATGAGAAATAGGTATATAGCGCTTGCCAATGCCGACCATAATCGTGGTAGCTCTTATATTAATAGGGTTCATACCATATAGTCCATTGTCTATCCTCTAAGTGATAGCTCTAAGTATGGAAATGAGAAATAGGTATATAGCGCTTGCCAATGCCGACCATAATCGTGGTAGCTCTTATGTTAATAGGGTTCATACCATCAAGTCCATTGTCTATCCTCTACGTGATAGCTCTAAGTATGGAAATGACAAATAGGTATGTTAGCGCTTGTCAATGGCGACTTTCTTAGTGGTAGCTCTTACATTCATTGTGTTGATACCTTCAAGTCCATTGTCTATCCTCTAAGTGATAGCTCTAGGCATGGAAATGATAAATAGGTATATTAGCGCTTGGCAATGGCGACCTTCCTGGTGGTAGATCTTTTGTTAATTAGGTTGATACCATCAAGTCCATTGTCTATCCTCTAAGTGATAGCTCTAAGTATGGAAATGAGAAATAGGTATGTTAGCGCTTGTCAGTGGCGACCTTCCTAGTGGTAGCTCTTATGTTCATTGCATTGATACCTTCAAGTATATTGTCTATCCTCTAAGTGATAGCTCTAGGTATGGAAATGACAAATAGGTATATTAGCGCTTATCAATGGCGACCTTCCTAATGGTAGCTCTTATGTGCATTGTGCCTTTAAGTCCATTGTCTATCCTCTAAGTGATAGCTCTAGGTATGGAAATATAAAATAGGTATATTAGCGCTTAGCAATGGCAAACTTCCTAGTGATAGCTCTTATGTACATTAAGTTGGTACCATCAAATCCACTGTCCATCCGCTAAATGATAGCTGTAGGTATTAAAATAAGGCATAGGTATATTTGCGCTTTGCAACAGTCTTAGTGGTTGATTTTTATGTTAATAGGGTTGATACATCAAGTCCATTGTCTATCCTCTATTGTGATAGCTCTAAAAGGAAACAAATAGTCTGTCTATTCTCTAGTCCGACAGTTCACTACTAGTGCTTAACTAGGTGACTCTCCAAGTGGTGTTCTCTTGTTGGTTAGGTTGGTACCAATAATCATCACCCATACGTTGGAAGCTTGAATTATAATAAGATTAGAGTAATTTGGAAGAAATTGCTTACTATAATAAGGCTATCTTTTGCCTGTACTCTCTTAACACTCTTTCTGTTTTTATTGTTAGGGTATATTATCATCATCTTATATTGTAAGTATCATTCGGAGAAGATAACATTATTAACACCACTTAACAGAGACTGTGAGAAGGGATTATGTACTGTTATAATATATATAATATCATTTTTAAGTATGGTTATCTTGTAGTAAACCAATTATAATCCTCTAAATGTTTTAAGTGTTATCTTGAATAAGTTATGTATCTTGTCTACCAATGGTGTAGATGACCTCTGTGATATCGAGTACTACTGTGTCATAGGTACTTCTTGATGAACAGGGTAAACATGAAGTGCTTCTGTCATCTAATTATCTGAACTTGTCAAATTATTTCCGAGTTAATTATTTACTTTTCTATGCCATTCTGCGGTTATATTTCACTGGTTCTCTTTGTTTTATAATAAAACTGCTCATTTCATTCGCTGATAGTAAGTTATCAACCGCAACATAAGCCAAGAACACGAATTACAAAAAGAAACAAAATTGTTTTTTTTTTTTTGACAGATGAAAATAAAAACGCGGCAATCAGGGACTGAAGTGATTTTCGAATATTAAATTACTAAAGTCAAGACTGTATAGTCCTCAGATCTTTGCCTGCCTTATATAAGGCGAATTTAAACAACATCAACATCGGAATAAAGTATAACTTTTAAATCACTGTTATAACACGAACACGATACAATTTTAATATTATTATTATTTCTGTTAATAAAACTAGTTACTTTTATTAGTAATAAGTACCAACTTAAGTTACTTCTTTGAATGTTAGGATTATAAAATTATAACCTCAAAAAAGTAATTTGTTTTCGACAATAAAAGGAATTAAATTGAATTGATCATAATTATATCTTCTCTTGTTTTAGTAGATGGATAATGTTAAGACTTACCAGTTTAATCCACATTTTGTTTTATCAAAAAGAACTTACGCTCGTCGTCATCCACATTTTTTCTTTGGTACTGTTTCTAGCTTTTTTAGAAAAAAAAGCACTTGATTATGTAAGTAACAGATTTTTCGCACTATATCAATCATGTTTTTGTATTAAATATTAGTTTTCAATAAGTTTATTTACGGAGGCGAAGTGACGCGCCGGTGCACAAAAACCGTAATGACATTAGTTGACAGCTGCGTTCAGGAAGCGGGAAACTAACTTTTTTTTTAGCTTTGGATATGAGCTTTGAAAATTGTGACGATGCTGGAGCATAAGACGTAGACTACACTGTTAAAAACCTCTCGAACAAGGAGCGAGTATAATTTCGCATTATCATGTGTTTCCTTGCTAGTTAATTACTTCTGTACTTACATATAACTCGCTAGTCAGTTTATTTTATTAGGTGCCTATGGGAAATATTAATATGTTATATATTCCCAAAGTTTTGGTTACGATGTCATTTCATTACTTTTATAATAGACAGATCAGTGACCGATAAGAATTAGTATATGTCGCTAGTGTAGTATATTATATTATAACTAAATTACTTTCATTATCGCCTAGGTATAGCTTTATAAATCATATAATATATACTATATATAGCTTTATACATACATACATACATAAACTCACGCCCGTAATCCCTAATGGGGTGGGCAGAGCCACAAGTAATCAAAGACAACTTGCAGCCACTGTTGATACGATGTCGTAAGCTGGATATGATGAACCTTATGGTGATAAGGGACCAGCCTATCGCCCATAACATTAGTCCATCATGTTAGAGGACACAATCCCTCTGTCGGTTTTTACGACATGCCCGGGAGGACAAGCAGCTGAATTTTTTCTATGTTTTTTATTTGCTCCCAGAACAGCATAGAAGCATATAGCTTTATACAACATGTAATTTTATAAATATTTATCTCTGAGGTGTTACGCCACAGACCATGGCTCACCTGACATCTTGCCCCGCGTGCCCTGATACCTGGACGGGAGAGGAGCTGATGAATGCCACCGAATATGCTGTCCAGGTGGCAAAATACTGGGCTGAATCTGAATGCCATCGAAACGACAAGAAGAAGAATATTTATCTCGAAGTATACCTATTTTATTGTAATTATCATAAGTCGTTGTGACTCTCCAGGGTATATGTCGAAAGTTGACGTTGATTATTTATTGACATGTAACCATGCAATACATGAAAGAATTAAATGGTTCTCTATTTTTACGCATAAATTTTTATGTAATAATTTACCATGGCATAATGTTACTTGTCCTATTATTAGTTACGCATAGTATTAATTTTTTAAGTATAATTTTGAAACTCATAACTACTATAAGCATAATAATTAATGACAATAATGATATATAAGCATAATTATTATAAGCATAAAAACTTTACTCTGAATAAGAAAAGATTTGGCACAACTTTGAACATTTCCGAAACTTACATTTTCCTTGGCTGCATTTGGTTCATGATTGTGACTTTTTATATTTTTTGACTCTATTTCATGCTGTTGTTGGTTGGTTGCCGCCGCACCCTAACCTACTGTTATGCCTTGTAAAAAATATGACAAAACACTATTATTCTAAAAAAGAATTATGGATACCTATTTATATACGAATCAAATTTATACCAACAAATATTAGTCCAAAAATAAGTTATACCTAAAAACCAGTATTCTTAGATGTTATTATGGGAAAGTACTATTATGCTCAAAAACGTTATGCGAAAAGATTATGATAATTAAAATTATGACAAAACCATTTATTCATTTTAAGGGAATCCCGAATTAAGTAGATACCTACACGTGCCCACAGTTTACTCGCGTAAGCTTTTTAAAATAATCATTTGGAATAATCTATATTTGCTTTACTGTTTATGTTTATTCATATCCTTGGATATCAAAAAAGTATTTTGTTAGATATCTCTAATATTATGTCCTACATCATTTATCTAAAGTATCGAATAAATTTTCCTAGACACTTGGGCGACACAGATAATTATATAGCCCTTAATGAACAAAACACAAGACAGATAAGCAAACATTATTTCCACCTACTCGTAATTGTAATTAGCAAACCATGTAAATAGGTATTATTTACAATTTGATCTGTTAGCATGCGTGCTAATTGTTATCATGGCGCATGTGTTATTGTTGTAAATAAACCTTCTCGACGTTGACGTATATTATATAAATATATATAAATATAAAAATATAAATATACGTATAGTTGAGGAGCTCGGTGGCGCAGCGGTAAACGCGCTCGGTCTGCGATTGTTGAAGTTAAGCAACTTTCGCAAAGGTCGGTCATAGGATGGGTGACCACAAAAAAAAGTTTTCATCTCGAGCTCCTCCGTGCTTCGGAAGGCACGTTAAGCCGTTGGGCCTGGCTGCATTAGCAGTCGTTAATAACGGTCCACACTGGGCCCGCGTGATGGTTTACGGCCCGATCTCCCTATCCATCCATAGGGAAGGCCCGTGCCCCAGCAGTGGGGACGTTAGTGGGCTGGTGATGATGAAATATACGTATAGTATATTAATGTAAAATATACGACCATTATAGACGGCGATACGGCTCACCACCTATCACGGTCTAACCGAAAGCTCGGTTCGGTAGGGGTACTTAGTTCACCTTGCGATGGATGTACCTCTGACTGGGGTTGGGATATAGTCATGAGTTTATGTTATGTTATGTGTATATGTGTAATAATAAAATGTAACGCTACACTGACAAGAGCGTGACTCTTAAATTGATGATGATGATATGCATTTATAGGTACTTGTGTGCACTGTCTGTACCAATTTAATGTGTGGGTTTTAACTTAGTTTGGATATTGCCCTCTCTACCTTAGCTTGATATCTCATGGCCTTGTATCAAAACTGAATATTTGTGTTTTGACGAGTAGTAAGTCTACCATGTAATCTCAACCCATGAACATAGCGTAGATTATCTATGTAAGTATGTTCTCTTCTTCTTGTCTACTCGATAAACTAAATAGGAAAACATTATTTTAGTCACATGAAAAGCGACTGAATAATAATATCAAATTAAAATGTTGGTATTATAGACGGCGATACCACTTACACCTATCACGTAGGTCTAACAGAAATCTTCGTGAGGTGTGGGTACTTAGTTCATTTCGCGATGAATGCACGATAAGCTGTAAAAGTCCAATGAGTTTCATGCAAAGTAATAAATTAACTGGATGCTCTTAAGACCTCCTGGTCACATGTCGTTTCTGTAATAGACCAAAAACACCTACAAAAACATTAATTTTATAATTATGACAACTACTGGTTCATAATTTCACCACTGTTTACAAATAATTCGCTGGGCTCAATTACTGAGCTCTTTGATTGTACATCCAATCGGGATATAGAATGAGTTATGTTTTTTAAATTGTACAATCTGTTCATATCACACAAAACATAACAAACATACAAAGATACATCAGTGTATATTATAATTCTATCAACGGCTACTCAACTGGCCAGTATTTCTTTCCACGTGTGTAAATATGCATCGTTTATCGACGCTTGCGCAAGCGACCTTGTGTTTGGGCTACTAACGCGTAGGGCTACCAAATAAAATTAGGTACAGTATTTTTAATATCTTTATTCGGTAGGTAACATAGTTACACTTTGAATCGTCATTTTTTGCATAGCGTCTCATCCATCTAAAACTACTGCAGCTTCGCACAACCTGTGTAGCCGGGGAAAAGAAGCTGTAATAAAAACTGCGGCACAGGGCACTAGACTTTAAAAAAGAAACATCTTGCGATGGATGTTTTTCCGCCTACCCCAATTGGGATGTAGTCGTGAGCTTATGTTATGTAAAAGTTGGAAATTGGTAACCCTGTACGTCAGTTTGTTATCTGCCGTACCGCTGCCGTTGGCACAAACAAGTAGAGTTATCATAGCTCGATGTAGTCATAGACGCAGAGTTTTTAATTCTGTGTTTTGTAGACACTTTTAAACGATTGTTTGGAGTTCAATTTGCAGATACTGCATGTACCTAATACGTTTTTGATTAGCAGTTAGATAGGTACATGAGTAGCTACGCCAATTTAGATAATTCTTTTTTTGTGAATCTCGTAGTTAGTCAAGTTTTTTGGGTTGGTCAGCTGTGGTCGCATAAATCACTGTTTATTTGTGATGTAAGTACGACTACTTAGTCGTTACATGAGTCATTTCAGGGGCTTTTGGCGGCTCAATAGTAATCTTGACACCAGGGTTGATGAGGTTGGTACTCCACCTCACAACCCACACGATAGAAGAAGAATTTTGTGATGTCGTTGACATTTTCCTTCCTTCATCGCTTTTAGCTATCCGCGCGATACGGGCCGTTTCTTCACATATTTGCTCAAACAATCTTTTGAGCCAAGATGGGCACAAATCTTGGCTGGGGGGTTAAAATGGCCACATCGAGGCAATTCATCTAAGAAAGCAATATTGCAATTTGTCATTTGCGCATATAAAAGTAAGAGCGCAATGCAAACAAATGTCAAAAAGTATATATAACACAAAGCATAGCTGTAAGTTATCCATTAAACAAATACTTAATTAAAATAGAATATAAATCATTTAAGGTATAGGTACACAGTGGGAGTGAACATAATAATTAAACCTTGTTTCTAAAAAGGGTCGTCAGCTCAGCAATATGTTGTGACACTCCGACATTGAGGGAGTGCCACAACGCTGATTTTCAGCTGTGCCTCAAAAATACTAAAAAATAAAAATGCTTAAATCTAAACAATAATAATAAATACAAGTAAGTACCTACCTACTATCTTGCAAATGACCAGTTATCAAAACAATTGTTGTCTAGCTTTTAAAGAGGTGCTTGTTGGAATAAGTATTTCCAAGTGTCTACCAGTTATCGTACAAGCTGAGTATAAAGTGTTCGGAATTATTATGATAGTTGTCAAGTTGTCCTTTACCAAGGTTAAGTCGACGGCGAACACGCGTAACTTATAAATACGATAGGTACCAAGTGTAATGCACAATCTATTCTGATAAGACACAAATTAAGTATTTGTTGTTGTTTTTTCGTAGGTACGAGTATTATACCAGTAAGTAGGTTTGTAGTTGGTATATTAAATGCCTACATATACACATAAACTCACCAGGGTCTTCTTTAACGTGTGGGTTGTGAGGTGGAGTACCAACCTCATCAACCCTGGTGGGGTTACTATTGAGCCGCCAAAGGCCCCTGACATGGCTCATATATAACGACTACTTAGTTACATCAGTAAGTAACCGGGACCAACGGCTTAACGTGCCTTCCGAAGCATGGATCGTTTTACTTTCGGACAATCTGGTGAATCTGGTGACAATCAGCCAGTAATGTCTCAACGAAACTAGGGGCCACAAAGTATTTTTTGTGATATGTCCCCACCGGGAATCGAACCCGGGACCTCCGGATCGTGAGCCCAACGCTCAACCACTGGACCACGGAGGTCGTTACTCATCAGGGTAAACAGAGACATGGAATTCCAATTCCTTCAATCGTATTCCTGACACACTCCTCTTGATTCCTCGCCGGAACGGTTCCTCGGAGAACGCTTATGACTTACATGTATTTTTTTTTGTTTCAGGTAAACATTTTTGGAATTTCCAAGGGTGCATAGTAATTACGTAAACGCAATTAAAACACTGCTGTAAGTAGGTATAATCTGTTTTCTTTTTGCGTTGAATAAGCTCATTCTCACGTGTAATGAAATTATCTCCAATACATAATTCGAAGCATCCGAAATACAACCTGTAATTTTAGAAAACTATAGGTGCCGATTCCAGTACACCATCTAATTTTATTTTAAGTTATACCTGTCATTTTCTTATCCACTGAAAAGGAAAGAACACACGTCAATTATAGGCAGACACGTCATTTAAAAAACCCTCGCGAAATTTTATATTGGCCAATAACCCGATAGAATTAAGTTGACAGCTCACGTGACGGGTCCTTAAAAATAGGACGCGAGTACAGGAATCAAGGCCGTTACCTATATTGAATAAAGATAGGTATCATCCCCCCTCCCCTTCCGGTTGATTGAAGGGAGGCGTGTGCGCAGCTGTGGGACATGTATAGGCTGTTTAGATTTTTTTATGTATCATTGTAAGGTTTAGGTGGTGTCATTCTGGTGTACGGCAAAAGGTTAGCCCTAATTGAGTGTAACAGTTTGGTCTTCTCTCTGGTTGTTGAATGAAATGAAAACTCTGCTGATGTCGAGTCACATCTAGCATGCTATATCTAGGAAGGTAGGAAAGTTGGTGGCTTTCAGTGGCTCAGTTTTAAAGTTACCTAATGAATAAAGTCAATAAAGACATTTTTTAGTTTTCAGTTTAAGCCCATACTTCTTCGTCTTCTTAGCATTGTGAGGTTGATGACCGACCTCGACCCTGTTGTCTGGGTTATTTCTGAAATGGTCCCTGATATGACCCATACTAAACAAATTGTATTGTGTCACTACATAAATGGGGCTTAAAGGAGTCGCCATACTGTGAATGTGGTCACCCGGATCAAACCATATCTCACATAGTAAACGAGTGCCCTCTGCACCGGTTCCCAGGTGGTATAGCCGAGCTGCATTGTGTGACGGATGCGGCAGAGACTTGGTTAGGGGAGATTCAACTGGATATATGATCCACGCAGGATATTTTATTTTTGTCTACCATACGCAATAATAATAATAAAGTGAAGCGTTAAGTTGTCATGAAGTATTTTTCTCAGTCGATGAGGTGGATACCTGAGATAAGCAGCATTAAGCCGATAACATTTTATTTTTAACGGACCCACGGTGATAATATCACTTCTAAATTAAAATCTTGACGCATGACATAGATAAAGACAAGACAATACACGTGCCAATTACCAGTATTAAGGATGCCTATTAATCATACCTGCACTAAGGACGCGTTTGATTGCAAGTCTAAAAAATGAAATTTTAATATTAGATTAAGTCCGCTCGATCATTAGGTATAGACGGCAATAAGGCTTACCGCCTATCACGTTTAATTAAAGCCTGGTCACTTACTTTGTGGTACTGAGTTTGGTTAGGACATTACAGGCTGTTCACCTGATTGTCCGAAAGTAAAATGATCCGTGCTTCGAAATCGTTACATGAGCCATGTCAGGGGCCTTTGGCGGCTCAATAATAACCCTGACACCAGGGTTGCTGAGGTTGGTAATCCACCTCACAACCCACACGATAGAAGAAGATTAAAACTCGGTGAGGTGTGGGTATTTAGTAAATCAACGAAAACGGAAATCAGATTGTAAATACATTTTTCAATGAAAATCGGTTCGAATGCGAGCTTACCGTAACTAAAACGGATAGCAGTTGAAATGAAGTTACAAAGCTTTACCATGTGCATCGATCGTTAGGTCTGACCTCAGCTTCTACATCATAATGTACCTAGATGATTTACTCCTAAGTATGGTTTCGCATCCTTCATACCATTTTAGTTTTGAGGAAGACTGCGCATAAAAAATGTGTTTTCCTGATAACAACTCACGATGTATGCACTTAAGGTAATAAATGCAAGGAAAATGTTCAATGTCAGCTGATGCTTATATTGCCATGTTACGTTGGTTGTAAATACGGCAATGTTGCAAAATGAATAACTTATAGGTATTTTTATGATATTTTGCGCTATAAGTAAGGAAGCACGGATCATTTTAATTTCGGAAAAACCTACTACTTACTACTGTTGTTATGTTGTCGTTGCATAGGTACTACGGTTAATATAATATGGAAATGTTGTGCTCGAGAATATTATCAATTTCTTGTGGTTTTAAACACTCCTCCACTATCATATCGTGCTGACTTGACATTTATAGTGTCTATAAAAATGACGTCACGTGTTTTTGTTGCCTTTTACAACGTAAGTATATTGTTATTGTACTTTTGAAATCTTAATAACATTTTGCGCAATGTCATTTTGAAATCGTTTGCAAGCCTACGTCGCGTCGTCGTATTTTTTAAAGGCGTGTCCATAGTTTTCTCTACCTCTACTTATATATCTCTTATTCTCTAAGTGACTAAAGAGTTTGCGATCGTATTAATGCAGCATTGTTTATTGGCAACATAGTATGTATTCACTGGCTAGCCTCAAAATTTCTCCTACGCCGCGTTGCCCCAGCACTACTCAAAAACGAACTTATTTATCTTCTTTTGCTTCGACGCCATCATTGGGTCTAAAATGGCTACATTGAAGCAATTCGTCTAATAAAGCAATATTGCTCGCACTTAGTTTTATACCTAAGCTTAAATATCATATTGCAATTTAGCTTTTTTTACATGAATTGTTTTAATGCGGCTTGTTTAGACATTTTGATAGTTAAGAATTATTGTATTCTGTATTTAAAAAGCGACTCATTCAGTGTTGATAACGGTAGAAAATTCCATTATAAAGCAATTTTTTCCACGTGACTTATTGTATTTTTGCCGCAAATGGCACTAATTACTTAGCCGGACAAATGGGGAGCGCTTAAGGCGCATTCTAAAGCAAAACACTAGGTATTACTTAGGTGTAAAATGTAGTTATTTGTAAGTAGATCCGGCACCGCCACCAATAGTAAAAATTATCGCGTTTCGTTGGCCTATCTCGCACCTTGTTTGGCGGCTTACGTAGGCTTGGTAAGGCCAAAATTCAAGTTTAAACTTACAAGTACCCATTACAAAAGCTCGTTCAATGTAAATTTTGATGCATATCGTTACATAACTCGAATGCGGATGTGTTATTGAGCCGTATGACCTTTTAGCGACATTGTGCGCAGTTATACTTACTATATCTGAAAGGTTGGGGCCAGAGAGAAATGCCAGCTATTGTTGTTGACTATTTATATCAGGGTGGCATCTGATGGAATATTGCATAATGTAGGTCCACGCATAAAATGTACAGATCAAACGGTTTATTTTGAAAAGAAAGGCGATACTAATTTCGATGAAGCATACTATACTTATAATAAATAATAGACTATGAACACACAGACAAAACAAGTATTGAAACAAATAAAATACATCATACATACTTTTAGTATACTAAGAATATTCGCATAAGGATTCAAAATGAACTCGTAACTGGTAATCGCGCTGATTGTGAAGAGGGCCCCCGTTTGGTGCAGTGCCGAATGAATTTGGGAGAGCCAGTAATTAGTAAATATAACGCTAAGGTTTGAACACCCAAAAAGCTATTATTTGTAAAAAAATTAACGGGATTTTTATCTTTTATACTGAATGTATTCTCATCGTAATGTAAAGTTGTTATGCTCCATTTAATTCTAGATTGTCTTTGATTCCTCCTCCATTCACATTCTCATCAATGGACATCGTCAATGAAACGTTATTTTTATAAATCCCGACATTATATTGTAATGTCACTAAATATTGGCCAAAGGCATAGCGCAAGTGTGACTATCTTATTATTAATGATTATTAAAGAAACAATTTGTGTAATACTTCGTCTTCATAATGTATTTCGTGGAAAATATAATGGTGATGCTGAGGATAACCTCTGGCAGATTTTTATTGTCTATCACCACAAGGAATAAAAATAAAATTGTTGTTCAAAATTCTAGATTAAGTAAATTAAATTCATCTTTTTTGGGGTTATGTATACGTTTTTACAATAAAATACCAGATAATATTTTAAATTTGTCAGAGAACAAATTTAAAGCTCACGTGAAGCTTACTTTATGTAAAAAAGCCTATTATAAGATTAATGATTACCTAAATGATAAAAATGTCTGGTATTGAATGTGTTCCTCTAGTTATTAAATAACTTGTAATGTACCCTCATTGATTTAAAAGATGTGTTGCTGTTGCAGTTTCTTGTCATTTCTTCTCCTCAGCCATAACACCTTGCGAAATGACGTAAATTCAAAAATGTTACATTGACCTTCAACAAGTTTATCCATGATAATTACGTTGAATAAATGATTCTGATTCTGATTCTGATTCTGACCAAAAGAATGCTGCTACTGATGAACTCTGTCAACATTCTTTTGGTGACTTGGTACTTCAGCCAGTCCGATAGATTTGATTTGATCTGTAAAGTTCTTTATTCAATGCAAATTTGTAACAGAAGTTGTTTTCTCGACACAGTCAAAGAAAAAACAAACATACCTTAATTACATTTCTTACCAAAAATACTGCTTAATGAGAAATGATTTTAACAATTTTTCTGAACGACTTGATAGTAGGTGATTTTCAGTTTTTATAACCGTAAACAATACTTATCTTACGTATCTTACGTAAACAATACTTAGTTACAATTATGAACAAGTCCGTCCGATAGATTAAAACCATCCAATACCTACGTGTGGGATGTGACTATACATACAATATATAAAAAAAGATCACACGTTTATTCTTAGCAACAAGAATAATAAGATGATTCAACGGCCGTTTGAATGTTTATTTTAATTTTATACTCTTGACTTTTCTATACTTTCTAACCTTTCTATCTATTAATAGTTAGACTGTAAAATTGGTTTGATGTCCGACCTCCGGCCAGGTGTGTGGGTCACGAATTAAATAAAATAGTTTCGTAGAATTAAAGTTTCTATAAATAACTTCTGATTCGGAATTTAGTCGCGCGCGGTAAGAATTGTAAACAAATAAATAAGAAACTTGGAAACGTTTTTTATTAACCTTGTTATTATTTTTTTTATATAAAAAAGCTCTCCTTATTTTTTTGAAGAGATTTTGCCTTAAAATTGTCACATATAACTGCCTCCTACGAGTAAACAAAACGTTTCAGGATTAGGTGAGGCAACCCTATATTTTAAGTAGGCCTATTCAAACAGTGACGACTATAAATTGCTCCCATCATCATGGTAGTCGATGACTTAGGGTTTGCTAAGGGCCACTCTCCTACTATCAACGTTTTCCAAGTTTAAATAAATATTTCGTTTAGACCAATTAATGTTTGTTCTAAATTTTCAAGTTTTACAGACGCGACTGCGCTATGCCGCGCGGCACTCGTACTCAACCAACAAGAAATCGTGGTTTCAGTTATCAACCCGGGAATAACCACTATGCTACATTTTTAGTCTCAAGTAGTATTAATTTGTCTTAAAAAAAACAGCGAAATGAGTGACAACTGACAAGCAGCCACAGAATTTAGCTTATTTTAAAATAAAAATAAACTTTTTCCTCGTGAATCTTAAGGAAAATTGGCGGATGGTATTGTTACATTTTTAGATTTATACTGGTTTTTAAAATATCTCAGCAAAAATGCTGTTCCTAAGACGTTTATAAACGTTCAACGTCATAGCTTGCTAATTACCAGCTGACGTTTCCAAACGACTCGAAAGTGGGGCAAAAGGTTGATGGACTGTCACTGGCGACATTTTTGTCGCTTACTCACATTATTTTAATGAGCAAGCCTATTTGTTTTAGCTACTACAGATCAAAGGCAATTTGAGACTTAGGTTTGCCACGGTCATTTTATTAAACTCGACCATGTACTTACATTATTTGTTCTGTAAACGCACTGTACTTAAGTATATTTTTTTAAGAATAAGAAAGTAATTGCCAGTAACAGTTTACATTTTTCTTTAAGAACTAATGAGGTATATTATGAATACGCCCCATTGGACCCCGTAGCCGTGTCCCGTTACTTCTTTCAACCTAAGGTTGCCCGGTATAAATTGCTGTTTAGCAATAAGGCCGCCTATTGTGCTTTTTTTATTCTTATGTATATGTCCTGTGTATATGTTTTGTGCAATAAAGAATTATTGACTGATTGATTGAATACGGGCAAAAGGAAATGGCTCGGCTTATACTGTGATGGAGCCATGCTGTTATGGCACTATTCAGCGCTGGTTTTCAGCCACTTCCGCTTCCTGAGATATTATGCGGAAATATCTTTAAACATAACCTTTAAGATGAAATGATCGTCTTAAAGAATATATAGCATAAGTACCCTGTAACTATCCACTGTTGGGGACAGGCCTCCCCTCATCAAACGAAACCGGACCCAAAGTATCTAAGTACATCTGTAGTACTCTACATATGACTGTAATATAATTAATTGTTATAAACCTAACGATAATGTCAACCTTAGTTGTTATTTCTCGAACGCAGACAATTAAAAACACATGTCATGTGTGTTTGTTATAACAATCATTAGTTATTTTGACACATTGTCCTTGTCAGGTCACTGACATGACTTTGACTGTTATAAAATAATTAAAGTACCGACTTAGATTAAAGAGAAGGCGAACGTCGTGTCTTTTAAGGAAGTGAAAGAATTGGCCTTTGATACACAAGAGTGGAGAATGCTACACCGACAAGAGCGTGGCTCTTAAATTAAAGATGACCTACTTATAAAATATGCATCCAATTGGTTGTAGTCGAAAAAACAAATCAACGTTATAGATTAGTCTGTGATTAGCCAAGCAAAATTTATAGGCAGAGGTGTATATAATAGGGTGTAGTATACAGGGTGTTAGTGACATCGTAACGAAAACTTTAAGGGATGACTCAGACCATGTTTTTGAGTTTTCGATCGCATAAGTATTTATGCGATCGAAAATTCCACTTTATATCAATTCCATACGGAACTGAAAATAATTTTAAAAAATACTAAAATTTTCATGATTTTTCCGACAGGAAATTCCACTCGATATCGACTCCATCATGGTCTGAATCTACCCCTTCAGTACCTCACCCATACGTACTTATATGGGGTGTAAGTAACATGGCGACAAATACTGAGAGGGGTGATTCAGCTGATTATTCTGAGTTAATATCAAATGGAATTTTCCATCACAAAAGTATAGAATTGAAAATAATTTAAAAAATATAATAAATTGTGAATTTTGCAACGGAAAATTCCACTTGATATTAACTCAGAATCATGGTTTGAATCATCCTTCTCAGTATTCGTTACAATGTTACTAACCCCTTCAGGGATACAGGCGTGATGCTATATTATGTTAATAAAATCCCAATTCAGAAACGAATCACTTCTACCTATATACAGAACTATAATAATCTACTTATAGTATATTATAACTAGTTAACATTACACTATGTTGACAATGAGACTGGCAAATTACACTCTTTTTTTTTAATGACGTGACTTATTGTAGATTTGCCGCAGATGGCATTAACTACTTGGCCGGACAAATGGGGAGCGCTGAAGGCTCTCACCCGGTACAACGTTTAAGACAACAGGCCTGAGGGTGCCCAGTTGGGCGCGAACCTCAGCTCAGGGCGTCGTCTGAGAGGAAAAATATTTGAAAGAATTAATCAACCCTAGTGGGTCGATAGTGATAAGCGCTGAATGAGGGAAACCGTCGACCACGCCGGCGGGGTCGGTATCGGGGTCCTGAAGTGTTTGGTGTCGTGAGCTGATTGGCTGCCTGTATGGCGCAAATTACACTCCTAAGTCGCATATATGATTGAGTGTAATTTGACATTTGATCTGCTCTATTCACTGAATTAATTCGAAAAACCTACTGTATTTACGTATGAATGACTTCATTTACTTATAAATAAATGTAACTGATCGTAACAAAGTTATAACATGTTTAACTAAAGGTCATACTTATTGGTAACACTGTAAATAGAATTACTTGTAAGTATATAAGGTATACAAATCGTATTGTCTTATATACCTTTGAGTCCGATAATTAAACAATAAAAAATTGCATGATTAATTCTCAGAATATGAATTGATTTAGGGCAATAAGGGCGCCCAGATTGTACTGTATTCATTATGTTATGTCTGATTGTTGAAATTTAGTGTTGTGCAATAAAGTATATTTGATTTGATTAGAATGATTGCAGAATATACCCGCTTCTTCTTATGACAGGAAAGAACATAATAAATAATGAAAGAAAGAGAAAGGACAAAGGGTGCGTTTATGGCAAACTTTTCCCTTGCAGATATCTTTCAATCATCCATATATTCGAATTTAGAATGCTAATACTGGCAATGGATTATTGATATCGCTTTTATGACTTTGAAGTTATATTCTCAATCCCTTTATTATGTCCCCCACAATAGGCTACTTTCCAACTAGTCAAATCAGTTACTTTTTACTAAACGTCAAAACACAAAATTACTGTGGAGTTTGTATGAAATAGCACAGTGTGACGTCATAGCAAAACGTGATAAAATGTCGGACTTATTATTACGTTTTTCTAGATTAAAATTAAAAAATAAGATAAATGGAAAAAAGATAATGTTTTTCGTTAGTTCTAGATAATGTCTTTATTTAGTATTCAGAATTTCATAATTTATCTTGAACCTAGTACACGACCCAATAGTCAACCATCATAACTATTCATAACCAGTGACGTGTCCTTCCCGGGAATATTCCCAAAAGGGGGAAAGTTCCCGTTGTAAAAATTATTTAATAGTAAGGACACTGGATGCTTTTTTCAAATTGTTCTTTCTTATACTCTTGTCTTATCTGCCTGATGGTTAGGTAATAAAGGTATTTTTACAAGAGTTTTGCGCTTTTTTTCGTTCCCAAAGTGACTGTGATTTTCCCACTTTAGAAACGTTCCCGGGAACAGTACATTACTGATCATGATTCATGATTGATGTACCTAATGTTGAAGTAGCCGCGGTCAAGACCCTCCCTTCGACATCAGGATATTCGGGGCATCAACCGGACAATTGATCCAAATTACTACTAGCTACTTAGGAAATAGTCACGCTAGTTATGGAATGTTTGAAGTTCGTTGGGTTTTGGTGGGTTTCGGCTTCTGATCGCGACGGCGCGGTCAGTTTGGAAAAGATAGTAGTAGATTGGTAGGTAGGTCCGGATAATAGGATTGACAGAGTTTGATAATTATGTACAATAGGCATCTACCAGCTTTTCGTTTGTGGATTTCAGTTCCAATTTCACTTCTGGCTGGGACTTAATCTAAGCACGTTGTAACTCTACCGTCGTCCCTATAGAGTGCCCTATTTCCGGACCTATCAGGTCCATCTATTATTTGGAAATTTTCACCATAATCGTCCTTGCATTTTAGCCCTGAGAAAGTTACAGAGGTAACAGACAGAAGAGTTACTTTCCCATTTAAGTATAAAGTATAACTTCGCCTTAGATTCAAGTTTTGACACTACTTATGATGTAAACTAATCTTAGCTGACACCACCCTCAAGATCATGCTCAAGTCCCTGTTTTATATAAGAACTGTCACATTGACATGATCTTGAGGGCAGTCTCGAAGCTGAGATTAGTTTATTAATACCACCCTAAGTGTTGTTCAACATGTATGATAATCATGGATAATTGGATAGTTTCCTAGGCCAAAGATAAATTTTGATTACTAAATAAAGACGGAACTAAAGGTGACAATTTTAATAAAAAAAATGTAATAATAAAAGTGCAACATTTTGTCACTTTTCTCTATGACGTCACAGGTTACTTTTTCATACAAGTTCCATAGTCATTTCGTGTTTTGACGTTTAGTAAAAAGTAACTGATTTGACTAGTTGGAAACTAGCCTATTTAGTACTATTACTGACGATAGGAAATATGGCTTGAAATCCACGCAATACGCACTATTTTTACTTACTATACGGACATACTAGAGGGAGGGGTTGTCGACTCTACCCCCCCCCCCCCCCAAATATTACTCTAACTGTTCCTATGGGATTTGTGAATAATTGAATACACTTAAGCCACTAACTATTCCAATTAGGTACCTCCTGCCACAGTTCGTTGACTGCTTTGATCATGCCGGTACTGACACACAATACTCCTGTCAGTTTTAATTGCTGTTTTTTTTTGTTGGCAAAAAGCTATAGTTATTATTAGCAGTGACGTACGGACGAACAGACAGCTCGACGCCTAGAGTTTAGTGAACTTACCAAACTATGATTAACGATGTCGGAATTATTCATCAGGCTAGAATGGTTGACAGGAACAGTTTGAATACTGTTTGTTATTTTCTATTTTAAAATTACGTCCTGACAGTGAGCCGTGGTAGCCCAGCGAGAACGCTTGCCTTTCACTTTGAAGTCACAGGTTCGAATCCAGCACAGGCCTAAACCAATGATTGTCGACTTTGTTTCCGGATTCATGTTTGGAACATAAATGAAACACATTCCCGAGAAATGCATTTTCGGACGTGCGTGACCTAACCTGTATTGGGCTGGTTTTCCCTTCGCGGGTTTAAGTATCAGACAGGCAGTCGCTCCTGAAAAAAACCAGACCTGTCAAATCTCCAGGTTAGGTAGGCGGACCCTGTGAAAAACGGGATAATGCTGGGGAGATGATGACGTCCTGTTATTGACGGGCGATTGTTGATAAAGTGACCTATGTTTGTGATATAGGTAGTTCGTCTACTTAGATAGCATTACGCCTCTATTCGTGTAGGTACGTACCTACCTAGGTACTGTTAGATAGAAAAGAATCGATCTAATATTGACTGATCCATCACTTTGCTAATGAACGTCACAACACTATAGCTTACATACTTTGACAGATCTAATTCTTACTGCGCGTTGAGACGATTGTAAAATGTTATTCGGAACTGGTCGTTTTGTTTAACAGTACTTATGAATAGAGTTTCTATGTAGACGTGGGTACGTTATTATAATTTAAAGAAAACATTATTATGTTGCCATATCCACATCCAAGCTTCTAATAAATACTATTTACAAAAAAACTACTTTTTTACTAAGTATGTATTTTAGATAACTACTGTGTTTGTGATATGTAGGTTATCAATGTTAGCAACTCGTCTTTAACACGTATTTTGCTACTGATTTATTAAGTATATAATTTTTAAATTTGATTCGGTAGGTACCTACTTAATATTAAAGAATATCTTTCCTAACATGATGGTGTTTATAGGTAGCTCTACTTCTTTAACATTCAGAAAATTTGTGGAATTAGATGCCAAGTCTACATATACGTACGATGCGTTTTGTAAGTTATAACTTATTGCAATCAGAATTACTTTTTACAACTAAACAAAACAACTAAAAATACTTTGGGCTTTGGCTCTTGAGCTAGAAGGAAAAATGTCTATTCAAAAGATGGCGGCCAGTCGGCCATTCTTCCTGCAAGTATAGGTATGTGTAAAAACTTCAGTCATGTCATGTGTTGCAAAAAATAAGGACATGCATTTAAATAAACATTTTATTTTAAATAAAAAGCTTTAAAAAGTGGGACAAAAAACCCGCCTCACAGACTGCCTGTCGCCAACCGAAAGGTCCTTGACCTCAAGATATTAACGGTAACGCATGTTTTACAGTATGTTTCTGATTAGCTGCCATGTCAAATATTTGCATATAAAGCTGATAAATGATATAAAAACTCATTGAACATAATTTCATTTTAAAACGCACCGAACTAGCTGTTAATAAGAAAAAAGTCTGTAGAACGCCATTAAATATTTATTTTTAAAGTTTTAATCGTCAGAATTTATGCTTTGGCGCTGGCCAGTATTTTTAATACGCAATAAAAACTTTTTAATTATATTTTTTCGAAAGGCCTTTTCTTTGGAAAGGTATTGTAGTTGTATTGTAGGGTTGGTACAGACCTAATTATATGATCTAGTTGTAATTGCTTTTTTTATTTTCACATAATTTTAATTATCTTTTTAAACATGTCTCTACATTGATATAGGTATTACTATTATGACGTTGGACACAAACATATCGATACCCAGTTCCCTATGTCACGCTTCGTAAACAATCGTACCCTCATTTCATTAAATGCACTTCTTGGAACGTTAAGTGGGACACTTAGAAATAGGACAACATTTTTTGACACAGGAAAACTTTTTAGTAAACAAAACAATCTCAACAAGAGTAGGTACCATGGTTATGCAGCTATGATGTATGAAAAATGGTTGAAACAATGTTACCTACTTAGAATAGTCATCGGGAATCGGGGTCAATGTATACTTTTGCGGTGCCCTTACAGGGTCTCACATGTTTGTGCATATTTATTTATAAGAATTTGGCTTATCAACCTCAACAACCCTGGTGTCAGGGTTATTACTGAGCCGCCAAAGGCCCCTGACGTGACTCATGTAACGACTACGTACTTACATTAGTAAGTAGTAACCGGGACCAACTGGTTAACGTGCTTTCCGAAGCAGGGGTCATCTTACTTTCGGACGTACAGGTGATCAGCCTGCAATGTGCTAACCAAACTAGGGATCCCAAAGTGATTTTTGTGATATATCCCTACCGGGATTCGAACCCGGGACCTTCGGATCGTCCCAACGCTCAATCACTGTGTCACGTTCTTATCACGCGAATCAAATAGGTTGTACTTACTAGGGTAAATAAAACGGTATATAGAAATAAAACCAAGTTTATTGACATTAAATCCCTAGCAAGTACATAGATCGGATCTCTGGGTCGCAGGTAATTTGATACTGGCTGAGCACCCTTGGTGCAGTAGGAAAACTACCACTTCCCTGTAACTCTTCCCACGACGACACGGGGTACACCGGCGCGCGCAGCAGGGCAGCAGAAGCGGTGGGGTAAGTATAGGACCGAAAGTGGATCCAGCGGGTTGTAGAACCCGAAAGGTGAAACGGTGCAGGTAAGTACAGGACCGGTAGTGGGTCCAGCGGTTGCTGAACTCGAAGGGTGAAACGGTGCAGGTAAGTACAGGACCGGTAGTGGGTCCAGCGGTTGCTGAACTCGAAGGGTGAAACGGTGCAGGTAAGTACAGGACCGGTAGTGGGTCCTGCGGTTGCTGAACTCGAAGGGTGAACCCTGGAACCCGGAATTAGTCATTTCAAGAATTGTCCGAATTCCCAGTCTGACTGCCACATGCCGATTCCTTAGCTTGATTGAAGATGGGAAGTGGATAGCAAGCAAGCTTAGCAATCTAAGATGTGGCTGTCAGCAAATTACACACAATAAAAGTGAATTTAGCAAAATAAATTTAGAAAAAGAACAAAGAACAAGATAAATTTATGGTAGGTAGTTGTTTTAAAAAACTATCTAAAAAAATAGTAAAATTGAATATTTTAAGCTGAATAATTTTAATAGCAACGATATTAAACGTATTTTGTACATTAATATTGTTCCATTTAAGAATTATTTAAACAAGGAAAGTACTTAGGTACAAAGATAACTTTAAGTTGGTTAAGTAGAATTAATTTAGAAAAATTGACAATTTAAATGTTGTTTTGAACATAAAAGATTGCTAATTATGATATAAAATAAGCACTAAAGCGTGAAAATACATTTACCCGATGATTATGAAAAATGACAGTCATGCAATGAACAAAGAAAGCATGTACTAGTCTACGTTGATATTTAAACTAATAAAAATAGTAATTGCTACACTTACCCAATTAATGGGGATAACACAACACTATAAATTATTATATCGTAGACAAAATTAGTAAAAAAACGTATTTAAAAAATATACGAGTAATCGAGGTGTTCTCGCTACAAAGGCAGAAGGATTGTGTCGAACATCCGACCGGAAGAGTAACGGCTCGGCTGTGGAATGTAGGTACGGCTACCTACGCAATGTGATAATTATTAAAGTCGTACAATATTAACGGAATTATTTTGTAAATAGATATGTTTTGTTAAATTAATTAGTATATGTTTATTTATGTAATAATATTTTAGTTTTAAGCAGTAGTTTTTAAGTGTTTTCAATGATAACTTTTTGATAGTTCCTAACAGAAAAACAAGAGCAATTACACTCAGTAGTAAAACGCGGCAGGCGTTACATACCCCCCTTTTTTGGGTAGGATTTTCGCTAAGAAAATCCGCTGACTAAAATGTAACCTAGTCTGTCCTTCTTACTATTGACCATTCTAAAAATTACGTGGTACACATTCATTTCAACCCTTCCATTCACCCCCCTACTTTCTTTCATCCCTTTCACACACAAACAGTTATCTTATTTAGTTTTAAGTGACTGCGTCCTTTCCAAAAAGAGTACTAGACTTTTAACCGCAGCTTAGTACTCACACGTAATCAATAGGAGATTTAAGGTAACCGTTTTTTTCTTTTTATAGTATAATTTTCTTATCTTCGGGGTAGGGCCGAAGATAAAATAATTAGAATGTCCTAGGGGTAGGGCCTGGAGATTCAATATTTTTTTTTTGTAAAAAAGAAAAATTAGAAATACTATATATAAGTAAATATATTTAAGACGGTAGGTAGTTTTAGTAAGTAAGACATTGTTTTAGGCTAGTTTTGGATTTTTTAGTATGAGTTTTGGTAGTTTTAGTAAGTGTAGTTTTTGTTTTTTGTTTTTTTTTTTTTTATAAAGTAGTATTTAAGGTATTTTTAGAGAATATTAGAAGATATTAGAAGACGCATGCCATGCTCAAGATTTAAGTTTTTGGCAGGCCTAAGGCGTTAGATGGTATTACACATCAATCTCTTGACTGACTCTTACAGTCTGCTCGAGAATTAGTAAGCAGCTGGGGGATTCTATGTTTTTCTCTCACTTCCATCCCAGCAAGGAAGTTTTGTAAATATAGAAAGTTTTATTTTAGTTAGGTAAAAGTTTAGATATAATTATTTAGAATAGTTTGTAAGTTTAATATCCTTGACATGCCATGTACCTCTTCATAAAGGAGTTCATCTTTCTGAAGTGATAAATATTTGATTGGACGAGACATCTCTATTACTTTATGTTTTAATTGTAATTAGTTTAATTGAATAATTATTTTTTGAGTAAGTGTTGCAAGTACCTGAAGTCTTAATAACTAAAACACAACAAACGGCAGAAGGAAAATAACAAGAAAACAAATGCTACTATCAAAAGTACACAACAATTAAAACACAGGGATAGACAGAGGTTGGCAGTGCAAAATCAAAGATTTCCTTCTGTGCGATGTGGTAGGTTCGATTTTGAGTTTTTAATTGTATGCAATCACCTTGAAAGAGAAATAGTAAGGTATTCCCACAAAGCAACCACAGCACACAAAAGTTGCAGTTACAATTCACTTAGAGCTAGACAAAATAATCAGACCAACACCAAAGATGACCAAAAATGCCAAAACCAGCAAAAAGGATACTCAGCTCAGTATTTCCTTAGTTGGGCGCCATTGTCACGTTCTTATCACGCGAATCAAATAGGTTGTACTTACTAGGGTAAATAAAACGGTATATAGAAATAAAACCAAGTTTATTGACATTAAATCCCTAGCAAGTACATAGATCGGATCTCTGGGTCGCAGGTAATTTGATACTGGCTGAGCACCCTTGGTGCAGTAGGAAAACTACCACTTCCCTGTAACTCTTCCCACGACGACACGGGGTACACCGGCGCGCGCAGCAGGGCAGCAGAAGCGGTGGGGTAAGTATAGGACCGAAAGTGGATCCAGCGGGTTGTAGAACCCGAAAGGTGAAACGGTGCAGGTAAGTACAGGACCGGTAGTGGGTCCAGCGGTTGCTGAACTCGAAGGGTGAAACGGTGCAGGTAAGTACAGGACCGGTAGTGGGTCCAGCGGTTGCTGAACTCGAAGGGTGAAACGGTGCAGGTAAGTACAGGACCGGTAGTGGGTCCTGCGGTTGCTGAACTCGAAGGGTGAACCCTGGAACCCGGAATTAGTCATTTCAAGAATTGTCCGAATTCCCAGTCTGACTGCCACATGCCGATTCCTTAGCTTGATTGAAGATGGGAAGTGGATAGCAAGCAAGCTTAGCAATCTAAGATGTGGCTGTCAGCAAATTACACACAATAAAAGTGAATTTAGCAAAATAAATTTAGAAAAAGAACAAAGAACAAGATAAATTTATGGTAGGTAGTTGTTTTAAAAAACTATCTAAAAAAATAGTAAAATTGAATATTTTAAGCTGAATAATTTTAATAGCAACGATATTAAACGTATTTTGTACATTAATATTGTTCCATTTAAGAATTATTTAAACAAGGAAAGTACTTAGGTACAAAGATAACTTTAAGTTGGTTAAGTAGAATTAATTTAGAAAAATTGACAATTTAAATGTTGTTTTGAACATAAAAGATTGCTAATTATGATATAAAATAAGCACTAAAGCGTGAAAATACATTTACCCGATGATTATGAAAAATGACAGTCATGCAATGAACAAAGAAAGCATGTACTAGTCTACGTTGATATTTAAACTAATAAAAATAGTAATTGCTACACTTACCCAATTAATGGGGATAACACAACACTATAAATTATTATATCGTAGACAAAATTAGTAAAAAAACGTATTTAAAAAATATACGAGTAATCGAGGTGTTCTCGCTACAAAGGCAGAAGGATTGTGTCGAACATCCGACCGGAAGAGTAACGGCTCGGCTGTGGAATGTAGGTACGGCTACCTACGCAATGTGATAATTATTAAAGTCGTACAATATTAACGGAATTATTTTGTAAATAGATATGTTTTGTTAAATTAATTAGTATATGTTTATTTATGTAATAATATTTTAGTTTTAAGCAGTAGTTTTTAAGTGTTTTCAATGATAACTTTTTGATAGTTCCTAACAGAAAAACAAGAGCAATTACACTCAGTAGTAAAACGCGGCAGGCGTTACAACTGGACCACAGAGGTCGTTTCCTGCAGTAGGTACTGCGGAATTTCTTCTGGCTAATTTTCAATTTGTAATGACGTTGAGATAAGATTTCATTATTTATTCTTTCTTGTGACATCGGACGTGTCCTATTGCGCCAACTTCCTACAGTAAATACACTCTCTGATTAGTTACTAATGCGTTACGACACATCGTACGACTCTTTAGTTGCAAAAGAATGTATATTTCTCTTCAAATAATTTAATTGACACCAGGGTTGATGAGGTTGGTATTCCACCTCACAACCCACACGATAACAGGAAGATACACTCCCAGTTTTAGCATAGAAATATATTATGCCCCCTCTACACAATTGGCGATTACAATTCTTGTACAGAACAGTTGTAAAATTAAGTGTACATCATAAAACGTAGCTGGTTATAACTAATTTCATTTGCCAATAAGACGGAACTAATAAAATGTGATGCTTATGAAAGTGAACTCATTAATTAGGTATTAAATAAGATGACATAACCTTTGGCTGCGACCACTTGGCTTCGGTCTTAAAAGTTTTATTTAAAGCATTTCCTTGTTCATCGTCTATTTTCGTGGTTTATGTGAGTCAGATTTTAATCGTCGACTGTAAGATCGTATCTCCTTTAAACGTCATTGAATTGCAGAGTGACTCTGAAACGTAGTATAGTGATAGCGAATTAAGATATGTACCTACTTCTCTTTATTACGTTAGCAGATTTTCTATTACTGGTTCTCATTCGGCATAAAATTAAAGGAGGGAGGGTGCCTAATGCTGAAAGCACATTCTACCATAGAGCAATACGGAGGTCTGTGCTGCTCTATGGTTAGAAGGCTCTAAAGCAACTCTAAAGTCTGAAAATTCTAATATTTCTTTCAGAATACCTTTATTCGAAACTTTTTAATTTTTTGCAATATCCATGTCCGTAATATTATGAGTACCTACCTACCTATTAATATTTTTTATTACCTTTTCTATTGTCTATGAAAAGAAAAATTCCATCATCATCATCTCCGTAGCGTTATCCGGTTTTCACAGGGTCCGCTTACCTAACCAGAAAATTCGACAGGGCCGGCTTAAAAAAAAAGATAACCATTTAGAATAAGTTGACTGACTTTTAAAAGTTCAATTTACCCTAGAGATAAATATTTTAAACATTGATAATTTCCAATTGTAAGTACTAGTTCGTTGCTTCCTTAAGCCTTTGCAGGCAATTATACGACAACTATAATTGATAGCTTGTGGTGCTACCGCCATGGCTTTATATAGACTTCGCTTATCAGTCTTCATTAGCATGGCAATTTCAGGAAGTAAGTGTATGAATATATTCCTACAGTATACAGATAGTAACGTTATATGCGTATACTGATATTTTCCAGCAATATGGCAATATTGTATATTTTACATTTTGTTTATAATTGTATATTTTGTGAAATAAATAAATATAATCAGTTATTTTATATAAGTAATGTGAAATTCAAATAGAAAAAATGATGATTCGTTTTAATAATAATCAACAAAGAATAAATCTGCGAAGATGGAAAGTGTTGAACAAAATCATTAATTATTTATTTATTTGTTTGGGATAAAAACAGCACCTTAAACTTAAAAAAAGTTACATTACTGTTGTACTTAATTGGTCCCCTAAGTAAAATCATTATTTTATCTTTTTCGGTAGCCTCACAACATGGCAAACCTAAATCAATATATATTTTTTTTAATATACGGTTTATTTCATTTCATTCTCGTTTCGTCGTCGTCGTGTTTTTTAGAACCAAGCCAAGATTGTCACGCAAGTCGCAGCATGTTGTTGGTATTTTCCAACAATTTCCTTCTACGTGATCTGCCAAACAAAGACTTGTATTAATTAGGTATCTAATTGCTAATGAAAGAATTCTACAGTTGCATTGATAGCCGTAATATGTCGTTGGTATTCTGAACTGTTTTCCTGTAGAAACTCTTAGAATTGTTAAAGATAACAGACTGGTCTTTGTCAAACAACATTGATTTATTGAGTTATTACTATATCTTTGATCTGGAATGTTATAATGTATACTGTCTCGTATAATCGACCTAGTCTTGATATGATTAATAAGACACTTTTTAGCCATGGAACCAAGAGAGAATATAGTAGATTTCGGAAATATTTTGGTTAAAGTGGGACAGCTTTTAATTTACCACCTCTGGCTTTTAATGCAACATCTTCTTTCTTTTTCTTTTAAATTAGTTCACAATTAAGTGATTGAGATAGAAAACGATGTCCTGATTATCCGGCGTTGGAATATAAAACTACGAGTATACTCTTTTTCTTCTTTCTTTATCGTGTGGGTTGTGAGGTGGATTACCAACCTCATTAACCCTGGTGTCAGGGTTATTATTGAGCCGCCAGAGATCCCCTGACATGGCTCATGTAAGGACTACTTACTTACATCGGTAAGTAGTGACCGGGACTAATAACTTAACGTGCCTTCCGAATCACGGACGAGTATACTCTGACGATGTAATATCTAGGTTACTCTCCACGTGTGAGCAGTAAACGGATCGTTAAAACGTGCATAATGGCGACCGGTTAAGCGCGAACGCACTTATAAAGCGATCAGGTTGCGTTCGAGAACCTGCGTTTGCGTTCAGGGCTTGAAAATGAGATGATTTCCATGTTATCGTATGATTTAATCAGAAAAGGAATTCATTTTATTTTGCAAGACAATTTTTTTCTTTGCTAGTCGATGGTGATCGATACTAAATTTTTGCTGACCAATAATTGGTCGCGCTTACGGGAGATAGAGAACTATGTCCTAATTATCTGCAAGACATTTATATACTTAAGCAGTATTTTATGGCTAGATAAGTGGACCTCAAGCTATGCCTCAAATCTCTAAACGTTAGGTAATAGTCCTCAAGCTGCTCAAAGGTCAGTTACAAATATTGACCAATACCAAGTGCGAAGATGTCTCCTAAGGTTTGTCGTAATTACCGTTATTTATAACTGGATCAAAATCTAGCCATTTATAAAATTCCAGAAAACAGAATCTTATCCCAATTCCATAAACTGTTATCTTATAAATTTTGGCACTCACGTCATTCATTATCAGACCGTCAAGTAAATGTTTACTGATCGATGACGACATTGTGCTAATTACGATCCCGACTGCTTGTTACCACATGATGACTGGCCGGACACTTTTGGATGTAAGTACCAAAATGTTGCACAATTTTTTGACACATTATTCATTGGTCAGAAAGGGGATTTGTCTTGAACTTCAATATTTAATAAGAATTTGACTTTCAATTACATATATTTTTGAATTACCTACAAGTTAGGGATATCATATTTTTGGTTTGTGAGGATGGTTAGATGTTTGTGTCTTTCATTACTGAATTAGATTTTTATTACATTTTCAGTAGCTCAAAAATGACATCAGAATAGGACGTAGGTTATAATTTATAAAGATATTGCATAAATTGGCCAAAACATATTGTAAGATATACATTATAGAAATGCGTGTGTTGTCAACATAAATAACTATTTACATGTAAACTGTGCACATTTCGAGGTTTTCGTCTGATTGTATATGTGTGGGAGGTTTATTTACGATTTTGTTTACCTCTGCGTCTCAAACACCGATGTTATGATCTCGAGTTACTAGCCTCGAGAATGAAATATAAGTGGTTAGCTATCAAAGCTTCCGTTTTACGTTTTGTTGAAATAGGAGTAAACATTGCATTGTGCGTGTTAGATAATCCTTGCAGCTTTGTACCATTCATCGGTATAATAATAAAATACAATGTAACATTTAATTCTATAAAATAACACACACATGTAACATTTAATTTTATGAATTGCAAGTATGTAGCAGCTCAGACAAAAACGATTTATTTGCACATAAATCAATCTGTACATAGTTTCGCCGTAGTTATATAGGTTCTAGGAAATAAAATACAGTTAGAAAAATGTGCAAGAAATCCAATCAACGCGGCGGCGTCTAATTCTGCAATATAAATGATAGTATGATAGAGCGGATGACTTGTATTCCAAGCGACGCTTCGTCGCATTGATACGAGGAAGAACCTAGCACAGCCACTGCGCTTCGTAATTAAAATGCATCGCTCGTAACCGGCACAATAATAAGGAAGAAGCTTTAATGGTACAATTTAAAAACAGCATAAAGGTTCGTTTCAGTTACAAACAAAATGACAATGCAATTGTCTCTGTAATATTCCTTTATACATATTCCTTTCTACTTGACCTACAAAGACTTTCCGTAACGTTCGACTTTTCATAACCGTCTGACTCACAACATGGCCCTTGCATTTAACGTTCCCTCTTTATGGTTAAGAAATTATAGTGCTAAATAAACCAGAATATTTTTTTTAAGAATTAGTAAATTATGTCGACGTGATTGCAACTTACTTACATATATAAATGGGTAACGGTATCATCATGGGAGTACCGCAAGGAATTCACGTGGGACCCTTTTTGTTTGTACGAGGCGTCATCCGATATTATTTTTGCTGCCGAGGAATGTGTGGAGTAAAGAGGCGTGAAATATGAGGCTCATGTTTATAAGTAAGTTGTGTACGTGCGCGGAGCATATACTTAGATGACACGTGGTACTGAAACGTGAATGGCTGGTTCATGTTACTGTTTTCTTTACAAAACGGAAGCTAAGCTCAACAAATATTGACTATAACGTTGCAAATTAGCTTTAAATCACAAGTAATTATTACTTGAAATTCCTCAACTTGTTTTGAAGATAGGTACTATTTTGGTAAAATGATGCTTATAATAACGACCTACCTCAAAGCTTTCCAAGCTATGCTGTAAATGTTAAGATTACGTTTTATGTTGTTTACAAGACTTCTATTATTTCGTTGGCTTGTGAAATTATTGCAACTAATAAATGCCATAGGGTGTTGAAATATTTATCTGTTTTTGATTTGTCGGATGTCGATATAAATCAAGCATATTTTAACGGTATAACGATTAGTTCTTTTGGATTTAGTTCAATGTTTCTTTCATAAACTGACAGTTGATCTTCACGTTTACGATCAAAGCAAGTCGAAAGAGATTTTCGTTGGCTTGCACGTTGCCTCTCAGCATTCGACGTGTATCGTAGATAATGTTAGAAAGGCTGGTTTAATTTGTCGAAGATACCTTGTTGCTCTTGACTGATAGCCAAGCTATTAGAGTAACGCGTGTTATATGTTCCTTCGAATTAATCGGGAGGTTCAGAGCCGGAAAATCACCGAATCGCTTGGCGCCAGATGGCCTGGTGCCAGAGTTACATTTGATTGTGCATTGTTTTGTCTCAACCAGGCCACGAGGTGACTAGGACTCATAATTAAGCAATCTTGACGTGCTAGTAATAAAGTATTTGAAAATGCTACGGAAATTAAGTAGCCTTTTCTATTATTTTCTTTTCTATTATTTTCTATTCTATTTTTATATTCGTAGTCTCTAACCTATGCCCTAATGCGAAACAGGCGTGATCATATATTATGTACCTAAGTATGTATCCATTTTTAGTTCGATTTGTTTGCGCGCACGTACTACTCGCGACAGGTACTAGCAGAATAACAGCGCTGCGACTCGTCCTGCGTTTCCGCAGCAAATGCTGAGCTAGGGCCTATTTTGGGACGGCGGTACTTAACTAGATTACTCTTTCTGACTTCTAAGTGTCTTGTTATTGTTATGTTTCAAACTGTATGTTTTACTGATTGTTTGTAACCTACTTGTACTGTTGTCCCAAATAAACGTATTATCTATCTATCTATCTATCCTTTTTCTAAGTTCTCATTATATCCTATTATCCTTTAGTTGTAGTTTATAATTATTGTTAAATGTTTATCGACAGCAGCCTCACGTTTAGATCTGAGCATTGAGTTACATTTGAGCATAATAATGCACTATGCATGTGCAGTAACAAAACCGTTTTCCAGCTTTAGCTGTAGCTGTTGACTTTCTATATTTAAATACTTAAAATTACACGGTTTTTCTTGTAATAAATCTGCATTTCCTGTCATAACATCTTGTGCTATTTTGGTTTACTAAATCCGTTGGCCATTAGAGTGTCCATAAAAACTTTATTTAAATAATTTGGATATTCATAGGCTGTCAGTTGGCAGGAATCCAGTTGGATATCGTTCATGTATTAGGGAAATGTTCACAATGCAGTGCCATTGCCTTTGTTTCCGAAACAACCACTTCATTATTATATTACGTCACTGTTTTACAAAGTTTGTTTTACCAATGTGACAAATTATTTTTATTTTATTTTTTTCTATCATATGTACCTAAGTATTGTTTTGTTTATTTCATATTTCAAATACGTCGATTGTATTTTTGTCTGTTTTTCGCAGTTTCTCAGTATAAATAACAAACACAGCTCTAGGTTTAATTACAACAGTCTTTTCTTATATACTTTTTAGAATATTACTCTAATCAATTAGATACTCGTTTTATCACAGTTACTGGGACTGGTCTATTTTTTCTATAGACCAGTCTATTACAAAAATAAACTGACCATCGTATATTCGTAGCTTAACGGACCATTACAATTGTCGCCTCACCGTCCTACAGATTTTCCTTCGAGGTGACAGCTGGCTGCCCCATTTACATGCTTTATGTTGGACTATTCTTAACCTAGTTAAGACTGGGGACAGAGCCCGTGACGCAGTTTGACGCAACTTGACACAACACATAGCAGCAACTGCGTAGTAGGGTCACATTATGCGAGAAGATCCAAAGCTTCCAAAAGTTCCGGGTTTTGGGATTCGCTGTCAAGGCTATCTGGGAAAGAGATGGGTGTAGGGAAAAGAGGGAGAGAGGGAGAAAACATTCTTGACCTTGATCGTAAAGCGTGGCAGTGGGGAGTCCTGTGGATCAATACCGGGACACGTGTAGGCAAGGATAGGGGGTGCCGATGGAGGTACCATGGTATATGTAGTTATGGCTTGACTTACGTAATTGTCCACGTGTAGGAGTTTGGGGTCTGATATGACTTTATGGTGGCTAGTATTGATTTTGTGGTCGGTTTGTGGTTACGGAAGATGTTCCTATACCGAATTTCGATGCGATATGAGATAAATAATGATAGAATACCTCCTCTGACATTGTAATGTGTCTATATTTAGCATCACGACTAGGTTCTTGCTTCTATATACCGCTAAGACTCGGATAGAACCGGTTTTTATATCAACGATTTGAAATGAAACCTACTTAGGTATATATCAGCTACGCTGTATTTTTTGCACGTTTATATGCTGATTCGTACAGTAGGTATGCCAAAAATAGATGATTTATTTTCAGCACTTTAGACAAAAATGGATATTTAATTTTGGAATCATCTTTTACGTCAGGATATTTTGTTAGAGCTGCTTTAAATAAACTAGGTTTTAAATTAATTTACCATATGAAGTTACTTTTGTAGTAAGTATCTATACTCCTTTACTTTTTTAGACGATTTAGCAAACGTCTGTAAATTATTTAATTTAATAATGATATGCATAAATATTAAAAGTACGCGATAAGGCCGCCATTTGGCATGTACCTAGTTAAGAGTCTTTTGTAATTATTTATTTTTATTTTGGTGCAATAAGGTATATTTGTATTTGTAAGTATAATGTTTGATAGTACCGTCAAAAACATTTTTTATTGTCCTACTGAGGTCTGGCAGTAGGTAACACGTGTAACAAAAAAAATGTTTGTGGTGCTACTGGCAACCGAGGATAAAAAAAATGAAATCATATCACAATATTGATGATGGCAGCCATGTTTTTATTTCGAGGACTGGCTTTTTGTACAAATCTCTTGGAGTATGTTTAAAGTAAGTAATTTTGTGCTATGACCCCAGAACAGAGAAGGTATATTATTATTAGGTATCGCTGTGATTGAAGGTAGACAGGTAGGCAAGTAACATTAATGGGCATAATGCTTGTATCGTTATACATGTGCAAAATGTTTATAATACCCAGTGCTTATAACGGTTTATTATCGTCGTTGTAAATGTTCGACAACGAATGAGCTGAAATAAAAGAAAAATAAAGGAATATCACTATATTAAAAAATATATACAAGGAAAAAAAAATACATAAAAGAAATGCAAAAATATAATAACTTAAAACAACAACCGATCTTGGTGAGTGAAAATTGAAGAGATAAAACAAAAGGCAATCACACCATATAGAAGAATAAAATATAGAAATTCTTATAGACTTAGGAGATTGTATATAATTTATAAAAAATATATAGTCCAATAAAAATGTTCGTGGGTCGTTTACAGTCGTCTATAGGGAAAATCAAATAAGCGACTCTTCGAAAAAACACATTCTGATGGGATTCCCTTTAATAAAACTTCGATTTCTTTCAATCAATTTCATTCCGGGTGAAATTGAGAACACAAACTTTGACCTCGATTGAAACAAGCTTGTCTATTGCGAGGTTTTGTGAACAAAAATCACACTGGGATGTGATTTTTCAAAAAGACGCTTACGTTGTTTTATAATATGACAGTTGTGATAATAAATTATAAACTTTATTCAAACTTATGTTTCATAACCTAGTCAGCGTTACTATTGAGCCGCCAAAGGCCCCTGATTATGACTCATGTAACGACTACGTACTAACATCAGTAAGTAGTAACCGGGACCAACGGCTTAACGATTGACACAGGATGATACAGGGTTGATGGGTCACTCACACAACCCACAGGATAGAAGAAGGTTCCGGCCAATTAGTTAATGCTATCTGCGGCAAATCTATAATAAGTCACGTCAAAAAAAGGTTAAAATACCTGTTTCCTCAACTTGCTGTTACTTTATGATTGGGTAGTTTGCCTTGGGCATGGGTAATCTATTACTTTTTAATAATTTGTGCAAAAGAACTATGTAGGTATTTCAATATTCCAATATTGGTTGGCCTGAAAGAAGCTTCCTACCTATTTTAAGTTTTATACTGATATTAATATGATAATATTAATGTAAAAGAATATAGATATCATAGATTTCCTATCTCTATAATCTACGCGTCATATTAATTGCCAAGTCATAAGATAATCGAATTTCATTCATACACACGTATTAATCGTTTTTTTTTTGCGAGTGGTTAGTACTTATACCTATTATTCCATTACGTCATGCTTTATTTCGATTATAGGCGGTTGCTTAACGTGACTAACTTACAGATTGTGTATTATTATAATATACCGACGTATTGTAACTTACTACTTTATACATATTTTTTATATAGTCTATATATTACGATGTTAGCTGTTAGCTTATAGGGGCGTGGCATGGTTTCAACGAGGGAATTATACTCGAGTAAGTATACTGAATAGGTAGCTGTTAATTGGTTACCCATAATTTTCTAAGGGTTTTAGTTTATGATACAGGCATGTCTATCAAATTTTGGAGCTTTCTAGTGAACTCTCAAAAGATATGTGTCCATTCTCTTGTTTGTTTTTAATCTCTACTTATTCTTTTATCGTGTCTTTCACTTACGATTATTTCAAGAAAGAGATAAACCAAGCTTTAAATCTGACAAACTATAAGTATCTTGTTGGAAGAGCATACAAAAAGCCTTTGTAAAACCAGTTTATCGCGAATACCAAGAAGCGCATTTCGTTGTACGCAGATCCTTGCCATTGAAAACAAAGCGCCGTCGACATGGCAATAAACACTCGCCGGCACGTGGCGCGCATAATTCCATTTTCAAGGTTACAACGGAACGAAGCGGAAACTCGGATGTGCTTCAATTTTGAATTTTTAAAAACGATTCTTATTCCGAGTGAGCCTGCAAGGCCTGTCTATTTTCGGAAAACTTATTTCAAATCTTATATATTTTTTAATGACCTCTAGAATATATCGAAAAAAGAAAGGGATTTTAATGTGCTCAATTTCTTTTTAATTATTTGTAATGAAGGTCAAAATACCAAAACCTACAGACACAGTTTTTTAAACTTAATTAAAGTTGAGGTCAATAATATTCATGGGCAGTCGGTTTGTAAACATTTAATTTAATTCTGACTCATGCCGAGCAGAGGTATGACGTGCGACAAACAAAACTGTATCATAATGGTATGTTGAATAACAATTGTTATAATTGATCAGGCAGATGTTGGTATTATTGAACAAGTGTGAATTATCTTGTCTTTGGCATATGTAATTCGTTGCAAAAAAAAACACCGTTCAGAATTCTTTCGTTTTTTGAATATGTTTATCTTCTATTATTTACGTGTGTATAATATTGTATAATATAATATTGTATAATATAATATTGTATAATATAATATTGTATAATATCTATTATTGGAGCCAAATCACGTGCAGAAATGGAGACCGCTATTGCCTTTGCCAAATTTCACGCCATTTCGTATAATGGTTCACAAATGGCGCGAAAACTTCGTTTAGAGGTAGGTAATAGGAGAGCGTCAGATGGAAGCCATTTGGCGCCTCCGTGGCTAACTCTGTGTTGCCACGTTTCTACATCAAAATAACTAAAACATATATGTAAAAAAATAAAATGTGTGGTATTGAATGCCACTCGAAATAAAGTAATAAGTTAGTTAATATTTAAATTCTAATATACCACCTTTACCACTTTTTTTTATTTACTTTTTTACCACCTTTTTGTATTTTATGTGTTCTCGCAAATAAATTGATTTGATTTGATTTATACTTAATATTTTCTTTAGATTTTCGATATCGAAAATTCTACTACAGAAAACGCTTCTAAAACGACTCAATGTCACAGTTCCGCAAAGCGTGTCAAATCGTAAAATATTTCCATTGTTTTGTACTTTCTATATCACGTGGACTGTTATTGGCAATCACGACCTACGATAACGAGAAACTTACAAATACTCATTGCGTTTACGTGACTGTTACATAAACGTCTTAAAACTCATTAAATTTTCATGTTGATGCAATGGAAAATTCGGCGTAGGTGAGTTGGAACTACCTACAATGTAACTATTTTGTAAACTATTACTAGCAAACCCACTGTGCCGTTGTTTGGTGTTATAACATTTCAATAATATCCCTTGTTTTTGAATTTCAGTATTTAATTGAAATAATTATACAAAAATATTATTTGTTATACAACCTGCAGCGGAGCAGCGTGTTGGAGTATGCTCCATATCCTTTCCGGTTCATTGAGGGAAGGCTTGGGCCCAGCAGTGGAACGTACATCCTTAGGCTGTTTATGTTATGTTATTTGTTATAAGGCTTAGTGCTGGAAGTGAGTTAGAATTATGTACCTCCCTACTGATTTGTGATTTGTTGATCCATTGAATAAACTCACGCCCCTAGAAGGGCGTAGAGCTATTGGTGATACTACCGGTAGAGTAAATAATTAAAACTCCCTTAAATAAAATATAAGTATAATTTTGAGTAAGTATATATATACAAATATTAGTGTAAGTATATAAATACAACGTACAACGAAATACAATGAAGACGAAAAAATATCTGATTACTCCAAAATAGAATAATCATTCGTTTTCTTCTCCTAGCCCATGCATATTTATTAAACAATGTTAGGTAAATATACATAGATATTGCTACCTGTAATCGAAACACAATAAAAAACGATTTCACGGAATTTAGTTACGGTTTTATTTCTTTCATCGAGCGGTAGTGCTTCAATGTATTTCGGTAAGAAGGTAGATATTGAACAATAAATTTAACTTTATGTAGGTATATACGTTGCCTGTCTTACCGTTTGTCTGTGATCAATCATTCAATTTCATTAGGTACTGTAATGTAGAGTTTCCTAAATACCTACATCATACTATTTATTTCTCAACCCATCTAATACAAAAACAAATATTGATACTTAATGAAAAACATACCCAGATATCTATATATGAGTACGTAACATATAATTTAGTACTTATACATATTTTCTTTTATTCCAAATTAATGTATTATTTTTGCAACACTGAAGTACGGGAGGTAAATCGACGCGCCCACACATTTTCGTAAACCCTTTAAAATGTTGATTTTAGCAGATTTTATGACTGTAGGCATGCAGGTTGTTTACGTTCGGTAGGATATACAAAGCTTTAGTTGTTTTAGGTTTTGAATATTTCCGTACAAAAGTAGGCCAGAGTTTAATAAACATTGATGGTCCGCCAAGGTTTTTTAGTCTCATTCATTACACAAATATATTCGTTTATTGTTATATTTCGATTTTAACAGGTTGATAATTACAATCTTTTTGAGCCATAGGTACCTTGGGTGGCATTCTTTCGTAAATAGGTGGCCGTTATTTAGTGTTGGGCAATAATAATTTTCTACGAAGTATCTTGTTGAAAATTCCTATTGTTGTTGTGGAATCTTTTATCTACTATTTATTTGCATAATGCGTAACACCCTACACGTGAAACGTAAACAAAAATGCGTGCGGCTAGTCAATAACAATAACAATGCAATGCTTACCGCGCCCTTTTAGGAGGAAGTGTTGCCTTGTGTTAGTAAACAACCCATTCATCCCATCAGTGTTGCCATTTTAAATATTCCTACCCCGTCCACGTGTCGGCTGAGTGTAAACGCGCCAAGGTCTTGACGTGGGACGATAAAATAAAATATTTTATTTTTACACTCCGCTGAATACACGCTCTGTTCTGGATTACGTTAGTTAGTGTATACCTACATAAGTAGTAGGTATGTTTTGGTATAATGATTACAAAATGATGTCATCGCTTGGAGTAGGGTAACCCTTTTGTGGTATGGGCACAAGGGAGTCGTTTATTACGTATTACTATTATTATGTAGAATAATATTATAGAGCCAAGATAAATGACAATTGGGCTCCGATCCAAATTGCCATAGATATATTACAATTACACCAGCGCCAGCGTGCTAAATTCTATAAAATTAACAATATTCTCGGAGTCCATTCGCGTTTTAATAAGAACAGGTAGAGACTGGTTAAATCTAGACTTTACTAAGCAATAACCTCAATCACTACTGCAGGTATCTTGTATGACATTAGTCTAATTATTTAACAACAGCATTGTACCGGTCTATCAGTGAAATTACAGTCAGTAATGAACTTATTATGCTATAGATGTAACTACTCTTGCTGCTGCAAACAGCGGTAAAGTAAATTTTTGCCATTGATACTTTTTGTGCTCCATTCACGTGTTTTTAGGTAGGTACCTAAGTAGTCTCACTTTTTACCGACTTCAAAAAAGGAGGAGGTTCTCAATTCGACCGTATATTTTTTTTTTTTTTTTTTTTTTTTTTTTTTTTTATGTTTGTTCGGGCATATCTTCGTCGTATATGAACCGATTTTGATAATTCTTTTTTTGTTTGAAAGGAGATATACCCAAGGGGGTCCCATGTCAAGGAAGTCAGGATCTGATGATGGAAGACCAGAGAAATCGAGGGGAATTTTCAAAAATCGTAGGAGCGACTAGTGCGTTTGTAAAGTCATATTGATTGGATCGATCTTTAGGCTTCGGGAAAACTTCCCGACCTTCGAAAAGTGGTCAGCATCAGGGAGATACCCTATGGCCTGGCAAAACTATACAACCTGGAGCAATTTTTCTTTCACGAAACGTATTTAAATCTTGATCAAATTCAATCGCCGGTGCAAAAAAACAAAATGGCGGAAAAAAAAGATGGCCGCCATACAAAATTTTGTCGATTTTGGAAGAAGCCCGTTTGGGTAAAAATAATGTATGGGGCGCTTACTCAAAACGTCATGTAGAGTACGGAAATACTTTCTGGTCACCAAAAACTGCTCCGCATCAGAGAGATACTCTACGGCCTGGCAAAACTATCGCACGTGAACCAATATTTCTTTCAGAGCACTTATTTAAACCTTGGTCAAATTCCATAGCGCGTAAAAAAAAACAAAATGGCGGAAAAACAAGATGGCCGCCATACACAATTTTGTTTTTTCAGAAAATGTCTCGGGATATAAAATATATATCGGGGTTGTGATCGGATCGTCATGTTAAGTATGGAAATACTTCCCGATTTTCGAAAACTGCTCCGCATCAGGGTGACACCCTACGGCCTGGCGAAACTATCACACCTGAACCAATTTTTCTTTCACGAAACCTATTTAAATCTTGGTCGAATTTAATGGCCGGTGAAAAAAATACAAAATGGCGAAAAAACAAGATGGCCGCCATACAAAATTTTGTTTTTTCAGAAAATGTCTTGGGGGTAAAAATGATGTATAGGGGTGTGATCGGAACGTCATCTTTGAAAACTGCTCCCAATCAGGGAGACATCCTACGGTCTGGCAAACCTATTGCACCTGGATTTTGTTTGTTTCCACGACACCCATTTAAATCTTGGTCAAATTCTGTCGCCGGTGAAATAAAACAAAATGGCGGAAAAATAAGATGGCCGCCATACGAAGAGGGACAGTTTCGAATAAACAGGACACGCGAGCTGCTTTAGCAGCGAGCGAACCACGCGAAATCTACTGTATCTATATGTATGCGTGAGTGTGTATGATAGCAGCTTCCACTGACAACCACATGTGTGTATGTACACATACACATGTGTGTGTGTGTGTGTGCGTGTGTGTGCGCGCGCGCGCGTGTGTGTGTGTGTGTGTGTGTGTGTGTGTGTGTGTGTGTGTGTGTGTGTGTGTGTGTGTGTGTGTGTGTGTGTGTGTGTGTGTGTGTGTGTGTGTGTGTGTGTGCGTGTGTCTGTGTGTGTGCGTGTATCTGTGTGTGTGCGTGTGTACGTGCGCGTGTGCTCGTGTGCGTTAGCGCGTGTGTAAGTGTGTGTGTGTAAACATGTTCATCAATAATAATTGTGATCACTACTAATAATATATTATATTATTATATATGAATATAAATCAGAAAATCTGTCTGTCTGCATCCTTGCTCGGTCTAACCATCACTTAAAATCGTAAAATAAAATAAAATTTTTAACAAAAAAAAAACCGACTTCAAACGCAAAACTAAAAAGCAATAAATAAATTTACTTCGCACAAAGTAATAAGTACGTATTTTCAATTAGTTAATTAATTTATAATTCTGAAGTCGGTGCCAAGTAAATGCTACAACAACCCTACTACAATATCAAATTACTATGTACACACAATATTGTTTAATACCTATATCAAAGCAATTACAAAACAATGTCAAACAAAAAATTACAAAACAATCAGTATTGAAAAATATATGAATCGGTACTTCGTTGTAGCATTTCCTTGGCACCGGCTTCAGATTTATAAAATAATTAACTAATTGAAAATACGTACTTATTACTTTGTGCGAAGTAAATTTATTTATTGCTTTTTAGTTTTGCGTTTGAAGTCGGTTTTTTTTTTGTTAAAAATTTTATTTTGTTATACTGTCTTTCCTACTAAAGTTGTTTTGCACAATAAAATAATAATAAAGTAAGTAAGTATATCTAAGTATAAATAAAGTAAACCGAACAAACAATTGTTGTTGCTCTTTATTTTTGTATAAAGTGTAAGAAATGTTTTTATTAGGTAATTTATAAAAACATAATTAGTATGTAGTTTTCTGTTGCCATAAAGAAAAACTTCCTGCGAGTCCAGAAAAAATAAAAATTTAATTCCCGCCATTTTATTTTATGATAAAACAGTCGGTGAGTCGCTATTTTCCAATGCAGAGTGCGTGTTTTATCGTGCAAGCCTACAAGTCAAGTTTTTGAGTTCACTTTGGATCAAGGTCATCCGTTTCTCGTCTATTTTTGGAAACAATCGAGTCGAGAATCGTGAGTCATCGCGTCAAACATCATGTAACTTCGCTGCGACAGATCTTGATTTTATATTTTTGGAAATCAACTAAAATTGTTGCTTTTTCCATTTTTTGTTCAAAACGGATAGGCAAAGGTTTTACACAATAGAGCCTACTCACAACACTCTATATTAAATCCACCTAGGTAGGATTCATCTGTACCGCAATTTAATCTATTATCTAGCTGAAAGACATGAGTAGCACACCTTAGTAAATTATATAAAATATGTAAGTAGGTATATTATGTCACTGTAAGTAAGTATAAGAATTGATACGAATAAGTGTAGTGCAAATTGAACTCAGACATGGATAAGATAAGAATTGAATGAGTAAATAGGTAGGTAGGTAGGTACTATGTTTGTCGTCGTGTGCTGACTTGGTGATATGATAACTTGAAGAATATTTGAATAAATAACTATAACTAAATTTTGCATAAAATACTTGCTTTGATCTAAAATAAAGTAACATCCATAACGCAGACAAAAATAAAGATAAGTAAGTAGGTAGGTAGTTAGGTAATTAATTATATGTTTGGGTTGCCTGCACTGCGCAGTGCACAGGTACAAATGTAGGTACCTGCACTTTTTTAAATCTCTAAGGTACAATAGTACCTTAAGTAAAGTTTTCTTAACTCAAGACACTAGAGCCACTTATCATTATAATCCAACTTTGGCTCCTGCCTGACAAACTTAAAAAAAAAGTGTATAAAAATCAACATCTATGGACAATATAGGTATTTACATATTGCACATAAAACATAGGTAAATTGGACAAAAAGTACAATCCACGCTTTATTCTTGAATAAGGCAGTTATGCAGTTACGTAGTCAGGTATGCTTATAGTTATAACATGCAGAACTAAGTACATAATGTAATATATCGTTAGGTCATTTTATACCTATGGTAAAGCATCATAAGATCCGAAACTGCGGTTATCCCTCTGTATTTTAGCTTGAATTTTTGGTAAGTTATATTTGTGAGTGATGTCAGCAAACACAAGTCAAATAACAAGGACATTTGGGGACCATATGTATGGATATCGTTATAATAATTATTTGTTCGAACCACGTACGTAGGTATCTACAATTACGCATTCGCGTTTCGGTTCATTTGACTTAATGTTATTCACTTATTTTTAAAATATTTTAGGTGTTTAAATGTACCAGCGATTCTTAAAAATTTACCCTATTTCTAGTTGTTTTTGGAGAAATACTAAAAGCTCATGCAGCAGTACTCGAAATTATCCCGAACATACGATTATGAATTGACAGTTTCACATGTATCCATTTAAGAACCCTGTCGCTTTAAAATGTTTGACGTTTAGTGAGACCTACAAATCAATCTGCCAAGAAAGTTAAATGACATAGCACTAAAGTGTATGCATATTACTTATAATTAATGTTCGTGGCCGTACATAATACAGCAATCCTTTTGATAAGAAATATTAAAATGGATGTTGACAGCTGATAAAATTAATGTTGACATACCTTCATACCGGATCGTATCGAACATTGATGGTCCGTCATATTACCTGTAAAATAATGTACATAACAATACAAGCATCCCGCTCGGAAATAAAAGTATAATCCAACCTGTCTGACCACGCATGTTCTGAGTGATCTTAATGTCCACATCAGTTATCCTGGTAAACATTGACACAAGGCGAACAAATACTAGGTACATGTCCACGTTATGCTTATCATTGTCCTTGAGGTACTATCGTTAAGAAAAAGAAATGTGTTATATACAGGGCGTTAGTGACATCGTAACGAATACTGAGGGGAATGATTCGGACCACGATTATTTAATATCATGATTAGTTAATATCAAGTGGAATTTTCCGTCGCAAAATTCATGATATTTTTTTGTGATGGAGTATTCCCCTTGATTTTTTTAATGAAACTACCGAGTAGCTTGCTGAACTGTCATTTTTTTTAATAGACATAGACAATAGTGTACTTCTACAGCAACATTGATTATAATTTTAATATATTTAACAATAATATTAACTCAGAATTATGAGCTGAATCATCCCTCTCAGTATTCGTTACGATGTCAGGTACACCCTGTACAAATACTAATAAGTAGATAAGCCATACAAGTGGGTATGGGTGTTAGTGACACCGTAACGAATACTGAGGGGGATGATTCAGACCATGATTCTGAGTTGATATCAAGTGGAATTTCCTGTCGGAAAATTCATGTGTAATTTTAGTGTTTTTTTTAATCATTTTCAGTTACATATTTTGCGACGGAAAAATTCACTTGATATCAACTCAGAATCATGGTCTGAATCACCCTCAAAGTTTTCATTACGATGTCACTAACACCCTGTATGTAGGTATATACGTATTTATGTGATATCCGCATTTTTAAAAAAATACGTCCACTCACCCACAGACAGATGGGCCTTAAACATAGGAGCAGGTGTGTAATGTTAATCGTGATTGTATTTAGAAGTCTCAATATACGTACTTAATACCTAGAGACTCGAATTCAATTTCATACGATCCTGCCACACTTCATAAAATAAAATAAAGTTTCTGTCTACCAGAATCGGTAATTCAACAATGTTGTTCTTGTAGTAAGTATGTTTGTCGTCTGCAATAAATAATGTTACCGGTTCATAAGTTGTATTATTTCCGTAAATGAATCAATATTTGCGAAATTCAATGTTCTATTTTACATTAAGGTTAAGTTGACAGTCTACATATAGTAGTGGTTGATATAGGAATTTTAAACAGAACGTCTAGTTCAGAACAATTAGTGATTATATTCCAATAGTGATAACGGTTTAACTTCAACTTTATGGTCGTATGGCAACCGGTCGTCATAGAGTAGAGACAACCATAACTGCCAATGGCCCCGATTCCTGCAGACACCGCCTAATTTTATTTTAAGTTATATCCGTCATTTTCATATCCGTCGAAAAGGAAAGGGACGGATGATTCACAGCTCTTAATTTTAGGAAGAATGAGTAAATGAATGAATAACCCGGGCGAATCAAAAGGTACCTCGCTGGTATGCAATCCGTTTGACGTGCTGTCTACTTAACTGTGACGGGTTATTGACGGATGTAAAATTTTTAGACGGTTGGTTTAGATTTGTGCTTAAAATTGACGTGTGTTCCATTAATTTTATGCTTGTCGATTACCCGTCCCTTTCCTTTTCGGCGGATAAGAAAATGACAGATATAACTTAAAATAAAATTAGATGGTATTTACAGGAATTAGCACCATTGTCACCTAACATTTTATTTTTTCCTCCTAAATGGCTTCTGTCAACAGGGACAATTCTGCCAGCGTCAGGGTTGGGAAATACACATTTTCGGTGTACAGGAGCTCCAGAAGTTTAGGCCAAATGATCGGTTGCGTTACCTAGGTACAAACAGTAGGAGATATAGTACTTATTAAAATTCTAATTCAAAAATACCTTTATTCAGTAGGTAACATAGTTACACTTTGAATCGTCAATTTTTACATAACGAACTTCTCATCCGCCTAAAACTACTGCAGCTTCTCACAACCTGTATGTATAGCCGGGGAAAAGAAGCTGTAAGAAAAACCTCGGCACAGGGCCCTAGACCTTTTTAAAAAAATAAATAAACTTAAAATATTTTTATACAATTGAGTAATTTAGCTGCCTAATATCAGTTCTCATTCTCAGACAGTTAATTCCATGCATTCATATCTTCTAAATAATCACTAACTTTATAATAACCTTTTTTGTAAAGTTTTTGTTTAACTACTGTCTTAAAACAGTTGAAAGTCAAATTCTGAAATAATATTAAGTATATTACTTATTTTACAATAGCTTGAATGCGCGGACGAGTTAGATCTGTCAAAGTGCAAAAACCAGTGTTGTTACGTTCATTAGCATAGTGATGTATATCAGTCATTGTGTGTTGTGTATCAGTCGAGATTAGGCCGATTCTGTTCTACCTAACATTGAATATCTACTAGACACTGTTGTTCGCAAATAGGTATTTTTCAATATTTCTTTATCCATTATACATTTGCACTTTAATATCAAGGGATGTGAGGAGCTCGGTGGCGCAGCGGTAAACGCGCTCGGTCTTCGATTGTTGAAGTTAAGCAACCTTCGCAAAGGCCGGTCATAGGATGGGTGACCACAAAAAAAAAGTTTTCATCTCGAGCTCCTCCGTGCTTCGGAAGGCACGTTAAGCCGTTGGTCCCGGCTGCAGTAGCAGTCGTTAATAACCATCAATCCGCACTGGGCCCGCGTGATGGTTTAAGGCCCGATCTCCCTATCCATTCATAGGGAAGGCCCGTGCCCCAGCAGTGGGGACGTTAATGGGCTGATGATGATGATCAAGGGATGTCATAACATAAACATACATAAACAGCCTATATACGTCCCACTGCTGGGCACAGGCCTCCCCTCAATCAACCGGAGGGGGTATGGAGCATACTCCACCACGCTGCTCCAATGCGGGTTGGTGGAGGTGTTTTTACGGCTAATAGCCGGGACCAACTGCTTAACGTGCCCTCCGAAGCACGGAATCATCTTACTTTTTCAGACAATCAGGTGATGGATGTCAGGTCAGGGATGTCATAAAACATTTTTTTTAAAGTAACAGTTTAGTAACTATCAGTTTACTTTGTACAGACGAAGTAACGACATAAAACTTTACAATGTATATTATAAATACAGTTTAATCTTTCGAACGCCGGAACGCGGATCTCGACCAGACACAATGTAAAATCTATTGTGTCTGGTATCTCGGCATATGAGAGGTTAAGAGTGGTTTATAAAATTGTATGTGATAAAACGATTCATTCAATTAAGGGTTTTAGATGATGTCAAAACAATACATACATAAATTCATGCCTATTCCCCATCGGGGTAAGCAGAGACTATGGATTTCCATTTGTTTCGATCTTGAAACACTTCTCTTGCTTACTCCACATTCATCAATCGTCTCATACACGCACGCCGGTTCAGAGTCATACTAAACCTTTTATAAGGATCTCCAATTTGGTCAATTTGGTAAATGTCGATACCAAAACACAATACTTAAATGACAACAATTGATATGGCACTACACGAGACCGTACCACGTATTACCGTGACCGTACAGACACGAGTTTGCAAGGTACAAAGGTTCTTCAAAATAAACAATTAAAGTATATTAACAAGTGTTTGTCTCAAGGATTACTACCTACACGTTCTTGTAATAAGAATTGTTTTAGCACGAGTTGGCTGATAGTACATAGTCTAACTATGCAGGTATCTATTTATTAAATATGTACTTAAATGAATGAGGGACTTCCTAGGCTACGTTCACCAAAAACAATATAGATAGCGTTGTACAGCTTTAAGCCTTTAACGCGATAATTATCTACCTATTTTCTCTTTAGTCGGGTACATAATTATTCCAAAATTAAATGTAATGACAGAACCATATATAAAAATAATTGTTGCTTGATATTTGGATCATGTACGTAGCCATTACTTTACATTTTTGTGTAAGTATGTACAGTCATGAGCAATATTATGTACCCACTTTAGAACCCTGTCGCACTATCCTATTTGACATTTAATGAGACTTACGGTTTGATTTGTCAAAAAAGTTAATGTGACATGGTTTCAAAGTATATATATTATAATATACATATTAGAACTCGTGACCGTACCCCGAGCAATGAGAAAATAGGTAATTATTACGTTAAATCTGTACAGCGCCATCTATATTGTTTTTGGAGAACGTAGTTTTGTAATTCCCTCATTGACTTTAAGGACGAGATGGCTATATGTGAGGATTACCTGTTGTGTATTGTTGGTGTGGAATAAATAAAAAAAACGAATAATTAAGACGATGTATTTATTTAATTCAAACAAGTCCCTTCCTTCCTACACCTATATGTCACAAAAGTTCTTAATATAATCCGAGTGTCGCGAATTTCAAAGTAGTTTTTCATGTTAGTAGTTTAGTAGTTCAATTTCTTTTATATCTGCAAAAGTAGGTATAAAGTTTTTGGGTAAGTATAATAAAAAAAAAACGTTTTGACCCTGAGCTGTAGGTACCTACGTGCATATCTAGGTATAGGTTGCATAATAATAATCCCTTAGAGAACAAATTACAATGACAATTTATAGAATAATTGAATGAATATTGAATAATTTTATTAACACCATGTTCTTTGCTGATTGTTGATCAATATGCAAATATATGCAGAACGTTTTAGATAAATAGACTTGCAATTAGGTACCTATTATGTATAACTGGATTATGCTCGTCCCCTATTACATGATGGGACTTAACATGGCAATGAGTGGGTGTGTATATTTAACACCTTTGCGTGGATGCAGGCGTGAAAAATGAGGTACAATCAATGAGCAAAGGTGCAGTCACTGAGCTCAGCGAATTAAACAGTGGTGAAATATAGAACCATTAGTTGTCATAATTATAATGTTTTTGTAGGTGTTTGTTGGTCTTACAGAGACGACATGTAACCAGGAGGTCTTAAGTGCAACCAGTTAATTTATTACAGCTTATCGAGCCTATTATGTTAGAAAGTATACCTTTGGCAAATGCGTCAATAAGTAAATTCATACTAAAATATCTCATTACAAATCAGGAAAACAAAAACAAAATTAAAACAAAATCACGAAATAGTTTATTAAATCCTTTACTTGCACAGGACCGGAAAGGATGGCGTGAAAGAGTTGAGGCCTACTATACCCAGCAGTGGGTGGATACAGGCTCAGTAGATAGAAAGATAGATCATAAAACCTTATTATTAGACCCTAAAGCCCGCTGTCTGGTAACTGTGATTAAATACTTCCTTTTTTATTATTTTATTTAAGGAAATCCTACATTTGGAGCATTGCACTCTATGGAAGAGTGGAGTATGACACAGAGAGTGAGTGAGTGAGTGAGTGAGTTTTACATAGAGAGGTTGAAAGCCTTTGAAATAATACCTATGAAACGACAACACTTGCGATTTTCTGGATTTAAAACACATTACGTTTAAAAACACAATAAAATCTATTCTGGTGACATTATGGGAAATGTTATAACTTCATTTAGCATGATCGTAATCCTTACGAAATGTCTTCGTTTCGTTTATGTTTCTGCGTTTAAGTACCTATGTGATTAGCTTGTGTGCCAAATGGTATTTTGTCATGGTAGGTATTTATACCAAAATCCGTAATATTAATATGGAAAATTCGGGAACAATCGGGAAAGAAGTCTTACAAGTAAGTATCGATAAAATGAGCTTCATTTGTACGGCGTAATTTATGGGTAAATAAAAAAGAAACCACTTTTACGATAACTTCTAATTGTATTGCCTTGGCCATGAGCTGTTATAAGTAATTATGGATACCTAGATGAAATGATATGTTTTCTCGTTTATTGCTGTAATAAAACTTGTCCAAACGAGGTAAATTATTGGTAAATTAGTATATAATAGGCATGGCATGGGAGTGGAGGAAAACATACACAGGAGGTACAGATTAAGTCAAATACTGCCAAAACCCATTTCTCGGGAATGTGGATTTCTTCGCGATATTGTCCATTACCGCTTTGCACATGTTAAACCAGTTATGATCCAAACATGAATTCGAAAGTCATTGATTTAGGTCCGTGATAGATAGACAGATAAAGGATTTATTTACCTAACAAAAGACATTACACGTTACATTAGCACATTAGGTACAAAACAAAATATATCAAATAAAACATATCGACATCACAGGCAAAAGGCCGCGCTGGATGCGAACCTGCGACCTCACAGTGAGAATGAGAGCGTTGTTCGAACTGGGCTACCACGATTTTGATAATTTTGGTCTCTATATAATACAATAACCGGCTTATTTTCTGAAGTCGGTTAAATATAATACAATCGTGAGGTTGTGTTACGCTTCAGTTTCACTTTACAGTGTTCTTATCAGCTAACACGTTTCTGTCACGTGACTTCTAACTACTATTATTATAATATGATGCACATTCACACATACTTACTGTTCTATGACTTAATTGTCGTTTGCTTTGCATATAGTCGCGTTGAGTGGGTTTGTGTACCTACTTCCAGTACCTAATGAGAAAAGTTTATGTTGGTAATACTAAAGAATAGTAGGTATTTATGCCATTTTCTAGACAAATTCAATATAGATACTTACCTGCATAGGTACATAAATTCACTACGTACAGTTCAGTACAATTATTCATTATATTTCAATAAGATAACAATTTACAACCGTCTCAATGCGCGGTAAGAATTCGATCTGTCAAAGTACGTAAGCTAGTGTTGAGACGTTTATAAGCATAGTAATGTATCAGTCGATATTAGGTCGATCGATTCTTTTCTATCTAACAGTATTTATTAACCACTTGTTACACAAAGTCCTGATTTTTGTATGTTTTTAAACGACTTGTTGTAGATTTGCCGCAAATGGCATTAACTACTTGGCCGTAATAAAGTTCTAAGCTGGATATAGGTATGTTCCTTAGATAATTTTTATTATTCGTTTGGCCTTATCTGTAAGTACCTACATTAAAGTACCTCTTAAGTATTTAGCAATCTTGTCAAATGTCTACGTCGCATTGTAAAAATCAACAAAAAATATTATTTGCAAAAAATATAAATTATCAAAGTTTATTATGATAAAATTATCGTAAATAAAATAAAGTACAGTTGATTATGCAAACTCATTAGCGTTTCCTTGTGTTTATCTTTTATAATTGAATGTCGGGATGTAGGTCATGTTATCTGCGTCCCCGTGGTCTGTGGTGTTTACTTTACTAATTAATTACGTATTATATACATACTATGTTTTATTTATTTCATTATTCGCGCGTTTATTTTTCACTAACACAGTTGGCAATACGGCTCAACACCTATCACGTTGGTCTAACAGAAACAGAACTAACAGAAAGAGGTGTGGGTAAGGACTTTAGTAGTAGTAGTAAGGACTCTGTAAGATTTTTCTACAGTCATGAGCAATATCATATACCCACTTTAGAACCCTGTCGCACTATACTTACGTTTTAATTTGTCAAAAAAGTTATTGTGACATGGTTTCAAAATACCTTTTACTACTCGTGAGCGTACTTCTAATTGTCGCAATAGAAATATAATAGTCGTGAACATGTGTTATGTTATTCGCGCAGAATCGGTAAATAGATTAAGTATTTGAACTGTCTACAACTCTACAAAACTGTGGTTATTCATGTTGTTGTATTATTTATGCATTATTCTTCTTCTATCGTTTGGGTTGTGAGGTGGATTACCAACCACATTAACCCTGGTGTCAGGGTTACTATTGAGCTGCCAAAGACCCTTGACACGGCTCATGTAACGACTAATTACTTACATCAGTAAGAAATAACCGGGACCAACAGCTTAACGTGATTTCTGAAGCACGGATCATCTTACTTTCGGATAATCAGGTGATCAGCCTGTAATGTCCTAACCAAACTAGGGTTCACAAAGTGATTTTTGTGATCCCAGGACCTCCGGATCGTGAGCCCAACGCTCAAACCACTGGACCACGGCGGCCGTCTACTTTATGCAATAAAGCGGTATTATTTAATTAAATCTATCGCATTCGCATATCATCTGACACCGGGTTGCTCTGAACCATGTGGTGATAAGTGATAACGCTATCAGAACAACAACATCAGTATTGTATTTACATATTTAAGTATTATTATTTTTTAATTAATCATAATAAATAATATTATCTTGCGATGGATGATGTACGTGTAACTACTCCAATTACGAATAACGTCCGACTAAGTTCATGATTCTGAGTTAATAAGTATCAAGTGGAATTTTCCGTCGCAAAATTCATGCTTTCTTTCTTTTTTTAAATTATTTACTTTGGCGATAGAAAATGATAAAGTCATGAACTTATTTTATGTTATTATGTAACAGTAATAGTAGTAACATACATAATAACATACGCAATCCTAACTCTACTTAATGAGGGAATTTCCGGGCTAAGTTCCCAAAAACAAGATGGCGCTGTACAGATTTGCCTTTTTAACCTTCTCATTTAATGAATAACAGACATATGCACATTTTATTTTTGGGTATAAATGATGACCCTTATTATTACACCCAGGCGCAATATATTTTTGACCCATTATTATTATAATTTTAAACGCATCTGATCAAGCAACAAATAATTTTCAAATTCATGCAAGAAATCATTATTATTGGCAAAAAGATGTGTCTTAATAATGTTCTTTTCGAACTCTATCAAGCCGAAAATACAATTCTAATCCAAAAAAAATCGAAACACTGCAGAATTTTTTCAACAAAAACGAATTTAATTTGATTTTGGAACCAAAAAATTGAAATGAAAATAAATAATTGAATGCTTTTTTTATACGTTTTCGCTCACACGTTTAACCTATTTACACGAATTTTTGGTCTCCTATATCACTTTATTACCTTAGTAGTTTTACCTTAGTAGCTTTTTACAGAGTTTTACTTATACTTATTACTTTTTACTGTCTACAAATCTGTAAAGATCACTCCATCGTGGGTGTCTCTTAGCAACATGGCCAGTGTCAGCCAATTATGCAAGTAACTGGCGACTGTGCCCGCCGGCGAAATATATTAACATTCAAATCGCATGTGACAGCGTAGATAACATTGTTGTTAGTTGGGTTTGCAGGCTGACATTGACGCCAAGGTTCGGTGACCTGGACCAAATACGTGGCCGCATTTGGGCGTTAATCATACTGTTATTATAATATCACAAGAGAGGTTTTTCAATAAAAATATTAGGAGATTTTAGCTGTTTTCGTTTGGAAAATATCTCATCTGATGTCAGTTGAAGTGCAAGCGATGATGCAGTCTAAGGTATAGTTACAACACATGCATATTTACAACGAGAAGAAGTTTCGAAAATAAGTATAATTACAAACAAAAAATGCTATCTGTTTCTTGGTAGTCAATGATCTAATCCCTAATTTTCTACCAAATTTTTTCGTTTTGGACTCCAACATTTCGGCCAACCTGTAATATTTACTTAAAGGTGTTAAAATTTTAAATATAGCTTTGGGGTGGTATATTGATTTTAAAATAAAAGAAATAAATATATACAAAAGATTAAAATGACAGGGCAGTTATCAAAGCTCGGCCAAAATTAAGTGTAAGTAATGCCTTCTGAGATGAATGTACTAGTAATAATACCTTAAAAATATAACTTTTGTTTCGTCTATCTTGAAAATTTCACTTGACTAATTTTCTGGTACCCAGATAACATCTTATCGACTATTTTCACTTTATAATCTTCAACATAACATTGTAATCCAAGGTTCGATGCCCTAACATCAAAGCCTAAACGTTAATAGTTCATAAACTGGCTTTGAAAATATATTTTGTAAACGAATTTGGATAATTTACTTATGAATATTAATATAAATTGATAAAGCGAATGAGTTGGGTTTGCGCTTAGTTATTGTTGATTAAATCTCGAACTTTTATATGAATGAATCCAAATTAATGTGAAACAAGCAGATAGTCAAGTCTTAGTAAAATTCTTTTTATTTTTAAGTAAGACCTAGACGAAAGTACACTTTAAAGTAAGTATTGCAATGTGTATGGGTCGTTCTACAATTTTTTGTTATCCGTCCAAGTAACCCAATTAATATTATCTGAGGTAAATCTAATATAATCTAATATATCTTCTTCTATCGTGTGGGTTGTGAGGTGAATTACCAACTTCATCAACCCTGGTGTCAGGGTTATTATTGAGCCGCCAAAGGCCCTAACATGGCTCATGTAACGATTACTTACTTACATCAGTAAGTGGTAATCGGGACCAACGGCTTAACGTATCTTCTATATAATAGACACGTATATAAGATTACGTCTATTTATCGTTGGGTGAAGCAGAGACTACGGAATTCTGTTTACTACGATCCTTCCTCTTCCAATTCTACCACTTATAACTGCATTGTAAGTCTTTTTCGCAAGATTGCTTTCACTTTGATTTGCCTCAAGTAAATAATATATTCATATTGTTACTTTTCAAGGCGATACATACAATAATTTACTTACTATTCTTACTAACTTATGTAAGTAGGCATTCGTAATTGCAACTAGTAAGATAGAAATGCAATACACTCGACATGCAATTAATCAATTCCTTAGTTTGTTTTGCAAATTAGCAATAATAATTGCTTTTATGCAAATACGTTGCCTTGTCTCTAATGGATTCTCTTTGTTCAAAATGATTATAGTAAATTAAGTTGAATTTTCTTCTGTGGACTTCGTTCTAACTACTTTATGCACTATCTGGACAAAATATAGGTAGGTACAGACATGAGCAATATCATGTACCGATTTTAGAACCCTGTCGCAGGATCATATGTGACATGTGATGAGACTTACGGTTTAATTTTTCAAAAAAGTTAATATGACATAGTTTCAAAGTGTATACATATTAGTTAGTACTCGTGACCGTACATAGGTTAAAATTATAACTTGACGTCGTTTAAAAATTGGAATACTAGTCTTCTCTTTTACTTATTTCCTTCCCTTAGGGTTGCCTGGAAGGGACCACTTCAAGCGATAAGCCCGCATATTGGCGTGTATTTAGATAATGACCCTCTTTCTGTACTTTTACTTTTGGTGTATTTGTGCAAAATATATTCTTATCTTCATTAATTTAATTGTTTCTTGTCCTCCAGTGGTATACTGCGACTACAACGGGTCGGGTCGGGCCCTGCAGTGGCTCGAGGAGTACGTGGTCAGGGATGTGCTGCCCACCCATGCTACGAGGTGCACGGCACTCTCATACACTTCCGGACAGAGCGAAATATACAGGTAAACATTCTATGGTACTGACGTTATAATCTAGGTAAGACTATTGGGTAGAGAATTGGCGTTATTAATCAGAGAAAGGAACGAATTGGGTAGTTTCGTAGGTCAAAGATGAATTATATAAGATAAAGACAGATCTAAAGGTGACAAAAACGTTTTCTTTTTTATATTTAACTTATTTATGAATTTTAATAGAGAAAATGTAAAAATAAGTGCGTCATTATGTCACATTTTTCTATGACGTCACAGGTTGCTTTTTCATACAAATTCCATATTCATTTCATATTTTGACGTCTAGTAAAAAGCGAATTGAAAACTACCCTATTATACTATAAATCGTATACGCTAGCTGAATATAACATACTATTGGAAACCAGTAAAGTGGACGAGGCCTGGGTTCAGGGGTGGATTTTAAAGGCTGAATATAATAAGGTTGAGACTATACTGTTACAATGAATAGGCCAGTTTTTGGTAGAGTAAGTGAAGTGGCAGTTTCAGTTTAGTTCAGTAGTGGTTGCTTAAAGGGATTCCTAATATCTATCTACTGAGTGTCTTAGGTGGTATTAAATAGTACGACCAGTTCAGTATAATTATTGATTATATTTCAATAAGATAACATTTTACAATCGTCTCCATGCGCGGTAAGAATTAGATCTGACAAAGTACGTAAGCTAGTGTTGTGACGGTCATTAGCATAGTGAGGTATCAGTCGATATTAGGTCGATCGATTCTTTTCTATCCAACAGTAGGTACGCTGTAATTTTAATTATGCGCGATATCAATGAAAATACCAGTACTTCTACCACAAAAGAAGCTAAGCATCACATCAACCAAGACTGAAGAAATCTTGAAAAACGAACCATAATGCATAGTAGGTATGTTTTTTCAAACAGGGCAGAATCAAAGGAGGTGATCCGGGGCGCGGTGGGGGCGTGCCCTGAAGATGTGGTGATACTGGGGGGCTCCCTGCCACGCGTGCTGCGCGCGTTGCGCCCGCGCCGGGTGGCGTTGTTCGTCAGCTCGCGAGAGACCGAACGGCAGCTTGCGCCTTGGAGGGAGTGCGGGGCTGAGGTAATGAATGAATGAACGAATTAATTAACACTTTATTGCATTTATATGAGCTTTGTGTTTGGATGTTTTAAGGGCTTTTTTAGTCTTCTTCTATTTTGTGAGGTGGATTACAAACGGCATCAACCCTGGTGTCAAGGTTATTATTGAGCCACCAAAGGCCCCAAATAAGTAAGTAATAACTTCACATCAGTAAGTAACAACCGGGACCAACCGGCTTAACGTGCCCTCCGAAGCATGGATCATCTTACTTTTGGATGAGGTCAAAATCAACCAAGACTCCATGACCGCTTGCTAACTTCATCAGGTTAGATTGCTCATACCGGGTTAAGGGGTGCCACTTTGAGCACCACCTAAATATTTTGCTAGGGCCGCCACTGATGGAATGTACATGTAAATGATTTTCCTAGACCTAGAACTAACTGGTCGTTAGGCCTCTTATCATAAAATATTAGTATTTATATTCAGTATGTTTGCGCCAAAACATGTTTTTGTACATATATGAAATCAATGAACAAGCAGTAATTCCTCAATGTCGTCAAGAGGTCAGAGACTAAGCATTCATTCATCGATGGAACGTCATAGAGAAGGTATTGTATCACGTTGCTTGTACTGTATCATTCGGGGCATTCGTGTTTTAATATCTATGAGTTTCTAAAAGGAATTCCAGGTAGAAGGTTCTGGAAGGAAGGCGACTAGAGGGGTTAACAAAATCGGTTCATAAACGACGAAGTCATCCGCGAACAAACAAAAAAAATATACGTTCGAATTATGAACCTCCTGTTAAAATGTGTGAGTGGATTGATTATTTCACCACTCGTAGACTGTATTAAAGAAACACTGATTGTTTTGCCACTTCGCATATAATTCAGTTTTAGTAGGTAATTACAAAGGTTACACGTCCGACAATAAGAGATAGATTGATGAATATAAAATTAATTTAAAAAAGTAAAGAATTAATATTTATTTAACCTTTTTTTTAATAGGTATTTTTATGTTGCAATTGTCAACACCTCCTCCTTTTTTGAAGTCGGTAAAAAGGCCACATGGAAGCAATTTATGTAAGAAAGCTATGTTAACATTGCGCACTTACTTTTATACGTGCAAATGTCAATGTTGCGTTTTTAGATGAATTGCTTCGATGTAGCCGGTTTTAACTCCCCTGTGCCTAGCAGCGGGACGTAGATAGGCTATTTATGTTTAATGTTTACAAGGAAATATAGGATTGTATTTTGTCCGGCTAAGTCAAAATCAAATCTTCAATAAGTCACGTCAAAAAAAAGCAGGATCGTACGATCGTAGAGTAGGTTAAGTACCTTAAGTTCTCTCTCTCTTTATTTAAGAGCTGCGCTCTTGTCGGTGGAGTAATTGCCATTACTCCATAGCCAACCCTCCACCTTAAGTTAAAAGTAGACTTACATATACACAAAATCACGCCTATTTTCCGATGGGGTAGGTAGACACCACGGAATTCCACTTGCTACTATCCTGACCGCTTTAGCAAACGTAGAATTTCAGATTCAAAATGCGTTGAATTTATATGTAGTTTCGCTACATAGTCAATCATTATCTATAATATGTATGTCCCCGGGTTACACATAAAATTATTCATATATAGAAGTCTAAATACATGAAGAAACGTGTATCGTTTATGAGTATGCTCGGCGCCACAAGAGCACTTAGCGCAGGGCTATATTACCTAATATTCAATATCTCCTATACTTAAAGGTTGCCTGGAAGAGATTGCTACTTAGCAATAAGGTCGCCTATTGTACTAATTCTATTTCTCTTTTGTTTTGTATTTTGTTTTTTCCTGTTTGTGCAATAAAGTATTTGTTAAGTTTGTTTGTTGTTTATGATCGGCAAATTCCTACAGTATGCATTATGCACAGGGATGGTGAACCTTTAAATGCCATTATTATATCCTAAGAAATCCATACTAATTTATACTTAAATATGAAAGTTTTTCATAAAGAAACCGATAACAATTGACAGACTGATCGAAACATAAGAACGGACATATGCTTTCCAGGAATGGATTTAGTGTGGGTATCTACATACAGCGATAACCGAAATCCCTTCTAGATTTCCAAACAAAATAGACAATTCGGTTTGGATTTTAAAAAGACTTTGGGTCGTAATACCATATAATTAGCCTTTACTTTCACTCGCCACTGGTACTTGAAGACATCATCGTTTGTTCAGATTTTTCGTACAATTTAAAAAGGAATGAATTACCACTGAAAACGTCTCTTACCACGTGGCCAGTTGTCAGAGGTTTAATAAAAAATAAACCAAATTCTTGAAGAATTAACTCCTCAACTAATGCCGTGCCATTGGTTCGCCAACCCTGCCAATGCACTTATCAGCGGCGTGTGCGCATATCAACATACATTCAATACCTTGCCACTGCACGTGGTATGCACGCATTCTAATCCGCGATCGAAAATTTTCCGCACTCACTGTTAGATTTGTTATGCATATTTTTATTGTTTTGTTTACCGAGGTTTTTACTACTTTTGGACTTACTAGTGCCTATTGCATAACTGTGAAGGGCGTCTTGCATTGTACCTCTGGACTGTTTACATGTTGTATAAAACCAATACGTTTCTACAACGGTTTGCAAAGTAAAATGAAGGTTTTGAGCTCAAGTTTTTAGTTGATTTTTTTTATAAGTACCCGTTTGGTTTTCTTCACAGAAAACCCTATCGGTATTTTTACTTCATTAGACGATTACTTGATATAGGTTCATACCAGTTACGTGGATGGAAACTGAGACAAATGCAATTTTTTCTAAACTTTTGTTTTTATAAATTGGAATCGAGAAAGGTAGATTAACCCTCGTTCACACAATCCCTTTCAGCCCTGACCGTGTGGTTACAACCATTATCCAATTAGTAGATATTTATACAACCATATACCATACGGGTCGATGACGTTCTGCCAGTGGCAAGTAGATTGAACTGGGTTGGCTACATACCTCATTATCATGTTTTTTTTATACGCGAAACTGGCTGACAGGCGTACCAGCACAAAGTCCAAACAGCTGGAAATATAATTTAAGCAAGCAAAGCTATACTTAATATATAAAGGGTATTTGGTATGTCAGCCCCTAAGAGATTGAATGAGATTACACGCCATCGAATTGGCACTCAATAATTAATCAGGTTTTTTCATGCATGATGATGATGATGATGATAGGCAACTATTTCACCACAATCTCATCCGATGGTAAGAAATTTGGTCGGGAGTTCGACGTGTTTACTAAATTGTATAACAATTTTTTATGTTAGAGAACGTCTAGGGCCCTGTGCCGAGGTTTTTCTTGGAGCTTCTTTTCCCTGGCTATACAGGTTGTGAGAAGCTGCAGTAGTTTTACGCGGATGAGACGTTAGTTATGTAAAAACGATTGAAAGTGTAACTATGTTAGCTACTAGAATTTAGAATTTTGACATGCTTTCTTCTAGGCCCAGATTGTATACAAAAGGAAAAAGATTCGCTTGCAGAGAATTTGAGACCTACCTATGATTCGCATATTTATTTCCAAGATAAGAATAAATCGACACATTCTCTGTATGACACTAAAGGACGTTTACACTATCAGTACGGCCGGAGGTCACATCGTCTTATCCGTCAAGGCCTTTACTTCTGCCTTGATCTACCTTCGCCAATGTCCACAATCAATTACTTGTCAACAACAACAAATAAATATTCATAACATTTAGTTGCATCCCTTTAGAGATAGACGGAAAATTCTACTTGATATTAACTCAGAATCATGGTCTGAACTGTCCCCCTGAGTATTCGTTACGATGTCACTAACACCCTGTATATACTTACTTACGTTGTAGTTTGGTTTATTTAGTAATCTGTGGTTTGGCACGAAAATACCTGCCACAAATACTTATCTGTTAGCTTCAATAATAAAATTCTGATAACAAGAGATTTCAGTCAAAGAATAGGAGAGGTTGAGGTGCCTTTGAGAAAATTGATTTTGTTCAAGCGGTTACAACTTATATAACTCACGACTATATTCCAATTGAGGCAGTCAGAGGTACATCCATCGCAAGATGAACTCAGTAGCCACCGAGGTTTCTGTTAAACCGACGTGATTGGTGGTAGGCCGCATCGCCGTTTAATGGTCGAGGCAACTGTGATAGTAAAAACTACACATAAGATAAGCTAATAACTCATTGGTGCGAGTTATAGGTAATAAATTATAATAAAACAAAGTGTTAAAACTTTGGTCCTTGTCCAACATACCTAGCCACCAGACAGATTCAATTGTTACACGTAAATCTTCCACTAACCTACGTAAGTTATTGCTAAAACGTGCGCGGGAGACGTAAACAGACCAAAAGTAGAGATGCGTATTGAAATGTTTTCATAATTTTATGGCTACCGTCCTTCTGCCGCATGACATTTATGAACTAATGAACAACAGTAATGTACAAGTAACGCCATGCACTCACCTTTGTTATAAAACATACACCACACATAATAAATATAATAAAATTAGCAACAAATGGTACGTTGTTTCTAGATATCACGCGTAGCGTAGGTTCATATTGTATATATTCAAGATTATCTATAACATGTACTGTCTCTTTTGATTAGCAAGCTACGTGCAGGACTGCAATACATTAAGTCAAGTTACAATAACTTCTTCTTTTCACCTATAAGATCTTTTGAATTGGCAATTTTTGTATTTACATTTTATATTTTAATTCGAGTTAAATGGGTTTCATGTTTGGTCGTTTTCACTTGATTTGGTCTACTGCCGAATGCAGGACTCCGTTGTTGATAAAGTGCCTTCTTTATTTTTCTTGGAAATCTTGTCTGGTTTCCCTTTTTCCCCATAGAGCAACATGGACCTCAGGTGGATCGCATCCTGCTTGCAAAGTTTTACGTTCATAAACTTTTCAGAAATATCTGTTGTCTTGACTTCATAGAAAATAAATAAATTGTCATTGTTTTGTCTATGACATGTCCATGTAATTGTCATTAAATAAACCTACGTTTATGGCATATTTTTCTTATTAACATCGTTTTTGTAATAATTTTTACGAGTTTTTTTATTTGAAGCGAGAAACGTTTTGTTGTGCGTCTCGTACTTTTGTAATCATGGTTAAAATTTTCAATTTCTTTGGTAATTGCCCTGAAGACGCTAAACGGTAAGCCTTTTAACCCTAAACTTTGCTTTACAATGAGACTTAAAATGTAGTGGGTTAATTAGTACTCACAGTTCACTTTAATAATGTTTCTGATTACTTGCAGTTGTGAAAAGCCATGTGGTCCTTCAGTCTTGCAAACCATATTCTCCCCTATAACTGGGCTACTGACTCTCATCCATTGTTTTCTTGAGATGCTCGTGAGGATACTAATGACGATTCTGATGATGATCGACAATTTACTCAGAATGTTGCTGTCAGGGATATACAATATCCTATCATTCCTAGTGCAGTTGCTGACTCTGGTTCCCATATGCTGTGTGTTCTTCTTAACCTCGAAGTGCATGTCTTGTGGCTTTAGCGGTGGATGTGGACAAGCCGCCTATACGAGCAATGCCAATTGCATCATCGGTATCTCCAGTTTCGTCATATTATACATCATCTTCAACCGCTGGTTATTCCCTGACTTCTTCTTCGGATTGTTGGGTTTCAAGAGAGCCGACTAGCGAATGTTTAAATATGTATGAACTTAAGCCGTTTTTAGCTAACAAAATGCGATGAAATGAGTCAATGAGATTTAAACAGACTAGGCCTAGGTACTCAGCGAATAGTTATCTAAAATAAAGTATTTGTTACATTCCATCGATATAGCAGCAATTGTTTTACCAAAGATTGCGAATTTTATCAACTTTTTTGAATAACAGATTTACAGTGTTTTTTTAGATTATTTTGTTTTGTTTTATAGTTTTCTTTGTTTTTTAAGATATTTTAAGTTTTAGATGTTTTGTAGTTTTCGGTTTATCTACAAGTTTATTTTTGTAGCTCTATTTTGTTTTAACATTTATATTTACTGGCAGTACGTTACTGCAAATATTAATAAATAATTGTACTGGGACTATTGTTATTTTAAATTAAACACTAAGATTTTTTGTACATATTAGTTACCCACTTTAATAGCATTGAGGTACTTATAGCTTGATAAAATATACTTGAAATATTCGCTATAATTTTAAACATATTTCCCAGTTTATTTAAAGTCGTGTCAGTTTAGGACAAATATTGTCGAAACTCAAATATTGAACGTTTGAATTGACGTTTTCAGAGCAAGTAAATACATTAACATGTCGGGTTTATTTGTTTGCATACAAAACGTTGAGGTTCATGCCAGATTTATGAAACATTTAATACTGTTAAGGTTTTAATCGCATGACCCATTTTTTTTCTTCGATTGGAGACTGTTATATTTGAGGAATATTATTGACATTTGGAGGCGTCGACGGTAATAAGACCGCGAATGTTTTGGCTAGTAAGTGCGTCCTGAGCAGGGGGATTAAATCAGCAAACTTCTCTGCTGAACTTGGAGTAAAGAAAAAGCTTACAATGCGTTCAGCTGCTTATCATCCTTGGCATGATGATGCCATAACACTCAGGACACATTCTTAGTGTTAGCTGGTTTTTACAGGGTCCGCTTACCTGACTTGAAGATTTGACAAGTCCTGTTTTTACAGAAGCGACTGTCAGACCAATCTACGAAGGGAAAACCTGTCCAATAGGCACAGGTTAGGTCACATACCATCAAAACGCATTTCTCTGGAGTGTGGGTTTCCTCACGACATTTTTCTTCACCGCTGTGCACATGATAATAATTTATCATCGAAATATGAATTCGGAAACAATTTCTGGAAATCGTTGGTATAGGCCTTTTTTGGATTTTAACCTGCGATCTCACAGAGAGCATCAACCGGTCTTCTAACTGGGCTACTGTGGCTTATCATCCCGGGCCTTTTTTTCTTGTATTTAGGGGCTTTTAACAAAGTTTGTTATGTTGTAGAAATTAATACACAGACGGTAAGCAATTTTATTTTCCGATAATTATGTAGGTACCTAGATCCTAACCCAATCACCTAACCCAATACAACTTGCTCATTCATGAAACGAATGTCGGATTGGATTCCGTTTCGATTACCATCAAGTTATGTAACTCGACATATCTCGTTAGCTTTCCGCGATACGGCCACGAGAATTGACACAATTTTAATTTAAACTAGATTTGTTCGTTCCATATAATATAAAATTCTTTAAAAGCAGGTAAAGAAAATTGATTGTGATTGTTTGCAAGTATATGATTGCTTTTTATATATTACTAATATATGTATAAGTAAACAATAATTTTAAAAAAAGGAACCTATCGATTTTATAGAGGAAATAATAAATCCATAAAACGGGCACGTGTTTCGGAATCCATATCCATCATTATTTGTACTTACACGTACATACATACATAAAATCACGCCTATTTCCCACCGGGGTAAGCAGAGACTGGAATTCCATTTGTTTCGATTCTTGCTTCCTCCACATTCATCAATCGTTTCATATACGCATGACGGTTCAGAGTAGATCGTACTATACCTTTTCTAAGGACATCTCACTCCAATTTGGTCAATGTACGTTCTTCTTGAGGAGGCTCGGTGTCGCTCAGCGGGCAATGGAGAGAGCTATGCTCGGTATTTCCCTGCTCGATCGAAACAGAAATGAGGAGAACCGCAGGAAAACTAAAGTCACCGACATAGCTCGGAGAATTGCAAAACTGAAGTGGCAGTGGGCAGGACACATAGCGAGGAGAACCGATGGCCGCTGGGGCGGAAGGGTTCTGGAGTGGCGACCACGTGTCGGACGACGCTCAGTGGGTAGGCCCGCTACAAGGTGGACCGACGATCTGGTGAAGGTCGCGGGAAGCCGCTGGAGGCGGGCAGCGCAGGACCGTTCGTCGTGGAGATCCTTGGAGGAGGCCTATGCCCAGCAGTGGGCGTCGTACGGCTGATGATGATGACGTCCTTCTTGGTCTTTCTTTGCCAGCCCTACCAACAACGTTCGACTTATATACTGCTTTCGTAATCTTATTATACCTCATCCGCTTTTCGTGTCCAAACTAACTTTACATTCCTTTCTCAATCTTAGGGTGGTATTAATAAACTAAACGCAGCTGAGATTGCCCTCAAGATCAATCTCAAGTCTCTGTTTTTATATAAGAACTGTCAAATTGACGTGATCTTGAAGGCAGTCTCAAAGCTGAGATTAGTTTATTAATACCACCCTTAGTCACTATAATAATCTTTTAGACCACAATTCTCACTCTTATCACACTGTTTCTTACTCTATCACTGAAATGTATACTGACATATATGTGAACAATAAAGAATATACTTGTAAATGTTCATAACGAGCTTGTACCACACTCAACAATAGTAAGTGCTGCAATTCATCAGTCATGTTTTTGAAAACGTGCAGCGCCCAAGCGACACCTCTTACCTAAGTAACTTCGAAGCGGGTCGTAAAAAAATTACGACTCTAATCAGCCGGGTTACTGCAGGTTTTATAAACCAGTTAGCGAGTCAGTCGGTCTTTTATTAGTGCTGTGTCGTAACGTAACATAAGCTCACGACTATAATCCCAAGGGTAGTCCAGGTACCTACTACATTCGTCGCAAGATGAACCATGTACCCACGCATCAGCAAGCATACATGCTCTTTTTTTTAGCTTTTTTGTGTAGTACATCGCAGGTTAGAAAACTAAACTGAAAATAAATATTTTTCGAATAATTTTTAAATATGCATACTATCATGCCTTCCCACAGCGTCAAATTAAATGGAAATTAACGGCCTCCGTGGGCCAGTGGTTAAGCGTTGGGCTCACGCTCCGGAGGCCCCGGATTCGAATCCCGGTGGAGACATATCACAATCACTTTGTGATTCCTAGTTTGAAACACAATAACGGGTTCTTACCGCGTTTAAAGTAGGGATATGAGACTCCCGATATTTCGACACTGTTGCAAGTGCCATGATAATAACCGCGTAAACTTAAAACAATGTATCCCTAGTTTGGTTAGGACATTACAGGCTGATCATCCGATTGTCCGAAAGTAAGATGATCCGTGCTCCGGAAGGCACGTTAAGCCGTTGGTCCCGGTTACTCACTGATGTAAGTATGTAGTCGCTACATGAACTATGTCAGGGGCCTTTGGCGGCTCAGTAATAACCCTGACACCAGGGTTGATGAGGTTGGTATTCCACCTCACAACCCATACGATAAGAAGAAGACTGCGTCGAATGCTGTTTTTGATCAACGTAGCCTGGAAAGTCTCTTACTGATAAGTGGCCTGCGTCTAGTAGTGGGACGTGGGTATATATAAATATAAAACATATACCTAATACCAAGTTATTACTGCGTTAAAATCAGGTATATGAGACTCCCTTAACGCGGCAAGAACCTGGTATTATGTGTTTTAATTATGGTAATAACCGCGTATACCTCAAACAAATCTACTCATTAACATTATAATATGAATAACTCCCATATTTACCTCCCATATTTACATCCGGTGGAAGTTATTTCCCTTGACATCACTAGTTCTAACCGTCCTTGCTTTAACAGCCCTGGGGACCGATCGACCCCGGATCCCGCATTGGGTCCTAGTCTATTTCCATCTGACCTTGGTAGTGAAATTGTTAGGCTTTTCCGTAGATTGGACTGTATCGTAAACAATATGACGTCATTCTTGAGAATTGGGTTGTGTACATAGGTCCGCGGAGGTCCGTGTTGCTCTATGGTCGTGTACTAGGGTCAAGATAAATTATGAAATTGTGATTACTAAATAAAGACAGATCTAAAACTAACAAAAAACATTTTGTTTTTTCTATTTATATATTATTTATGAATTTTTATCAACGATAAACGTAAGTCCGATATTTTATCACGTTTTTCTATGACGTCACAGTGTGCATTTTCATACAAATTCCATAAAATTTTCGTGTTTTCGTGTTTAGCAAAAAGTAAAACTGATTTGACTAGTTGGAAACTAGCGTATTGTCCAGGTAGGTATGTTTCGGGAAGGACCTATTTTTTTTTATCGAGTTCAAATTTCAATAATGTTGATCTGGTTTTAACAGCCTCCGTGGTTATACTCATGTTCTGGAGGTCCCGGTTCGATTACTGATTGTCCCCATCTGTAATCCGTTATCGAAATTACTTTGTGAGACTGTCCTTTGGACTTTGGTAAGGGCTTTGCAGGATTGAAACACCTGATTGTCCAAAAAAGTAAGATGATTCCGTGTTTCGGAGGGCACGTTAAGCGTTTGGTCCCGGCTATTAGTCGTAGAAACACTTCTACCGACCAGCAGTAGAGCAGCGTCGTATGCTTCATACCCTCTCCGGACCCAGAGGGGGTGAGGTAAATCTAGCTCCGCGCTACGAATTGGTGCGGGGCGGAGAGATACCGTTACTTAGTATACATAGTAGTAGTACTATTCTTTATTCTATGCTAGTACAATACGGTAGGTAGAAACTAATTGGGTAAAATACTACTGCGGTAAAAAACAATATGCACAACGCTACGTTTGACATTTTCGTTACATTTACAGCTTACGAAATATGCAAACAGTTCACCTACATTCGGCTGAAAGTGGCGAGTATTCGTGTCAATATATAAATAAACTCCATTACTGGGAGTTTTGCATGCAATGTTATTTCATCGGGTCATTCACCTATTCAATTCGTATTCGTGCAAAAACGCGTCTGGTAATCGATTTGCATTTGTTTTCTCAGTCGATCAAATGGTAGATAGACGAGTATCAAATAACTGCCTCATTATCATAATACCTTTGTTCGTTGGTATTAGCTTAGATGGCTATCTTTTGAGAATGAGGTTCAGAGATAGAATACAAAGACTTTTTTTCTGTCAGTTATAAAGTATTCTAGCTAGCAATTTTTGAAATTGACTGGGGGCGGACTAATTCATTTCTTGTCCTCGATTGTATTGTCTATTTTTCTTCTTGCCAATAAATCAGAGCAGATTGAATTGATTTTCTTTGGATATTTCTGCAGTAGGAGTAAGACTTTGATTCAATTAAGCTTAATGGAATAGGTGGCCTTTTAGAATTCATCTCACTTGCTATTAGTAGACTTAAGCAGGATTCTACCTTTACGTTACCATCGATTAAGAGAAAAATAAATACATCATTTAGGTATATATACAATTAATAACGATAATTATTTCTGTAATAAATTTATCCTGATGGATAATTTTATAGATACTTATGAAATCTTTTAAATTTTTTTCTGAATCTTCAATAGCAAAATAAAACATCAACTCATATTCGATGTTTTCTAATTACATTTTATCTTTTGCAGATAATCAAAATCCCGGAATCGAAAGAAGGGTTTATTGACCTGAACAACCTGGAACACAGACTGCAGGAAAACTCAGGAACCGGGAAGAGGATGATCGGCTTCTTCCCAGCTGCTTCTAAACTAACAGGAGTCCTTGCAGATGACGTAGCCACGACGTTACTACTCCACCAATACGGAGCTTGGTCTTTCTGGGACTACACATTAGTAGCCCCATCTTGCATAGTAGACATGAACCCCACCTTCCCCGGCGTTGAAGAAGTGATGGTGAAGAAAGATGCGCTGTTCTTCAACTGTGAGAAATTTGTCGGAGGCCTCCAGGGGCCTTTTGTAGCGGTGGTCAAACAAGACGTGTTCAAGAATACTCCTATTTATTCAGAGGATGTTGAGGTGAATATAACACATGCCTATGTTACTTTTAACAAGGTTGTAAACCACAAGACGTTTACAATTTTAAATCTGCAATAACTATTACCTAGTGTACCTACGTAGTAACCCAACATTGGATTTGTCATTATTCAATTAACGTGTACGAAAAGAAGCGTTTAGAAGATCTTGACGTAAAACGCCAAATACGGAAGACTCGACAGAAGCCCTCCTACAACTATACGTTTAATTCTGCTGGCTAGTTATTCTGTGCGCCATGTGGCCGAACCTTCAAAACGAAATTCGGTTTTGCTGGCCACATTAGAGCCTATCATAACAACGACCTGGGGTAGACATTTAGGAGTCGCCGTCGACGGCTTGAACGCGATGATGAGTAAGTAACCCAACATTGGATTTGTCATTATTCAATTAACGTGTAAAGAAACATAATAGCCTAATAGGGGCTAAAGAAACATTATGGGGCGATCTCATAAAGAATTCTGTTCGATACTAAAATATTAAAGTACTAGCTGAAATTAGAAATAATTTTACAAGGCGAAAGACCTTTTCATTTTATTACTCCCGAAAGTAGCAAAGCTCTTAACGTGATTAATATCAAACCAGAGTTCATTCAAGGTCTATGACTAAATCGAGAGAGCGTTGCTCTATCAGTGACCGTAAGAACAAACAACTCCAGGGTTCACAATAGAATGTGCCCGTTTGTGCAGGTATCGTGTAGTTTGTATATAGGCGTTGTGAGGACAACCCTCCTTGTGTCAATGACCTCACCTGATCGATAAGATTGGTAAATGAATTTTGTATAAGCAAAACGTGCTTGCTTTAAATTAATTTTATTGACCAGCGTTTGTTGAGCTTTAAATTCAACTTAATGGTGATAGAGTCACAACTTAATTAATATGTGATGAATTTGAATAGAAATATATCGGCTTACGAAGTAGTATATCTACTATCCTGACGGCTAGATTGCTCTAGTCCATAGCTCAGAGGATATCAGCTCGCGACAGCAAAACTATCCCTAACACCTGCACTATTAAAGACCTTCACGAAGCCACTGACAATGCCGTAAGCGTAGCCAATTATTGGTCAGCAAAAATTTAGTTTCGATCGCCATCGACTCGCAAAGAAGAAGAAGCAAAACTAGGACCCCGCCACCGATCCCGCCGGCATGGTCGGTGTTTTATGTCTGTATGCTTCTCTGAAATAATCGTATAATCCCTTCAGACGAGGTCCTTAAGTCCTCAGCCAAAGTTCGAGACAACCAGGGCACCGGAAAACCTGTTGTTTTAAATTTTGAACCGGATGAGAGATAATTTTATATGTAGTTCAGTACAATTAGTTATTATATTTCAACAAAGATAACATTTAACAATAGCCTTAATGCGTGGTAAGAATTAGATCTGTCAAAGTCCGTAAGCTAGTGTTGTGGCGTTCATTAGCATAGTGATTCTTTGATGATCGATTCTTTTCTATCTAACAGTATGTATGAATGACCAGGTACTGAGTGAGAGAATCGAGGAGTGGACGACGACTGAGGCGGTGCGAGCGGCCATGACCATCCAGCTGCGGGATGCTGTGGGCCTGCAGAACATCGCCGAGAGACAGGATAATATCACCAGGTCAGTACATTTCACTTAGATATGATTCTTCTCTTCTATCGTGTGGGTTATAAAATGTATTACCAACCAACCCTGGTGTCAAGAGCTGTTATAGAGCCGCCAAAGGCCCCTGACATGGCTCATGTAACTTACTTACTTACACCAGTAAGTAGTAACCGGGATCGACGGCTTAACGTGCCTTCCGAAGCACGGATCATCTTACTTTCGGAATTCTTATAATCAGGTGATCAGCCTGTAATGTCCTAACCAAACTAGGGAACATACGGGATTCAAAACCGGGACCTCCAGATCGTGAGTCTAAAGCTTAACTACTGGAGCATGGACGCCGAAGATATGCTTGAGGAACAGGATATCCCGTAGCCGTTATTTACAAAATATCCTGCGTTTACTGCGGTGCAGAATCCAAAACATAGACAATAACTAATCATAGTCCTTATGGAATGAACGTGTTAGTTACAATACCGGCCCCAGTTTACTGTAACCACTTAGATAGCGGAATGAATGCACCTAGTGGCGGTCCTAGGCTGGTGCGAGCGGTGCGACCGCACCGGGCGCCGAAATAGGGGGGGGGATGGCAAAAATCTATCAAGACGGGACCACCCTGGCTGGCAGCCCCTGATCTACAGGGGAGTAACTGGATTGGGTACACCTGCCCTGCGAATTGGACCTCTTAGCGACCATATAATCGAAAAAAAGACTGTATTTTGAGGGGCGCCACTGTTAGGTGTCACACCACCTAAATATTTTGCTAGGGCCACTACTGAATGCACTTGTCCGGAACAATGGCGGCTGCAATGTTGACACTAAGTTGTTTTAACAATCGCGATCGACACTTGACTTGACTCTTGTTATCCATTTGTTGGAAATACCAAATTGTTATTGTTATATTTTCAACAGCTTGTTCGTTCTAAATTAAATTCTCCCCGCTTACTTCGCTCCGTCTTGAATAATTATATTATTGCATAATTTACTTGAAGATATTTTACTTATTAAAACTTTGGTGGGACTTGCTTACCTGTTTTTATTATTTGGTATAATACGTTGTACCTAATGATGTACCTATACATTGTCAACGAATACAACGATATTAGCTTGAGTTGATTCAATAAAATAATCAGGGGGGTTAAAACGGCCACATCGAAGCAATTCATCAAAGAAAGCAATATTGCTCTTTGACATTTGTTTGCTTTGCGCACTTACTTTTATATGCGCAAATGTCAAATTGCAATATTGCGACTTCCTATTCTTCGTAACATACTTTTCCGCTCAATAATTTGTTTAAAAATCTTCAAGAGCAATGGTTTTATATCCGTCTTAATTCCTTTCATCAAAGTTCGCGGACATAAATGACTTAATACACAGTTTAGATAACTTTAACATATCTGACCCTATAGCCTGTCTCGCTGAAGAGGTGTCCTCTCATCTTGCCCAACCACTTAAACAAACTAAGCTTCTTTGTCAAAATATTGTTAGCATCTCTGGGAACTTTGATGGGTTACTGACATTGTTGACCCGAATTAACCTAGAATTCGATTTCTTAATCCTGACTGAATGTCGATTATCAGGCGCGCAAGTTTTACCAGCACTACAAGGCTATGACGTTCATCACTCTACCGACAATTACAATCAAAATGATGGAGTTGTCGTATATACAAATAACTCATTATCATGTTCTGTTATAGAGCCAATATTTCCCGAAGCTAACTGCTTAATCATAAAATATTCTACGCATACTGCCATTGTTGCTATTTATCGTCCATACTGCTTTAAACTGAATGTTCCATTGTTCCTAAATTCCTTAAACAATATACTTCTTTCACTTGCTTCGTTTTCGAATATTATTCTAGCAGGTGACATTAACATTAACATTGCCCCTGACAGCACTGAAAATTACTCTGAGGATTATTTGAATTTGTTAGCCATGCATGGAATGTTGCCCTCTCACACTCTTCCAACTAGACGACACTCATGCTTGGACCATTTTATCCTGAAAACTAAAAAGTCTAATAGCACTTTTGTGTTGCATTCATCCATTTCCGATCATGATGCCATTATACTTTGCATTGATATAAAAAAGCCTAAATTCGCTCCAACAATTATTTCTAAAATTGACCATGTTGGCCTGGATGCGACAATGAATTCGCTTGACTTTAGCCCGATCTTACTATCAAATGATACTAATGCTGCAGCAAATCTGCTAGTTAATCTTCTTTCACACGCCCTTGTCTCCCATACCCAATTGTTACAAGTACCCCGGCGCGCTCGTACCATTAAACCCTGGATGACTATAGGACTACTACGATGTGTTCGCAATCGCGACAACATGCACAAAAAACTTAAATACTCCCCTGATGATAATATTCTCAGAGTTACTTACCGGAGGTATAGAAATTTCTGCAATGACATCTTAAAAAAGGTTAAACGTGAACATCAAAGAAAGTTAATTCAAGAAGCTGGTTCTAACAGTAAAAAGCTATGGGAAGTTATAAAAACGAATACTAATATGAATAAACCAAAAGACTCTGCCATCAACTTATTAACCACGTCTAGTACCCCGTCTCTCTCTGTAAATATAGTAAATGATTACTTTGCTAACATAGGCAAGTCCCTGGCTGAAAATATACAATTATCTAACCGCGGCATAATCAATACAGGTTACAATACTGCAAATTTACCTCATTCCTTTGCGATGTTTGATACCGATGAGTCTGAAATTGAGAACTTAATCCTGTCCCTAAAAAATAACTGTGCTATGGGTTGGGACGGCATTCCTGCATCCCTCCTCATACAATTTAAAAACATCTTAGTACCTCCCATTACGCATGTTTGCAGGCTAAGTCTGTCTACCGGCGTATTTCCTGAAGCCTTTAAAAAAGCTGTTATAAAACCCATTTTTAAGGCTGGGGATCGAGACCGTGTTTCAAATTATAGACCAATTTCCATTTTACCATCTTTATCTAAAATTCTGGAACGTATTATTAATAAAAGGCTAATTAAGTTTCTTGAAGCTAATAACCTTCTTTCTCCACATCAATATGGATTTCGAGCTAAAAAATCAACTGCTGATGCTGTCCATGACCTTACCGGATACATTGTTTCCAATTTGGATAAGGGTAAAAAATGCTTGTCTGTGTTTCTTGATTTAGCAAAGGCATTTGACACGGTCTCGATTCCTCTGCTCCTTGTAAAGCTTGAGCGTCTTGGAATCAGGGGGCAATCGCTTGACCTGTTCCGGAGTTATTTAACTAACCGTAGACAGGTAGTAAAAATTCATAATCATCTTAGTGAGGACCTACCTGTTGTCTATGGTGTCCCTCAAGGGAGTATTCTAGGACCCTCCCTTTTCTTGACATTTATAAATGACCTTTGTAATATTCACTTAAAAAACGGTAAAATAGTTTCTTTTGCAGATGACACTGCTTTGATTTTTCAAGCTGACTCTTACCAAGAACTTTTTCTCAACGCACAAGATGGCTTGAATTCTGTATTACACTGGCTGGCAAATAATCTTTTGACGATAAATGCAGACAAAACTAAATACATATTATTTTCTCTCCGTTCCGCAGTAACTCATCAACACAAGCTTATAGCCCACAAATGTCAATTTGATCTACTACCTTGCTCTTGTCCTTGTCTCGAGAACGTACCAGATATTAAATATCTTGGTATAAATCTTGACCAAAACCTTAGCTTTAAAACCCACATTAAGTCACTCTCCGCTCGCACTAGGAAATTAATATTCATTTTTAAAACCCTGAGACATATGGCGGATCATAAAATTTTAAAAATGGTATATTACGCGTTGTGTCAATCAATACTATCCTATTGTATTACCATTTGGGGAGGCACCCACAAAACAACTCTAAAAAAGCTTGAAGTAGCTCAACGTGCGATATTAAAGGTTTCAACCTTTCGACCCTTCTTGTACCCAACGTCTAAACTCTATGAAGAATGTAAAGTTTTAACAGTTCGTCAATTATTCATTGCAAATACTATCCTCAAAAGACACTCGCAAATAACCTATGATCCTACCTTCACTCAAAATATGAGAAGACATGACCTGGTCTGTCCTACTAGATTATTTAAAACAGCTTTTTCAAAAAGATTCTATGACTTTCTAGGATCTTACCTTTATAACAAATGTAACAAAGATAATAATATTTACCCATTAAACATTTACCAATGTAAAAAATCAGTAGCTGTATGGTTACAGAATTTTAATTATGACGAAACAGAGAATCTATTAGACATAATTAAATAGAAATGAGACGCACACACGCACGCATACACGCGCACACACACACACACACACACACACACACACACACACACACACACACACACATACGCACGCACACATACACATACATGCATTTATAGATTTGATATTTTCTTTTTAAGAATTATTTTATGATTTAGTCTAACAATTTAAAAAAAAAAAAAAAAACTTTATTTTTTTATATTTTGTTATTTTTTCTTGACCATGACTTTTTGGGGGTGGAGGCCTGGAGTCCTAAAACACAGGGTATCCTAGTTTAGGCTCCAGCCTCTACAAATATTGTATTTTTGTATGTATTTATGTATCCATGTGTTTTATTATTTGTAGAGGAAATAAAGATTTTACTTTACTTTACTTTACTTTAATGAATTCTAATAATTAAAAGCCTGCATAAAGCCGGTCAAATAAACTTCTAAGCAGATTAATTGCCGCTCGCCCAGATTGCTTAACATTATCTAACGAAAGTAATATTATCTAGTCTCTCCCTTTATTACGTTCGCGTTAGTTAAACTTGTTACCAATAACTCTTGGGGTTTGCACAGTCTAGTTAACCTTGCTCCAATTCTCGAAGGAGACATTTCTATGGACTTTGTAGAATACTACGAATACCTGTTCTATACAATGTTTTAAATTTTTGCAGGTATATTTGAATGTATGCAGGTTGTTTGGTAGGGTCATGGTTTGAATAATTTTTCATTAATTCTAGAAGTTTAGCTGCAAATACAGAGGTATGTAAGTAGGTGCCGTGCGTTGTGGACAAAACGTATTTTTCTTTAGTTTTAGTTAGACCTTTAAAAATAGTTTTAGAAATTTTATTTTATTTTATTTTATTTATTTTATTTTTATTTGGATAATCAACAGCGTTACAATAAATGCATGTATGATGTGGAACATTAATTAAACGTGAGGCCAATAACAGATTACCCCGGATTATTATGAAGTACTTAATAATATCTAAACTGTTTACAATATTATTATGCTATTTTACTATATCATTATATAAACAATATTTAGTAGACAGGAGAAACTAAATGGGATACCGTAAGCTTGTTCTTTAGAAAAATATAAACTATATTGTAACCATAAGTTGCATTAAAATAAAAAACACTACTAAAACTGTACTTTTATGCGTATCAATATTAGAAAGAAAAGAAAAAAAAAGAAAGTTAAGTAATTTGTCCAAATACAAAGTATTATTCACTGCACCAATTTATGCACTTGGTTTCACTTTATGTTATTTTAGGTAACAGTTCTATTTTCCGGTCGTATTTATCACTTTTCCTGTCTATTCGATTTAAAAAACGATAAACGCGGTCGATACGGACTCGTGCGACACTAAGACTATAAAGAGAAAGAGCTAGTTTTAATACTGTCATACTCAACTCATCATCACTAATTTAAGAGCCACGCTCTCGTCGGTGTAGCATTCTCCATTCTTGTCTGTCAAAAGCCAATTCCTTCATTTCCTTATAAGACATGACGTTCACCTTCTCTTTAATCTGTTCCATGTAAGCTCTTCTTGGTCTTCCCCATCCTCTCAATAATGTGTACTTAATATATTTAAAAAATCACGCGTGTTTGTTAGGGTGCTTTTTGCACCTAAAAGTGCAATAAGAGTATTTACAAACAAATGCCAAGTGTGCTGAAAAAATGTTTGTGTCTGTTATAATCGGCATCAGTGCTTAGCATCAGGGCAATATTGATCTATCTAAATAACGTTTTCTTATAGTGAATCCCAGGTAAGCACTGTTTTGAATTTTTTTTTCTTATTCTGACGTGATTTTCTTCAACAAAACCTTGATCTCTCTCAATGAGTTTTGAATTCGGGTACATATTGAGATCACATTTTTTACCTGGAATGAAACTAGCATGTCTATTACGAGGTTTTGTTAACAAAAATCACATCCAAAGTATTTTTCAAAAAGGCTTTTATGTGATTTAAAAACAACTCGATACACTGGTAAACTCAAGGCAATGTAAAATTATTGAAAAACAGAAAATAACGAATTTGTTGATGTTTTTTATTAGGTATCTGAGAGAGATACGGGTTTATTGCCAAATGGCCAGAGGAATAGAATAGATAAATTATAGAGACCGAACGATCGGCGCAGCGCGCAGGCGCCGGCTGCGCGCGCACGACATTGCGCCTTGTTGCCAAATACTTTGCTAATGTGTGAAAGTATAACGCTGTCTGTCTGTAATCAAATTTATTTGCAAATAAAAAAAAATATGAGTGGAAAGTGACCTTATTATAATCTTCATTTCTTCAGTAAATCACGCTAATTTTACATCCGCGTTCTAAAAGCTTATTTAAAGCGTAGTTTATTTAGTATGAGACGATTGAGCTCAGTTGGTATTGTTAGATTCTGAGCTTGCGCAAAGCAAACCTTAGTTTTAAGTCGCGGGTTGCATTCCTAGGAATACCTGTATGCGTTCATCTTTTGAATCGATTGGATACAGTGACAGTTTGTCTGAAATACAAAAGAGTTATAAATACGTACGTATGTCAGGTTTACTTATTTTGAGTACTTTGACATTACAGGCAGATCACCCGATTGTCGGGAAGTAAAATTATCCATGCTTCGGATGGCAATTTAAGCCGCTGGTCCCAGTTACTACTTACTGTTTTAAATACGTAATCGTTACACGAAACACGAACCATGTCAGGGGCGTTTGGCGGCTCTATAGTAGCCCTAACACCAGGGCTGATGAGGTTGATCATCCGCCTAACAACTCAAACGATGGAAGAAGTAGAAGGATTTCTATTTCTAAAGCTAACTTTCTACCTATATTGTAAGAATTTATACTAAATATCAGTAGGATATTCTTGCCTCCTCTTTTTCTATCGTGTGGGTTGTGAGTTGGATGGCCAAGGTCATCAGTCCTGTGCTGTTTATCAAAAGTTACAAGCCCTGTATTACAAGATTTTTTCTTGTAAAAATTATTACAAGAACGTGTTTATCAAAACTACACATGTAAATTACACGTTACAAGTGTCAATATTTATTTCACAAGTATATTCTACAAACCCTCTACTTTTTTGATAAACGTAACTTACACGTACTTTAGTAACTTGTAGCTTGTGAACGTGTAGACTTGTAAGTTTTGGTAAGGCTCCTGATATGGTTTGTCATAACAACTACGTACTAAATGTATAAAAAAAGCAATTAAAATTGACTGGCAAGAGGATGTCATACGTAAAGTGTTGTTTTAACAAATCCTATATCTTATTCCACTATTTACGTGGGTAGATTAATAGTATCAGTAGAGTCACGGCCGCTACCTAGTGCAGGCGGGTCGTAAACCTTTTGTCATTGCAGCCTTGACGCCGTAACACCAACATGAACATTGTTTTAATGGTCTTCATCTACGTTCATTTTATCGTAACCCGGACCTACTGACCCAACGTCTTAGGAATGTCTATCAAAATACATCATCATCATCAATTTAAGAGCCACGCTCTTATCGGTGAAGCATTTTCCATTCCAGTCTAATTCCTCAAAGGCCAATTCCTTGACTTCCCTATAAGACACGACGTTAACCTTTTCTTTAATCTGTTCCATGTAAGCTCTTGAATTTACCTATTATGTATCAAAATACTTAATAGGTAAATTCAAGTCCGTAACCTCATTAATGATGTCGGGAGTCAAAATTCAAAAGACAACTTGCAGCCACTTTTGATACGAACTCCTAACATGGATATGATGAACTGTATGGTGACAGGAGATCGATCAGCCCATCCCCCATTGGACCATCATGTTAGAAAGGTCGTAATTTTTACAACATGCCATGACAAGCACTATGCACGATAAGAAGCTATCAAAATTTTCCAAAAAAGAAGTTTTGTTTTGCAATAATCAATTAAATTTATGTCATATTTGTTTTCAATGTCCTCTTCACAACACACTATCAAATACATAAGTCCCCAACCCAAACCAAAATAAATATAGGTAGGTAGATAAGATAAATGGATAATGTGCAAATCGTGTTCGGTTTGCTAAACGTCTATGTCAGAAAACTAGTATGTACTGGATTAATCCGGGTCCAAATCGTTTAATCGTATTCATGCGTTGAAGACGATATGCGACAAGGTAAAGGAAAAACACCTGCCGATGTCAAATGCAAACGTGTCCAGTAAACACCATCTGATTAGAAAGAACACTCGTGCTATCAACTTCTTTAAGAACGGAATATTTTGAGCTCACACCTGTTATTTTTGGACTTTGCTCATGCAAATCTTTGATTGCCAATAAATATTTACAGATTTCATTAGTATAAGACGTTGATTCAAAAAAAATATTTAGGATCCGTTAAAATATCTATCTAATATTTCATTACATGAACTTGGATTGATTACCTATAACATTACCGTTCATCACATTCATCTCAAGTTTTCATCTGATTACTTATAGCTCTGCCCATCCCATTAGGGATTGTAGGCGTAAGTTTATATACGATTATAAGAACAGTTTAATTGTTGGGCTTGTGGTTTTGTTTCATCTGAACCGGTGGAAGATAATAAAGATTCCAATGCAGGTCATCAACATAGTCAAGTTTCTGTGTAAATACAAAGTTGCAATCAATTTGTATGCGTAGGTAATTTACATATTTTAAAGATAATACTAATATTTTCCTACACTACAAATACTACGCTAGTTTAAATGTTGAATACGTATTCATGGCATAAAGTGTGGCATTCATAACAATATTCATATCCACTAAGTAGTCAGTTGACCCTATTGTATTACCATCGCAATCTGCCGCCCACATATTGACACAAACAACTTGGTTATGGAACGTCGTGCTGTGAACATTAAATATATTTCCATGAATAGAAATACAATTTACTTATGCTCCAGTAATACTATTTACTTAATCACTTCCTTCCTTCTTTGGCCTGCCTAGAACTAAAACTGCAAGGTCTAAAACATTCCAACAACATTTACCTTCAAAATGATTCCATATCCAACCACTAACATTAAGTTTGCTAAAAATTAGACACGTATCACATTTCGTAATACTAGTAATTGGAGCGACGTGTTTTCTTAAAATAATACGTCTCTCGTTCATTAGGAAGTAATTTGATCTAATAGCAAAATTATAGGTCCTAAAATAGTACCTTGCGAAAGAAATTCTCTCTGCCTTACACAATCCAGAGACTAATAAAAACATACATTAAGGAAACAAAAGCCTGATTGGAACTAGAATTGTTGAAAACTATTGAATCCAAGGCTATCACTTAGTACGGGTTCTGCAATGAATATGTATCAGCCTACACAGTGGAACGCTTCATTTAAATTTAAAGTGAGATCCGACGTCAATTGTACTTGAGTATTTTGAGCCGGTTTATTTAATTCGGATGTGATTATAAATAGAGGAGGTTGAATCGTTTGTGGTCTAGCTGAGTTATTGGATAAACGAGTTATGTCAATATTATGAAGTAGGTATGGTGAATATCGTTTAGTCAAGCAGGCGCGTGTTGCCATGCCAAATTGATGCGTCCTCGAAACTGTGTCAGTAACGTTTTAATCACAATCTATTGGGTGTTTGTGCGTGGACACGATAGCCGTTTTTGTACCTACTTATTAACTAACGTTTTTTAAATTATCTTTTTCATTCGTTCTCGTGTAGTACTAGTATGTAAGTAAATATTAGATATACGATTGTAGAATTAAAAATACTTACTAATTTTACTGTCATTTCACTTTAAACCATAATATTTTAGAACATATTTAACACGGATGCGGCAACTGAACAAACATTGAATACATAATACAGGCGTTCTAAATACTTAGATGATTATTTCCAGCCGTTAGTTACTCAATAGAAGTATGTGTTAAAATTACCGTTCGATAATGAGATGTTATCGTTAAATAATGAGTACTAATTGGGTTATCACCTGTACATATAAATCATGAGAGTCGTCATTAAGGAGATGACGAATTATGTACGCATGATTGGAGGAAGGATGCCTCTCCCAAGGAGGATGCACAAATTTCCTCCTACCCTCTTGTTTCCTATCAATTATGGGATGTGGAAGCAACTGAACGCTATTAATCGTCTATCGGCAGCTCATTTCCTCCTTAATGCGATACATAACAATAATGTAATGTTTTGCTAAAGAAAATAATATATAGCTTTTATTTCAGCGGAATCGGAATCGTTGTTCTTTTGCTGCTTTGTTTTTCTTGAATATTAAACAAACCGAGAATGTGAGAGGTATTTAAATCAATACCGTGAAGCGAAAACCTCAAACAATTCTGTTACGTTTTAAAACATATACAACACAATCAAGTTTTATATCTCCGAAACACCTAACCAATTGAAGAAAAGAGGAAAACCACACAGTAAGTTCACTTGACACGAGAACGGAACGTTTCGTAGTAGAATTGGGGTCATTGCAGAGATGCGCCCTCTAAACGCCGGGAAATGGGTCACACAGTTGACCGCACTGAAATAGCACGTGTTGCCACGAGGTGCCACGAGGTGCCATGAGTCGCCACGAGCTAGGCATGTCGTGACAGCTCCGTATAATGTCCGATGACAATACCGGCGCGAACAAAGACTTGTTACGTAAACTAAGCGGGTGGACAGCCCACGAGGAAATAGATTTGTATTCTATCAATAGTTCTAAGAAGACACTTTGTTTCATTTCATATCAATAGCTCGGTACTTAGAAAGTAAGTACATATTATGATTTTGAATATGCAATATTGCTAGGTAACATTTTACCTGTCTTATTATTTCTATCACTGGTTTAAGAAGTAGCATCTGAGAATGGAATATTGTTATTGAGCTATTCGAATCAAAGTCTCAACATTCAATTCAATTAAACCACTACACAACTACTATACAACTAACAATGTCAATCAATCCTGCGCACTACGTTTTCCTATGTCGCAGGTTAGGAAACAAAGACGCATGCGTCTAGATCTGGCATAAACACCTGTGTTTACAAAAAAAAAAATAGGGCCAACTAATACTCGAAAAGCTTCATTATTACTTACTTAAGTATTATTATCCAGGTTAGGTAAGAGTACCCTGTGCAAAACGGGATATCAATAACTGTTGGAAATTATTTTTTATGTAGGGCAACTCTGCCTTATAATTTCCCTCTTCTCTCTGCGACACTGCGATACAAACCTGTTCAAGAACATGAAATTTTTCTTTAAAGCCATCAAAACAATCCTAAACAAAGAATTTTAGAAATGAAGTCAACATACGATAATAGGATTATGAAAGAACAAAGCTTATAATAAGGAACTACTATAATGTGTCCTCAGGAATGGGGTGACATACTTCCGTAGGCAAATCTCCGTTTTCCAAACAAACAAATTCAGAACTTGCTCCATATCTTTGGAGAAAATCTGGCGCGGTGTAAACAGGGTAATTTGGACCACCCAGTGACATCATTTCAGACGACAACACAGGTTATAACTATCCCTTCGCTTTGGTCTTTTGCTGCGGGATTCTAAAAGCGCATATCTTTTTACCCGACTGCGGCGAAGCAAAAGGAGCGTTATGTGTTTGACCGCTATGTATGTATACTATACAGTACACAACTAATTACAGTATACAGTACAAAATTTAACAAATGAATAAAGAAATAGAATGTATCTAGAAGCATCTTGGTTGTCCGGTGGTTATAAGCTATGTGACGTCGTGCTAAATTTAATGTAGCGCGCTATCTAGAGGACATAAACTGTGGACGAAAAAAAATGTTTTTTTTTTAAGTTAACATAATTAACCTTTTAACCAAATAAACCTTTAATACCACAGCTATCTTCTAAACATTACTATTCCTCTACCTATTTTCTTGTTTCATACATTTTACAGCGTGATTTTCCGTAGTCGGGTTTTAGTTTTTAAACTTTATTTTTTTAAAGGATGATAAATTAAAACTCGGATTTGAGTATGATGCTCCTTGGCCGGACCACCATCTAGTACACAATTTCTATTAACTACATCAGGATTAAGTACGTTTTGTTTTACGCAGTAAGAGTATATTATTAAGTACTTATACCTTTTTATAGTAAATGATATTTGTCATATTTAGCGGTCCGCGGAGGTTCGTGTTGCTCTATGTATTTTAGCGGACTGCTCTAGTGGTAATTATGAGACAGCTTCTCGTAAGTGAACACTTACGTTACTATAAATAATACCAATATATATAATATGTATTTATATTTGTTAAGTAGGTATTCATTAGTAACTAACGTCATTTTATCAACTTTATTTCTTGCATTAAAATATTACCCTATTTAATGTGTTGCATATATTACTTATCACGTGTGAGTCATATATTTTATTTATATAATATTATTAAGTATAATTTACAAACAATTTCATTATTATGATTAATAAAAGCTATGAACAAGTAAGTAATAATGATTACAATAAGTGTTGTTTACATCTATTGTTTCGTTTTAAATTATTTAATGGCGATACGTTTGGTTTTCTCAGTGTTCTGCCATTGTTTAGAATTGCAACGATTTACGTGAAAAACTGATTATGTTGGACACAAAGAAACCACAGTATGAAACGACCAGTGTTACAACTGTATGCGAAAATAGGACGCACATGTTGTGCGTAACAAATAACACAATATTTTGCAGCAAGAATTTATCTGCAGGTACTTATATGCAGTTATATGAAATATAATTGTAAATAACAATAAATATATTCATTTACTTCGAGAAACAGTCTGCCTGTGTGTCGTTTTGTTGTAATAGTGTCATATATGTTGTTGTATGTGCGTTTTGTGATGTGTATAATAATAAGTTATAGTTTAGTCACGGCTTAACTTGGTGTATGTCCGTAAAATTTTCTATTATATATTATATGGATTTAATCGAAATGTTTTATTACACACGCGGCCATTATTTTCGCATTATTTCGCATGCCTAGGTATATAGGTATTGAAAAAAAAAAAATATAATAAGTACTTATTATTATTAAATTGAAGATCGGGTGTAAAACTACGAAATTGTTCACTTACAGTACCTACTATATGAATTATAATTAATTCATTATTATATGATTTTAATTACCTACTGACCCCAGACAATTACTGTGCCCATGATGTGATGGAAAGTTTACTGCGATAATTATTGATTGTAACAAGTAAAATATACCTACTTCTGTATTTTGCACATAATTAGCAGTTGCATGCGTCTATGTACATACATACATACATAAACTCACGCCCGTAATCCCTAATGGGGTGGGCAGAGCCAAAAGTAATCAAAGACAACTCGCAGCCACTGTTGATACACCTTTGATAAACCTTATGGTGATAAGGGAACAGCCGATCGCCCATAACATTAGTCCATCATGTTAGAGGACACAATCCCTCTGTCGGTTTTTACGACATGCTCAGGAAGACAAGCAGCTGAACGTGTTCTTTGTTTTTATTTGCTCCCAGAACAACATAGAAGCAATGCGTCTATGTGGGACAGGAAAAAAGACTTCTGTTTATTAGTCGTCTATTCCATTGTTAGCAAAAAAGTTCATGATTTACATACATATCTAAATTCATGCTATTAATTTTGTTTAACTTGGATCTTGACATACAGGGTGTTACCATATCGTAAGGAAGACTTTGAGGGGTGATCAAGACCATGATTCTGAGTTAATATCATGTGCTACGCCATTCAACTACTTTGCTGAAAAAAAATATCGTCTCACACCATAGAGCAACACGCACCTCCGCGTTTCACACACAACATAAGCCTACGACTATATTGGGGTAGGCAGAGGTACATCCATCGCAAGATGAACTAAGTACCCCACTCACCGAGCTTTCTGTTAGACCAACGTAATAGGTGGTAAACCGTATCGCCGTCTATAATGGCCGAGCCAACTGTGTTACCGAAAACTGCACTTAAGATAAATTAATAACTCATTAGTGGAAGTCTGGTACCGAGGTTCGAACCGGTGCTTTCCGTTTGAGAAGCAAGCCGACGAACTGCAGGACCATACATACATACATAAACTCACGCCTAATTCCCACCGGGGTAAGCAGAGACTATAGAATTCCATTTGCTTCGATCCTGACACACTTCTCTTGCTTCCTCCACATTCATCAATCGCTTCATACACGCACGCCGGTTCAGAGTAGATCGTATTGAACCTTTTCTAAGGACATCTCCAATTTGGTCATCGTAAGTCCTTCTCGGTCTTCCTCTGCCAGCCCTAACATCAACTTTCGCTTTATATACCGCTTTTGCAATTCTATTATCCTTCATCCGCTCTACGTGTCCAAACCAACCTAACATTCCCTTCTCAATCCTAGTCACTATATCGTCTTTTACACCACATCTCTGTCTTATCACACTGTTTCTCACTCTATCACTCAACTTCACACCGCAGATGCTACGCAAAGACCACAGAAACTGCAGGACCACATTGACGTTATTATCATCTCACGAATGTAATAATACTTGAAACTCTTTGTCTTCGTTAGGCAACCTGAATAACAACTTTTATAGCCGTCTGGAAACTGTCTGTTTTAGCCTCAAATACCAAATTGCTACTGTTTGCGGTAATAAACTTTATTATTACGCGTACACAAGTTAAAAGGTAAACATAACATAAGTTCACGACTATAACCCAATTGGGATAGACAGAGATACATCCATTGCATGACGAACTAAGTACACACACCGTCCCAATCGTTAAGTAAAACAAATTTATTATTTTGTGGTTAGTGTAATATGCATCCCGAGTATAAGTGTTTCTTTGTAAGTAGATTAGGTATATACGTAACAGCCTGTGTACCTTCATACAAATAAGTTGTTTTATTTTGGTTTAAATTTAAATGAAAGGAATTACAAGATTGCTTAAGATATTTTCGCGTTATATCTTTTCTTGCATCACCCTATAATCATATAAGTTTTTCTTTCGAATGTAAACCTTACACGTGTGTCTAACAACTGATCGGGGACGGTTGAACGGTAATAAAGTCTTCTAGAAATAACCCAATATATACACCACCGCTCCTCGGTAAAGTTGGACGTAAACCACTGCCGGAAGAAAGCGGTCGTGTAAGCAAATGTTTTCACTTGCGTATGTATCTGATTCTTTGTAATAAATATACAAAAGTACTTAAAATATATATCTAAGTACTAAGTATATGACGTGGACGTGGGTTTATATATATATATTAAGTAATTATAACCACGTCCGTAATTCCCTATTGGGTAGGCAGGGTCATACGTAATAACTAACAACCACGGAAGCTGTTATCAAATGATCCGCCCATAGTAAAAAACACAATCCCCGAGTGCGTTTATATGATATGCCTAGGAAGATAAGCAGCTGAACGCGCCCTTAAGTAAAATAATGGCTGTTTTTTTTTAATTTAGATTTAAATAGCATTCCATTCCCGTTGTTTAATTTCAACAAAGCCCCACATTGTTAGGAAGCATCGAAAATGAGTTTTAAATTCGGGTATCCCTTAATTTTGAAAAGATTAGCAGCGTCTTATCTATTTGAGAAAACAATGTTATTAGGTATATCCGCGGCTTAGCCACATGCTCGTGTTTGTCTTATTAGTTTCCCTTTTTGTTTATTTATTATAAAGATAAACGACGCGTCGAGAGATGCGTAAGGTCTTGAATTTTTATTTTTTTAAGAATTTTAGGAGTAAAGATATTTAAAATATCCCGTTTTATTTCTATATCCCACATAAATGTCGCTTGTAATATTAGTAAATTAGGAATTTGTTTGAATATAACAAGCTGGTATACCCTTGACAAACTTGGCTAGACATACACCTCTAGTGTTTCAATACACGCCTAAATTGGTCAGGTTTATATTTCGCTGGTAGTAGATTCATAGAATTCTGCTCAATGGTATGCGAGGCTGTGAAAACATTCAATGTTTTTGAATGAAATGAAAAACATTGACGGGTGTAGGTGCACACTATCTAATTTTATTTCAAGTTATACCCGTCATTTTCTTAATCACCGAAAAGGAAAGGGACGGATGATTGACTATTGTTAATTTTAAAATGAACGAATATCCCGGGCTAATAAAATAGGCATCAAATAGGTGTGCTGTCAACTTAATTCTGTCGGGTTGTTGGCCAATATAAAATTTTGGAAGAGTTTTTAAATTTCGGCCTAAAATTGACGTGTGGTCCATAAATTTTATGACTGTCGATTACCCGTCCCTTTCCTTTTCGGTGGATAAGAAAATGACAGGTATAACTTAAAATAAACTTAGATGGTGTGTACAGGAATCAGCACCAATAGATATGCTATTAAACGTCATTGCTCTCTTAGTTAGCTAAAGTATTTAAACGGATATGTTTTAATAGTACGGTCACGAGCATTAATATGTATACACTTTGGTACCATGTCACATTAACTTTTTTGACAAATTGATCTGTAAGTCTCACTAAATGTCAAATATGTTAGTGCGACAGAGTCCTAAAGTGGGTACATTATATTGCTCATGACTGTACAGTGTTGCATCCACGGAATAGAAGAAATAGGTTTTTCTTTATACCGTGGTTGCATCTTACGTAAATAGTACGTGCCGATAACTAACAACGTGTCCAGGTCATGGAAAGTTACATTTCAATATCAAAAATGACGTCAAATATTCAAAGGTGAGGGCTTATTATGATACGATATGTCTCATTCATTACTGTTTAGGTTATAATGAAAGAAATATGTAATAACAGCTTCCGTGGTCTAGTGGTTGGAGCGTTGGACTCGATCTGGAGGCCCAGGTTCGATTACCGATGGGGAAAAGTCGAAAACACTTTGTGAGACTGTCCTTTGTTTGGTAAGGACATTGCAGGCTTGAATCACCGTGTTTCGGAGGGCACGTGAAGTTTTTGGTCCTGGCTATTAGCCGTAAAACAACTCCACTAACCCACAGTGGAGTGTGGTGGAGTATGTTCTATACCCCCTCCGGTTAACTGAGGGAAAGGAACCCAGCAGTGGGACGTATATAGGCTATTTATGTTATATATTTGTTATGCAGTGAAATACATGTACTCAGTAGGTAAGAAATGCGCTTATTCAAAATAGTGTTCTAATTACGAATGGGTCATAAATATGATAGGATGACAAGGTATTAGGTACTTGGCCAGACAAATGGGGAGCGTTGAAGGCTCTCCATCCGGTACAAAATTTAAGGCAACGTTTGTTTTTATATACTCTTTATATCAATGTTTCTTTTTAATTACTCTAAACCAGCAAGAGTCGATTTTGATAAGAGTAGAAGAAACGAAGGTGGTATGTAGGGATCGTACTAATAGGTGGGATTCCGTGGTCTCTGCCTACTCCAATGAGAAATAGACGTGATATTAATGTATACAGGGTGTTAGTAACGTAACGACGTCAACTATTTTTTCTATGTTCCTCTGAAGGAACTACTGAGCATTTTTTGTCCTTGTAGTTCCGTCAAAGGAACTAAAGGAACTACTGAGACTACCAAATTCCTTTATTTCTGTATCAAGTGTCAGGAAAGAGATTATATGCGGTTTATGCACACAAACTCAAGGTTCTATAACAAGGAACTACAAGGACAAAAAATGCTCAGTAGTTCCTTTTTTTCGTCGGTTAAAAAAAACGTTACCTACTTTATGGTTTGGTATCTAAGTAATTCCTTTAGCTCCTTTGAAGGAACTACAAGGAAAAAAAATGCTCAGTAGTTCCTTCAAAGGAACTGCTAAAAGAACTACTGAGAATAGTTGAACGACGTAACGACGAAAAATTCCACTTGATATTATAACTGAAAATCATAGTCTGAATCATCCCTCGAAGTTCTTGTTACGATGTCAGTAACACCGTGTATATATTATGACTACTTATGACACACGATTGATATTATTGTGGCTATGATTGGAAACCCTACCAATAGTGCTTCAGTTGATTGAGTAAAAGAGAACGAATGAAATATATTAGGTATATCAGTACCTAGAATTGTTGTTTAATCATGAATAATGTCCGTGCTTCGGACTGATATAAGTTAGTAGTCGTTACATGAGCCATGTCAGGGGCCTTTGGCGGCTCAATAGTAACCCTGATACCAGGGTTGATGAGGTTGGTAATCCACCTCACAGCCCATACGATAGAAGGAGACTAACATGCTAATTCAGTTTTCTGGTACCTGACTAATGGTAGGTACCGATATACTTACCTACGTATGTAATATATTATATCGATATTGAAACATGGTGATTGGTGTGTTATACACTGTGGCTCACTCGGCACGTGTTTGATCAATTATCACCATAGTATAAAGAATACAGTAGATATACGTACAGTCATGAGCAATATAATGTACCCACTTTAGTACTCTGTCGCACTAACATATTTGGCATTTAGTGAGACTTACAGTTCAATTTGTCAAAAAAGTTAATGTGACATGGTATCAAAGAGTATACATATTAATGCTCGTGACCGTACCTACAACCTAGCCAAGAGTTTAGTGAAAACAGGTGGCCAAGAGATGACGGACGACTTCAAGGGAGACAAACTCTTATACATAAATATGTACATAAACGCCTATTTCCCACCAGGCTAAGCAGAGACTTTGGAATTCCATTTGCTCCGATCTTGACACTCCTCTCTTGCTTCCTCCATATTCATCAATCCTTTCACACACGCACGCCGGTTCAGAAGTAGATCGTACTGAACCTTTTCTAAAGATTAATATTTCGTGTTATAAAAAGCAATAAGTAGATGGGATTTGCACAAAACAGAAAGGATTAAACCATTTTAGTCTTGCATCTGCTAATGATACTGCTGTATAACAGAGGCATTGTAATTCAGTGTGCAAAAAGCTGGTTTATAATAGAGTGTACCTACTGCACTCTTTTTGCTATGTCGTTGCTGTACCTAAGCGCCTACATCGTGCAAACCTGAACAAAACATTATTTAAATGAACGCGATGTATCTTTATTACGCTTATTGATATGAATGAAGTTGGTAACATTTGGTGTTACATCAGGCAGAAGCGAGAGGATTTTGATGATGTGTGTAAAGTGAGAAACAGTGTGATAAGAGAGAGATATGGTGTAAAAGACGATATAGTGACTAAGATTGAGAAGGGATTGTTAAGTTAGTTTGGACAGAGAGCGGATGAAGGATAACAGGATTACGAAAGCAGTATACAAAGCGAACGTTGGTGGTAAGGCTGGCAGAGGAGGACCTAGAAGGACGTACATTGACCAAATTGGAGATGTCCTTAGAAAAGGTTCAGTACGATCTTCTCTGAATCGGCGTGCGTGTATGAAACGATTGATGAATGTGGAGGAAGCAAAAGAAATATGTCAGGATCGAAGCAAATGGAATTGCATAGTCTCTGCTCCGGTGGGAAATAGGCTTGAGTTTATGTATGTAGGTATGTAAATAATGGAATGAAGGAATAGACCTGCTTATGGTCATCGGACCGATTGCAAGTGGAGACAAAATAAGAAAAAATAAGGACATCAAATAAATCTCCATAACGATGGAAAGGACGTGTCAGAACGCGCTGTCGACGTTTTTTCCTCTTTCAGCGCGCCGGATCTCTCAAACATATTTTCAGACGGGACACTCTGATTGTGCACCTGCATGGGCATCCTCATATCTGTTGTTTTAAATTTAGTACCGGGTGAGAGCTGTCAGCGCTCCCCATTTGGTCGGCCAAGTTGTGAATGTCATCCGAGGTAATTCTACAGTCACGTCAAAAAGAAGAAAGGTCGTGATATAATTTAGCTCTCTGCGACGGGTATGGTCTGGTTGATAAGCAATATGCAACAATTTTCAACTTTATTTCTTCAGGGAAAATAAAATATTTTCTTTTCATGTCCAAGAAAATAATGGTGTACGAATATCATTATAATTAAAATCTGTTTAAAAGTTATTTAAGAAAATAAAGTCTGTTAGAAAAACGTTTTATCGGATGATAGTGAACGTGGTCGTTGGCAATGGCTGCTTCTGGCACGACGCCAGCGCAGATACGGCGCAACCAGAACCGAAGTCGGGATCATATCATGCTCTGAAGAATCTTATGAAAATGTTTAAACATAACATAAACATAAACAGCCTATATACGACCCACTGCTGGGCACAGGCCTCCCCTCAATCAACCGGAGGGGGTATGGAGCATACTCCACCACGCTGCTCCACTGCGGGTTGGTGGAGGTGTTTTTACGGCTAATAGCCGGGACCAACGGCTTAACGTGCCCTCCGAAGCACGGAATCATCTTACTTTTTCGGACAATCAGGTGATTCAAGCCTGAAAAGTCCTTACCAAACAAAGGACAGTCTTACAAAGTGATTTCGACAATGTCCCCATCGGGAATCGAACCCGGACCTCCAGATCGTGAGCCTAACGCTCTTACCACTAGACCACGGAGGCTGTATGAAAATGTTTATCATAGGAATAATCTTATCAATGTTCTTACATTATCGTAGTAGGTTGTTTGTTATAATGCCATAGTAGTAGACAAATAGAAAATGAAAATATGCGTTTATTGAAGTGAATATTAGGTACATAACAGTGGTGTTATTACAAAACGAAAACTAAAGATAAACTTGGTTTAAAATAAGAATCCGCGCCACGAAAGAAGTTACAGATTTTAGTGAAACTAATTCATCATCTAGCATTATCCCGTTTTTCACATGCTCCGCTTACCTAACCTGAAGATTTGACAGGTCCGGTTTTTTACAGAAGCGACTGCCTGTCTGACCTTCCAACCCGCGAAGGGAAAACCAGCCCAATACAGGTTAGGTCACATACCACCAAAAATGCATTCGCGCTGAGCATGTGATAATCATTTAGTGAAACTAATTGACAAGTATAATAATTCTGCGACAGTAGCGCAGCCGCAGGTCTTCTTACGTGACATGGACTATATTTTAAACCTGGTTTATCTTTTAGTCATCGTTTTCTCACAACACTGTTTAGACAATATTGTAGGACATCGACTCTCCGATATCTTCATAAGGCTTATTGTTTAGAATCCTTTATCTTATCTACCTACTCAGTTGCTGCTTATTGTCTATAGGTATTCATAACTAGATCAAAAAAAAACCTCGCAAATTCGACGAAATATTCCATGCAGATTCATACGACATAAACAGCCTAAAAGTATACGCCCCACAGCACAGGCCTCCCCTTAATCAACCGAAGGGTGTGTGGAACTCCATCACGCTGCTCACTGCGGGGTGGTGGTCGATGCAGATTAGCGAAAGTCTAAGTCCAAGCGATGAATAAGAAAAAGGAAGGGATGATCTATAGCGCAGAAGGTCCCTTTTCCTTAACGTAATTGTATTGCCGCATAGTCACTACTTGGCCGGACAAATGGGATGTGCTGAGGGCTCTCACGCGATACAAAATTAAAGATGGCCTGAAGGTGCCCAATTGGGCGCGAACCTCGACTCAGGGTGTCGTCTGAGAGGTTATTATTTAAAAAAAATAACCTCGTGGGCTGATACTGGTAAGCGCTGAATGGGGGAAATCGTCAGCCACGCCGGTGGGGTTCGTATCGACTAAAACCTGCGATAATAAAAAAATAAATATTGTTAGAACCAACTTAAATGTTGTTATGTTCCAATCTGAGTGCGGTCCCTGGCACGGTTGTCCGCGGAATCCAACACTCGCTTCATTACAAAGGCGAATGTGACCTGGTTTCAATATAATGCAACTGTTTAGTCTAATGGCGCTTTCTTTCTTGGCTGCACTTGTCTTGTGTTAGGTAATCGACACGCCTCCAAGTCATCGTCTTTGTGAATAGTTATGACGATTTTCTTTCGCACTTTTCTTGAGCTAAATGAACTCATGTTGGAACGTAAATGTGTAAACAAAACAGTGACCCATACTTATAATTAGCAAGTCTTCTATACGTGAATACGAGAGATTCTCATGTGTCTTTTCGTTTTGAAAACAACTCTCAGATTTGCTTTAATATCTTTAGTTAAGAATAACCTATGCTATATTTTCTGTTTTTAGTCTCTTTGTTTTTATGTGAACTATTAAAATAATATTTTGCAAACTTTGCCTTAAATAAAAAACTCCGTGAGCCTTGGATAGTTAGTTCATCTTGCGATGGATTTACCTCTGACTATCCTAATTGGGATATATTTGTGAGCTTATGTTATAATATGTAGGTATTATGTTTGCCCTAAAAAGACACTTAATATGTTCATTGCATATATTATATTATATTATACATATTGTGTCTCAATATACACAATAATAATAATGCAATGAAATACTATTGATGCAGTGCAGACATACAGGAAATTAATGTTTTCCGGTAGGATCAGGAATCTATTGTGGTATCAATTGGTTTCAATATTGTTTTGCGAGTTTAGTCCAGTGAGAAGTATCTACGAGAACCGGTTGAAAGTCGTACTGTTACCGAAAATGTCTCGATATTGTCTTCTGATTATTTGTGATTTGCCCCCATTCCCCTAACAACAGCGGGAGTTTATCCAAGATGATGTCTATGTTGGTATTTAGCATCATGTTTGGTATAAACTTCGATCATGATTATAGCAATCGTAGTGCTAGACAGTGCTGGCAGATTCAGACGATATAATTCCGGACAAAATACTATCGGTATTATTATTGTTATCTTTCAGAAGATTTAGTCACTCTCGTAAAAGACATTCCCATGCATGCACTTTTAATAATACTGATATACCTTCTCATTTTTTTCCAGACAAGTCCTATCGCATATCAAGAACATTCCAGAGCTGATTCTGCTCGGAAACGAATCCCCAACAGTTCGAAGACTGCCTATCTTCTCCTTGATGGTGAAGCATCCTCGAGGCACCTTCCTGCACCACAACTTCGTCTGCGCAGTCCTCAACGATGTTTTCGGCATCCAAGCCAGAGGTGGACTGAACAGCAACATGAACTACGGAGCCGATATCCTTGGAATTGATGACAAACTGCTCAAGGAATATGAAAAGCTTTTGGATGTTGAAGCGTGAGCATTTTCATTTTAATCACATGTTCTGTAATCAGCTGTAGGGTTATTATGTTATCGTTTGAAATTGGGAAAATTCAAACTCAGTTTCTTTCTTTTTTCAGACAAAGAGAACTCGCGAGGATGCGCAAACTTAGTGACGCAAAATCCCCTGACGTGCCAATTTACAACGAGCACCTCCGACCAGGCTTCTGTCGTGTCTCGCTACCCTTCTTCATGTCCGAAAACGAACTGGCCTTCGTTTTAGAAGCTCTCAAAATGGTTGCTACAGAAGGCTGGAAAATCTTGCCCCAATACGTAGTAAACCCTCAGACAGGACAATGGAGGCACCATACATGCTCAATATTGAGGGATAAGAAGTCACTGTTTTCTATGAGATTCAATGAAGGCAAGATTACATCCCACGAGAGAAGGATTTCAGGTAAGATTTTGCTACCCCAATATACAAGGAAAAGTAACTTATTTACTAAGTATCATCATAATAATGTACATTTTGTTACAGGTCCAGGAATATTTCCCCAAACTTACACCGAATGTCTACAAACTGCACGAAATCTATTCAGCAGAGCACGAAAACTGGCAATGAAATGCTCAATTGCAGAGCCTGAAGTGGGATTCAATCCCCGCATTGACTACCTGAGATGGTTTATGCTGCCTAAAGAAGCTCATGAGCTTCTCCTAGGACGATCAGCAAATGTCAAGCACATTGTGCCATTCCACCCGTCAGGATATACAGGAGCTAGAAAAAGCTTACATTTCTCGAGAAGTGGTGTTACTTGCTCGCCTACATTAGGCGCGTCCGCACGACACTTCAGTCTCTCTGCTATTGATGATTGCCAATTATTCAGAGCAAAACAAAAACAAAAGTACTTCTCTAGAGAGTGCAGCCTAAGGGAAACGCCTCAAAAAGATGAAACGGTCTCCTCATCCCCGCCTGTGCAATTTGCCGTCGGTGAATCAGTGTCACCTCTTAGGATGTTGCCCCATTTAAAGCAACCTCTTAGATCAAGGTGCTACAGCTTAGGATCGGATATTCCTCAAGTCCAACTTAGCGCACAAGCAAAAATGAATCTCGGATTAAAAGAATCCAGTCCGAATAATATTACCGAGAAGACTAGCAGTTTCTGTAATTGTGGAAGTCAAACTGATCTCCTGTCTCTAGATGATCCTATGATCTCACCCGGAAAAGCATTCCTGTACAATACACAGAGCAGCACCTCAATTTCTGACTGCAGCCAAACGGGGCGAGCATCGCCCACTGCTTCTGTTAATTCACATAACTCTGAGGACCTCCATGCTTACGTGAAAGAGATGACAAAAGAAATTGCAACAGAAATTAAGTCTGAAATCCGGGAAGTGATATCAAGAGTGGACGATATTTTAGAGAATTCGGACATGCTTGAGCAGTCTAATATGAGTATAAACTCAATTTCTAGTCAGAGCGACAAAAATTCTATATCAGTCATAGACGTAGCGGAATATTTGATGGGAATGTCACGGGAGATGGCGTCTGAGGTTAAGCATGAGATTCGTGAGATGGTTAGTCAGGTCGATGAAATAATTTCCCCAGAAGGATCGTGTTCAAGGAAAAGTTCTCCTCCCCAAACGGGGAGACAAAGAATTGGTTCTGGACCTGAGTTAGGATTGGATTTGAAGAAAAACCAATGTACTACTGTGTTAAGGAAGTGTCCTACTAGTCCAGTGTTGCCTTCTCAATACATTGAAGAAGAAGATAGTCGATATTGCAAAAGATCTCCATCAACGCAATCTCCAAAATCGGCCCAGTGCACTCCATTACATGAAACATCGGGCCCAAATAGCATCTCATTCAATTCCAGTGAAACCTCCACACCTGACACGATAATCCAGGTGGTGACTACGCAAAACTCTCCAAATCTCCCAAAATCTCTAAGCTCGAATAAGCTGTCGGATGAAGAGACGAGTTGCAATGACGTCACTTGTAGACACTGTTGTATTAAGAAAACGTGGTGCCAAAATCCGTCAGTCAGTTCTCAGGACAGCGGGATTAACATGACATTTGCTGAAACTGATTCATATTTAGATTTCGGTAAGTTTGTTTACATTCTAAATGCATAATATGTATGTACATATACAGAATCTTTCAGATCTAGATCTTCAATGAAGTCATAATAAATGAAAATTATTCTTCATAAAAAGCGCGTAACAAATAATTGATTTTATTTGCAAGCCGTTAAGTTTGTACGTGTCATTTTTTAAGTCAGATTTGGTTTTCGTGAGATTGAATTGAGGTTTGCTTGTATATTTATTAAAATGCTTTTATTCTTTTCAGGAAAATGGCGGACATCGTCAGATCCGACGACAAACAAGGCAAAGAAATTGCAGGGTAGACTCCGAATGTGCCAAAAGCATGAGAAGACCGAAGTACCGGACATCATAGAAGGGGTACCGGTTTGTTCCGGAGACCACGCCAGACAATCTAAGAGATACAGCGAGGCAACAGTTGACTCCGGCAGAGTAGTGTTCCAGATTCCCGATGATCAAGTTCGCCAGAATAGGTCAGTCATAAATTGCGATCCTGTAATTCCTTGCTCAAAAAGTATAACAGACTTCGATTTTCGAAAACTTTTAACTAAAGAATTGCTATAATGCAAGATACTCATACCTGTAGGTGAATAAACTTTATACTTACACTCTGTAGAAAGTCGGAAACTTGGCAAATTTTCTCAAAGTTCTTCGAAATTATTTGAAGTAGTTGGCGGTAACTCAAAATCGAGAATCTCTCTCGCCGCTTCCGTGCGGTAATTTTTCATCAAGTCGGCAGCACTTAGTAATTTTGTCATTAAAATGAGTTGAAAATGAAGAGTGGATGAAGTAATTAAGAATAATTTGGCGCGGTTTTGTTCAAACAATCCATCTTCGTTTTTATTAGACAGATCTAATGATAGTTTACTAGGCTTGGCTAGTAAAAAATATAACTATGTATAAGAGAAAACTCATTCACTAAAATCTTATTAGGAAATTAATCATCTGGTTTGAAGTATGGTTGCTAAAAATATCCCTTTTGTCACAGAATTTGCCTGCCAAAGTTTGTTAACTAGCAATAAGGTTTGGTAGGAATTCTGATTTGAGTTTTTGAAGGTTAATGTTCGGTATGAAACCATTAAGAAAAGTCTACACCTAGGCTATCTTGTCTCGCTTATCCAGCTCTGAGTAACAAGCATAATTATTAAATTTCTGACTAGGCAACGACAGAAACGTGATATTTAAGAGGAGTTTTTATATTTTCTAGGGTGGTAACATCGCAGGCGGACTCCAAGCGATCGAGCCGCTTGTCGAACGCATCGTCCAGCTGCTCGGAACACAGCTCACGCTCCAGCGGCTACGGCACTGATATCTCAAGGCCTTCACTTGATGAACAGTATTATGATAGAAGGTATGTGTACTTTTGATGTGTTTTTTGAAGAAATAGTAACTTCTTTGTCTGTCATGTACGATGACCGACCACACCAACCCTTGTATTAGGTTTGCTGACATTGTTCATTGAACTGTTTCATATTTACTTAAGGAACAACGGTTAACGTGCCTTTCGAAGGACGGCCTTATCTTACTTTCCAATAGTTTCGAACAGTTAAGTGTTTCAGCTTGCAATGTCCGAACCAAACAGAGGGCAGTATCACAAAGTGATGTCCCTGTCCCCCGTCGGAATTTGAAACCAAGACATCTGGATCGTAAACCGAACTCTCTACCCACTAGACCACTGAGTTAATGATCCGTATCTCTGTTCCAGTGAGTCGGAGTACCGCCTGTTCAAAGGCGAGTGCTGGGAGGAGGAGGCGGATGACAGCAGCGCGTGCAGCGACACCTCACTGACGGACTACACCGTCGACGATGACAGCAAGTGGCACTCGCTGCCCAAGGCCGTCTGGAAGGCTACTGTTGAGGTAAATACTATCAAAAGGTTAAACGATGTACTTATTTGTGAATATAACACGCCCAGTAGAAAAGATAATAAGAACACGACCGGTGAAAATAGATGTGATATTTGTCTCGAATGGTGTTAAATAGGTAATAAAATACAAAAAATAAACGAGTAGAGACAAGACATGTGGATCAGCAGTAGATTTAGAATTTTCTTCAAGATTTAGAATAAACTTTGGTTGGTGATGGTATTCTGCCGTCGTCCCTGCAAATTGAGACCCACAGACAATGCGTTTTTTTTAATCAAATTTGAAAAAGGGATCAAAAGTAAATAAATAGATCTTGTTCCCATGGTGCCATTAACAGCCTCAAAGTCATTGCAGATGTGAAAGTGAAACATTTCTTTTGCAGCATTTTTATAACTCTGATTGAAACACCGGCTCACCACTTATTATTATGGTCTAACAGAAAGCTGAGGTGTGGGTACTTTGTTTATCTCGCGATGGATGACTACCCCAATAGGAATATCCTCGTGAGCTCATATTACGTTATGTTGTTATTGAAACACCTACCACGCTGATCTAACAGAAAGATCGATGAAGCGTGGATTCTCAGATCATCTTGCGATGAATGCACTTCGTGAGCGTATGTTATGTTTTCTTTTTTAATTCAACATTACGTCTTTTTATAATTAAATATACATTTCTCCTCTGCAGGCAATTCACGAGTACAACATGGTCCGCCCTGGTGACAAGGTCCTGGTCTGCCTCTCCGGTGGGAGGGAATCCATCGCCTTATTGCATGCCATGCATCAGTATCAGTTCTACGCCAGGGCTAAAGGAATACACTTCAGTATTGGTGAGTTGCACATGGTTTTATCTCATCTTCTTCTTATGACATGACAGGGTTCTGTGATTTTATTCTACCATGTGATTTGTTTGGATCGAGGAAATTTTAGACTGTCGAATAGTCATTAAATTAGGTATTCATAATCATTTTACATGTCTCATCTTTTAAGTAGGTAATTTCTCGATACATTAGGGAAGGGAAGATAGAAGGAAAGAGAGGACGGGGAAGATCAATAAAACAATTCATGAGAAAGCGTAGATACGAGTATGTCATGTCTTATATAGCCAAAAAGAATTGTCTTCTGATAAAGAGATGGAAAATGCTACACCGACAAGTCATTATTTAAATTCATATAATATACATTTGATTTGGGACCCATTTTTAAAGTCACTATAATTAAATCAATGTTAAACATTAGTAAATAGTAAAAAATTGACTGGGTACCAATTAAATTGGGTGTCTAAAGTCTTTACATTATATTTAGACGTAATATTTTGATTTGCTTAACGTCGTGTCTTATAGGGAAGTCAAGGAATTGGCCTTTGATAGACTGGAATGGAAAATGCTACACCAACAAGAGCGTGGCTCTTAAATTGATGATGATGATTTTGATTTCAATCGTTATTTCCTTCTTATTACAGGTGCACTTTTCGTGCACGAGCACAATTCGGAGGTAGACCCACTTCACTTGATGGCGTACTGCAGGACCCTCGGGGTGAAGCTCATCTACCAGGACAAGTTGGATGACGAGGAGAAAGAGTCACAGAGTAAGTTGAATCACTTATAATGCTAAATTAGTACGTAGTGCGTACTCGTTACATGGATTTCTGGACTGGACAATATACGAAGTGTCACCGATAGTGTTGGCAAAACTCTAGCGCGAAGGAGAAATAAGGGCACGTTCTCTTACTTGATTAAAGACAAACAGTGGCAAAAAGGAATTCACGTTTACTCCTATCTCAAGAGCTGAAACCTACTACTGTTATTTCTCGTCTGTTTAGTGCACCCAGGGTTCACAGAGTACCGTAGGTAAAGGTTTATCGTCAGTAAGTTTACCTTCGGTTTAGTCCAACCGGTACTGACGCAGCCAATTCCGTCCACCAAAGAGTACTTTTTTTAACCAACATTTTACAACTCCTCAATCTTCCAGGACGCAACAGCTCAACATCAGCTAAGCTATCGGAACTACAGCGCTGGTCGACACACGCGGTCCGTAGACGCGCCTACTGCGCAGCCGCGGCGCATGGCTACGGAGTTGCGGCGGTCGCGCAGCACCTCGATCACGCAGCGCGCGCGTTCATCGCGTCGGCCTTCCATGGCGGCGCGCTTGCCAGTATCAAGGCACATTATCGTGTCAGGTAAATTCATCATGAGAGGGTCTTTTCTTTATTGTACGGGTTGTACCTACCCGTCTGAACATCAATTTTTTTGTAGTCACTATTATTTTCTTCCCTGAAAAATTAAGATTGCTATTGATATTTGTTGATGTTGCGCACACTCTTTTATATGCGCAAATGTCAAATTGCAATATAGCTTTTTAGATGAATTGCTTTAAATTCTTTTTAGACCCCCTGTTATGATCTGGATCATATTTTGCCGTCCTAACTTTCATTGCATTTTTTTATTTTATTTAATGGATTATTATTTCCCCCACAGAGAGCACAACATCCGTATCATCCGGCCGTTCATCTACGTGCGCGAGCGCATGCTGGAGTCGTTCTGCCGGCAGCGGGCGCTACCCGAATTCCGCGCGCAGTCGCCGCCGGCGAGCCCCGCGCACAGCGACGACAGCAATGACAAGTTAGTACTTACATAATACTTATCTTAACAATTTCAAGAACACAATGTCTATGGGTGATGTTCGGATTCCAAGTGTTCGTGATTTTCGCTGTATTTATAGCCTAAGAATAGAAAGAAGGATCTCTTTGTACCGAATATATTGAGTTATGTTCGTAGAATAGTAGTCAAAAAACAATAGATACTGATGTGAATTCAAATATACAGTCAAACTCATTGATGCTCGAAATCTGGACATATTTAGGAACCATTTGCAACTGGCTGGGTTCTCTACGAAAAGAACGATAAGTTATTTCTTTAAACCGTAAAGTATTTTTTTGTTATTTTTTTGCAGCAAAGAGCTGCACCTAGAGCGGTCAGTGTCGGAACCGTGCGGCGCAGCGCAGAAGGCGGCAGCGCGGCGCGCATGCGCGGAGCCGTTGGAGCACGCGCGCTCCATACTCAGCGGACACGAGAGAGAACACCCCTTCTTGTTTAACAGTCTCAAGAACGCGATGCAACCGCTTATTAGTGCCAGGTTTGTCAATCACATATTATTTGTAATGCCTCCGATCATGCCAGATAGGGATTGAGGGTGGGTTTTCACCTAATCTGAAAAGAGAGCGAGAGGGGCGACTATCTGTAGATTTTTATACCTCGCGGTGATTAGTCGATCCTTGATTATTTCTGCTCTTGGTGGACGTACGGTTTAGAAGTTCTAAATAACCGAAATTTAAAGGCTAATAGCATAGAGTATAGACTTTACAAACTAACTCGAGATTTGTATTAATTTCAGAAATATTGAGAAAGATCTGAAAGAGAGCAGACACAGGAAGAAGTCAGTGATTCAGATGAAGGACGGGGCGCCGGTGTACGACTCAGAAGAGGGCACCGACGAAGAACCAGTGCCATAGACAACTGTCAAACAACTCCCGCCAAAACTGACGCGTCATAGAGTATACACTTTATTGTTCTTTACTAACTAGCCTGGGAACTAGTCCTTTAGGCCTATCAATATTATAACGATAAGACCAATTTGTGATTAAACAGTGATTGTTTTATTAGTGATCAAGATATTTAAAGGCATGTTGAATGTTCTCGTCTCCTAGTTACGTAGATGTGAGTGTGGGAGTGTACTTTGTTTTTAAAGTTAAGATGAGGGTTGCCATATTGATATTTTTGTTACAAATGTGGTACGATTACTTTTATTTTGAGCTAGGTATTTGGATTGAAAACAAAGTGCATTTGTTACAGTCTGGTATTGATTATTACGTAATGTTAATTATATTTCAATGTTGTCTGTAAATGTATGAGAAGTATGTGTGTAAGAAGTTGGCTTATTTATTGTGACGTGTTTTATTGTTCTGATGAATAAAACTATGTATTGTAAGCGTATAACGCGCTCAAATGTTATGACAAGTATATTCATCTCTTTAACGATTATTATTATTGATGTGAAAGTCAAATCACTATTTTGATGAATTGTATTTTGACATTTATGGTGTAACATTTACAGTGAAACATGTCCTATTATTAATATTGGATTGAAATATTGGATGTCGAAAAAAATATTTGTACAAATAAAATTATACTCATTGAACTAGAAAGCCATTGAAAAAACTTGCTATTGCTTACTTTGTTACTTTATCTTTATTATTCTGTCGAGTATTTTTTGACAACGATTATTTTGTGTTTAAAATATTATGAAAATGAGGGAAAATATTGATGTGTAAATGGCAACATCAGCATTCCGGTTCCATTTTGGAAATTCAAAATATCTAAAATGGAACATGTTTGGTGATGTTAGACTGATTAAATGAATAGGTTTGATTTGAACATAAACTCATTTGTATTTCTTTGCTATATTCTTTACTTACCTACCCAACTAATCTATCAATATAGGTATTTTTTCAGCTTTTTATGGTTTTATTTCATTTTCCTTCTTTTGCTAAAATTATATTTCTATAGTGATTCTGTAAAATGTTAGTGGTAAGAATATAATTCCTGAATAGTTATAGTGAGAAGAGTATTGATATTCATGAAACAAAGTGTCCCATTTGTTGCTTCCATACTTGTATTCATATACATTTTGTCATATAAAATATAATAAAAATGTTTTACTGGAAATGATCGTTTTATTTCAATATGATTTTCTATCTGACCGTTTCCGTACCTAGGGTGCCTACCTAATTGTCTGGAAGAAATTACTGCATGAGCAGTAAGGACGCCTGTTATGATTTTCAGTAAGTATCTGATTTCTTTATCTCTTTATCTTGTGTCCGTTGTGCTATTGAGTAATTTCCTCAATGTATTTCTATTCAAATCAAGATATTGGAAAGCCCATTTTTTCCAAATTGAAATTGAATCTGAAATCTATATTTCCGATAAGCAAAAGTAGGTTTTTTTCGAAATAAAACACCATCGATTCTGGCTTACATCTATAATAATTCAATAACTATGCGTGTGTGCGTGCTCACATACTTCAACTTACTTTAATGAGTATTACAAGTACTAACTCTGTTATAGAGACATATTATATTAAACACCAAACACTGAATGTGACGAAACTACATTAACTATACCTATAACATAGCCTTTACCGCCAAGCAGAGACGAATCATCTAACCTAAGTAAGCTAATATAATATATAAATATAATAATTTAGTAATAGTAAGATAAAGATAAATATAAATCTAAATATCACCTATATATAATTTTTATTTCATGACGACACAATATTACTTTCCTTATAGTAAAATATAGAATTTAATAATGACAACTACATATTTCTTAAGTAGCACGGCTACAGTAGAATATACATCTAGAATAGAATAGAGTAGTGTAGAGTAACAGCTTGGTAGAGTAGCGTCGGGTCATGTCGGCTCACTTCTTACCCCCCTGGCAGCAGGGCTTGTCTCCTGTGGACATCACAGAAATTTACATTTAGTCTTCTATCGTGTGGGTTGTAAGGTGAATTACCAACCTCATCAACCCTGGTATCAGGATTATTATTGGGTTTACATTTAGTAAAAATATAATTTAAAATAAGAATGAAATTAATTTATAATAACTTTATTTATTTTTTTAATATTATTATGTATATCGTTTCCATATCTCGGGCCTATAGAGTCCCGGACTTTTGGAAGGCGTGGGTGGGGCCGAAGCCAATACGTAGATGCCGCGAGCGTATAGCTCTAACGCCCCACTCGGGCCGGCCAATGAAGGCAAGCCATAGGTGAGGGGTCCACTCCGGTCGGCCAGTGATGGCAATCTGGAGACGGAGGACCTGATCGATTCTCGAGGGATCTCAGACAAGCTGGCCTGCGGAGACTAACTGCACTGTTGAATTCACCAAGTTCGCTGATGAATTCGGGCGATGGGGTCATCACATCCCTACGCTTTGATAGTGATGGACTTACCGGAGGACTTGCCATCGCCGCAGGCGCAGTTTGGGCCGCACGTGCAGCCCGCACCGCACGCGGCCTTCCCCCCTCCACACGTATCTGAAAACATCATAAGTACATAAATAACAATATACTTAATGCATAACATAAGCTTATAACTATATCCCAAGTGGGGTAGTACATCCATCGCAAGTTGGACTAAGTAAGTACCCACATCTCATCGAGCTTCCTGTTAGACCAACATGGTAGCTCGTAAGCCGTATCGCCGTTTATAATGGTCGAGCAAACTGTGTTAGTGAAAACTGCCTTTAGATATAGGTAGGTATCATTTTAAAGGAGAAGGTATCCAGAGTCAGAAAATAAAAGAAAACAATATGACAAATAATAATTTGCGTAGATCAGTTTTTTTTTAATGCCCGGTAACTAAGCATGAGTTATTGGTCCTCCAATGTATTAGTGTTAAGAAGATAGATTTCCTTCTATAACGGGCTCATATGTTAACCAGTCGTAATAGGGTTCATCATTTTCATGTGAGAACAAATGTTGATGAAAGCCACCCGCCATATAAAAGACATCAACGCGCTCACGTAGTTGTTTTCTGTTAATACACTTTTCATTCGATAAAATGGAAATAGTTGGTAAGTTTATGTTTCGTAATTCGCGTATAGTTAATGTAATTTTCCAGTGGACATTACAAAGGTTTTAATTCATAATGTTCTAAATTCAAATATAGAGGGGATAGGGGTTGACTGGGTCAAAGATATTATAAAATTCTAATCTAGAAATAGAAGCCAGTCTAATATTATCAAAAATCTACCTCATTTTACTATTCGACTTATTTTCGAATTTTATTATGTACCTATTAAGTAACAATGAGTACGACGTTTGACCGCTTTTATTTATGACGCAAATAAAAATACAAACTCCAAATAAAACTTTCGTTTTGACGATTAAGTATTTCCTTATTTTATTTACAGTTGCCTAAGTGTTATTCAAGGGTTAGAAATAGATGCGTAATTGCTTTTATTATAATTACCGCATTAGAATGTTAGCTAAAACGTAATTCAATAGCAGCAAAAACTATTAGTAGCTTATGATTAATAATATTTAAGACGACAATTTGAATATAAACTATATATTAAATCTTATCACTATTTCATAAAAAAAAAATAAGTCGTCATCGGCGAAATTGCGTCGTTGCCGAAACCTTGCCACGCGGGTCCAACACCGGCAAAACAATAACAAAGACCTCGACACGTGACTCTTTCATACAATAACACTAAATGTCATACTTGATCACCACAATAACAACAAGGACTTATATATAAAAATACCATTGCGTTAATAAAAGAAAAAATAAATCCTCTTAGAAGAAGAATAGAACATTCCAAATTTAAAATATGAATAAGTAACCTTTTTAATTCTCCCGAAAAGCTACCGCTCGCATTCGATTTTATTTTAAAATTAGAAAATAAATAAAAATGGTGCAATATTAAAATGGCGTACCTTTGCAAGAGTCGCAGGGCGCAGGCATTGCAGTGGAGAGCTAGGCTAGGATTGCTAGACTTTTCTTGTGGGTGCGCGCGCACTGCGGCGGCACGGGTCAATAACTGAGACCTAGTGGGGATTCGGACGCCCCTCGAGTGATATAGACCGAGAGATCGATTCTAATCTAGAGCTTTCACGATTTAAGTTTGTATTTAATTAGCTTTTTAAAACGTTATTTCCACATTAGATACGTGTTCGAACATAAAATATCACAAATAACCATAGATATACACTAATCATAGGCATCAAGCGCCATAATAATTATAATTATGATATTCTCAAAACATACAATCTTAAAAGGAAGTATCAAAATTGGCTGCAAATTGTCATCTGATTATTTGTCGCGCTACACTTTGTATTAGGGAATATTATGTACTTATGTATTTTCATGCAATATAAATAGTGAGAGCTAAAATTAAACCTTGCTTCATTAGTTGTTCAACTATCCGGGCGGTTAAAAAAAGGTCACAACGAAGTCGCATATAAAAGTGCGCAATGCAAACAAAATGTCAAATAATAATATTGCTTTTTTAAATGAATTGCTTCGATGCGGCCTTTTTTTATCCCCCCTGGTCAAATAACTCAATTTGAATTTGTAAGGTTCACAAATATTATAGCAAGTATATGAAGCTGTTTGGAATAAAATTACAATTCTTATTTTTAACCATAAGTAATAAATATGTTAAATAATTTTAATATAAATCAATTGGGAATTTAGTAATTATACAGTTTTGAAAAGACACTTGCATGATTTCGTAGTCGAGAAACTTACAACCAATTAAAGCAAAGTACGCTTTGTAGGGGTTGTGGTGGGGATTGTAAGTTAATAAAAAGGCTTGTAAAGAGTCTATCGGGCTCAGCTGGTTACGAGTTTGGTACTGTGGACAATGTAAGTGGATTTTTGTCTCCATATTTGTGTAAAGTTAGAATATATATTTAAAAAGAGGATACTGGCTTTACATTATGGCTGTTAAATTTATTATTTAAAACTTTAAAATGTGTACACACGTGGTCTGGTTCAGCAGTATTAATAAATATCGTAATTATGGTCATTTGCATTTTATTTATTCTTATAGTCTGAGTATTTACATTACCGAATATAATTTGAATCACCCTGTCGGCCTGATTGAGGATCATGGGCGTAAGGAAATGTATGTTAGTTAATAAACGAACATATTCGAGTAGGACTGGCTATAAATTATATTTCCACCAACAACTATACGTATAGTTGCTGGCTCTAGCTCTACACAAAGATAGATAGCGCGGTAACTCAGGCACAATAAAATGATCCGTCGTAAACAAAAACACGGACCGGTTCCCAGTACGCCGGCTCGCCGACGCACCGGCTCGCTACCGACCGACGCCAATCGATCGATTTAACAACAAATTCTATCATCGATTCACTACACAAGCAATTAATTTCACTAAGAGTTTTGATGATTTCTTCCAGTAACAGGAGTGGAAAGAGAAAACTTAGGCAGGTGTATAGGTATTCTTGCTTCTGCTATTATACTCGTACCTATATAGCCGTAGTATACTACTAGTGATTAAAAGACCATAATATTTATGTTTACCAGGTCCGCCAATCTGTCAAGTAGGTACTATCCGTGCTGTCGTACCGAAATATGAAGTACAAAGACCGGTGAAAATTTCTTATGACATTTATTGTTCGATTTGTTACTAATACTTATTATAACATAATAAATATAAAAAGGGGCAAATTAAAAGGGATACAACATTGTGCTAGGCACACCGCGCCATCGACACTCCTTGTTAGTCATCAGACATCTATCTCAAAATTAACTTTTCGTACAACGCGCCAGGCAGGATGATGTGCCTAAAAAGGTCACGTCATCGCAGTATTTTTTCGTGACGTGACCCTTAGATGCTTGAAAATGGTCAATAAAAAAATCACTTTAAGTACACAAAAAATATAAACCTTACTAAATTGAAAAATTAAGCATTTACTAGTTTAATAAAGGTATGCCGCACTGCGCAGTACCTTTTTTGAAAATTAAGTACTTAACGACTTATCTATATATTTTGAAACGAAAGTGCATGCTCAGACGATTAACCTTCGAATTTTCTGATTTGAAATTCGAATTCGCAGAGACGATGTTTGAAAAAAAAATTTAAAGAATTCTATTTTGGATTCGAATTTTGTTTTTTTTTTTTGTAATAGAAAAAGACAACTGTAAAAACGTTTTGGTATAACCATGAATGGAAATTATAGCAATAGGACTGTTCCAAATTCCTCCGTTAGAATGGTGGTTAGAATGCTTGTTTTAGAGGTAGAATCGTGACAGGTCACGAATTGTTATTTACCGCTGTGCCTGTTTTCTATGTAAAGCGCAATAGTAAAATAATTTGTGCCTCTGTTAGCGTTCTATATTTTCTACAGTTTTGGTTATCATAATTATCTACTAAAAGTCGGCTTTGTTTTCTCTCCTATTTAATTCATTTTTCTTAATTAATTTCTTTATTATCAAAGAGATTTGTACAGATGTGCGATAAAGTTAAGTACCTATATAGAAGTGTACAAATTATTTGTTGAACTCTAATCTCCAAACTAAGCTTATAGGCCTGTGTCTTGGGGACCAGCGTTCGGCCAGGCAAAGATTGAACTGGTTGAGCTATTAGTTAGGGCAACACATCCTATGCAAAAGGTATTAATAGTATAAAGGTATATAAGAGGCTAGAAGACCAACTTTTAAGTTATAAAAAATTCTAAAAAATCTAGAAGGTGCTAAAGAAAACGATGGAAAAGCAGGTAGGATAAGTCTTGGTTCTTGGACCAGTCATCTAGCCAATTTTACAACGATAGCCTCTTAAGACCGAGATTTCCAGACACAATAGTTAAACAATGGGGTTTGGATTTATAAAGAACATTCGGTTTTAGGAGGATAGAACTATTTACTATAGGTGAAGGCTATCGCACGCAAACTCATCGCCAGAGACGCCGAGAAGATAGACAAGAGTGGAGAAGACAAATAAGTATTTACTTGATACTTATTAAGTACTTAAATAGGAATTTGTCAGGTCTGGTGATCCGTTGCGGATCAACTTGTTGATCCTCCACATGTTGTTGTTGTTAAAGTATGATCCCTACGTAGTATTTCTAGAGCCACTTTTTCTTAGATTAGAAATTCCGGTGATTTTTTCATCATCAGTCGACTGTCAGAGCCTCGGCAATAAGTTGGTACCTATGTAACAAAGTTAAGACCAATTGTAGGTATCTTTTTCTGTTGTTGTAAAGCTTGCAATAGTTGCTTAGGTGTACGAAACTTTTCAATAAAACATAGACAGTTCCCACCGTTCTGTCTACTTCCCAAGTGTTATTACGTAGAAAGAGACGGCATGAATATTGTAGAGCAAAAACTGAGCGTGTGTCTAAGATCGTTCACCCGACAGTGGCGAGTCTAATTGTCGCAAAAACTGATAAAACTCATCTAACCTATACGACGTACCTGAACTGCGTTGTTTATCTTCGCAGGTAGAGTGTATAATCTGTTTTTTTATACTTGTGTGAATGAAGAATTAATATTTTTTTATTATACTTTATTTTATTTTAATGCCAATGTCATCTAACACCATCAATAGGAATGTTAGTTCAGTTTGAATTTATGTTTAGATTGTATGATTTGTGAATTAGACGGGACTTAAATATTACTAGCGAGGAGGTTGTTTATACTACCTATACATATCTGCCTAATCCTAACCCTGTCTAATTCAGGCGTAATGCTACTGGATACAAACCCCCCTCTATCAACTGGAGGGAGGGCTCTATAGAGCATAGGTACTCTTACGGCGAGTACATTATGACGAATAATAAACACGCACTGTGAAGACGGGGAATTCTTTTTACTTTACCAAAACTCACTTTACGAGTTACTTTTATTACAAAGTGACTCGGATTTAAAAGTTATAGTTGACCTATATTGTGGGTTTAAAGCCGTTTAAAAGCCAAGTCAAAGTTGGCTTAAGACCAAATTGAGCAGGCATACATTTGAGAACATACAATGTAGGTATGTAATCTAAGTAAATGTTACGCTTTGCCAAATTCGCAATATCCTACCCTAATTTTATAATGGCTGACAGCTTCTGTGGTCTAGTGGTTAGAGCGGGAGGCTCACGATCTAGAGGTCCAGGTACGATTCCCGATGGGGACATTGTCAAAATTACTTTGTGAGACTGTCCTTTGTTTGGTAAGGACTTTACAAACTTGAATCGCTTGATTGTCTGAAAAAATAAGATGATCCCGTGCTTCGGAGGGCATGTTAAGCCGTTAGCCCCAGCTATTAGCCGTAATAACACCTCCACCAACCCGCAGTAGAGCAGCGTGGTGGAGTATGCTCCATACCCCTTCCGGTTGTTTGAGGGGACGCATATTAACCTAGGGTTAGCTTAGCTCAGCCGCTCGTGGGACTAATGTTTTTTTTTTTTTGGTGTGGCATATCCATTTGATTGAGGATTCACTAGTTACCTACTTGGCCGTTATTAATACAATTTATATTGTATTACTATGTGTAATGTAAACAGATGTCTATGAGTGGCAGACCAGCGCATTGCCTTTGCCTGCTAAAGTGGAGAAAGTAGAAACTAACTGCGTGGTAATTAGCGTCAGTGTTTTATCACCCTAGTGATTATTCTGTCTAAGTGTTAGAATTCGTTAGTGCACCTAGAAACGCCTTAATTAGTATGTAAAGTTGGAATATAATAGATGTGAGACGGTTTTACCCTTCGACTCGTTAAAATATTAAATAAAATTTACTTAATTTTATAAAATGTTTAATCACATTTAAGTTAAAATATCACGTTGGGTATAAAAACCAGTGCAATGCCGTTGCGGGGAATGTTTCCAAAGTGGGAATGTTTCCATTGTAGAAACTCTTTGATATTTTTCTTTCTTTTTTCTCAAATTGTTTCTCTGATTTAACACCCTAAAGATTAGGTAATACAGCTTTGTTTACATAACTTTTGCGCTTTTATACAGCCGGGAACATTCTCCACAATTATCAGTGATGTGCCGTTCCCGGGAATGTTCCCACTTTGGGAATGTTCCCGGCAGTAAAAAAGCGCAAAAGTTATGAAAACAGAGCTGTATTACCTAATCTTTAGGGTGATAAAATCAGAGTACAAGAAAAAACAATTTCAGAAAAGAAAGAAAAATATCAAAGGGTTTCTACAACGGGCACAATCCCACTTTGGGATTAAAGTGGGAACATTCCCGTATAGCCATAATTCGCACCAACTTATACTATACAGTGTTGTAGTATAGTATAAGTTGGTGCGAATTATGGCGTTGCCAGCGAATCCCCGAACGTCGATTCCCTCCACGGTGAGTTTCATTATCAGGGAACACATTTGTTCATTTATTACAACACACTGCCACTACTTAAGTAGGTACTTATCTAAAATTACAAACACATAAATACATAAACTCACGCCTTTTTTCCATTGAGGTAAGCAGAGACTGACCTCTTGCTTTATCCACATTCATCAATCGTTTCTTACACGCACGGCGGTTCGGAGTAGATCTTACTGAACATTTTCTAAGGACATCTCCAATTTGGCCAATGTACGTCCTTCTAGGTCTTTCTCTGCCAGCCCTACCACCAACCTTCGCCAATCTAAAACTAGTAAGTATCTATTGCTTATTTATTTACAGTCAACTCTTTTTGCGTATTATAATACTTCAAAATAGTTTTAGAATCGTCTTGAAATGCAATAAATGATACGTGGGCGATGATTAAAGTTACTGGGAAGTCGTCACGAGCAGCCGAGCAGATCGGCCGATGGCACCGACCGCATGATATACCACACGAGTAGTGACGTAGGTAATTAATTAACAAGCACATTATAGAATGAAAATACACTGTCCTGATAAATAAGCACTACACTTTTCAATTATTTTCTAAATTATAAAAGTTAGAGATTTAAAATAAAAAGTGGTCTATTTCATCTCCATTAACAAATATAGTCCCTTCGGGTCTGAAGAAGCTGTTGCTGGACTTTCTGAATACATTGGAAACAATACTGACGGTCTTCTTGGCATTAGTAGGTACACTTGGGTTTTGAAGCGCTTCTTTTTTGAAGTTTCTGGTAGATTTGCCGCAGACGGCAACAACTACTTGGTCAGATGAAAAACACTTGGGAGCACTGAAGGCCTAGACCCGGTTCAAAATTTAAGACAACAGGCCTGAAGGTACGAACTTCGGTTCTGGGCGTCAGCTGAGAGGATAATATTTGAAATAATTAATCGACCGTAGTGGGTCGATAGCGATAAAAGAGTTTAACAACTTACAAATTTTAGTGTTACTTAATTGAGTTTTGACCTCAAGCTTCAACTGGCATTTTTGTGGCTTTATCCTTTTTTAAAGTTAAAAATGTTATTAATGCATAGTTTGATAGTTGCAAAGCAAGCTGATAAAATCATCTAAAAAAGTTTTTTATTTTTTATTTCTAACTTCTATAATTTATAAAAAATATTAAAATTATACGTTTTTATTAAACTCGAAAATGTGCCTAGCGGTCGTTTATAGTAAATAATTTATTTCTTTCTAAAAGGAAAACTACGTTAACCTATGTTACTGCCGTCATGTATATTACAAACCACTTCTAATTACTTTGAACAGTTCCCATGACCCGTACTCGATCACTCTTCTAGATCAAATTTTTTACGTTTTTTACGTTTTTTTTTTACAACAAACGAGAAGATTATATCACTCCTTGAATATCGGGCTGTTCATCATACTTGTAAAACTATAATCTAGTTTGGGAATTGGTAAAGATTTTTTCTAAGCGGAAACTATAGTTATTAATAAATTATTATGTTGAAAATGTAGTTCTTCTTCTTATCGTGTACCTGAGTTACACGTATACAGGGTGTTAGTGACATCGTAACGAAAATTTTGAGGGGTGATTGAGGCCATGATTCTGAGTTGATATCAAGTGGAATTTTTCGTCGCAAAAGTATGGAACTGAAAATAAAAAAAAAAAACACAAAAAAATTATGAATATTCAGATTGAAAATTCCACTTGATATCAACTCAGAATCATGGTCTGAACCATCCCCCTCAGTATTCGTTACGATGTCATTAACACCCATATCTACTAGTATGGCTACTGTATGAAGTTGTACCGGGTGTAAGTGACATCGTAACGAATACTGAGAGGGATGATTCAGCTGATTATTCTGAGTTAATATCAAGTGGAATTTTCTATCGCAAAAGTATAGAATTGAAAATAATTCAAAAAAACTAAAAAATATCATGAATTTTGCGACGAAAAATTCCACTTGATATTAACTCAGAATCATGGTCTGAATCATCCCCCTGAGTATTCGTTACGATGTCACTAACACCCTGTATATGTGTACCTATAAGATAGGTACATGAGGGGAATCGTGGTCGTATGCCGTTCCAAGCAATCTCTTAGGACATATATTAGATTGTGACACCTCATTTGTTAAATTATGACAGGTGGTAACAGACGTGCATACACACATACATACATAGCGGTCCAACACATAACCCTCCTTTTCGCTTCGCCGCAGACGGGTAAAAATTAATTGGGTGGGCAAAGCAAAGACAGCTAGTGTTGATGTGTTGGTATACTCATAAGATGTAACTTTCATGAACCTTATGGAAGAAGTAGTTTAGAGTATCTACTTGCGCCTATGCTCATAGACTTTTAAACTAAAAATAAAACAAATGGTCAATTTTTATATAACTGAATTATAACAATTTATTTTAATAAGTTAAACACCGCGCAGTGATTCAAAATAAATTACTTAGTCTACAATAAATTAACAATTTTCAATACAATAAATAACGTGCAATTTTACGCATAATGAGAAAACGCACTACTGAAGTCAGTGGCGCCAACATTACGAATAAAATGCGCCAAAATGTGAACTGTCAAAAGTTGGAATGTTTGCTGTCTCTCTGGAGTCAATTACATGTAATATTGGCGCTAGTGATAAATTCAAGCAGTGCGCTATATCCTCCGAACATTTCACATCCTATAGATCAAAAATCAGTCGGTTTTCACATGCCCACTAGCTTTGGACTTGGTGATCATTCTTCTCAGGACGGAGTAGCAGATCCAAAATATCAGATACAGGTTCGAGTCAGTGGATATGATCATGTATGTGGCTAGGAGTGCTAGGATGATGCCTAGGCCGTTGAAGAGGAGTTGAACGGTGGTGGAGCATCGAGGCTTTCTACATGGACAGTCCAGGGGGCAAGTGGGTGTTGGAGTCTTCTCTGACTTCTGCATCTCATTCTGGGGCTGAGGAAGAGTTTCTGTTGGAAAAAAAAAATGATGGGAAACTTTAGGTTTTAAAGTTATCACGTGGAGAAAAGAAATGGTATTTCTTTTCAACTTAAGTAGGTATTATTTATATGGTTTAGAATCTTAGCATGTCATAATACTTAGTCATGAACGTAAGAATCATAAGTTGGTAAAATTGATATTTTTTTTATTTTGGAGACATTTCTAGATGAATATATATGCCTGCTATTTCAAATTGAGCAAAACTTTACGACACACCGCGCAGGCTATGAAATATAAGTAGGCGTTTTGAATAACATAAAAACTATAACTCCTTTTATTTATTATTTGGACATATTAGATCGATATACTTAGTTAAAGTTATAGGAATAAATAGATAAACATAGAAAACAGATTAGAATTAATGTAGTAAAATCTACACTAATATACAAAGAAGTAATTTGTAAACGTCACATGTTTACAAATTACCTCTTCCTTTTAATACAAATTCCATAGTAATTTCGTGTTTTGACGTTTAGTAAAAAGAAACTGATTTGACTAGTAAATAATTCACATTTTTATTATAATAATACAAGTTGTCACATAATCAGAAACATACGTAAATTCGTTCGTTCGTTCGTATTTGTAAACTAAATATGATAGAAGTAAATAGGTAATCTTTGGAACTACTGAACCGATTTTGAAAATCTGTTACTAAGTAGAAAGCTGCAATAGTCCTTTCCTATTGGCTGTATTTGTTAACTGGCGTAATTAATACAAAAAACGAAACTTAGTAATTATTACTTAAGTAAATAAAATCTTACCAACTACAGTTTGGCACATTTTTGCAAGAAGCACCTGTGTTCCTAGGGATTGCGGATAAGAATGATATGATAACATAATTGTTAACTTTTTAAATATCATCGCGACAGTGGATGAAGGCTGTTTGTGAAAGAGCCAGGAAGTCTTCCGGTAGACCACCAGCCGCGACCGTGCGGAACGAGCGGTTGCCGGTCTTCGTTTTCCGGAAAAAAAATGCGTCACGTTGATAGTTTTGTGAACTAGCTTAGATGCGATTTTTACTTCATCATCATCTTATTAGGTACCTTTTGTACCTGCTAGTATACTCTGGTGGACTAGGTGGTGACTTTGACGTGACTAAATGACAGTGACTATTTGGACGGAGCGCTGAGGACTCTCCATCGGTCATAATCATCATCTTCCTATGGAATATCAGAGATATTAACATGAACTAGTGGTCTCGCCATTATAAAGAAAGAAAGAAAGAAAGAAAGAAACATTTATTACTTCCGGACACCACAGACACAGACAGACAGGTACATTACATTCAACACAGGAAACCACACGGAAATCAATACACAGAAAAAAAAAGAAAAACACAAAACAAAAAGAAAACTAAGATCAAAAATCATGACGCTAATAAATAAAATGGGGAGCGTTGAGGAATTTCACCCGGTCAAAGACAGATATACATTTCCGGGAATTATCTATCATTGAAAAATCCGTGATAGGATAATTCGGAACGTGTCTTAAATCGTAGCGTCTCGGGTTTCAATTCCGCCTCGGGCTCTCATCATCCCCCTAGCATTATCCCGTTTTTTACAGTGTCCGCTTACCTAATCTGAAGATACGACAGGTCCGGTTTTTTACAGAAGCGACTGCCTGTCTGATCGTCCAACCTGCGAAGGGAAAAACAGCCCAATACATAGGTCATATATCTCCGGAAATGCATTTCTCGGTAATGTGGGTTTCATCACGATGTTTTCCTTCACCGCTGAGCACGTGATAATCATTTATGATCCAAACATGAATTCGAAAACAAATTGGTCAATCATTGATTTAGGCCTGTGCTGGATTCGAACCTGCGACCTCAAAGTGAGAGGCAAGCGTTCTACCAACTGGGCTACCACGGCTCATTCCGGGTCTGGCTCTAAACCATTGAATTCGACTTAATGAGTTTGAATTATATTTGGATTATAAATGATTGATATCACGTGCTTTTCAGGGTTTGTGGCCGGTTACGGGCATTAAGCTTGCTCCCTATTACACGGGACCTAAACATTGTTGGCGAGGAGTGAGTGTATTATACAGTGTTAGTGACATCGTAACGATAACTTTGAGGGATGATTCAGATCATGATTCTGAGTTGCTATCAAGTGAAATTTTCTGTCGCAAAAGTAAGGAGCTGAAGTTATTTAAAAAATCGCTTAAGTACATGAATTTTCCGACAGCAAGTTCCACTTGATATCAACTCAGAATCATGGTCTAGGGTGAATATCAAAATGTGCCAAGTTTGGCGGCGAACTTTCATATTAGGTACCTATGTTTTCATGAAAAATTGAGGTAACTTGTTCCTCGTAGCTAGAACTATCATTTTTCATGTCGGAACCCAATTTTTCACGAAAACATAATATGAAAGTTCGCCACCAAACTTGGCACATTTTGATATTCACCCTCTACATACCTAAGTCAATTTAAAAAAAAACAGGAGTAGTCAATTTAAAGTGTACTTGTGTCATATTGTCCGCTCCGGCTCGTTCCTGGTCCAAAGGCTGGCCATTGCCATTCAACGCGGTAATGCTTTGCTCCGGGAACAGTGAGGGGCGGGTTATTTAATTACTAGTTTTTAAGTTTGTTTTTGTGACGTATTGTTATATTAATATTGTGAATTGATAAGTACAAATATAAGCATTACTGATTGATAGATTGAATGAAATATTTATAACTCTATCCAACAATGAAAGCATTGAATCTTTCATTAACATGATAAACGAACTTAAACTTGTTTACTTTTTGTTGGGGTCTAAAAAGGCCAAGTTGAAGCAATTCATCAAAAGTAATATGGCGGGCCATTAGTTCATGTCATCTCTGATATTCCCTTATGTATTTACAATCTGACTGCAGTTTTAGAAGGTACTGGATAGGTAGTAAATGGGTGAATATTAACATTTCCAGTTTGGTGGCGAAATTTCATATTATTTTTTCGTGAAAAATTGGGTTCCGACATGAAAAAGATCCAAAAGGATCCTCGGTCCCCAAGATTTTTTTTTTGATATTTGATATTCACCCATATATGTATGTAGCAATTATTTAGCTTCGGTCCGCCGTCATGTCCGGTCCCGCCATCTTCACGTCACGATAGCGGGACCGCAGTTTAACATGTATACTTATCTTTTGAATGAGAGAGAACTATGTTTTTAGTGTAGGTACCAAATATACGTTAGACGTACTAGTATCTCAAGAGATCTCGTGTATTTTTCGGGATCAATCCCGGAACCTAATATGACCAGATCCCATTCGAGATTGACGGGATTGTGCGAATCTCTTTGAGTTATACTTTTTGTTTTGATTGTGCTGATTTCTAAAGAAAACTTAATTATTTAGTTAAGTACTTAGTAATATTAAAGAAAAAAAGTGTTTGTTTTCTTTAAAAAAAAAATCGTTTTAATTAACTTCACTATCACAAACAAGCAGTTTTCATCGTTTTCAGCCATCCTAACTTTACATTTTTTTATGAAATAGACGAGATCCCGAAAATTTCGGGATGGATATTTCCAATCCCATGGGATCTCGAATTTGCGATCTTGAGTCGGGATTGCATTCCCTATGAATGCCACGTCACGACAAAAAAAAGAAGTATTTATATTTCTCATAAGTAAACATAATTCGTTACACTGTCCTTACAAATGTAAAAACGTTAACATAATAGAACTTGTTGAACCTTGCGCTAGTTGGATTTATTCAGTTTTTGTGGTAAACAGTTGTAGGTATAAAACATTATCAGAGTTTAACTGAATTGTAGTCGCTGTCAGCTGCTCTACTAGAATCAACATGCCTTCTCCCTGCGAACCCTGCAAAGGTAAGTCACTTCATTATTATCGAGACACTTCGCAAAATCATCGCTTGGTGTAATAGTGACCCCGATTCCTGCAGACACCTCCTAATTTTATTTTAAGTCTCCTCAATGATGGTTGTTTTGTATCTATTTGACTGAGGGGAGGTATGTGACCAGCAGTGCGAGCCTAACCTCACAATCCCTCCCACCACCTCGCCCCATTTACACTAACATCTGTATACTTACTTGTGTTTAGAATCGTGCAAGGAGGGATCTTGTGAAGACGCCTGCGCATGTAAAGACAACGGCGGTTGCAACTCATCTACTGCAGGTACTTAATTATATAACTAGTACATATCATAGTTTACATACACACCCTGTAATCCAGAAGGGGTAGGCAGAGGTGTATATTCACCCACACTGGCCAGCTATGTTTAATCGGAGGCGAGCCTAAGTTATGTTAGTATAAGTTTAATCATGACACTTAATCTTAACTTGCAGGAGGTTGCTGTTAACAGCCAGTAGTGATAGTGAAGTCATAGAACATAAGATCGATTAGTAAGGCCAATGGACGGCGCACCGCGACCGCACATGCGCCGACGCTCACTGTGCGCACGCGTCAGTGACGCGCTAGAAAACTGCTTCCCTGTCGCCTTCTCCGTCGTCTTCTTCATCACCATTGTGCTCTTCTACTGCCTAATATAATAATATAACATAAACAAGCTCATAACAATATCCCAATTGGGGTAAAGATGAAGTAAGTACCGTATCGCCATCTGTAATGGTCGAGCCAACTGTGTTAGTGAAAACTGCAATAATATGATAATTATAAAGTATTAAAATGTAGTCTGGTTTTTTTTATTTCCTACTAGTGCCTCGACCCGGCTTCGCCTGGGCACTATCAGTTTTCTCCACAAAATAGGTCTTGCCTATTATGCGATTTTCGGTCACTAGGACAGTAATCAGCATTGCAATTTCGTCTTGTCAACTTACTACTTTATGACCCCCAGTTTGGTTACAACATTGCAGGGTGATCTGTCGGAAAGTCAAGTAATCTGATTCGTACTACGAAAGGCACGTTAAACCGTCGGTCCTGTAGGCTCTGCACGGTAACCGCGCCGCGCGCGGCGCGAATTATATCGAGGCCTTCGGCCAATGGCCGTTTGACGTCCATCTACGTAGATAGCATTCGTATTGTTTATTGGTCGAAGGGCTCGATATAATTCGCGGCGCGTTTGGCGCGATTGTCATGCAGACCCGGCTGTACTGTTTACTTAAGTAAAATAATCATGTCATCCTTAGGCAGTTAAATAATACAAAACCCTGACACCAGGGTTGATAAAGTCGATTATTGGTGTCTTCCAGGGATTTTCCAGACTACGTTTACCAAAATCAATAAAATAACCACAGATTACGTTATTACGATAATATAATAATATATAAGTATAGGATTTACTGATATATAGGATATACTATATAATGTATAATGGATATGACAAATCTACCCAACCATACAGAGACATACTAAAAAGTGCCCGGCATCAACTGACATTTCCAATGAGAATCGGCTTCAGACGCAGACTTCGATTTCTTAGCCGGTACCGATTTAGTGTCAAAAGTACTGAAATCATTCGTTCAATCGGCTTGCCGGACTTCTTGTGACGTCACGAATCGAGGATCGCCATCTTGGCTGCTTACGCGGTACGACAGAATCAAATCGATGTTCGATTTGCTCCAATCTGAATCGGCTTCGTCTTAGCCGGTAGCCCCCAGGTTATAACAGGAAAAGGACTTTCAGTCAGCCACACGGTAGGTACTAATATATTGTAGCCTAAGGTCTGACCAGGCTAGTTTTCATATATGAATTATATTATAGCCTTCGCAAGTTCTAAACCGACAAGAAATGTCGGTTCTAATTTTATTATTCCTAAAATTTGGATTGCTGATAGAAACTAGCCATCGAACATAATAATTCCTATATAAATACTGGCCAAGTCGGACCTTAGGTAATATATTATCTTAAGTTATAAGAAAAAAATATATGTTGTGTTATTATAAATTTTCAGGACTGACCATTGAACTTGGCACCCATTTAGATCTCACTTCTTTTGTCGTTGAAGTCAACAACCAAGACGTAGGTATATCATAATATGTGCGAGGATCTTTTCCAATAAGATTGGCTATTAAGCCACATGCGAGCACATGAACGTCGGAGTTGAAGCAGTCGCCGTAGCCGAAATCGGCTGGATCGCATCATCATCATATCATAATATTGAACTTGTGCCTATTACACTACTACTATTATTTTGTACTTGTGCTTGTGCCTATTGTGCTTGTTTTTATTCGTATGTTTATGTCCTTTGTATACGTCGTTGTGCAATAAAGTATTATTGATTGATTGACTGAACTTGGTTCTCATTTCACATTTATGTTTTTGATTGGATCTAACGTTAAAAAACGTTTTCATGTCACGCAACATATTTTAAATCATAAAACATAATTTGTAACAAGGTACAAATTTTTAATAGACTTTTATAACAACTGTTATTTATTTACTTACCCAAGGAAATCGAACAAAAAATAAATAGGAAGTGTCTGCAGGAATCAGGGCCAATTGCGGAATAGAAGAAAAAGGTTGGAATGGCTCATTCAAAAGAATTATTCATTTTGTATGAGAACCGCTGTCACCGCTTTTAACCCCGCTCTCTTTCACTACTCCTCCTGCAAACAGATAACTACGATAGCTCTACTGCTTCTAAAATTCCACAGCCACTTTACCGGCAATGTATATTTTGTGTGATAGGGAATTTGATCATTACTTTTAAGTGATTTGATCATTATTTTTTGATCATTACTCGTAAGATAGGTACTGCATACAAACGTATATTTTTTTATAAATAGATGATCATATTAAATAAATAAATAAATTAAGTTTATTAGACGTGACTTATCACGTCCTCCTCCTTAGAGGGATCTGCTTGCATGATTGTCGATATTTGTTTTTTTTGCCTTGCAGGTTAATAATACACAAGACGACCTTTTAATATAAGTACTATCGCGTCGTTCCGTGTGTCGTAAAGTTTGCGTATTAATGGAGTTTTTTTTTTCAAAAGTCAAAGTCAAAAGATTTATTGCAATTGTACAGTACAAAAAATGATGTCATAGTTACATTATAAACACGACGACGACGAGTTGACGTGACTTATTGTAGATTTGCCACAGATGGCATTAACTACTTGGCCGGACAAAACCTGAACAAAACAACAAATAAAGTACTTAATTCTTAATTCAAATTTTATACACGATAAATGTAATAATTGATGGACATGGAAATTAGCATTTGTTTGTATTTGGAAAAACGATGATTGTCGATGGACATTAAGAAAGATGCACTTTTTTTGACGTGACTTTTGTAGATTTGCCGCAGATGGCATTAACTACTTGACCGGAAGATGAATGGAGTGCAAAGTTGAAGTATGAACTAGTGCTTATACTTGTATGACTCACTGGTCCTTCCACTGTCTTTCTTCTATTCTGTTGTGATTTTGTACACTCCCATTAAAACAAGTATATATAAGTACATAGATATATAAATGATCCCATTTATGTACGTACGGTCACGAGCATTAACATGTATACACTTTGGTACCATGTCACATTAACTTTTTTGACAAATTGAACTGTAAGTCTCACTAAATGTCAAATATGTTAGTGCGACAGAGTCCTAAAGTGGGTACATCATATTGCTCATGACTAGTTATTACGTTATTACGATTTATAGTAGGGTAGCTAAGTATGTATTGTGATATTAATATCTTTTGCCTCGACTTATTCGTACTTTTAGGACTCAGATTAACAACTGTTGTTTTTTGTATCTTAGCACTGAATAAGTAAATGAAATCCAAAGAATTGATGGGCACCACTTTTTTAATTCATGCTTATATAACAATGAAACAAATTTTATTCTACGTCCGAGATCGGTCAGCAGGCGAAGATATGATAAGCTTGAGTGGCGACGATCTGATGATTAGCAGCAACCACCTGAAAAAATGCAGATATTTATTATTGGAAACACCGAATTTGTTAAGATACCCGATATCTCCCTATTTATCATTAACACTTTCAAAGACAGAACGTCTAATGACGTTCCGATTCCAAGATGTCATACTACCTATTATGAACCATCTACTGCTCTACTGGTACAATGCCAATGCTTTTTTGATGAATTGCTTTAATGTGGCCTTCTTAGACCCCATGTATTGTGACAGATGATAAGCCTATCGCCCTTATAACAGCCCATCTTGTTAGCAAGGACATAAGCCCTCTCGGTTTTTATCCCCATGTTGTTTATTTTACCATGAAGTAAACAAGTGAACTGTGAGTGGAGATAAGATAAGAGATGGAGATATTCACCAGGCTTGGTGGAGCAGTCGGAGCAGTCAGCTTCGCAGGAGCAGTTGTCCTTGCAGTTGGCGTCATCTTTGCACGAGTCTGGAAGAAAGAAAGAAAAAATAGGATGAAGATGCCATTAATTATACCCGGTTCAAACAATAATTGTAAGTCACATACTTGCGAAAATGCATTTCTCTGGAATGTGGGTTTCCTCGCGATGTTTTGCCTTCACCGCTGAGCACGTGATAATCATTTATGATCCAAACATAAATTCGAAAACAAATTCTCAAAGTAACTAGGGCTACCACGGCTCTTCTTGCTAATTCTTGCTACTTACTATTTTTTTACTTAGTTAATTCATCATCATCACCAGCCCATTAACGTCCCCACTGCTGGGGCACGGGCCTTCCCTATGGATGGATAGGGAGATCGGGCCTTAAACCATCACGCGGGCCCAGTGCGGATTGATGATTATTAACGACTGCTAATGCAGCCGGGACCAACGGCTTAACGTGCCTTCCGAAGCACGGAGGAGCACGAGATGAAAACTTTTTTTGTGGTCACCCATCCTATAACCGGCCTTTGCGAAAGTTGCTTAACTTCAACAATCGCAGACCGAGCGCGTTAACCGCTGCGCCACCGAGCTCCTCATTTAGTTAATTATTGTGTTATAAATATACTTTAAGTTAAGTACTACTAGAGACTTATGCATGCAGACAAACTGTTTAGACAGTTTTGCAGAAATACTTAATAATAACTTTCAAACACTTCATCACATTTCTTTTCAGTTATTTAGTCGAGAGTGAGAATGGAAAGTGAAAATTATCTTCAACTTGTATGAGTTTGTAAACGCAACTTACCTTTGCAGGGTTCACAGGGTGCAGGCATTTTGGATCCTCAGTAGCTGAACTCCTTAAGGCTGAAGCTGAAGTGGTGTCAAGAGACTACATCGTTCAACAGTTTGGTTACGTTTATATACAGTATTGGTGGTATAAAAACAAGAAGTGCAAGGTTGACTGTGGACCTCGAAGTTTTTGTGTATGTTTAAGATGGATTGAGTTTTTTAAAGAGTACCTGGTTAGTATCGAGTGGTGAATCATCAGCTTTCACTGCTACTCATTGGCTTTAAACTTCAGTGGTGAAGAATATTATTGCGCGAAATGGCAGTCCGTTGAGTTCAGAGTACGCGTGACTTAGAATATTTCCTATGACAAACCTGTCACTTAGAATCTTTGTTCTCTCTTGTTTTAGATATCGTAATCTCGAACCCCGCAGACCATTTCCAACGAATACATAATTGTCAAATAAAATAAGAAACCATACGAAGAAAACGAACGTTTAACGTTGGACGTTTTTTTGACGAAGTTTATGTGGATTTCATTGACTGATTTTAATTACATTTTTGACGAAGCCCGTGGTGGACGCCTAGTCTTATTGTATTTTTTTCTAAAAATAAATAAATAAACAATACGAAAAAATATTTAAATATTAAATCCGACACAGTTGGATCATACTTTGACAATGTTGCGCCTCATTACACCCTTTGTAGTAATTTGACGTCATTCAAGTTTTTCCTCTATTTTTTTTTCTTCTTGAACCTTGTTGAGGCAGGCAGCGGTGCATTGGACGTAGTTGCATTAAGACTTTGATGTTCTTGAGACGGTTTATCAGACTCCTAACTATACTTAACAATAGTTTGCCTAAATAATTACTGTTGGTGTGTGTTACAATGGTAGTTTTTGAAAGGAAAAGTGGTAAGTGAAAATATAGGTATATTGGTGATGTTTAAATTAAAGTAATTAATTACTTTACCATAAAAAGCTACTGCTACTTTGAGGCTGCAGTCTCCGTAAAAATGAGTCATGGCAAGTTTTTGGCGATAATTATTTTCCTTTTAAACACAAATGTTTGACCACCGTTTATTGTGCATGAAGACAGCATGATATAAATATTAGACGTGTATTTTTGTAAAGTAACATTTAGCTCGTTTATGTAAGATAAATCAAGCGTTGAATATAGCTCTCTTGCACCCAAGACAGTTTCGAGTCAATTCTCATCACGAATTTAAGGGCCACGCTCTTGTCAGTGTAGCATTTTCCATGCTACTTTTTAGCGATAAATAGGGCAATAGTTTCCCTCTTGCCTCTTGAGTCATTTCTGGATCAAGATTTTTACCCGACTGCACAATGTGACCAACGTGATGAGCTTAGGTACCTTTTGGGTGTATGTTCAAATATTAATTTCTTATTAACTTTATTCTGTTACACGGAGCTCACTTAGCCCATAATAACGTTTCTCTGTATGCATTAGGCTTTTTTAATTTCATAGAGCAGTTATGGTGAAGGAAAAATTGCGGCACGATGGGTCGGGATAGAGTCCCGTAGAAATTTAAAACAATTGACGGTCAGAAGGAAATGCCAGTATGTGCAGAGTTTGTACTCTGCTACAAAAAGAGATGAGTAGTGATGTGCTCCATACAATGTACCAGTAGTGGTACATTTATGCATATGAAATGCTACTGTTTTGAAGTGAATCAGCGGAAACAGTTGACCCCGGAAGTACTTGATGAATAAACAAACTTTGAACCGAATAATAAAACAAAGTTATGGAACAATGAAAATAAATTACCGTGTAATATTCAAATTATGTAGGTCGTATCGTCCATGCAATTGATTATTTTCGCAAACTCTACAATAGCTCTTTTTTAACATGATTTATTGTAGATTTGCCTCAAATGGCATCAAATACCTGGCCGGACAAATGGGGAGCGCTGAGGGCTCTCACCCGGTACAATAAACAGGTAGTTACATAAAACTGTAGTAAACTTACGCTATTATAAATTGTTTTCATGCAAAAAGCAACGGAAGCCCCGTGGTTCCTTCGAAATGAAAATCTGCAGGTTCGCGCCCAAATGGGCGTCAAAATCCACGTCAAAAACATCCTATTTATTGTTTTCTTTTACAGATTTAAAGCCGGATATCGTGTGTAAAGGAGAGTGTGCACGCGGTTGTGATTGTCAAGTTAATAATTTGGATAGTAAGTATAATTCTTCCTCTGTTCTTGATACTTTATATTTTATTTTATAAGAGGGCTTCTTTTTAACATATCATCAAGCCTCTATCTGTATGAAGGCAGAGGTGTTTAGCACATCCACTCCGTGCCAGCTGTTGCAGACAACCTATCTTCGTAGAGAATTAGATAAAATTGCAGTGGCCATCCATGAGCCAACCTGTCGCCCAGGATCCACCCATGTGTACAACACTGTGGCGGGCCTAACTAGACGACCAGCTAGTTCCACCCACATGTAACAGATGGCGCCACATTCAATAATGCAGTTGTGAAACGCGATATAGAAGTTTACGTAAGCGAGACGCATATATACAACTTAACACTAACATAACACCGTTGGATCGTCGATCCCTAAGTCACACTACCAACTTGTGACCAACGGAGACCTGGTGTCTTTACAAGGGAGACATCAGACGTCTTGATATCTTTCACACTAAATGTCTTAGGAGGTCCTACGAGAAACGAAAGTAGCTGGAATGGAGTATTTTTCAATGAAAGGTCAACTTCGCTGGTGTGGACAAGCAAGTTTTTGCTTTGGCAACCGAGCTACTACTCTGCGCTTAGCTCAGATAAACGCAAACCGGGAGGTCTTGAAACGTCATCTGAGTGCTATTGGCACGTCTAGTGAATCGAGAAGCTTGTCAATCAGACATCGGCCTGGCGATCTGCTATCAAATCGGGATTAGAAAACTTTGAACGAGCCCGTCTTGAAGATCTTGACGCCAAACGCCAGATCCGAAAAACTCGACCCAAGCCCTCCTACCACTACACTTATAACTCAAGTGGGACTCTCTATTGTGCTTCTTGCAACAGGACTTTCAAAACCAAATTTGGTTTTGCTAGTCATGCTTGCATGGGCAAGAGCCCAGGCCAACACTAGCTAAGGGTGTCGCCGTCGACGGATACGTCTGGAAGGACATCATCATCATCATCATTACTATGCTCTGTTCGGTACCCTGAAAATACGCCAACTATATTGTTTCTGGTCAACGTAGCCTGGAAAATCTGCTCTTGACCTTGCCTTAGTATCGTACCTATTGAAGTGTTTATGATTTAACAGCAGTATTTATTGAAGCTAAGCCACTTCTTTAGATCTAGGTATGAAGTAAAATAAACAAAATATTAATACAGAAATAAGCAACAAAATCATTATTACAGAAGTAAGGTACAAAATCTAGAAAAAGGTACAAAATGGGTCATATCTCCTAAACCGTAAATAATCGCTGAACATACGTGGGGGTGTTTCTGGTAGCCAATAATCCCCTCTATTTAATTTTTCATCTTGAACGTGAACCTCTGGGCCACCCTGTATATTTACGTAATAGCGTTCAAATAGACAAAGGGTATTTAAGGTAATATTTATTTACACAACCGACCGAACCGATCGACCGATGGACCGATATCTCTGAAGGTCGCTTGAAATCTTTCGATGAGGATCGGTCACTGTGGCGAGCCTTGGGGGAGGCCTAAGTCCAGCAGTGTACGATCTCCAGCTGATGATGATGATGATGATGATAATGACCCAAGGTGTTTAAACTTACCTTTCAAAGCAACACTTATTAATACGTAATTATGTGAAATTTGACTTGAAACAAATAACTCAATATTTATGTAATATTATATAATAATTTGACGGAAAGGGTTACTAATGAAGAAGTGCTAGTGAAAACGGAAAGGAGACAAATGTTGAGAGTTGTTGAGGCAAGATAAATTTATTAAAACATTATACAAGAGACGGGAAGATAGAAGGAAAGAGAGGAAGGAAGACCAAAAAGAGCTTACATGGAACAAATTAAACAGAAGACGAATGTCTCTTATAAGGAAGGCATAGAAATAGACAGGAGGGGGTGAGGTCGACGCCTGATACGAATCGGTGCGGGGCGGGGAGATACCATTCTATACGTATTTTTTCTTTATTCTATATACTCACTCAATACAAAAGGCTAGAAGCATCATGTTATAATTACAATTTATTTTTGTTTCAGGAACGTGTATGCAGTAAGTAAATACAGGCCGGCCAACTGCTTAAGCGCGTTGAAGACATATGGCGGCATAAATTACGTAATAAATAAAACTATTTATTAGAACAAGTATATTTAATGTCAAATTCAAAACAACAGGTCGAAAATACATAACAGCATCAGAAAATAACATCATAACATTTATATTGCAATAAACATAGATGAAGTAAACACGCGTATTAATTTATTAAAAAACAACATTACATATAGGTAAGCAATATAATGACATATTATTGTTATTTTTTAACCAATAAGTATCTACTATGCCTATATTATTTATACTTAGAGGAAAACGGAGCAAAAATGAATACAATATAGGCTGTTTACCTGTGTAAGTACTTAGGAATAGAACAGTAACATTATAGGCTAGGAATAATAACAATATATTGTTTCGTACCTCTAATGTTTTGGTGTAGAAACAATTTATTACAGTCAGTAAGGTATATATTGCCTCATGTGTCCAACATTACTCGATTGCCTAGAGACCATAAACTAACAAAGACTACTCAGGCGTTTGAATCACTCTGCTCAATACATACCTATGACAAATACAATTGTAAGTATATTCGTGTACTTGCTGACATTTTTACGACGTTTTTAACTGAATCGCAAGGTTCAAAGTATGTTTTTTTAACGTGACTTACTTATTATATTTGTCTCGGATGCGACTCGGTACTTGGCAAAACAAATAGGGGGCGCTGAAGGATCTATCTAGCCCGGGATCACAGTTGCAACAAGCTTTTTTATTTTTGAAAACGAGTATGATGAAAGAAACCTAATTTAAACAAAACAATGGTGCCGATTCGGGCAACCAGTAAATTAATTTTAACATAATTTGACAGGAATAAAACTAGCTCTATCTCTTTCTTGCACTTATTGTAAGTGAAAGACGACACTAGTTTAAGAGCTGTCAAACTAAAATTGGGTTAAGTTTGTGTGCGCCCTATAGCACAGAAACAGCCGCGCGGCGCGAATTATATCGACGGCTTTGACCAATAGTTGTTCGACGTTTATCTACGTAGATAGCATTCGCTGCGTCTATTGGTAGAAACACTCGATGTAATTCGCGCTGTGCGCGGCGTGGTTAGCGTGCAGAGCCTACGGTAGTTTCTAGTTATATTTTGGAGTAATGTTGGAGTGTTAAGGTCTACTTCTTGGTGGTAGAAGCAGGCTTGTCGGAGGCAGGCCGCTTGCAGGCGCAGGTGCACGACGCATCGCACTTACAAGACGAGCAGCACTGGCTACCCGTGCATTTGCAGTCTGTGAAAATGAAATAAAATAACCTGAAAATTTGCATGGAGAAGTTAAGCGCTCGATGGTGTAACGGTTAACACGCTCGTCCTGGCTTGGCTGTGCCACAGGCTCGAACCCCGTCTTTTGTTTTCTTTGCTTCTTTTCTCTTTGTTCATCCATTTTTGTTTTGAAGACATTGGTTTAAATTGTAGCTACTGTAGGCCAAGATTTCTAGACACATAGTTAAACAATGCGCTGTGGACTTTCAAAGGACATTCAATCTTACTTTAAGAGTGTTTATCACTAGTTTTAATTTAAAATATGACTTTACAAGTTGAAAGATGGAATGAATATTCTTTGGGGATACCTAAAGTCTCTGACTACCTCGTACATGGATGAGCTCGGTGGCGCAGCGGTAAACGCGCTCGGTCTGCGATTGTTGAAGTTAAGCAACTTTCTCAAAGGCCACAAAAAAAAAGTTTTCATCTTGAGCTCCTCCGTGCTTCGGAAGGCACGTTAAGCCGTTGGTCCCGGCTGCATTAGCAGTCATTAATAACCACCAATCCGCACTGGGCCCGCGTGGTGGTTTAAGGCCCGATCTCCCTATCCATCCATAGAGAAGGCCCGTGCCCCAGCAGTGGGGACGTTAATGGGCTGGCGATGATGATGATGACCTCGTACATAGCCTACGTTTATACAGGGTGTTAGTGACATCGTAACGAATACTGAGGGGAATGATTCGGACCATGATTCTTAGTTTAATATAAAGTGTATTTTTCTGTCGTCTGAATCATCCCTCAAAATTTTCGTTACGCTGTCACTAACACCCTGTATACACCAATGTTATGATCTACATATTTTCTATCTGGCGTAGCGTTCGAGTCCCAGTTGCGTCAAGTTAAGAAACGAACGATTTTCTCCACTACACTACTGGGGTATATCCATTTAGATTTAGTCGAGAACGATGTAGTTGGCTGTATATGAGTACTCTAACACTAATCAAAACAATGTACTAATTCGCATAATACGTACCTATTCGGTAATTCTTTAGGAATTGTTATAGTAAGTCAAGGTTCGATACGTTCGCCGGCCAAAACATGCGCGAAATTCGAGTATTGTTACCAGAGAATGTTGTTAAACTGAACATTATCGCTATCGACTACGACCACGAGCTAGGATCTACCTATTGAAATTTTTAAACATACCTATCTACTTGATAAAGAAAGAAAGAAAGTATTTATTATTAGAGGACGCCGCAGTAACAATACAAACTCAATAGGAAAAAAAAAACATACACAAAATCACAGAAACGTAAAAGGAACAGAAAAATAATAATAAAATACAAAATATTGCTCGTAACAGTCATATGTCAAATATTGGTTGTCAGTCATAAGTAAGTATATTTAATTATTTTCCTGTAATTACGAGAAACGAGGTTAAAAGCAATATAACATAAGTCAGCAGTGGTAAATAAACACTGGTCCATGTCCATCCTTTTGAATGTAGTAATGTGCCAATTTTCATCTAAATCAGTCCAGTGGTTTAGGTATGGGAAAATTCATTTATTCCCGATGGAACAATTGCAAGTCTAGCACTCAAAAATTCTGGCCTATTCCCGTTGGTAAGTACGGAGGGGTTAATAAAGACACATCGAATCTAAACATCTAAAAAAGCAATATTGCAATTTGACATTTGCGCGTATAAAAGCAAGTGCGCAATGCACACAAATGTCAATAAGCAATATTGCTTTTTAGATGAATTGCTTCTATGTGGCCTTTGTGAAAACCTCGTAACTAAGCTACTTTTTGAAAAAAAAACACAATCTGAGTGTAATATTAACAAAAAAAAATCAATAAGTAAGTATATTCGATCTCGTTAATTGTAAAACTCAGATACATAAGTCCCATTAACTGAACAACAACAAACTTCTTGTTCCCGCGCAGCATTTTGAACTGTGCTTTCCCGACGACCCGATTACTCTAGCCACAGAGGCGGCCGATCAACTCGCGACATTTCCCTCACCCAGCACTTATCGCTATCGACCCCCTAGGGTCGATTAATTCTTTCAAATATTTTTCCTCTCAGACGACGCCCTGAGCCGAGGTTCGCGCCCAACTAGGCACCCTCAGGCATGTTGTCTTAAATTTTGTACCGGGTGAGCTCAGCGCTCCCCATTTGTCCGGCCAAGTAGCTAATGTCATAGGCAAATCTACAATAAGTCACGTCAAAAAAATAAAAATAAACTGTGCGCTGGTTATATTAGCCAGTTTCTAATTTTATTACCCGCCTGCACCAGAAGGAGGATTATTATTTAGAAGAGAAAAATAAACACAGACTACTCACTATCACCGCAGCCTCCACAAGGCATCTTGTAATTCAAATATTTGTTTCAGCAAGTTACGCAACAGTGCAGTGTGATGCAGTATGCGCTTGTATCGCGAATGCTCGCTACGGACAACCACAGCTCTTTAACTAGTCGTGACACAACCACTTCATTGACGATAACTAACTATAATAGACTGGCTATATTAATGTTGTTGTGTACAGTAAGTACATGAAGTGTGTTCCAATACTGTTGTGGGTGTTCCAGAACATTCTTTTAGGGCTAGATTTGATGTATGTTTATTTTACTTTTGTAATCATACATAAACTCACGCCCGTATTTCCCAAAGGGGTGCGCAGAACTACAAATAATCAAGAAACTATTTGCAGCCACTTTTGATACATAGTTCTAAGGTGGGTAATGATAAACCGTATGATGATAGGAGATCAGCCTATCGCTCTTACAGATGATCCATCATGTTCGACAGGACGCTGTCCCTTTGTCGCCTTTTACGGCATGCACGGGAAGATAGGCAGCTGAACGCTTTGTTTTTTCTTTACTCCCAGTCCATCAGAGGAGTAATCAATGTAATCATATTCATATTTTTATTGGTAATGTACATTACACGTCATTCAGGTAGATTTGTTTTTGACGTGACTTATTGTAGATTTGCCGCAGGCATTAACTACTTGGCCGGACAAATGGGGAGCGCTGAGGGCGAACCCGGTATTCATTCAGGTAGAGATCATAAAGGGGAAAATAGCAATAGGGTGTATACTTACAATAGAGCTAAGTAAAATTATTAACATTACAATTAAATTTCAATTCAATGAATTTAGTCTTGCTTCTATGCTGTTCTGGAAGCAAACGAAACACGATCAGCTTCTCTTCCCGGGCATGTCTTAAAATCCGACAGAAGATTGTGTCCTTTCTAACATAATGGACAAATGGGAAGCCCTGAGAACTCTCACCCGATACAAAATTTAAGGGTACCCAGTCGGGTGCAAACTTCGGCTCAGGGCGCTTTCTGAGAGGATTATATTTGAGAGAATTAATCGATCGACCCTAGTGGGCCGATAGCGATAAACGCTGAATGAGGGAAATCGTCCTCCACACCGGCGGGGTCGGTATCGGGATCCTAAAGTATTTGTAATTAAAAACAAGGACGCCAGATTTATTGAGGTTGGTCATCTCTACACACCGTAATTTTTAAAAATATGATCACTAGAGTCCCTTTCCGAACGCAATAACGACCTGAATTTGCCTTCTTCGCCTATAGGTTAACCATTGCGTATACAAACCTACACACCGAATTGACCACTCAAATGTAATCTTCAATGTACAATGCAACTGAAAAGTATCGCATTTGTATTGAATTGATAACTGCTTGTTGCATTTGATTGGTTTGCACTTGAAACAAGACAAATACTTTGTTGTTGCTATGACGTTCACTTAATAGAATGATTAAGTACTTAAAGGTGGACTTTGGCAGTTTTAAATACTTACATAAGATAGTAACATCATCTTCACGTAGTAACATCGGTTTCACAGGGTCCGCTTACTTTACCTGAAAATTTGATGGGTCTAATCATAGATTTACTACTACCGTAGATTAAACATCAGTGCTCAAAAAGTGGGACGCAAAGTTACTGTTAATATAGCGACGTTGACAGTACTTTACCTTAGTGCGCGATTAGGCGCCGAACTGGCTACACGGGGAAGAGCGTAGCGAGCGCAAAAAAAGAAGAATGGAACATATTTCTAATAATTAATGACAATGTGTATGTTGTCATAGTATAAACATTTTAATTTTCGCAATAAAACCCACCAAAATTATTATTTTAGTTTAAAATAAGTACTTACATGAAAACAAGTACTCCCGGTCAATCCGAGTCGCAGTATAACCCGAACGCGTTACGAAGCGCCATGCGCTAATATACGTAATAAGATGATGCGTACTCTCTTAATTTGACACGATTTTATTGAATGTAAGTATATACCGCTGTGTACGAATGTATAGCTAAACAAGCGCCAAGTTTTCGCCGCATTTTAGTATCAAGCGCTGTATCTACGGTAGTGGTAAATCAATGGGTCTAGTTTTTATAGAAGCGACTCTCTGTCTGATCAACACCGGGCTGTCATCGGGTACTTATTTAAGACAACAGGACTAAGGCGCCTTAAGTGGGGTACGAAATTTTGCTCAGGACATCGTCTGGGATTATATTTGAAAGAACTAACGGTATAACGGTAACGACTCTGCGCTGAATGAGGGAAATTGTCGACCACGTCGTCGGGGTTGGGATCGTTCGGAGAACGCTTGACAGATTGTTGAACTGAACGATGAACTGAACTAATCTAGCTTACTTAGTATTTCATTAGCAAATAAAACAAAGTCATGTCAAGGTAACTTTAATACGAATCAGTAATCACAATACATCCGGAATGCCGGGTCTATGACTAATAAAAATAACTTCCTTTTCGGAAGTATTTTACTCTGAAAAACAATTTGTTTCATGAATCACGTAGTACCAGCGAACCGCTTATCATTTTATACTACGGTTATCATAAAACAACACATTACCTATCTTATGATAAGGTGTAGATACGAATACTTACATTATTGATTGGTATACTGAATTACTGGAAGTAGCGGCTTCGGTTGGTTTTGTTAGACTGCAAAACCCACAGTCAGAATCCATTATGACGTAGCCCAAGCCATATGGTATTAGGATCCCCGTAGACAAAACACAACATAACATAAGTTCTTGACTATATACTCAAATGGGTTTGTCAGAGGTACATCCAACACAAAACTAATTATACCCACACCTCACCGAGTTTTCTGCTAGACCAGCACGGTATAACCATCTATAACGCTCGAACCAACTGTTCTTCGCACCACTCAAGTTCCCTGGTAGTTGCGGCTTCTGAATAAGTACATCCCGCTTAGGGACGGTATTGAAAAATATCTGTGCCTCGGTACAAAATATACGATCCTAGCGACCCGATTACTCTAGTCATAGAGGCGACCAATCAGCTTACGACAACAAACACTTCACTCTTAAATATGTACCTGATTTCTTTACAGCACGTCTAAAACTATCCCTTAATATTATTTTTTTTAAATACCGTTTTCATCTCTGACCATGCGTAGAATTCCGTTTTCATGATATATATTTAAAGTTACTTAATACCTGACTTACTAAGATGCCAATAAAATACAAATGAAAAGCAAATTTCAGACACTTAACATACCTACGAAGATTTTATGCATTAACTACTTACATAAAAACACAACATCTAGAAGATGACATCAGCACTAAAGATACCAGTCAAGATAAGATGCACAATACAACAACAAGTTTTTTTTTAGTTTTGAATGCATAATGTAATGCCGAAGAGCAACATTTTAAACAGTTTGAGAAACTTATAATACCTACAGGTAATCAGTAAGTACTATTTTATAAATATTCTTATATAAGTGTTGACAAGGAAAGTTGTGGAATTGATAACCCCGATTGAACTCATTAAGAATAAAAATGAGGAGTATTATAGTCAGTAATCAAAGCAGACTGCAACGCAAGCCACTTATAAAAGCAACCGCAGCAAAAGTTACTAAAAATAGGTAGTATCAATAAAGCCCTAAATAGGGCTGCGAGGATTAGGACAAAGAATTTGGCGCACCTCGTTCCTATTCGTTATCTTATCATATCTCGTTGATAAAGCCATTATCAACGAGCACACAATGTACCCGCGAGCCAGTCCGAGACCGCTGTAGTCTGGCACCTGTCGTTTTTGCACGTATAAACGTATAGAAAAAATTGATAACAAATTAGTCTCAAATAATGTAAGTGCAAGTACCAAAACAATGGGTGTGATCAAGTTAGCTTTAATAGTACTCTTAGTTAGTGTAAGTGTTAGAGGACAGGACCCTATTGTTAATGAAGATGAGAAAACTGTTAGTGAAGTAAGTAATGTGATTGATGAAGAAGCAGTAGTGCCAGAAGAAAATGTTGAACCGGCGGCAGCAGCTGTTGTTGAAGAGACTGAAGTAGAAAACACAGATAATGCTGCTGAAGTGATATCAGAATCTGACCCGCTTCTAGTGAGAAGTGGGAAGTACCAAGTCCTGAGTGATGCGTTGACAGGGGATGCACCTACTGAGCTGGAAGCTGTGAACATCGACCCCAACGGTGGGCAAAGTGAGAGACAACTGCTGATGCCCAGTACAACGGCCCCGTCAAACACTTATGATCAATATGGTAAGTGTAGAATAATACATATACCTAATAAGTTATTTGAGTAACGGGGAATTACGCACTAAGTCACACTAACCCACCATGAAGCATGTATAGTTGTTTACAGAAAGCTTTTGTAACTTATTACAGTTTGTAAAGTAACATAGAACATTCTGATGAATGAGTCAGATCAGATAGATGACTCAAGACTCAAGACTAATGTTGATCAAACACAGCGTTCATTGACTCAATTACATGATATCTTCTTCTTCTATCGTGTGGGTTGTGAGGTGGATTACCAACCTTATCAACCCTGGTGTCAGGGTTACTGTTTAGGGTCTTTGCTTGACTTGTAAGAAGATAATTAAAACGCGGACTGTAGTTATAGGCACTATATAATAATTTAAAATATAACAATAAGTGGCGTCGTGGTGGCCGCCGTGGAGAAGTGAGTTTTTGACATTCGCGCCCCCCTCGCCGCACTCGCCGCCCGTCGTCGCCTGGTGCGTTTGGTTACACGCAACATCCTCCCCGGGTTGAAGTGCTTCAATGAAGTGGGAGAGGGCATATGTTGTTGAATGCCCGACGTACTGTTCCTTTCTTAGTCTTCAGATCGGCGACTCGAGTAATGCCGTCGCTGCCCGGATAAATGTTCACAACTCGTCCCAGGAACCATAGGAGCGGTGGTAGCGACTTATCCTTTATCAGTACTAGTGCGCCCAGTTTGAGGTCACTTGAAGAGGATTGCCATTTGATTCTTTGTTGTAGAAGAGACACGTACTCGGTACTGAAACGGGTCCAAAAATGTTGTTTTATGTGCTCTATGCGCTTATATCGCTCTAGATAAGTTATGTTGGCGTCGGCCACCTGTGGGTGAGGAACAAACATCAGTGATCGCCCAATCAAAAAGTGGGAAGGTGTGAGTGCGGTAAGGTCGAGAGGGTCGGAGGAAACAGGTATGAGAGGACGAGAGTTTAGAACTGCCTCTATTTGAGTCAGACACGTAGCCATCTCTTCATACGTTAGATGTGTGAGACCTAGTAAGCGTCGGAGGTGGTGCTTCGTTGACCGGACGGCCGCCTCAGCCAAGCCGTTAAAATGGGGACTGTAAGCAGGCGCAAAAAGAAATTGAATTCCCTTTAGAGCAAGGTCAGAAGATATGTTAGATTTTAAAAGGAAATTATGTAAATCGTTATTATAGCCAACAAAATTAGTGCCATTATCGGACGTGATGCTCTCCGGTTTTCCGCGGCGGGCTATGAATCGGTTAAGAGCGGCCATAAAGGCTTCTTTCGTGAGGTCCGTCACCAGCTCCAGATGCACAGCTTTAACTGAGAAACAAATAAATATGCACAGGTAGGATTTTATGAGCTTACAACCTCGTCCCTTCCGGTCAGCTATCATCACGGGCCCGGCGTAATCTACGCCGCAATTAAGAAAAGGGAATTCGAGCTCCGTTCTAGAAGAGGGTAATTGCCCCATTATGGGTTGCACTTGTTGAGCTTTATATCTGAAACATCTTAGGCAATTTTTAACAATTAATTTTGATAAGTTTTTTCCACCTAATGGCCAGTAAGTTTGTCGAATGTTTGCTAATAGCAACTGAGGCCCAGCGTGACATAAGTCTTTATGTAACATTTCAAATATTGTTTTAGAAATGTGATGCTTGCTACATAACAATATTGGATGCTTTACGTTGTAACTATAAGGAGATTTATCAAGCCTCCCCCCCACTCTTATTATGTCGTTTTGATCGAGGAAGGGTGACAATGGTAACAAACGATTTTTTCGTGGTAATGGCTTTCCACATTTTAGTATTTTATGTTCGTCTGGAAACATGTCAAGTTGTGCATTGCGTATTATAATGTTCATAGAACGTTGTAGTTCTGAAACAGTAAATGAGCCATTAAGTTTATCATTCTCTTTGCGACAATTATTAATGAATCTAGTAATGTATGTAATAACTCTTTGTAATTTAGGTAAGTTTGAGTACTTGCAGATAAGGTCATGAAAAGGGGAAGTGTTAGTGACATCTGTAGCATGACAAACGACCTCTGGTAGATCATGTTTCGCGTCATTCGGAATTATCGGCCAGTAAGTATCATTTTGTAATAAGAAAGTTGGTCCTGACCACCAAAGACTACAATTGCTAATGTGGTCAGCTCTCAGCCCGCGAGAAACAAGATCCGCCGGGTTGTCCTTCGACGGCACGTAGCTCCACACATGTCCGTCTGTAGTCTCTTGGACTTCATTAACGCGATTACGTACAAATGGTTTCAGATTCTGTGGTGGTGTAGACAGCCAACCTAACACAATAGTGGAATCGCACCAGAATCTACATCTTTTAATCTGTACGGTAAGCGACCCGAGTACTTTTGTACACAGTCTTGCACCCAACAAAGCTGCACAAAGCTCGAGACGAGGAATCGTTGTGGGTTTAATCGGCGCTACTCTGTTTTTTGACACTAACAGCTTGACACTGACCAGTCCTTCATTAGTGACTGATCTGACGTATACACATGCACCGTACGCGCGCTCTGACGCGTCTGTGAAAATATGCAGTTCAAGCAAAGAAGAGTTATCAGCAATTGCCCAACGTGGAATTTCCACTTGATTGAGAGCAGGTAATGTACATACGAATGAACTCCAAAGTTCTCTTATGTCATGTGGTACTTCATCGTCCCAGCCGATCCTGTTATTTGTCCAGAGCTTTTGCATGATCATTTTTGCCTCGACAACGCATGGACCGACAAGACCGAGTGGATCGAATATCTGGCTGATGACCGATAGGATATGCCTTTTTGTTACCTTTTCATGAAAATCAATACCAATAGAGAAAGACAAGACATCTAAGTTGCACAACCATTTTATTCCAAGTGTTTTGGAGGAAGCTTGACTATTGGTTGACAAGTCCAGAGTTGTGTCAGAGGGTGCGTCTTTATTTGCTACCTTATTTAAGATCTGTGAGCAATTTGATTGCCATTTACGCAGAATAAAATTTGCCGAAGCTAACACGGCCTTTACTTGTTTACAGAGCTCTACAGTGGAGTCGATTGAAGAACTACCGCTTAAGAAATCATCAACGTAGAAGTCCCGCTGTATTGCGGTTTTTACATTATCGTTTAGATCTTGTGTAGCTAGACTTACTAGACACTTGGTAGCTAAATATGGCGCTGATGCCGTGCCATATGTAACGGTGTTGAGAGTGTACGTCTTTAGGGGCTCAGTGACGTCATAGCGAAAGACGATCTGTTGAAGAGAACGCTGATTAGGATTGACATCAATGGCCCTATACATTTTTTCGATATCACTAGAAACTACATATTTGTGCTGGCGGAATCTTAGTATGATAGAAAGAAGATCATCTTGTACAACAGGGCCTACCATCTGGATGTCATTTAGGGACACGCCCGAAGAAGTGACGGCAGAGGCATCGAAGACTGTGCGAAGCTTCGTAGTTGTACTGGATTCCCTTACAACGCCATGATGAGGTAAGTAGTAATTTACTTGATTTTCTGCATTGTGAGAAGACTCTTTATTTTCAGACATGTGTCCCAAGCTTTCGTACTCGCGCATGAACTCGACGTATCTACTCTTAAAAACTGGATCACGCTTGAAACGGCGTTCCAATGACATGAATCGGACTTTGGCCGTTTCATAAGAATCTCCTAGTCTGTTCGGATCATCTTTAAGTGGAATGGTCACTATAAAGCGACCATCGTTTCCACGGAGAGTATTGTTTGAAAAGCTTTGTTCACAAGCGCGCTCTTCTGCTGTAAGTGTGTGCTTTGCCGAGATAGTATCAAGTTCCCAGAATTTCTCTAAGTTGGGTTTTTCGTCACTATCGGTGAAATGACACACATGTGCGGCTGAAGAAATAGGCTGAGCAACAAAGCCGGACACTATCCAACCTAATTTTGATTCATATAATTTGGGCTGATTTTTTCCTAGGTCAATAGAGGTGGAACATAAGACGTTCCAGAAAACTTCAGCACCTACAAGAATATCTATGGCCGACGGTATGTTGAACGAAGGGTCGGCGAGGTGCAATCCCGATGGAAGAGGGATATTATCGATTTCAATGAAAGAAGACGGTAAGGCCTTAGTTATTTTTGGTAGAATGAGGCAATCCACTTTTACCCTGTAGTCACTGTAATAAGACTCTATTTGGAGCGTGCAGGACTGTGTACTACTGGAGGCAAGATTGTTTATACCTGTAACTGTGGAGCTGACGTTACGTCGCGACAATCCCAGCTTACCGCAGAGGTCATCCGTCACGAAATTGGCGGTGCTGCCGTTGTCTAGCAACACCCTGGCATTGTGCCTGTTGCCCTTGTTGTCAACCACCCTGACGACAGCTGTGGAAAGCAAAACATGCGACGAAGCAGTAGGCTGCAAGGTATTGGTTGTCAAAGCAACATTGTTAGTTAAAGAAGGGTTTTCATGTATTGCATTTGTGACTGGCTGTTCTAGATGCAAAAGAGTATTATGTTTTTCCCTACAATACTTGCAATGGGACAGCCTGCATTTTTTATGCCAATGGCCTGGACGTAAGCAGTTCAAACATACTTTATATTCTTTTGCTTTTTGTATGCGTGACTCTAAGTTCAATTGCTTAAATGTTTCACAAGTGAAAAGAAAGTGATTTTGTTTACAAAGAGGGCATTTGATTTGTAGATGTGATGAATTTTTATTGGTTTGACTTGAAGTATCAGTAGCAATAATGAAGCTTTTTGCTTTGCTTGGCTCAATCTTACTTAATTTGAACTTGTCTTCAATAGTTTCTAATACAGTTGCCCTGTCATTCAAAAACTTACAAAATTGTTGCAATGTAGGTAGCTCTGAGAGGTTGTTTGAGTGCTCTTCCCAGTGACGGCAAGTGTCGACATCAAGTTTGGTGCAAATTATATAAATGACGAAAGCATCCCAATTGTCAGTAGCTTTTAATGTTTTAAGGGCTCTGATGTTTTTATTAGTTAAATCAACAATATTACGTAAGCCTTTACTTGACTCTTTTTTAATCGGATCTGCATGGTATAGTGCTTGAATATGATTATTTATAAGCAAGCGGTTATTGTCGTATCGTTCACATAGGTGTTCCCATGCTGTTTTATAATTTGCACTTTTGAAATCAATATTTTTAATTACTAACGCTGCTTCTCCTTGTAGAGAGGCGCGAAGATAATGGAACTTGCTTATATCGTCAATATTTTTAGTTGTATGAATTAAAGAAAGGTAAGTCTCTTTATATTCTAACCATGACTGATAGCTGCCATCAAAGGAAGGTAAATTAATTTTTGGTAAGCGCACAAAATTTTTCCCACCTGGCTCTGCATCCGCATCGTGGAACCGGTCAGACCCTCCTTGAAGCTGCGGCTCCAGCACCTTCTCCAGTAAGATGCGAGCCTGCGCCACCAATGTATGATACTGCGCTTCTAGTTGCTCGCGGTAGGAGAACATCACGTCCGGAGTGTCACTCAGGATCTCAATCTCCGTCTGTAATTTATCAAACTCTGGGTATACATCAATGAATTTACTAAAACGTCCATCTAAATCGATACGTTGTAAGTCTGTTATTTTTTCACAACTGAGTAATAATTTTAAGTAGTTTTCAAAGCTAGTAACTTTCGCTTTTATTGTTCTACGCCTTTTTAGAAGCTTGTCTAACTGCTCTTTATCACTCATGGTTAAATTGTTTATGTATACTCTTAATTTATGTTCTGTTCAAAGTTATAATTTGTTGTTCGACGCAAATTATTATGAATCAATTAAAGTAATATAAGAAGTGCTGCATCGACGATGCGTAATGACGTCGTCGCGCATACAATAGATCAGCTGTGACTGTGCCGGCAGGCCGTTCGAACTCACTATGTATGTATACCTACTAATGTATTTATCACAACTTATAATTGTTTACTGTTTGAAAGGAAGTATCTAAATAGATAATGATGTTATTACGTTATGACTTCAGTTAATAGTTACCTTCCAAATCAAATAGTGACAAGATGGAAATAAAATACGTATATAAAATGAAATTATAAGGCAGAAGGAAAGGAAACTGAAGGAAATGTATTGGAACAAACTCACAAAATGAATGTCCTTCCACTAAGGTGACTTCCACATTCCACACGTCCTAGATGATGACGCCGACTGTTGATGACGTCACGATTTGATTTCTAGAAAATTCTCGCAGTTCTCTGTCCTGCCGGCGGTGTTTGGCGGTCGAGTGACGACACGAAGATGCAGTAGAAAGGTTCGTCGTTTTATCGCTGGTATTCTTTGCGATATTTCACCAACTCGCCGATGATCAGGATCAAGATGACGTATCTCGTAGTAGTAACGGTTTTCCGCCTTCAACAAGTATTTTCTATAATCTTGAAGAATCGCAACTTTTTACTTTTTAGGCTCGAAGGACCATTGTTTAGGGTCTTTGCTTGACTTGTAAGAAGATAATTAAAACGCGGACTGTAGTTATAGGCACTATATAATAATTTAAAATATAACAATAAGTGGCGTCGTGGTGGCCGCCGTGGAGAAGTGAGTTTTTGACATTCGCGCCCCCCTCGCCGCACTCGCCGCCCGTCGTCGCCTGGTGCGTTTGGTTACACGCAACAGTTACTATTGAGCCGCCAAAGGCCCCTGACATGACTCATGTAACGATTACGTACTTACATCAGTAAGTAGTAACCGGGACCAACGGCTTAACGTGCCTCCCAAAGCGCGGATCGTCTTACTTTTGGACAATCAGGTGATCAGCCTGTAATATCCTAACCAAACTAGGGATCACAAAGTTATTTTTGTAATATGACCCACCGGGATTCAAACCCGTGACCTCCGGATCGTGAGCCCAACGCTCAACCACTGGACCATGGAGGCCGTACATGATAGATGAAAATAAAATTCTTTGTAAGTATATTTTAGGTCAAATATTTATACATTTTGTTTATTACAAGTGAGATATAACAAATGTAAATCGCTTTAGTTTACTACATGATTTTACCTCATGTAACGGGACTCATTAAAACTTATCTCAACCTAACTGTACTTGGTATTTAGTATTTTTTTATAACCTTAGAAGCTAGGTTATAACAGCAGTAACCATATAAATGCTATCTAGGTTACAATTCGTCAACGTTATCAAAAAATGATTTAGTTAACCATGATAAGGGCCGCACCCTATCACTCTTCTAATTAAAGAGGTATGATATGACTCCATACCATAGTATAGTATACCGTGCCACTTTTCAAACAGATAGGGTTATAGTATATGCAACTAATTGAGTAAGATAAGGGCAACGATACGTCCTTTATCAAAGAAGACAAACATAAGGTAGTTTCAAAATTTTACAATGTGAATGATTTCATCGCAAAGTTTGCTGATGGCTCTAACATTTTGGGTCGCGTGGCTGTTTACAAAAGAAACAAGAATGCTGAACTTCATAGAGATAAAAGATACTGACTTCCAGCTCATAATAATGATTACATTTTCATATAAGTAATGTAGATTATGAAGTGTAACTTAATAGAAATACGAAGAAAGAATGTAAGGAACCATGAAGATGAATATTTCTCAGACAAATAGATATGAATTGCGACTCATTGCTCGTAATTTTAGCATAAGTATATTTTTAATGAATGTAGTCAGTTCATGTTTGTATCATAAATGATTATCACGTGCTCACCGGTGAAGGAAAACATCGTGAGAAAACCCACATTCCCGAGAAATGCATTTTCGGAGGTATGTGATCTAACTTGTATTGAGCTGGTTTTCACTTCGCGGGTTGGAAGGTCTGACAGACAGTCGCTTCTGTAAATAACCGGCTCTGTCAAATCTTCAGGTAAGGTAAGCGGACCTTGTGACAAACGGGATAATGCTAAGTAGGGAGATGATGATGATTATTAATGTATACAGACGGCAGTGTACAGTCATGAGCAATATAATGTACCCACTTTAGGACTCTGTCGCACTAACATATTTGACATTTAGTGAGACTTACAGTTCAATTTGTCAAATAAGTTAATGTGACATAGTACCAAAGTGTATACATATTAATGCTCGTGACCGTACATAAGTTACTATTTAGACAAACTAAGTAATATCACTAATTTAAGAACCAAGCTCTTTTCGGCGTAGCATTCTCCATGCTACTTTTTTAGAGAATAATAGGGCGGTGGTTTCCCTCTTGCTTTCCGCCCCGCAGTACCCTGTCTTTGTGTAAGTACTTACACAAAAAAAATTACACAATATTTTTTGCAAAACAAGATACTTAGTAGTTATTTGTCACACCTAGATATCTAAATACTGGGAACGTTTTATTAATCACAACGTTATCTTTATCAAACAAATATGAGTACCATGGTGCACCTGTATCATAGGCACCTATGAGTTAGTCATTGCAAAATAAGCAAAGAATTGTGATTCACTAAATAAATATACTATGTAGCTTCCGCAGTGATTTGACATTCCTTTAGCTTATATTGGAAACACAAACAGAAATAAATAGAAATACGTTAACTAAAGGAACTAATTGTAGCGTTGACTGACAGCTACTTTCGGCGCCGCGGCGACTCTCGCTACGGCGGGTCTCTTTACGGCGAGTGGCCTTATTTTCCCTCTACGTCGAGCGAGTTTTGATGTTATTGTACAGTTATGGTAAAAACTACCTAGTTGACATCGTATTTATAGAACGTACACCTTGTATCCGTGATTCCAACTAATTTCAACATACGCACAAAGTCAACAGAAGACAATAGTTTTTTTTTTTATGTATAGTCGATCCGGAGCTCTGGGGTTCGAAAAAATTCAATTGATATCAACTCAGAATCATGGTCTGAATCATCCCCCTCAGTATTTGTTACGATGTCACTAACAACCTGTATATTGGTATTGACATAAAGTAGAAGACACGTAAGGGCGCTTACAGACCAACGATGGTGTCGACGACGTCGTAGAGTACTAAAGAGTGAAAATTATTATTATTTTTGTAGTAGATCTCGTCATTGTGGATTAAACAAATAACCACATCATCATCCCCCTAGCATTATCCCGTTTTTCACAAGGTCCGCTTACCTAACCTGAAGTTTTGACAGGTCCAGTTATTTACAAAAGCGACTGCCTGTCTGACCTTCCAGCCTGCGAAGGGAAAACCAGCCCAATACAGGTTAGGTCATATACCTCCGAAAATGCATTGAAATCGGGAATGTTTGTTTCCTCACGATGTTTCCCTTTACCGCTGAGCACGTGATAATTATTTACGATCCAAACATGAATTTGAAAACAAATTCGACGATCATTGGTTTAGGCCTGTGCTGGAAATAACCAATTCACATCATTGACGATAATTTCTAAGAAAAATCTTCAATCGTAAGCTTGTTCATTAAAGAAACAAAGAGGCTTCATGAGGTGTAAGTTGACATCACCATTACAGGAATCTACCTGTCCGATATCGAGTGATAACGTATCAGCTATCGAGGTCTTACCTCGATATTGTATGAAGCTAACAATATGTTTTATGAAAATGAAAATATTAATTCCACATAAGTGCTTACCTATTAATGTTCTTGTAAATATTTATTCTGAAACACAAAATGGATTTAAAAAAGCAGAAAATTTACTACATGAAACAGATACAATCAATTCATATAATGATAACGATTAAATGAAATTCAACATCAGATTTACACCGATTGAACCTGTTTTAATTTTTTGATGTAACTTGTTGTATATTTGCCGCAAATGGAATTATCAATAGGGAGCGCTAAGGGCTCTTATTCGGTTAACCTAATTTCATCTTACATTGATTTACTCATAAAAGTTAGTACTTAAATTAATTTATGCTGTATTTCATCAGCGAAGTCCACGTGAGTGGTTGTTAGCTAACAATTAGACCAATTCTACAATGAAATGAAAATTCTAAACCCAACAGCAACACATTTTTGAAACTTAAAAATAAGCTCACAATTGGTATAGTCAGAGGTACATCCATGTCAAGAGGAGCTAAGTACCGACACCTTACTGAGCTTTCTGTGAGACCAACGTGATGAGCCATACCGCCTATAATGGTCGAGTCAACTATGTCAGTTTTTGAATCTTGACTTATTAATTATCTTTGCAGCCCACATAGACGGCAGGGTACTCCCGTCCACGACCTATCAGAACAACGGACAGCCATACGTGATTACCAACCAGCGTCTCCAGCAGATCAGGTCCAACTTCATGTACTGGTTCTACGACATGGGCGGCAATGAGAACATCGGCGATTACCAGCGGGATATCCACACCTCCACGCCACAGATTCACAAGAACTTCAACTTCCAACTACCCTTCTTTGGGTTCAGATTCAATTATACGAGGGTAAGTGATTCGCTTGTATTTTTTTCGATTACGTCTAAAATATTGCATTTTATTTGTCAGAATTTCTGGTTTGGTAGACTAAAGACCCTTTCCTACAATGCCCTTTTCGTTATCTCTGACTAACCAATTGTGAGCTTATGTTTAAGTTTCAATATCTCGCCATCCAAAGAGGAGTAATTTTGACAATATAATAATATAATTATGTAGTCTTAACTGTTATACTTTGAATAATAAGTTATTTAGAGAAAGTTCGATTAGGAGGTATATTAGATGTTATTTTACTTGGTAGTTTTATCTTTAATTTGATATTCATGTTCTCATTTATTATATTCCTCACCGAACGGCTCTATCTCACTGGGACACCATAGTGTCGCAATTACTTTCAACCACAATTGAAAATTTCGTCTCTTGGAATCCCTTAAAAGTTTAGATTAGGCTTAAAATTCTATGAATATATATCAGTCAACTATGGCAAAGAGTACATCAGTTCGCTTCACAGACGTATAAAGCCTATGAATCATACGTCAGCTAGCACTTTATTATAGTAACCTTTTGGCGGCGAGGGTGTGCTGCCGAGGATGTAGCGAATTGAGCATAGTACTCAGCTAGCCACAAGTTGGTAGAGGGGCTAGGAATCGACGATCCACTTGTGTCATTTGGTATTTGTATACCGCTATGTAAATGTCGATAGCGCGTTTCAGGCATTATTGAATTATGACGCCGTCTGTTGCATGTAGGTGGAACTAGCTGGTCAACTAGTTGGGTCCGCCACAACTTTATTTACATTAGTTTTATGTCTTTTTTCTAGTTATCAATGAACGGCTACATCTACTTCAGCGATCCGCCAGACCACTACACATATCCACTGTCGTTCCCCGTCCGTGATTGGCCAAACGTCAACGATCCTTCTTTCATCGGTATCTTCTTCAGCAAGTGCCGTATTGGCAGCATGAGGCCTGAAGACCCTGACCAGAGAAGACCCGGAGTTTACTTCAGACTTGACAGAGATTTACAGGTAAAAAAGCTTTCTTCATGTACTTACTAATTTTAATACTTATTTTTTTAATTTTTATTTGTATGATGTGAAGGATGTGAACGTGGCGTACTCGTATTGTGGAATTTCCTCGATTGGCATTTATTATTTTGCTAGGTCTTCTAATCTCAATAAAACACCAGATTTATTTTATTCTCAATTGACATTAATTATCGATTATCGAACACAGTGAATGATAATTATATCACAGCTACGTTTTCTTGCATCTTTAAAATTGATATTTTGATGGATATCTAAATCTAGAAGCTGATATTTAGTTGGCACTAACCACAATAAGAATGAATGAATAAACATTTGCACATACTAACACAGTACATGTACAAGGAAAACCTAAAAGTGGGCAAAAGCTTTTTTGTAGCCAGATAGTAAATACCTTCAGAAGTAATACCTGCCAAAATCTCGTGAAAAATAACTCGGGGTGTCATATTTGCCCCAAGAACAAAGCCCCCAAGAAAAACCTCTAAATCCCTTATTTAATCCTGGATATTTTTGCCGGTAGACCCGTACCGACCAGCTGGGTGTGGAGATGAGGGAGCGAGTTACGTGGGACATCCGCGAGGGAGTCATCGGCTCCGAGACATTCTTCCCCAAACACGCCGTCACCATCACCTGGAAGAACATGTCTTTCGCTGGCGGTATCGACAACTCCTTATTCATGGTAAGATTTACCATGGTTAGGCATTACATAGTAAGGTTGACCAGGACAAGAGTACACTAAACAAGAAGTGGTTGAAGCCAAGCGTGGTCTCTGTCCCAGCAGGAAATAGTCTTATGTATATATGATTATCATCATCATCAGCCCATTAACGTCCCCACTGTTGGGGCACAGGCCTTCAGGTAAATATGATTAAATTTTACTTATTAAGGTCCTCGAGAGGGTTCAATTATAAAACTGACACCAAGGTTAGTGAGGATGTTCATCAACCTGACAACCCACACGGCAGAAGACAAAGCGTTTTTGGAATTATACATTTCTTGACCTGGGTCACTTGCAAACCTTCATACCTTCATACTTAATGTGGTATCATAGGTACACTCTTACTTCCTGGCCAATGCTCATGAAATCTTATGGTTATGGTCTTTGTATGTTGGTGAGCCTATTTACTGGTCTTTAGAGCTTTCTACATTAAAATCTCCTTGAAGATCATCACAAATATTCTGTGTATTCATACATTATTTACAAACTAATAAATAACGTAACGTTTTCCAGACAAATACGTTCCAAATGGTGCTGGCCACGGATGAAGTGTTCACATACGCTATCTTCAACTACCTGGAGATCAACTGGAGCTCGCACACGGAGGCTGGTGGCGATACCACTACTGGGGAAGGAGGTGTCCCTGCTTATGTAAGTACAACATTTTACGCATAAAATTATCGACTATATCCCGATTGGGGTAGTCAGAAATCCATCGCAAGATGAACTAATTACCCACACCTCGCCGAGCTTTCTGTTAGACCAATGTGATAAGTGGTGAGCCACATACATATAGCCGTCTATAATGGTAATCTAATCGTAATATTTATGAGTACCAAAAAAATTAACTACCTGCCTTTACTTTATTTCTCAGATTGGATTTAACGCCGGTAATGCCACAAGGAGCTACGAGTACAAGCCGTATTCACAAGCATCCGTGCTTAGAGATCTAACTGGAAGAGGCTGGGCCAACGGCTTCCCGGGCCGACACATATTCAGGATAGACGAAAATATACTCATGGGCACTTGTAATAAGGATATTGGTAAGTAAAGTTCTTTCAATTCTTGTTCCAAATTCCAAACAAATCATAAGTGATGATATCTTGAGTACTCAGACACTGCTACCATTCACTATCACACGCTCAGATTCAGCCATCCAGAAGCATTGATTTCAGTTATCACTCGCTGAGTCTCTCCCTTCGTCTTTTTATATGTATGTAATATGTATGTATGTAGTTGACTCTATGACAATTTTCTAAAAAAAATAGCTGCTCAGCGGATTAGGTGAGTGAATGTAGTTGATAGTTACTATCGCATTTATATTATTATGTATTTACTTAAACAACTCCTTTGTCCTCAGATGGTGCTAACCTCCCGCTGATGTTCGCCCCCGAGAGCGGCAACATGCTTGGGGGCACCATCGTCAACATCACGGGCCCTTGCTTCAACCCCAATGACCGTATCACCTGCCGCTTTGACACGGAAGCCGTGGTTGGTGCCGTGGTTGACGTCAACCGAGCCATTTGTGTGCAACCACGGTTCTGGCACAACGGCTACGCCAGGTTCGAAATCGCCATCAACAACGAACCTTACAAGTGGAAAGGAAAGTTCTTCGTCGGTAAGTAAAGTTTCATCGACTGAAAGAAAAATGATTTATTTCTATAATGGACGCCACAATACAAACTTATGATCGTATAAGTACAACAAAAAGACACAAAACAGGGACTCAACAATACTCAAATACTTGATTGCACCTTACAACAAAAGCTAAGTATACTATAGGCAGAACAGAAAGACCTTATCTTTTGTAAAGGAATTATTCAACAAATCCAAGTTTTGGGCCGATACTATTTAGTTTGCCATCGACACGATAAGAAGAACAAATCCAAGGTATCCGTGGTAGAAATAAAATTAACCATAGAATGATGAATCCAGAAGATATATCCAAAATATAATTAAAGGCGTACTTAAAGTTATATTTCAATTGCAAACAAACCTTTTAGGTACCGTATTAATGATGATGATGTGTAATAATAATTGATATTTTCTTACAGAAACACCCGCGACGGCCGCTGAGAAGATCTTCTTCTCCGATAACTCCGTCCACGAACGCTATCCTCCAGAGGTCAAAATTACTTGGGACCGCTTCAACTTGACCACCAACCTTAACGTTCAACTGCAGATCAGCTTGTGGGGCTATAAAGAAGTGACCATCAGACCACAGCTTGAATTCATCGACATGATCGAAACAGGAGTCGCAAATACTGGAGAGTACATTATAAACCCACAGAACTTTAGAAACAGGGAGAATATCATGCATAACGACATGCAGTTCGGATTCCTTCAAATCAATTTGACGACCCCTGAAGTTTATAAAGGAGTCACAATATCTCCGTAAGTAATGCTTTGCGCACGGACATAAATCTTTGTAACTGCTCAATACATAATCTTAAGGATTGAATACAACTTGCTCATGTTTTAACAGGATCCTATGGAGTCGTCCTATTCCCCTAGGCTGGTACTTCGCTCCGCAATGGGAGAGGATCCACGGACAGCGCTGGCCACATACTATGTGCAACAACTGGCTCCGAACAGACAGATTCCTCAAGAACTTCGCTTCTCAAGTGTGGGTGTGTCCTTGCACCTTGGAGCACGCGCTTTTGGACAAGGGTCGATTCATGCCGGACGTCAACTGCGATAGAGATTTGAACCCGACGTGCAGATATCACTGGGGAGCTATTCACTGCGTCAAGAGTGGGTCTCCAAGGTAAAAAAAATATATCTGAATATAGAACTTCCTTACGCAGATCTTCACAAAGATATTAAGAAGTATAGGTATTCATTTTGATTATATTTGTTTCCAGTGCGGAAGGATCTGGTCAGCAATGCTGCTACGACAAGAACGGTTTCCTCATGTTGTCATACGATCAGATGTGGGGATCGCGTCCCCTGCGTTCCCACGACTTTGGATTCACTCCATACAATGAGGCCAACAAGGTAACTAATCAGTAATTACTGAAATCCTATTATCAAACAGAATTGTGGAGAGTCGCTGTGGGCCTGTGGTACACCGGCTTGCTTCTCAATCGGGGAGCGCGGATTCGAACCCCAGTACCGAACTTGCACCAATGATGATTTCACTAACGCAGTTGATTTGATCATTATAGACGGCTATATGGCTCACCACCTATCACGTTGGTTAAACAGAAAGATCTTACTATGGACCCTAATTGGAATATAGTTATGAGCTTATGTTACGTATATGTAACAAACAAAATCAATAGCCTAGGTTTATGGAAAAGCTTCATTGCCATAGTTCCCTTCCTCGTTCAAGACAACAGGCCGATTGTAGCTGCTATGATGCTGAGATGTTCTTTGTTAATTCTTCACATAAGTATCACATATCTTTATCCTGAGAGAGCTCTGGTCTACTGGAAGTTACCTATGTAAACATACATTATTCATAAACTCACGCCAATTTCCCACCAGCGTAAGCAGACACTATGGAATTCCATTTGATTCGATCCTGACACACTTCTCTTGTTTCCTCCACATGCATCAATCGTTTCATACACGCACGCCGGTTCAGAGTAGATCGTACGAAACCTTTTCTAAGGATGTCTCCAATTTGGTCTTTGAAATTTGGTTACCTATGTGAAACTAAAATAATAATTTGAATTTGCATGTGAAACTTTTGTAATCCCAGGTGCCGTCGCTGTCCAATTGGTTCCACGACATGATCCCGTTCTACCAGTGCTGCATGTGGCAAGAAGAGCAGGCTGTTGGTTGCGAAACCTTCAGGTAACTAATCTTTCTTTATAACATAATATACTTTATAATATAATTACTTATAAATATTTTGTTAGAATGTAATTAATGGTTCAGACTAGGCAGCATGGTGTTATGATCTTAGCCTGTCCCTTAAATAAGCTAAAGGAAAAAAATAAGTTTATAAGATAGATGGCTACTCGATGGTGTGTTTGGTTTTATACAGGGTGTTAGTAACATCGTACCAAATACTGATCATGATTCAGCTTGTGATATTGTTAAACGATAGGTATATAACCTGTCACTACGTATGGGTTCTGTTCGTCATACCCATTTTAGAATTTTGTAAGTTCTTTCGTTCGTAAGCAAGTTCTTTTGGTAGCTATTAGCCAAGTGACTCCTCGAGGGTTCGTAATGGCTCATTACCAACGTAACTAGCTACTGGCTTGAGTTATCTAGAGGCTGTTTGTAGCTAATAATTTACGTGTATCATAGATCATCTAATGAATGAATGAATCATCTGTGAATGTCCTTTGCTCTCTCTCTTACTGTTGTCAAGTTACGTTCTTTCATACAGATTCGAACGTCGTCCATCGCAAGACTGCGTGGCTTACCAGTCTCCAGGTGTGGCTGGGATATTTGGTGATCCGCATATTGTTACCTTCGACGACCTGCAGTATACCTTCAACGGCAAAGGTAAGGTCTTCAACGGCAAAGAAACATAGATTCTTTATTAACCACTTGGATCCATTGCACGGCTCCATTGATGGACTCTAGCATATTTTCTCCACCACTTACTTCATTCTCAGGATTATGGCCTAATAATAACCTGTCACAATAGAATAGGTACTTTATAAATCCAGCTGCAGGTTCTCATTTCAATTTATAACGAGGATTTGGAGTGGCAACCTCTCGTGGCATCTTTCTTACGCCTTCGCCAATCATGGGCGGATCCAGAGGGGGGATTGGGTCATGACCCCCATGACCCCGAAGGGGACAGGTTGGGTCAGTGGTGGCCACTGCAATTTTATCTAATTCTCTACGGAGATAGGTCGTCTGCGCCCTGGTGCCCCCACCCCGACATAAAAACTCGACCCGCTCCTGTTGCCAGTACAGCTTAACTGTGTGATATTACTTGAAGTACAAGTGTCTTCCTCCAGGTGAATACGTGCTGGTGAGGGTGGACCACCCGCAGTTTAAGCTGGATGTCCAAGGTCGCTTCGAGCAGGTCCCGAGGAATATCTACGGCGAGGTCAACGCGACTCAAATCACATCCATTGTAGCGGCGTCCAACAACTCAGTGCCGGTTGAAGTAAGTCACTTTACTAATATTCTTCAGTGGACTTTACCCCCGATGCTATCTCTGAGATCTATTCTTCTTCCATGATTAGATGAGTGTACAGGGTGTTAGTGACATCGTAGCGAATACTGAGGGAGATGATATCAAATGGAATTTCCTGTCGGAAAATTCATGACAACTTTTGTGTTTTATTACTTTACCATGCTTTTGCGACGAAAAATTCCACCTAATATCAACTCAGAATCATAGTCTGAATCATCCCTCAAAGTTTTAGGTAGTCAGTTACATTATGTATAATGCTTTTGTAAAACGGAAATGTGCGGTGTGGCAATCATTGAAAGTAGCGAATGACAACAAGAACAACATTTTCTTAATGGAAAATGTTTCATTGTCATCATCACCTCGTGACATTGGTATCAGAATTCATAAATACCAATCAATCTGTTCGTAGGTGCGACTTCGTCCTCAACACGCCCAATGGCGTTACAGGCTGGACGTTTTCGCGGACAACAAGCGAGTTTACTTCGACAGACCTGCACTCAGAGTACAGTACTTCCCAGGTAAGAACATAAGGGTCTGCTTCACCACCTGCTGGTAAACTAATAACGACCAGCATGCGCAACGTGGTAAAATCATCGATCGATTCCATCAATTTTGTCAAAATTGATAAGTTTATTTTTTCCCTAACATGCGTGGCACGTGATTATGTTCGTATTTTGACAGAACGACATGACTTATTTGGGTTGACGTATTAGCACTAATCGACAAAACGACATAATTATATCGTCAGAATCGATACAATGACGGGGAGAAAATTTTATCCCTACAGTTAGCCCTACAGAGTATCTGATAGCAATACCGATTACCTACTACTAGAAGGCCTGATTACATCTCAGGACATAGAATAAGTGGCTGCAGCTGTCTTCTCATACCTAGTAGATTTATCCACGATAACGATTTATAGGCGTGAGTTTATATTACACTTACAATACAAGAAATAAACATAAAATTGCTATTCAAAATTCTAGATTAAGTAAATTAAATTCATCTTTTTTGGGGTTATGTATACGTTTTTACAATAAAATACCAGATAATATTTTAAATTTGTCAGAAAATAAATTTAAAGCTCACGTGAAGCTTACTTTATGTAAAAAAGCTTATTATAAGATTAATGACTACCTAAATGATAAAAATGTCTGGTATTGAATGTGTTCCTCTAGTTATTAAATAACTTGTAATGTATATCCTCATTGGTTTTTAAAAGATGTGTTGCTGTTGCAGTTTCTTGTCATTTCTTCTCCTCAGCCATAACACCTTGCGAAATGACGTAAATTCAAAAATGTTACATTGACCTTCAACAAGTTTATCCATGATAATTACGTTGAATAAATGATTCTGATTCTGATTCTATTTTTAGTAAATACACAAATACCGAAAGCACTCGTAGCTGCTATATCAGAATGTTGATGGTTTCACATCCATCAGACTGGTTGAAACTCAATCGTTGTAGCAACACCTTCTTAAAAGTATGTTTCGTTGCAGGTGTGACAGTGTACCAGCCTATGTACGTCCTCAACCAATCGGAGATCGTCATCATGTTCGCGTCGGGCGCAGGAATCGAGGTGGTTGAGAACAGAGGCTTTATGAGTGCCAGGGTCTACCTGCCGTGGACTTACATGGTAAGAATGGAAATGTACAGATAAGCTTATATTGCATCCATCTTAAGATACCAAAAAAAAATCTTCGCTAGCGCAATGCTCCTGAATGATCCTATCATGTCGTATACTGAACTGGAATTTGTGGCTGTGTTCACAACGGGGACGCGAGTTTTTATACAGTATCTCTCTTTATACTTACTGTATAAAAAAACCCACTTCTACAGTATAAATTATTACTCCCATCTGATTGTGGTGCTTTCTAAGTTTCCTCTTCCACTTAACGAAGTCCTAATAGAACGCTATTGGATGAATCCAAAGATCATACACAATAGGTTCTTTTTTACCACATCTGTCTGTCATTTAGCTAATCGTTCTCTGGGTCTGGACCCTGGGAAGTTCAGAATTATATAATCATGCATACGCATTAAAGTTATTAAATACCAATATGATTTCAGAATCAAACTCGAGGATTATTTGGCAACTGGTCACTAGACGTAAATGACGACTTCACGAGACCTGACGGAACCTTAGCTCCTGTCAATCTGAACAACTTCCAGTCGGCACACAGAGACTTTGCTCAATATTGTAAGTACCAAGTAGACTTTGCCAGTACTTTTTCTGGCACTGCTGGAGGAGGAATTATAAAGTAAATAAATATTTTCTTATGCGGTGTAAGGTGATGTGCGATGATAAATGACGAGTGGTAACTAATACATAAATAATCTTGCTTGACAGGGCAATTATCAGATCGAGAGCAGCGAGACATAGGAGTGGCTCTCTTTATGAGAGAGTACGGCCGAACAGCAGCTTACTTCAACGACAACAATTTCATACCGAACTTCATCCGGGAACCAGCTGACTTCCTGCCCGTGAACAGATCGCATGACGTGGCCCGAGCCATCGACCTGTGCCAGGACTCGTACCAGTGTCGATATGACTACGGCATGACTCTCAACAGAGACATGGCTGAGTTTACTAAGAACTACTTGGCCTCCATTGTAAGTATCATAAATATTGTACAAATAAATGACAGACGCGACGTAGAACCACTCACTATAAAGAGACTCGCCTTCATTGACTTGCAGACTGTAGAAATAAAATGCCGATTGTTCTCCACCATGCATGTATCCACTTCGTGTATATTATCGTAATAACTTTAGTCAATTCGTTACAAAACACGTACGACAATATAAAGACCTGTTTTTTGACGTGACATTTTACGTGTGAATTATCTTCTTGGCCGTATAAATGGGGAGTGCTAAGGGCTCTTACCACAACAGGCCTGAGTGTGCCCAGTTGGATGCGAATTTCGGCTCAGGGCGTCGTCTGAGAGGATAATATTTGAAAAAAATAATCGACCTATAGTGGATGATAGCGATAAGCGCTGAATATAAAGACCGGCGAATACAAATTCATAGAGAAAATTTAGAACCTTTTTAAAGATGTTTTAATGTTTAGTTCTTATTTTCAAGTCGTATACCTCTCTTGACTCCCTCTGCTGAGCACAGGCGCTCCAATCAACCGAAGGGGGTATGGAGTATACTCTTGGTGGTTGGTGGAGGTGTTTGGGTTAATTTATGGATAGGTTGTGTTTAAGTTTGTATGTATCATGATCCGTTTGACATGACTGTTCGTCATAGCGAAGTCATCTCTTTGAAAGATTAGTCATCTTGTCATTTACTTGTTGCATTAAATATGCATTTAAGATTTCTCACGGTTGCGGGGTTCCGTTGACAATCGAATAATCCGTTGTTACGTGAGGTAATTAGTTAGGTGCATGTTAATAGGTACCTCATGTACGAGGACTATCGTTACAAAACATAGGTTTAGGGACGATTATTCGGATATCGTGGAAAGGATGCAGCAAATGACGTCACAAACATACTGTAGAGAGAGATTAGTCTTCAGTCATAAGCATAATATCCTTAACAGGGTGACTATTAAAGGCCACATTGAAACAATTAATTTAAAAAGCAATATTGCTATTTGACATTGTTTGTATTGCGTCCTTTTTTATGTAAGTAAGTAGTTACCCAAATGTGTATGTTGCATTCTTGCTGTTTTTCATTAATTGTTTTAATTATTATTATTATTCATTTATTTATTTATAAAGTTACATACAACATTAGAGTGTGCGCTGGCCAGTGCGCTGTATGACGAGAAAACAATATAAAAAACTAATATCAAAATAAATAGTGAATGGAAAAGAAACAAAAAGAAATGACGATGATTTGATTAATATGGGCCCCTGCGGGCTTAGCACCGTAAGCGCGCGACTCTTTCTCGCCTCGACATACGTCATCCGTCACTCTCTCAAAGTACTGGACATAAAGAGACAGACGACCTCTGTCGCGGCGAGAAAGAGTCGCGTGTTTACGATGCTAGGCCCGCTGGTCGTTTTAGGCGGAACCCTTTGGTTTAATACCAAAAACAAAATGCGTTTTATCAATAGTCGCGTGTGCAGATGCGAGTCGTTTGTCGCGTCTATCCATTGTTCGCTAATTGCAATGCGCGGTCAAGGCCCAACCTGTGGCTATCTATGGAGAAATCTCAAACAGTTTCCCTTTGGGCTTCTTGGCGGTGAAACATCATATTACTTATCTGCATATAGTGGATTTTATTATTAGCTGAGTAACAAAAAAAAAACAAATTATAAGGTTGGAATTCATATCAAATCAGAGTGGGTTATCGTTTGTCCGGGCAGTTAACACCGTTTGCGGCAAATCTACAATACGTCACGTCAAAAAAAATACATCGTTAACTTGTGCAAAAGATGTCGATCCCTATTCGTGATTTAAATATTATTTTGCAACTGATCAATTTCCTCATAGCACGAGATTGAGAGCCTATTTAGCTCTGTGGCATCTACTATTGGAAACAGTTTTAGACAAATGATACCTGTATTAAAAACAAAAATTTTAATAATGTGTTTTTTGTTATTACAATAATCCTTAGCTTCGACTTTTCTTCTCCACAGACCAATATAAAGGAGCAAAACGCACGACGCGTCGTCAGTTGCGGAATTTTGGAAACGCCTCGCTTTGGTCGGAAGAGTAACTTCTTCTTCACTCCTGGTACAAGGGTATGTATCTAGCGGATTGATTAAGGCTCTCTGCAGTTCTGCCCCCACGCCCTAATTAACAAAAAAAATCTTAAAAAATCTACGGACGGATTGGAGAGAGATCGTTTAGGACAGGCAGAAGTGGAAGCTCAGAGGGGAGGCATTTGCCCAGCAGTGCGTCAATCCAGGCTGGTTAAAAAAAACTAAAAAAATACTTTGTAGAAGGACTTTGAAAAGTAAGAGGTCCTACAAAGTTTCTTACTATTGTCGTGGTTTTCAAGACTTTTGCCCAGTTCATGGCTCGCCAGCTAGCTGTAGCTATGTTTAAGTCCCATGTAATAGGAACACACGTAAGCAAGCAAGCTTCAGGGTGCTTATGACGTCATGAGCGGGTGTCAAGTTGACTCAAATAAATTCTGAGTAGATTTGTATACCAATATCCTTAACTATTTATCCATCCAGGTGAATTTCGAGTGCAATCAAGACTTCATCCTGATCGGTGACAAACGACGAATTTGCGAGGACAACGGTCGATGGAACCTGCCAGACTATGGGTACACCGAATGCCTACGTAAGTATCATTCCCTACGTATCCATACTTCAACTACACATTTGAAACTTTTTAAATTTCCTTCGTCTGCAAGCGGAATGTAAACTAAGCGTCAATTCTGATACCCAGGTAACCAGGAGTATTCTCAACGCGCCCTGTTTCTGACCTGGGGCGTCATAGTGGCAGTTATTCTACCGTTAGGCCTCCTCATTTGCCTCTGTTGGTTCTGGTGCTGGCACAAGCCTCGCTCCGAAGGCAAACAGGGCTTCCGATTCGAAGACATTCCGCGATCCAAATCTGCGTCTAGACTTAACCTTCGAACAGCATCAATGGGAAACCTTACGGATACCATGAAATCATCCACGTTACGTAGTCAAAATTCTGATGAAAAGCCTAAATTAGGATCGGACTATAGTCCCTCTGAAGAAGCTCCTTTAAAACAAAATATTATAACGAGGGCCGCCCCCGCACCCCCCGGAGCCCAAGATGGGGATAGCTCTGGAATAGGTTACTCAGACTCCAACAAAAGTGATTCTGGCAAATCGGATAAGTCTGGCTTACCCAAAAAGCGTCGTTATGACAAAACTTATCGTACACACGAGCCTTTGCCTAACGCCCCTGATGTAGATTTCCCTGAGAAACTATGGGACTTATCCGAAGAGGATTTATTGTCTCTGACTTCTCCGTCTGATACGGAGTCCAATCGTGACTCAACTCTGACTCGTCCAGCGAAGGATATAGAGTATATCAGCAAACCTCGTCAAACTGGTCGCCATGCTCTAGCCAGTGACTCTGGCTACTCTACTACTAAGGATGGGTCTGAGGATCCTTATGCCCCTAAATTCGAGGGTCAATACAGCCCTATATCGTCCCACTACTCTCCTACTTACTCTGATATTTATTCTCCCCCCATAAGTCCGACTTCAGATCTAAGTCCAAGGAACACGTATAATAATCCTGGACTACCCGAGCCCCCCAAGAGTGCTCCTGCCGATCAGATAAAGACGTTTACCCTCCCTCCAAAGAGAGGAAAGTCCAGGGAGACCTTGATAGACCCACCGGCATCCGAAATTCCGACTTTTAGTAAGTCAACTATGGTGTAGGAAGAAAATCTATGTATGAAAGATTAAAATAGGATTTATAAAATTTTAGGATGCTTAGTACTTACACACTTTCTACCCACCTTTTACTTGTCTTAACTTTCTTTCTTGCTCTTCATTTTCGTTTGACCCACCTATTAGGGGCCATATCTCATTAGGACACCTTGACCACGCACGGTCGAGCCATCAACAATGTGAATGCAATTGGCACCAGGGGGTTACCCAACTTGAAAAGGATTTAGAAAAGTAACGGTGAAGTAAAGTAAGTGATCATAATGTATGGGATTGACATAAGGTGACATGTTAATCCCATCCATTTTTATTACTGTCGTTTTTGGTAATCGTTTGCAACTTGGCTAAGGACCGTTGTCTTGTTGGCGGCCACACCGTGAAGTACCGTTTATCCGGCATACAATTTGTTGCTGTCCATTGTGTCCTAATGAAATAGGGTGACCCTTAAGTATTCTCTCTCCTTCTTCTGGTTTTGTATGATTTTATGGTCACCATACATGTAAAACGTTCACTGCCAAATAGAACGACAAATGTTAGTTACAGGAAAATAGAATAGGTACCTATTAAAATCAATTTTAAGATATTGCACAAACTAAATTACGCACTTTAAGTAATAAGTATTATTGAGTACTTAACTATTACAGTATTTAGGTAGGTAACCGTAAAGAATTTCCCATTGATGTTAATTAAACATTCTTTGTATAATTTAGAATATTTGATGTTTATTTATATGATTCTTAATGTAAAAAAATACGTATTATACTTTATTTACTACAAACGATATTAAAAAGTCACAGCGAGAGGAAATTTCTGTTCCGTATGATGGTAGAATGACTTCCCTATGTTTCTATCTTTTGTTTGTATAAGAAAGCAAGGAATAATACCACGTTTTGGTGGAATAGAAATTTTCTCAACCGTGTGATGAGTTTCATTGCTCCCTAATCTCAGAAGATGTTATTGCTTGCTTTCTTACCTTGTTTACACAGTAACTGGGACAGACGAGTGAGTACCTTGCCTTTTTTATTTGCATTTAAGAGATAGGTAAGTAAGTAAATCTAAATATTGCTACGGCAATGTGATAACAGATAATAACTATTTTTGTTCTTCGATAGACTAAAAAAGAAGAAGGTATGTATACGTCAGTGACTCTAAAGTAGATTTAACAGTTAAGTACATAACATAAACTTACGACTATATTTTATTTTATTAAATATATTATTTTATATTATATTTAATAATATTTTACTAAATAAACCAAGTACTTAAATAAATATATCGCAATTGATATAGTCAAAGGTACGACTGCAATAATCCAATCAGTTTCTTGCAAAGTAATAAATTACCTGGTTGCATTTAAGATCTTCTGATTACATGTCGTTTCTGTAATAGACCAAAAACCACTACAAAAACGTAAATTTTATAATCATGACAACTAATGGTTCATAATTTCACCATTGTTTACATATAATTCGCTGGGCTCAGTGACTGAACTTTGTACCCACACCTCACCGAGTTTGCTGTTAGAGCAACGTGATAGATGGTGAGCCGTATCGCCGTCTATAATCGTTGAGCCAACTGTGTTAGTGAAAACTGCACTTAAGATAAATTAATAAATGAATGGTGCAAGTCCGGTAAGTCCGGACATGGCTCATTTAACGACTACTTATTTACATCAGTAAGTAGTAACCGGGACCAACGGCTTAACGTGCCTTCCGAAGCACGGATCATCTTACTTTCGGAAAATCAGGTGATCAGCCTGTAATGTCCTTACTTAGGTAATAAATTGATATTTACAATATTACCCTAATACGTCAGTAGCAATATGATGATGATGATGATCTCTCCGACCGATTTCGGCCATGGCGACCACTTCGACTCCTAGTTGGCACGACGTAGCAATATACGTATAGATGCTACAGACTAAAGCCTTATAAGTAATTTTGTAACAATCCCCTTGAACGTTGAATACAGGCAAGCAAGAGTACTCGTCGCGTACCCTGGGTGCCACCTGGGGGATCATCAGCGCGGTGATGCTACCGATTGTGGTGGTGCTCATCTGCGTCGGGTGGCGGATCCTCAAGCGACGCAAGGCCGAAGAGAAAGAGGAGAATGAGTACTTCGCCGTCAAGTAAGTATTACTCTACTTATTGCTCAGTCAATGCAGTAACAAAGTATACTAAGTAAGTCTGAGACCCAAGGAAAAACGTAGGATAGTTTTTAAACCGGAAATCACTATTAAGGGGATAAAAAGAAGCGTGCGATTACCCGAAGTCCTAGAACTCCGGTACCGACCCCGCCAGGGTGGTCGATGATTTCCCGCATTCAGCGGTTATCGCTATCAACCCGCTAGAGTCGATTAATTTTTTCGAATATTGTCCTCTCAGACAACGCCCTGAGCCGAGTTTCACGCCCAACTGGGCACCCTCAGGCCTGTTGTCTTAATTTTTGTACCGGGTGAGAGCCCTTAGCGCTCCCCATTTATCCGGCCAAGTAGTTAATGCCATGTACGAAGTCCACGCGTTAGGATCCGTCCATCGCCCAATGGTCTCAAACAAGAAGTATTGGATTAGGTTATGTCTACAGATCTATTGCATTACAAACACAAAACTTAGTTGGTAGGTATAAAAAATATCCTGGTAATCACAACATTTCCTTAATCCTCAGATCGCGCCCAATCGACCCAGACGAATCAATGAAGATAAATTCGGATGACGACAGTATCCCGTACAAGAAGGGCATAACCGAGGACAGTCCTGAACCGACTGACCCAGTGAAGGTTGTGGATACTGCTTTGACGAGCTCGGACCCTGGCTATGGTCAAGCATACCAGCCCTACAGTTCACAAGCGCAGCCCTACGCCTCGCAACCGCTAGCCTACGACCCCCAAACGCAGGCATACGACCCACAACCCCAAACCTACGACCCCCAACCCCAAACCTACGACCCCCAGGCATACGACCCACAGCCACAAGCATACGATCCTAACCCAGAACCTGAACAAAGCAGGCAATGGAGTGGTGAAACTGAGATCAACTAAGTTTAGTCTACTAAGATTATTTATAGATTTTTTTTTTTCAATGTTTGTTTCTAATTACATTTCTTGTATTTTAGATATTTTTCTAAATGTATGCGTAGTGTAAGATTAGTCCTTCAAAGGACTATTTTATAGAATTTTGCTATTAGAAAAATGTATCCCACCCTGCAATTTATAGGATAAATTATTTGATATGTTATCAATGATAACCCTCACTTCAACCTACGGTACAATTGAGAAATCACTTGACTTCGAAGTCAATTAAAACAATCTTTAGGCCAGGCGCGCACTACGAGTTTTTCGCCGCGCGGCAGAAAAAAGTAGCGGCATAATGTCGCACTGTAATACTGTACCAAACAGTTTTAAATTGTATTGCGCGCACTTAACGGCAGAGCCGCCGCTGCGGCGCAGTATTACAGTACGACATTATGCCGCTGCGCGAAAAACTCGTAGTGCGAGGCTGGCCTTAGTCTAAAAGGCCGTAAGCCACTAAGGAGTAAGGGTGAGCGCACGCGGACTGTCTGTACTGCTCACACTTACCTACGCGGTGCGGTAATGAGATTGTTGTATGGAGTGTCCTACTAACAATACACACATACATAAACTCACGCCTATTTCCCACCGGGGTAAGCAGAGACTATACTAATTCCATTTGCTTCGATCCTGAGATACTTCTCTTGCTTCCTCCACATTCCTCAATCGTTTCATACACGCACGCCGGTTCAGAGTAGATCGTACTGAAACTTTTCTAAGGACATCTCCAATTTGTTAAATGTACGTCCTTATAGGACGTGCGCTCTATCTACGGAACGAGATTCGAGAGACTTGAGATTTGGAACTTCAGCTTGACGTGGAAACCTTGAATGTGAATAAACTTTACTATACATGACAACACAAAGAAAATTCAACTATACCTATAGCTACTTATAGTAAGTACCTACTTAACCATAAAAGGTACCTACACTTAGTCTGTGCCTATTGTAATAATGTGACCTACTTAGCTAAGTAATACCTATAAGATTTCTGAAATTCCATTTCTCTTTGTTTTACTTAGTACCAATTTTATTTACTTACCTACTATTTGAAATATTACGAGTTACGTACTTTCTGTTTCATTTGTATTCAATAAAATATAATAGTTAATAATGTCAGTTTCTTTTTAACACCTCTAAGCAATCATAGCTTAGTGGTAAGTAGAATTTCCCTTGCATCCTTTTCCGGGTAAGTAGTTTAAAGTTTTACTTCAAATGCCAACGTCGTAAGGCAAAAGAAACTGCGTCTTTCTGCCTTTCTTCACATAAGACAGAACATAATCCTCTTTTTTTACTTATAATTATAAGAATTAAAATTGAAAACATATTTTAACGTACTTTCGTTTCGCCCTCCTACCCACCAATAGCTATTTATAGATTGCTTTGAATGGTGCCCAGTTGTACCAATATTTTTTTTGGGTACGGAACCGTCGGCGTCGGGGCGCAAGTGCAATCTTCACTTGCTAGGTTTTTTAGAATATTACCATAGAATAAGGAATTATACTACGTATTGCTATTACCTTTTATTATTATTTATTATTAGCTGTTAATTTTATTAGCTTAAAATACCAATTCAATACTACTGGAGTAAATGTCAAATTTATTTGGGCTTATAATAATCGCTATGTATTTTTGTTTTTTTTTCTGGGGTTTCTTTTTGTATTTTTTCATATTTTTTTTATCAGCATTTAAACATGGTACTCGGTGATGCATAAGAAACAATAACAACAGTTAAAACAACAAAAAGAAACATCCCCATGTTATTTGGTCGAGGCGATGGTGTAATTCTTGTATCTCCCCATGTGCGTGTTGGCATGTAGTATAAATGAATTAATTCATAAGTTTCTATAATAAAACTACTAAGTAAACATTATATCAATTTTATTTTTAAGATTTCTGTCCTAATAACTTGATAACAGACTCATTTTTGAATTTACGGTTTCTTGGTACAAGCAGTTCTTCTTCATCCATTGGTTCAATGATTGTACCAGCCTTGGTAATCACATTGGGTCTGATGAGCTTTTTATGTGCCTTTTCAGGGATAAATGTGTTCCCTAAAGGAGCTCTGATGGACGCTTCATAGTCCTTCACACTTGTGAAAGGGAATGGTACCTCAGTAACTTTATGTGATGCTAGTTTCGAGTCTCTATACTCTTTTATTATAATGTCGCCCTTGTTTTCATCTCGACGAGGCATTACTGGAGGAGCTTTGAGAATGAATCTGCTCTTTTTCCTCTTAGGTGGTTTCACTCCTTTGCCACCCCAGCTGCCCCAGCCTGGTAAGCTCAAATCTATGTCTTGTGGTTTATCCTTGTTGATTTCATCCTCTTTCTCTTGTCTAAAGCTAGCTACTACATCATCCTCTTCAAACACTTCCTCAATATTCACTTTAGGCACAACTTGTTCTTCATCATCTATTTGGTCATATTCATTTTCACCCTCTGGTATGGCAGTTTTCAAATATTTCGGTTTTACTTCTATAAATCTACTTGGATCAATATTTGTATCTGTTTTGCCTTGTGTATCAGCTGTATTTACTACATTAGAAACTTTGAATTGTGGATCTTTATTATTCTCAGGAGCATTTTTGGAAGTTGTTTCTATTAACTCTTCATCAATAATTGGAGTTATTTTCTTCTTTTTCATCTTTAAATATTCCAAGTTATCAATTTCATGCTCATCTCTACTTTGTGGATCAGTACCTGACGATTTAGACCTGTTTTCTAGCCGTTCAATATTCTTTCTTATTTTCTTTAACTTTTTCTCTACAAGATTAGCAATTTTGTTTTCATATGTTTCAAATGCTGTTGAGACTTTCTCAGACGATTTCAAATCATCATTTTGTTTAGGTTGATCACCTACAGGTTCCACAGTCCAGTTTGAAGTAGCCACAGCTTTTTTAGTTTTTGGTTTTTGTTTAGATGGCAGTTTATTTTTCTGTTCTTTGATAGGTTTCGAAACAACTTGCTCTGGTATATTTTTAGTCTTTTTGGCAACAGGCTCATCTATATTAGAATCTGCTTCAGTATCAGATGATTCAATATTATGAACCTGTGTTTTTCTGATATTCCAGTTGTTTTCTTTAACATCTTCTGATCTTTTCAACATCCAAGGGTTCATAGGGTCCAGGGCAATGTTGGGGATGACATCATTATTATCAGCATCATCATCTGAGCTTTCAGCGGTTTGTGTTTTTTGAGTCAGTCCTCTACTTAATGCTAGTTGTTCTGCTAACTCTTGTCTCACCTGAAAATAATAATATTAAAAAAGTTTATTTAGGTAAAACCTACGACACACATATACATTTACAACATTAAAATATACACACATAAAAATGTCCACATAATTAATAGAAAATTGTCTTAGCAATATTTTTCATCATTTTAACTATGTCTATATCAAATTTTATACAAATAAATACATTAAACATCATGGAACATAGTTTTCTATTGTATACTTACATCTTTATCATATTTTGCCCGAACAAGTTTGCTTTTGGCCCATTTTCCAGTATTTTTATGACGAAGGGTATGTCTTTCCAAAGCTCTGTTTTTCTCAAGTGCTTCTAACTTTTTAAGGGCCTCTTCTGGATCTTTCTTCTGTAACTCTTCAAATTCTTTCAATTGGTTTTTCAACTTTTCTTTCTTAAGGATACTGAAACAATATAAAGCATGTTTTAATATAAAAAAATGACTGGTTTAAAAGTTGTATGATGTACATACAACTATTATGATTGTTATGTATGATGTAGAATAAAATAATCTATTATCTGCATAATTATACAAGTATTTATCAGATACACAGTTCTTCTTTTTATAGAAGGATTGGTTAGATTGATAACCAACCTCACCAACCCAAGTATCTGGGTTATACAAAGTGAAAATCATTTATATTTACATCTAAAAACTTTAATTACTGACCGGTGGTACTTCTTGCTTTTTATTTTACTTTGCCTTTTAGCTTTTGCAGCCTTGTACGATTGCTGTGCTCTCATCTTGGCTAACTGCTGCCTGTGCTCCACCATCTCCTGGTACGTCATTGGATACAACTGCTCTTCTTCATCTTCCACTTCCTGTACCGGTGGAGGGTCTACTTCTTCCAGTGCTTTTTCTAAAGGAGACTTGAGGGTCAACTTTGATAGAAACTCCTCAGTTGGTTGAAGTTTGTGAGAGACATGTTTTATAGGGAAAGAAACAAAGTCTACAGTTCTAGCCCGGGCTACGACTGCATCCCAGCGGCCTACCTTCTTCTTTGTTTGTTCGTAACCTGTAGCTCGCTTGATACGCTCGGCTTGAGGCTTCTCCAATGGTTTCGGCAACACTTTAGAAGCGTCCTGGGTTTTCTTGAGTTTCTTCCCAATCTGCACATGATGAGCCGTTCCTCCGAGAACTTTGACAACTTTATTCAAATCTAACTTGTTAGATTTCTTAATTAAATCGAATTCAGAGTTTACATTTGTTGGTTCATTGCGTGTAGGCTCCGTTATATGTTGAGTTTTATCTAACTTTGATATAGCACTGACCAAACGATCGTGTTCTGAAGCAACATAGTCGATATCCTCTGTGTCCTCCATGATATATTTTCAAAATCACTGCAAAGACAATACTTTAACTGTTATTTATAATAAACTGATGTCTTTTTATACAATAACGCAATTTAATAAATAAAATTACACGAATTATAACCTCACAACTGCACGCTTACTTGTGGACTACTATATTTATTGCTTTAGAATACTGAATACACACTTTAACATTCTTAGATTATTTTAATATTCATTACCTAAAATATTACAGTGCATAAACTGCTTATGTGTTGCAGTCAAGCAATGTACACTCCTTACTTGTATATGTAAAGAGTGGAGTAGTCGAATCGGCTTCTTAAACAGCTGTCAGATTGTTTTTTTTTCATGGCCTGTATTCAAGAGTTTTAGCTTTAGTTTTAGATTTTTTTTAAATATTGAGTTTCTTTTTGAGTTGATTAAAACGTTTGCATTGACTGATGGATGGTTAAAACATTACGTTACGTTAAATCATTACCTCACGCTTAGAGTAATACTTACTTTAGGTACTCATATGCATACACTTATTTGGTAGTGCGACTTTGGGTCCTTGCGCTGCTGCGTAGCATCTCTATTCGGTCTGTGATCGGTGGTCTCAATTAGTGTTGCCGAAAAATCGATAGTTTTACTATCGATAGTAAACAGCCAAAATCATCTACCCAACCGATAGGCCTATCGATAATACTATCGTTGCTTATCAATAGTATCGCCAAAAAAGAGCTATCGATACTATCGATCGTTTTTCATCTTTTAACTATCGATACTATCGATACTATCGTTACTATCGTTGCTTATCAATAGTATCGCCAAAAAACAGCTATCGATACTATCGTTTTTTGGTAAACTATCGATAGTTCGATCGAAAACTATCGATAGGGCACTATCGAGCGGCAACACTAGTCTCAATTGGTGGAACTACACTACGTTGCCGCTCTATTTATTTAATTTGTGTTAAATTAATAAATAAGTATGCTCAATATTAAATCAGATATATAAGTGAAAGTTTTAATTATGTTCTTAATACATAATGAAGAATAACCCAAATATGTGAAAGTGAAATAATTATTATTTAATGTGGAAAGTAACCAATTGGTAAGGTTTTGTTAATACCCATTTGGTAAGATATGCTTCTATTTAAGAAGCTTTTATTAAATAATAATAATAATAAATGTGGTTTAACTTTCATTGCATGGGTTTTGGTATCATATTTACGACATATCTATGGTATATCTTTTATTTTAGACTATGTACTAATTTCTGATGCACTATTTGGTACAATTTTGTTAATTGTTTATATTAAACAATAACTCAGCAACTCTCAAAAAAGGTCACATTCAAATTGTGCACATTTCTTTATACAAAACAAATGTTACAATAAAAAAGGATTTTTTTTAATTACAGAGTGAAACCAGCAATCAGCTCCTTAATGATTTTACACTGAATGGGAATTCTTCGGTCATACAATGTGGTGGCGTGTTTGTTCCGTCGACCCTGGTTAGCGGTGCCACTTGGGCTGTGGGTCATGGTGTCTGTGGGGTACTACTGGTGGCTCATAACATGTATCAAGGACCTGGAGACACAGAACAGATCATTCCGGTCTCAACTACAGACACAAACTGCCATGAGGATTATGCATATTGATCCAACTCCTAGATATAAGATACCTGAGGTTAGTACTTACGTAAGACTTAGGAAGATCACGCCTATTTCCTGTTAAGCTAGGCAGAGACCAAGGTATTCCACTTGCTACGATCCTAACAACCCACTTACTTCTCCCACTCTCATTAAAGCCTTCATGCATGCTGTAAAGCCAAGTAGTGAATATCACCCAAAAAAAAGAAAAAGAAATGTGTAATGAATATATTAGACAAATATAATGATTTATAAGTTAAATGTTGTTCGTAGCTCGTGGGGAGTAGGTGTATATGTATTACTTTACACTCTCTCGCTATAATGGATGTAATATGTTTCCAGATCCCAGATTCACCAGGCACTATATGTGAAACAATACATATATCTCTAGTTTGCATGGGCAAGTGTGGTCAGAATATCACTCCCATGCTCAAATCTCTACTGTACCACCGACTGAACCCGATACACTTCCATTTGATTGTGGACACAATTTCCCAGGAATTTTTCAGTAAACTTTTTGATACATGGGATCTCCCTGATGGTATGTGGTATAATAATAATAAAATTCTTTATTTATCAAAGTACAGTTTAATTTACTTCTTCTATTGTGTGGGTTGTGGGGTGGATTTGCTACCTCATCAACCCTGGTGTCAGGGTTGTGTTATTATTGAGCCATCAAAGGTCCTGGATATGGCTCATGTAACAACTTTACTGACAGTAAGTAAGTAACTGGGAGCTTACATGCCTTCCGAAGCATACTTTCTATGGATATTATAATTTAATATTATGTTATGTCCTCTTGGTGCATTGGGTTTTCTCTCCCAGTCCAACATAATGATAGAAAAATATATCTAAATAATATTTTCATTGTTTTTCCAGTAAACTACACTTGCTACAATGCAGAAGACCAACTATCCAAAGTATCGTGGATACCGGTCACACACTATTCAGGAATATACACGTTAGTAAAACTCCTTATCCCTGATATATTACCGAAGACACTAAGGAATGTGATAGTGCTGGACTCTGATCTCACATTCTTATCCGATGTCGGCGAGTTATGGGAATTGTTCAAGAATATGACTAGCAATCAGGTATTTTGCTTGTCTTTATTAATTATGTACTACCACAGAATAAATAATAGTACTACATACAGAAATTGCACTCCTTTGATCTTGACGAAAGCCGACATTACTTAAACTTATATACCTAAACTTCGCGCGCTCAAACCAAATTGGACGTTAACACCACGCGCTAGCTATCGTTATTCGTCAACTGGGCGCTGCTTCACCACTGCGCAGTCGAACACTAGGGTTATCGCTAATAGTAAAAATAATAAAAAAAATGAAAAAAAAAACCAAGCAAAAGTTGATGCAATTTTTTTTACTATGTTTGATTAGATATTTACAACTGTTTCACTTTAATGTACCTAGTATTTGATATATTTTTCCTTCTCTGAAATACCGGTTATAAAATTCGTAGTACTATTATTTATTCTGTGGTACTACGCTAACTCTTATTCCTAAGTATCTTTATTCAGTGTAACATAGTTATGAAAATATGTATATATAAATAAAAAATTGAATTAGAGATAATAAAAAGAAAAAATGACAATGATTTGTAACTTGTTAAGTGTGGAAATAAATAGTAATTGTTTTAACTTGGAAGGTCAAACTGGCAGTCGCGTCTGTAAAAAAAAAAAAAACCGGACCTGCCAAATCTTCCAGGTTAGGTAAGCGGACCCTGTGGAAAACGGGATAATGCTAGGGAGATGATTTACTTTCAGCTAATAGGATTAGTAGAGAATGAAAGCAACTGGTATTACAAACCGTTGCGATGGCCGGCGCTCGGGCGCGGGTACAACACGGGCGTTATGCTGCTGAGGCTCCACCACATCCACGCCAGGACCAACTGGACCGTGCTGTGGCATGAGACTGTACAAGAGAACACGAGGAAACTCGGTCAGACGGCACTGGGCGACCAGGACGTCATAAATGCCATCATAAAGATGTATCCGGACACAGTGTACAATGTAAGCTGTGGATACAACGTGCAGATGTCAATAACGACGCTCTCAAAGAATTGTTATGGGGAAGATCCTAAGAATGTTAAGGTACGTACCTGAGTAATAAATACCTTTTTTTTTAAAATATACTTCATTCGCGTGAAACGCTACTATTAAAACTAGTTTTTAATATACATACATACATAAACAGCCTATACACGTCCCACTGCTGGGCACAGGCCTCCCCTCTATCAACCGGAGGGGGTATGGAGCATACTCCACCACGCTGCTACACATACATAACTCACGCCTATTTCCCACCTTTTTTTTAACGTGATTTATTGTTGATTTGCCGCATATGGCATTAACTACTTGGCCGGAATCCCACAGGCCTATTTCCCACCGGGGTAAGCAGATACTATGGAATACCATTTGCTTCGATCCTGACATACTTCTCTTGCTTCCTCCACATTCATCAATCGTTTCATACACGCACGCCGGTTCAGAGTAGATCGTACTGAACCTTTATTAAAACTAAAGAAGTTTCATACGGACTTTGCCACCCCTATTTACCCCATTAGGAGTTGAATTTCGCAAAATCCCGCCTCAGTGATCACCTACGTCTTAAAGGGAACCCCTGTGCAACATTTGAGACTCCTAACACTTGTAGTTTCTGAGTTTTCGTGATTTGTGAGTCAGTCTGTGAGTAAGTGATCTTTCGCTTTTGTATAATATAGGTAGATGATATGCCTTAAACTAGTACATACAATATTAAGTAATCAACTTAAATATCTACGCTTGTGCTGCTTCGGCAGTGAACAAGAGTTATTAAATAACTTGTAATGTATACCCTCATTGGTTTTTAAAAGATGTGTTGCTGTTGCAGTTTCTTGTCATTTCTTCTCCTCAGCCATAACACCTTGCGAAATGACGTAAATTCAAAAATGTTACATTGACCTGCAACAAGTTTATCCATGATAATTATGTTGAATAAATGATTTTGATTCTAACTCTGTCACGCTTAAATCCTGTGAATCTTGAGGCCTGTGCAGCAGTGAGACATGTATTAGTTATGTTTAGTTTTATGTAATTGTGAAATACCAACAGGTGGTACACTGGAACTCGCACCACAAGCATAACATAAGCCTCAGCGACGCCGACTACTTCCGCAGCCGTCACCACACGTTCGTCAACATGGACGGGAACCTGCTTCGCAAGAAACTGCACATTTGCTGGCCAAGCCCATCCACCAACACCACCGTATGATATACAAACATTCCTTTAGTCTTCGATCAACATTACCATACCACACACCATATACATAGTATATATATTTAGGTATTTTGTGTGTACAGTCATGTGCAATATAATGTACCCACTTTAGGACTCTGTCGCACTAACATATTAATTGACATTTAGTGAGACTTACAGTTCAATTTGTCAAAAAAGTTAATGTGACATGGTACCAAAGTGTATACATATTATTGCTCGTGGCCGTACTATTTATGTAAGTAGGTAGGTATATATGTATATAGTGTACCTTTCTATCCGTAATCTTCCAATTTTTATTTTTGGTTGTCTGTAAGAAATCGCTTTAAGCGATAAGGCGGCGATTTGCCATATACTTATTTAAGAGTCTTTTTGTAATTATTTCTTTTTATTTTCGTGCAATAAAGTGTATTTCTATTGTATATCCCAATGGTAGATCAGTAGAGTCAGAGGTACATCCATGGACAGATGAACTAAGTACCCACACCTCAGTGGCACGTTAAGCCGTTGGTCCCAGTTACTACTTACCGATGTAAGTACGTAGTCGTTACTTGAGTCACGTCAGGGGCCTTTAGCGGCTCAATAATAACCCTGACACCAGGGTTGATGAGGTTGGTCATCCACCTCATAACCCACGATAGAAGAAGACACCTCAGTAGTAGTAGTGATAGTGTAGTAAGTCATTTCGCCCGTCAACTAATACAGATAACGGCTCGCAAACTAAAATTACTGCAAAAATATGGCAATTCCAATTCATCATCTGCCTAGCGTTATCCCTTTTTCACGGGATCCGCTTACCTAACCCGAAGATTTGACAGTATTTTACACAGGCAAATAAATGCTTACAATCATGTTTTTTATAGTGTATTTACCTAACTGCAGCATGGCAAAAAATAGGGTTATGTGTTTTACCGCTATGTATGCATGTGTGTATGCACGTTTGTTCCCACCTAACTTCTAAACCACCTATCAGAAGTTAACAAATGAGGTGTCACTAGAAGCGTCTTGATTATCTTGTGGTTATAGGCTATGTGACGTCACTGAATACGAAAGTAGCGCCCTCTAGAGGACATAAAGTGAAACGGAAAAATGTTTTATTCGAAACGTATGAAGAGACTGGTTCCTTGTTGTTCCATTTACCGTACACATCACATGTCAAATAATTGGTTACTTAATCCACAGCTCAGCACACACTCCACATTGGTGTACTAGGCCTTATCTATCCTGTCACAACTGGTTATTCATTCACAGGGTAACAATTCAGACCTGTGCACGAGTTTCCGTGCTGCGTCGCGCGCGCGCCTGCGCACCCACATATACTACATGGAGTACAGCTATCATAGTGAGGACAGCTTCGACGTCACACTGGTTCTGCAACTCTCCATGGACCGGCTGCAGTTCCTCGAGAGGCTCGTCAAGTATTGGGAAGGTATACTAACAATTTATTTTTAACCCCCGACGCAAAAACGACGGGGTGTTATAAGTTTGACGTGTCTGTGTAAATGTGTATATGTCTGTCTGTGGCATCGTAGCTCCCAAACGGATGCTCCGATTTTAATGCGTTTTTGTGTTAAAGGTATATCAGTCGAGAGAGTTCTTAGCTATGTTTGGTGGAAATCGGTTCAAGTCTTCAAGATCATCAGGTCGTTTGTTAAGTGTGATAGGAATGTTACACGCTCAGTTTGTTTGCAAGCATATGTGGGATAAGTTATTTTTTTTTTATAGGGCTTAGCATTTTAAACGTTTTGTCATAATAATTGAGTACTTTTTTGGTTGGGGGTTTTTAAATTTTATGACACGTGTATAGAACGGCAACTCTCCGCTTTCCACCAGCGACTGAGCTACAGATTCTTCTTCTATCGTGTGGGTTTTGAGGCGAATTACTAACCTCATCAACCCTGGTGTCAGGGTTACTATTGAGCCGCCAAAGGCCCCTGACATGACTCATTTATAACGACTACGTACTTACACAGTAAGTAGTAACCGGGACCAACGGCTTAACGTGCCTTCCGAAGCACGGATCGTCTTACTTTCGGACAATCAGGTGATTAGCCTGTAATGTCCTAACCAAACTAGGGACCACAAAGTAATTTTTGTGATATGTCCCCACTGGGAATCGAACCCAGGACCTCCGGATCGTGAGTCCAACGCTCAACCACTGGACCACGGAGGCCGTTAGCTACAGATGAGCGCATACGATAACGTCAATGTGTGTTCTATTGTATAAAGTGTCCAGGGTGTGCTCTTGTGACACATACATAAACTCACGCCTATTTCCAACCGGGGTAAACAGAGACTATGGAATTCCATTTGCTTCGTGACACACTTCCCTTGCTTCCTCCACATTCATCAATCGTTTCATACACGCATGCCTCGCGCGTTGACTCTTGTGAGGTCACAGGAATCCCAGCACTGGCCTATATCCAATGATTTTCCTATTAACGGTTGGATCATAAGTGATTATACGTGCTCAGCGGTGATGGAAAATATCGTGAGGAAACCGACATTCCCGAGAAATACGTTTCTTCATCATCATCAATCAGCCCGCATCATCCCACTGCTGAGTAGCTTATATTTATTGCCTTTTTTACACATAGCAACATAACAAAGCAGATAGGCAGAAGTGTACACCTACTCCTCGCCGGCTTTGCTTTTAACTGGATAAGAATCCTGAAAACCATGTGATATTGTCTACGATCCCAACTTGAATTCAAACTTATAAAGTCGAGTTTGGAGTTTCAGTGGTTTAGAGCCCGGGTCGAGATTTGAACCCGTGACACTACGTAATTCACGCGTTCTCGCGGGCTATCTCTGATTGCTTTTTTTATTGTTTTAATGTCTCCAGGTCCACTAAGCGCGGCGATCTACCTGGCCGACTGCGAGGTAACGAAGCTGGAGAGCTTCATACAAGACTGGTCTTCCACGCTCAGCTCGCGCAAGAACGTCGCCTATCACCTGGTGTTCAAACATGACGCGGTAAGTGGTCACACCGACGTCTACAAATCCATTGTCGTTTTAATTCCAGATCGTCGGAAAGTACCCGATAAGTTTTAACCCTCTTGCAAGTGTCAGAACAGCGATATAAACCTACGTAATTCCTGGTTGGGTTGATTTAGAGGTTTGAGTAGAGAGAGTGGAAATAGTCACTGTGGTAAATAGTCACTGTGGTAAATAGTCACTGTGGTAAATAGTCACTGTGGTAAATAATCACTATGGTAAATAGTCACTGTGGTAAATAGTCACTGTGGTAAATAATCACTATGGTAAATAGTCACTGTGGTAAATAGTCACTGTGATAAATAGTCACTGGTAAGTAGTCACTGGTAAATAGCCACTGTGATAAATAGTCACTGGTAAGTAGTCACTGGTAAATAGTCACTGTGGTAAATAATCTGGTTCGAACCCCGGTCACATCCCGGACATTTCATACAAAAAACCTCGTTTTACACAGACACCACACATTGACGTACACGCGCATCTGGGTGTGTGACGTCTGACGCCATACGTTTCAAGTCTTAAACTAAACTACGTTCGAGGGGGGCTGTGTAAAACCTAGCTTAGATGCTGGTGGGGAGCGGAGAGTTGCCGTTCTATACGTAGTATGCCCCGGTACCGGTCTTACACCAACCAGTTATTAATTTATCTTAAGTGCAGTTTTCACTAACACAGTTGCCTCCGCCATTATAGACGGCTGTACGGCTCACCACCTATCACGTTGGTTTAACTTCATCTTGCGATTGATGTAAGTACCTCTAAGTACCTCAAGTGGGATATAGCGTATGTTTGTATGAGAAAAAGATATTGTCGCGACAGACGAACAACCAGGTTATCCTATAAAAATCCTTTTTTTTTTTTTTTCATTTTGAGTTAGAGAGCTCTAAAATCGAAAGTAGTTTCCGAGCAAGTGTAATGTAAAAAATATTAATGTTTGTATACAGGTGCATTACCCAGTGAACTATCTGCGTAACGTTGCGCTGGCGCACGTGACGACGCCGTACGTGTTCCTGATGGACGTGGACTTCGTGCCGATGGAGGGGCTGTACCAACACCTGCTGGCCGCGCTACGAGCTATCAACCCTTATCCCCAGAAGAAGGTAACGGGTTCAAATTCAAAATCATTTATATTCCATAAGTAACATAGTTACTTAAACCGTAAATTTTTCATATCGAACGTCTCATCCGCCTAAAACTATTGCAGCTTCTAACAACCTGTATAGCCCGTGAAAAGTAGCTGCAAGTAAAACCTCTGCACAGACCCGAGCGTCTAGTTTCCTTAGAAAAAAAGTAAAAATATTGAATATGATTTTAGTAACAATTTCAAGAAGAGTATTGAGAACACTTTGGGAAAGTTCCCGGCAGTAAAACTTATGTAAAAAGACCTTTATTATCTTAACCTTTAGGCAAATAAGACCAGAATACAAGAAAGTACAATTTGAAAAAGAAAAGGAGCTATTTTTCTTACTATTAAAGAGTTTTTGTAACGGGAATATTCGCATTCTGGGAATATTCCCGGGAAGGGCACATCACTGATTGCGACTATCTAGTATGTTGTGTTATGCATGTCAGTGCCTAGTGGTGGCCGCGTTCGAGTCGCAGCGCTACCGCGCCGTGCCGCCGCGCAACAAGGCGCAGCTGCGCGCGCGCCTGGGGAGCGGCGCGGGGAGAGCGGCGGGCGCAGCGGGCGCGGGGGGAGGGGCAAGGCGTGCGCGGGACATCGCGCCCTTCCGCGCGCACGAGTGGCCGCGTGGCCACCGCGCCACCAACTACACCAGGTGGATCAATGCCACCACGCCCTACGAGGTGAGGCTCAACGCACACTTTTGACGGGGTAGGACCCATTTGAGACTTTTTTTGACGTGACTTTTTGTAGATTTGCCATAGATGGCATTAACTAGACAAATGGGTAGCGCTGAGGGCTCTCACCCGGTACAAAATTTAAGACAACAGGTCTGAGGGTGCCCTGTTGGGCGCAAATCTCGGTTCAGGGTGTCGTCTGAGAGGGTTATATTTGAAATAATTAATTGACCGTAGTGGATCGATAGCGATAAGCGCTCAATAAGGGAAAACGTCGACCACGCCGGCGTGATCGGTATCGGGGTCCTGAAATGTTTAATGGACTAATGTTTTGGGCGATAGGCTGATATCATATCCAGCTTACGACATCGTATCAACAGTGGCTGCAAGTTGTCTTTGATTACTTGTGGCTCTGCCCACCCCATTAGGGATTACGGGCGTAAGTTTATGTAAGTATGGTACTGTGTGTTTCGCTCCTACTTAGATGTAAAGCCGGTACACAGGAGGAATGAAATTTTGTATGAAGTGCCTATAGGCAACCTTCCTATCTAAAGTCTACTAGTCGTAGGTGTTAGACATCATTCTTATTCATCTTTCATCTCATGTTTTATTTGTGTAGGTGGAGTGGGAGGCTGATTACGAGCCCTACCTCGTGGTGCATCGGTCCGTACCCAAGTATGACACGCGATTCTCTGGCTTCGGATGGAATAAGGTAAACATAGCCTAATTAAAGCACATAATAACGGGTTCTTACCGCGTTTAAATGGGGATATGAGACTCCCGATATTTCGACACTGTTGCAAGTGCCATGATCACGGGATGACTAATGAGATTGGAGTGGAGTAGGTAGATCCATAATTTTCTACGGGCAGACATATCTGTCCACTCCAATCTCATCAGTCATCCCGTGATCATGGCACTTGCATCAGTGTCGAAATATCGGGAGTCTCATATCCCCATTTAAACGCGGTAAGAACCCGTTATTATGTGCTTTAAATATGATAATAACCGCGTAAACTTCAAACAATGTATAAACATAGCCTATGTACGTCCCACTGATGGGCACAGGCCTCCCTTCAATCTACTGGAGAGCGTATGGAGCAAACTCCACCACGCAGAGGTTGACAGAGGTGTTTCTTACGGCTAATATCTAGGACCAATTATCGACCTCATCAACCCCGGTATCAGGGTTACAATTGAGCCGCCAAAGGCTCCTGACGTGACTCAAGTAACGACTACACAAATATGATGATAATATGAAGTACTTACTTTCACCGATATCATAGAATAAGAAATAATACTACGTATAGAACGGCAACTCTCCGCTCCCCACCAGCGTCTGAGATAGGTTTAGACCCCCCCCCCCCTCGGTCTTACTTTAGTCGTGATCGTCTGGCGTCAGACGTGTACGATAATGTCAATGTGTTGTGTCTGTGTAAAACGAGGTGTATTGTACGAAGTGCCCCCCACGACTCACCAAGCTTTCTGTTAGACCAACGTGACAGGTGGTGAGCCGACAGTTTCTTTTTTAAGTACATATTTCTGTGGTGAATTAATCAAATCAAACACACTTTATTGCACAGTATTTAATTTTAACAAACAAACATAACACATGAATACAGTACAACTTGGGCATTATTGCTCTAGAGCAATTTCTTGCAGGCAATGAAGTGTATTGTTATCGTATTGTCTGTGTGTATTGCAGGTATCGCACATAGTGGAGCTGCGCGCGCAAGGCTACCGCGCAGTAGTACTGCCCGACGCGTTCGTGCTGCACACCACGCATGCGCCGTCCGCAGACATCACCGCCTTCCGCGCCGACCCGCACTATCGCATGTATGTATACGTAGATAAGATAGCGACAAAGTTGTTCAGCCACGTGGCCATAAGCGGAACCGCATCCTATGAAAACGTCACTTTTGACGGTTGTTCTTGTTATAAAAGGAAAATGTATAGAAAAGGCCACATCAAAGTAATTCATCTTAAGAATTTCACACACACTACACACACCCACTTTTTTGACGTTACTTATTGGAAATTAGTCACATGTGGCGTTAACTACTTGGTCGCAGTACACACACCCACACCCTCCCTCACCCACACACACTACACACACTCGCACACACACTTATTTACGTGACTTTGTAGGTTTACCGCAAATGGCATTAACTACTTGGCCGGAGCACACACGTACACTCACACAAACTACACACTTTGTACTTTGTTTTTTTTTTTCTTTAATTTATTCTTCTTTTACTTCCAGTTGCCTAGCCCTGCTGAAGCAAGAGTTCCTCGAGGACCTGTCGCGGAAGCACAACGTGTCCCTGAACGAACACAAGCGGGGGCTCGAGCAAGACCGGCTATATCTCGTCAGAGCGCGGGAGATACGATAGCTTATTTTTTACATACATGAAGCTCGGTTGCTTCTATGCTGTTCTGGGAGCATATAAAAACATAGAACACGTTCAGCTGCTTCTCTTCCCGGGCATGTCGTAAAAACCGACAGAGGGATTGTGTCCTCTAACATGATGGACTAATGTTATGGGCGATAGGCTGATCCCTTATCACCATAAGGTTCATCATATCCATCTTTGGACTTCGTATCAACAGTGGCTGCAAGTTGTCTTTGATTACTTGTGGCTCTGCCCACCCCATTAGGGATTACGGGCGTGAGTTTATGTATGTATCTATGTATGTATGAAGCTCGGTGAGGGGTGGCTACTTAGTCCATCTTGCGATGGATGTACCTCTGCCTACCCCATTGGTTTATAGTCGTGAGCTTATGTTATGCCACACAAAGTCAAGCCAGGGTATGCAGACCCAAAGCAGAGAATAAAGAAAAAACATCGTGAGGAAACCCACATTCCCGAGAAATGCATTTCGGAGGTATGCGACCAAACCTGTATTGGCTGGTTTTCCCTTCGCGGGTTAGATTAGACAGGCAGTCGCTGTATTAAACCGGACCTGTCAAATGTTCAGGTTAGGTAAGCGGACCCTGTAATCGCAACGCCATCGCAGATATGGTAATAATAAATGATCGCGTTTGACCCCAATTTCTACACATGGCAAATAAGCGGCCTAATGACACATCCCGGGCACTTCATACAAAAAATCCTCGTTTTACACATACATTACACATTGACATTATCGTATACGCGCATCTGTGTGTGTGACGTCTGACGCCCATACGATTGAAGACTAACTATGGCCGAGGGGGTGAGGTGAACCTAGCTCAGCCGCTGGTGGGGAGCGGAGAGTTGCCGTTATATACGTAGTATTATTTCTTATTCTATGCTAAGGGTCAGCACAGAACAACAGCAACAACTTGAAAAACTTTCTGATTATACCGGAAAAGAGTATCATTGTCATAAAATCAATGAATAAATAAAATACATTTACGTATTTCAAGTTACAATCTGACTCATGTAAGGGTTAGGAAATATCTTTCCTGCTGATGATGATCACACACTGCTCGAGCGGAATTCAAGAGGATGTCGTTGGGTCTGTGTTGACTTAGACATTATAAAGAGAAGTTTAGAAGCTATACATAAAATTTAATGTATGTGCCCCTGGGTAAATTAGTTCATAAAATCGGCCTTACACCATAACTGTGCCAATGTACAGTATACACAAGGACTTATTTTACTTGTTTTAGTAGAATCTCGAATAAATTGTTAGTGAAAAATGATGTTGGTGGCGATTCGGGCAACCAACCTAATTTTAACTTAATTTGACAGGATCAAAACTAGCTCTGTCTCTTTCTTGCACTTATTGTAAGTGAAGGACGGCACTAGTTAGGAATTGTCAAACTATATTTAGATTAAGTTCGTGTGCGCCCGAATAGGTACCATTTAATCTATGGGCTGTGAGAATTACATGTATTGACCGAAAAAGTACACAAATAACTGCACATTAGTACCTATAGTTGGCTACTTGACAGCTTTCGGATGAGTATTTTAAAAATGATTATTGATTATTTTGTACCTCTTAAAATATTTTATTTTCTCAAAAAAGTTTTATGTACTAGAAAAAAAAAACACAATTTATTCAATTATTTTAAATTTCGCGCGAAAACGATTGGTCACGTGACATTCTGCCCAGTGACGTCACATTTCAACGAACAGAAACTGTCAAACAGTGTAACTTGACACGAGACATAGTTTTTGTTTATTTTGTGAAATGTGACGTCACATGAAACTCAATCATGGCCGCCCGTGTTTCGGGTTTTGTAATACACAGATAAAAAACCGCATTTTTATTTTGTAAAAATAAAATATTTAAAAATGACCTTAATAAAAAAATATATGGGATAATTATCGTTAAATGATAAACTCCAATATCCGACATATTTCATAATTTTATTGTTACAACTGTGAAGTAGCCAATTATCTCTCAATGTTATTTCGACACAAATATTAATTGAAGTATTATTGTTAGTGTATTGGCCCTTCCCAGTTTTTATGGCAGTATTTTTCTCAGTGTAAGCTTTAATGTTTATTTAGAAATTATTTTATATAAAGTTTCGTCACGAATCATCATCGTATGATTTGATCGTCATCACACTACTTAAAAGACAAAAATGTCGTACGTGAAATCAATTACGGTAACATCGCAAAAAATTGATGTTTTGAAGTGTGGTTGTGTTATACAAAATAAAAAGCATTACTTTCTCTACTGTCTACACACAGTAATATTTAACATAATAGTCGCGCTATGATTCCAGTACACCTTCTAATTTTATTTTATGTCCTGTCATTTTCTTATCCGCCGAAAAGGAAAGGGACGGGTAATCGACAGCCCTAAAATTTCTGTAACACACGTCAATTTTAGGCAGAAATTTAAAAAAAACCTCTCCAAATTTTACATTGACCAATGACTCGACTGAATTAAGTTGACTGCACACGTCAAACGGGTTTCATATCAGCGAGATGCCTATTTCATTCGCCCGGGTTGTTCATTCGGTCACTCATTCATTTTTAAATTAACAACCGTCAATCATCCGTCCCTTTTCTTTTCGGCGAATAAGGAAATGACAGAACATAAAATAAAATTAGATTAACACACACACAGACAGGAGTCTGGAGTATAATATAGTCTTCTAAGTTTGTTGCAATAAGTTATTTGAATAGTGAGTATTACTGCATTAAAAACTAAACTGTCAATCAATCAATCAAATCAATTCAATTCATCACTTCAATTAACTTGCATCAGTCATAAATATGTAAGTATTACATTCAGTTAGTGAACAAATTAATAAATAAGTTTCAACTCAAACACACAAACTCTAAAATCGCTTTTTTTCGATACTGTTTTTTTTTTCAGTTGTTAGTAATGAGTATGTTGGTACTGATGAGTCTTTTTCCTTTTTATGTAAGTGAATCGAGCCTAAATGTATACGTTAAACGATGCAATTTATTGAGCCTTAGTCTAGCTATGTATAGTCATGAGCAATACCTTGTATCCACTTTAGAGCCCTGTCGCATTAACATATTTGACATTTAGTGAAAGTTACAGTTCAATTTGTCATAAAAGTTAATATGACATGGTACTAAAGTGTATACGTATTAATGTTTGTGACTGTGCGTGATAAGTATATTTGTACAGCATAATTTGTTTGTATACATTTCAACGTCGCATAATTAGAGGAACGTATCTCACTTCTCTTTCGTACTAAGCTGTTCACCGTTAATACGAAAGGTGCATATCCCTTGTCTCTTTCGCTCTAAGCGACGTGCTATACCTATCCTGATGTAATTCTAATTATGCTACGTTTAAAGAGGCATAAGCACCGTAGCAAGTAAGGACTCCTTTCATCAAATGAGACACTTTCCAGGTTACTTTCCCCAAAAAAAATAAAAATACAGAAGGCCCTGTAAAGATTTTCCTTCGACTTCTTTTCCTTTAACTTTCTAATTTCATGGTTTACAAACGTAAGCAACTTTTATCTTTGTTTTTTGGGTATAAATGTAGATAGACCCTTGTTATTACATCCAGGCACAACACATTTTCCATCCATTATTATTCTAATCAAAACAAAGAGAAGCAATATAGGTAGCAAAGTAATTCTATACATAATTTGATCCATGCTTCTGCCATTACATTATATTTTTCAGTGCTTATGTACCCGAGTAATGAGAAAGTAGGTAATTATCGCGTCAAAACAGACAGCGCCATCTAGTATTTTTTTTTTTTTGGGAGCGTAGTCTGGATACTTCCTCATTATAGATGCTTAAAGCACGCGCACTAAATATTGACAGAAAATTAAGTAATATTTTTTATCTTTTTTTACCAATAGTTTGTATTTTTTATATTACCACTTTTGTAATTGTGTAATAAGGAATTGCTTTTTTCAACAATTGTATTAGGCTACGTATATTCAGATTGCTATTTTTATTATTTTTAAAATTAAAAAAATAATACCTAATTTGTAGCCAAAGATTATCTACCTAAGATTTTTTTTACTTTTCTATAAATCGGTAAGCGTATTTAAAATTTAGAAAAATAAACGTTTGTGTTGATAATGTTTATTACAGAAATCTAAAATTTATACACAAAATGTCATATTAAAAATACGTATATATTCAAGTTGTATTAAGTTTTAGTTAATGAAAATATATAAAAAAAGAAATTGGAACCAAATCTGGATTTTATTAATTTCAATGTCGTAAATCTGGTGACTGATGGGGATAACCAGAAGCTCAAATGTAGGCGGTAGCACTGTTGAGTGTTGTTAACACAAGAGAAGAAAATACCTGTAAGAAAGAAAACCTGAAAAGAAAAAGATTAAAAATTAGTAAAGAACAAAAATATACATAGCTAAAGTTATAAAGTATATACTCACCGTGGTCGCACACGCCGCCGTCGCACCGCCCCGCCGCCGCCGTACCGCGCCTGCGCACTGCAACCCGCGCCCGCGCGTCTCTCCCCGCTAGTTCCCTACATGGCCAGTTGCCATCCAGTGTCCGTTGAAACCATTATTGTTTGTAATATCAAGAATTGATTATATCGTGTTGAAGACTTATTTTGGAGTTATTATTGATTTTCACCAAGCAAACAACCCAGCAAGTAGGAAGGTACTTAACAGTTTGGCGACCGTCGAGAAGAATCTGTAATTTGGAAAAGAAGTTCGAACCGTGCTACCTATTTAACCTTGATGACAACAAAAATCTGGAAAGATCGATGAAGCGAGCGATCGACTGAAGAGGATATTTTCAAGAAGGGAGGTTTGCCCGTTCCTTAATTATCCTTTCTACTAATCTATTTTCTTATTTCCGTATAGTTTTGATAGTGAACAGTGTTGTAAGAACATCAATTCGTAAATTATTATAGTGTATATGCAAGTACCTACCTACTTATGAAACATTCTAGAATCAATGGACACGGCAACTCACAGGTATATTTTTAACAATATTATTTCGTATTTTCATGTATAATGTATCAGATTCGTAGTAATTCGTAAATACATGTAAAATAAAGCGTGTTATAGCGTTCAATTAAACTGCATACCGCTATAAACACTGTAAAAGCTTTATAGTATTACGATCTGTATAATTCATCAATCTGTACAACAATAGGTATAAAATATTTCATTGGAAAAAGTAAAAATACGGAATATTCTAAGTTTATGTAAACAATTTGCATTTCATTCTGTTAATTACATAAAATTAACTTAGTAACAGTTGTAAATAAGTGTCAGTAAAGTGTAAAAACACGACATTTTCGAGTAAAAACATAAAAAGTATAAATAAGTGTATTGATCAAGTTATTGATTGTGACATTCCAGAGAGACGGAAAGGGTTCAGTAAACGTTGAGCCGTCCCATTAGCGCTTTGGTACTGAGAGCTATCTACGTCCGAGCTCCGAGTTCACTGGTTGACGAGTTCGCGGAGGATTCACAGCTGTTTCGGTAAACAAATCACCTACGCAGGTTTGCGTGCAATAAGGTATTTATCAATTTACCTTTTTTATACTATATTGCGGTTGGATTAGTGAACTATTTTGTTTACTAATTAATTATTTAAACCAATACAATGAGTGAGTCTGAGAGTGAACAGGTAACAAACATGAGTAAGGAAAGTAAATTGAAAGAACTAAGAATAAAGCGTGGTACTATAAAGGGTCGGTTAACGGTTTTTAAAAATTACGTTTTGGAAATTAAAAATTTAAAAAAGGTATCTAAACAGCAAGTACAAGAATTAAAAATAAGATTAAGCAAAATAGAATCATTATTTACAGAATATGATCAGATTCAGTCACAAATTGAAATAAAGGAGAGTGAATCAGAAAAGGCAGGTACTTCAGAGACCATTTCAGTAGAAAGGAATACCACTGAGAGTACATTTTATGAGGCAATGAGTTTAGCTCAGGATTTAATTGACAGTCAAGAACTTACTGCTCAAAATCGGTCTAGTATTTATCATGAAACAAGCAATGATGTCTCACCGTGCTGTAGCACTAATATAAAACTGCCAACTATCACTCTCCCTTCTTTCGATGGAAACTTTAATAAATGGTTGGAATTTCGAGATTCTTTTGTGTCCCTGATACATAATAATAATGGTCTGAGTGAAATAAGTAAGTTTCAGTACTTAAAAGGTTCATTAACTGGTGTTGCAAAATCAGTCATAGAATCATTGGAAATATCAGCTGAAAACTATAAAACTGCATGGAAACTTATTTGTGATCGCTTTAATAATACAAACCAGTTGACTATTATTCATTTTAAAACACTATTTAACTTTGAAACAATGAATAAAGAATCAGAAAAATCATTGAGATATTTGGCAGATCATATTTCAAAACATTTGCGTGCATTGAACACATTAGGAGAACCAACTGAAAATTGGGACTCTTTGATAATTTTTCTTTTTTCATGCAAGTTGGATAGTGTGACAAGTACAAAGTGGGAGGAACGTAAAAGTAGTATGGACAAAAGACCCACGTTGGAACAATTTTATGAGTTTTTGCGTAACAGAGCAACAATTTTGGAAATGAGTACCACATGCAGCAGCGACAAAAATACAGTCACAGTAAATAGTGACAGACAGCAATTCAAGCGTGTTGATAAGCAGCAAAAAGCATTTGTCGCCGCTGCTTGTGAGAACAAGACAAATAATGGTTGTCTAGTATGCAATGGAGATCATTATTTATATTTTTGCGATAAATTTAAAAACATGACACTCGAAGACAAAAACGATGTAGTATCTAAATTAAAACTCTGTATAAATTGTTTTCGACGTGGTCATTTTGCACAACAATGTAAATTAAGTGGCTGTAGAATTTGCCACCGCAAACACAATACATTACTGCATAGAAATGTATCAAACGTACAGAAATCGGAGGAGATCAAGTGCACTGTAACTAATCCGGTTTCTCTATCATCCTGTATATCGAATCAAGTACTGTTATCGACAGCAATTGTAAACGTTGTAATAGACGGCAAGTCTAAGCAAGAGGTACGTTGCTTGTTGGACTGCGGCAGCCAGTCCTCATTTATTTCACGTTCTTTGAAAGATAAATTAGCAATTGAGCCTGTAAAAGTAGACACGGTATGTGTTACTGGCATAAACAACATGTCTTTCAATGCAATAGAGCGGTGTAATTTGGTAATACAATCATGTACAAATTCATTTAGTAAACAAGTGAATGCGATTGTAGTATCACAAGTAACAAGCAACTTACCTAGTCAGGAAGTAGATACATCTGAAATAAATGTACCTAACAATGTTACCTTGGCAGATCCCCACTATTACCGCCCAGCACAAGTAGACTTACTATTGGGTGCAGACGTATTCTGGGAAATAACGTGCCCTGAAAAAATAAAAATGGGAATTAATAAACCTATATTGCAAAATTCGCAGTTAGGGTGGTTAGTAGTGGGACCTGTCATGTGTACTGGAGACTTACCTAATGAAAATGTATATTGTAACTTCAGTCAGGAGATCAGGAACCAGTTGAAGATGTTCTGGGAGCTGGAAGAGCTTCCTGAAAAGCAGTCCTGGTCGGCTGAAGAGCAAGCTTGTGAAGAGCATTTTGTGGAGCATACACGAAGGATGGAAGACGGAAGATTTTGCGTCACGTTGCCGCTGAAAGAGTCGCCTGATAAACTAGGAGATTCTTATTGTATTTCAAAGAAACGTTTTGATTCGCTAGAAAAGCGCTTTCGGCGACAACCTGACGTAAAAGAGCAATATGTAGATTTCATAAATCAATATCAAGAGCTTGGGCATTTATCAATGAGTGAAAAACCTGAAAATGCAAACTTTTTGCCGCATCATCCGGTATTAAGAAAGGAAAGTGAAAGTACACAATGTCGAGTAGTGTTTGATGCGTCAGCAAAAACAAGATCAGGTTATTCACTCAATGATATCCTCATGGTGGGACCTACCATTCAAGACGACATTTTCTCTATACTTGTAAGATTCAGAGAGCACAATTATATATTAACAGGCGATATAGAGAAAATGTATCGTCAAATAATGATAGACGAGTCGCAGAGATATTTACAAATGATATTATGGCGTGAGAGCGAAAGGGAGCGCATGAAGTACTTGCAATTGAATACTGTAACTTACGGTACTTCATGTGCACCATTCCTTAGCACCAGATGTTTGTTACAGTTGGCTCAGGAGTGTGGTGATGAGTTAATACAAACTATTATATCGCGAGATTTTTATGTTGACGATTTAATAACAGGTTATAATGATGAACAACAACTAAAGAAAATTTATCAGCAAGTCACCACACACCTTAGCTCAGCCGGTTTCAATCTAAGAAAGATAAAAAGTAACTCTAAAGAATTAATGAAAGAACTTACAAACAATTCATGTAGTAAACAAGAAAATTTGAAAATATCAAATGTGACTCATACTTTAGGTATTGAATGGAACCCCGATAGTGACACTATATTTATGCCCACAAGTAAAGCAAAAAATGTAAAGGAAGGCAAATGTACAAAACGTATAATACTTTCAATAACTTCCAGTATATTTGATCCATTAGGATTATTATGTGTATGTACAATTTCATGTAAAATATTGTTGCAATCGCTGTGGCTACAGAAACTGGAGTGGGATGAGGAAATACCTCAAGAAGAAAGTGGAAAATGGTACAATTTTATACAAAATGTAGAATTATTGCAAAATATAACAATCCCACGCCACGCCATCTGTAGTAACAGTATTCATGTTGAGCTGCATGCGTTTTCGGACGCCTCCTTGAAAGCGTACGCAGCATGCATTTACGTTCGATCAGTGGATTCTCTAGGTCACTGTACAGTCCACTTATTGTGCGCGAAAGCAAAAGTAGCACCACTCAAGGCGACAACCATACCAAAACTCGAGCTGTGTGGAGCACTGTTAGCAGCACGCTTATGTAACAAAGTCACAAATTCGTTGCGAGTAAAAATAAAAGAAAAAATATATTGGAGTGACTCGAAAATAGTTTTGGGATGGTTGAAGACGCCTACGCACAAGTTGCAAACGTTTGTGGCACATCGTGTATCAGAGATTGTGGACCTTACCACTGACAGTGAATGGAATTATGTGCAGTCCGGGCAGAACCCCGCGGATCTGGCTTCGCGCGGGATCGCACCCGAAGATATCCAGTCAATGTCAATGTGGTGGTCGGGCCCAGAATTTCTGATGCAAGATAAAGCAAACTGGCCTAAACAAGAAATTAAAAATGTAGACTTACCTGAAATTAGGTCACATACGGTATGCATTCAAACACAGGAAAAGGTAATAGACATGTGTAAATATTCTAGCTTCAGAAAATTGCGTAATGTGTTTGCATACGTTCTAAGATTCATAAGAAATTGTAAGAAAAATATCACGAAAGAAAAGGAATCATTGTCAGTGGATGAGATTGAAAGAGCAGAGTTGTATTTAGCTCGTATAGCACAGACAGAAAGTTTTTATGGTTTAAACAGCAAAGATAAATTAATGAAGTCTTCTCTTTCAAATCTCAATCCGATAATTGATGATGAAGGGATGATCAGAGTAGGAGGTAGGATTGAGAATTCTACTTACTCGTATAACAAAAAACATCCGATCGTCCAAAAGTCTGATCATCACTTCACCAAATTATTATTTGAATATTATCATGTGAAGTACTTGCATGCCGGGCCCCAGTTGCTCCTTTCAGTCATTCGTGAAAAATACTGGCCTATAAATGGCAGAACATTAGCTCGTAAAACTTTTAATAAATGTATAAGATGTAGAAGACTGAAAGGAGCAGTTGCGAACCAGATAATGGGTAACTTGCCCCAGCAAAGAATTGTACCAGGTTATCCATTCGAAGTAACTGGAACTGACTACGCCGGTCCTTTTTTCGTTGCAACAAAAAAAGGACGCGGTGCTAAATTAGTAAAAGCATATTTATGCGTTTTTATATGTTTTAAGGTAAAGGCAGTTCACCTAGAATTAGTAAGCGATCTTAGTACAGAGGCTTTTATTTTGTCCTTACGATGTTTTATATCTCGTCGCGGTAAACCTCGCGAGATATTTTCTGATAATGGCCGCAACTTTGTAGGCGCCAGTCGCGAGTTAGGAGAGTTTCTTGAGAGCTCTTCCGGTTCAATTTCAGACTCATTTATTGATGATGGTATAAAGTTTAAATTTTCACCTGCATATTCTCCGAATTTTGGTGGTTTGTACGAAGCAGCTGTGAAGTCAGCAAAGTACCACATGAAAAGGGTGTTAGGCAATATGCACTGTACATTTGAGGAACTTGCAACACTGTTCTGTCAAATCGAGGCTATACTGAATTCCCGTCCTCTATGTCCTATGTCCTCGAGTCCAAATGACTTAGCCCCCCTTACTCCAGGGCACTTCTTAATTGGAAGGCCTCTGACGTCGCTGCCAAGTCCAGACCTACAAGATGTAAACCCAAATCGTCTACACAGATACGCAAAGATAGAGCAAGCAAGACAGAACTTTTGGAACAGCTGGTGCCAGGAGTATATTTGTGAGATGCAGCAACGTAACAAGTGGCAGAAGCGCCAGGTAGATCTTCAGCCCGGAGAACTTGTTTTAATAAAAGAAGAATCCACTTCACCCATGAATTGGCCAATGGGAAGAATAGAAAAGGTGTATCCAGGATCTGATGGAGCTTGTCGAGTATTTGACATCAAGACTTGTAAAGGCACTGTTAGAAGAGCAGTCAACAGGATATGTCCGTTGTATTGCGCCGAGTGAAGAATTCCTGTCTTATTTTCGCGGAGGCCGGAGGTTGTTAACACAAGAGAAGAAAATACCTGTAAGAAAGAAAACCTGAAAAGAAAAAGATTAAAAATTAGTAAAGAACAAAAATATACATAGCTAAAGTTATAAAGTATATACTCACCGTGGTCGCACACGCCGCCGTCGCACCGCCCCGCCGCCGCCGTACCGCGCCTGCGCACTGCAACCCGCGCCCGCGCGTCTCTCCCCGCTAGTTCCCTACATGGCCAGTTGCCATCCAGTGTCCGTTGAAACCATTATTGTTTGTAATATCAAGAATTGATTATATCGTGTTGAAGACTTATTTTGGAGTTATTATTGATTTTCACCAAGCAAACAACCCAGCAAGTAGGAAGGTACTTAACAAGTGTCTCTAAATATTGTCAGTTCTCCATACATTCAAATAGTATGGGGAAATGTCAAAAAATTAGGACAAACAGCGAGAGAAATAAGTTGACTAGTTTCCAACTAGTCAAATCAGTTACTTTTTACTAAACGTCAAAACACGAAATTATCATGGAATTTGTATGAAAATGCAACCTGTGCCGTCATAGAAAAACATGATAAAATATCGTACTTATTATTACATTCTTCTTTATTAATAAGTTCATAAATAAATAAGTTAAATAGAAAAAAGGAAACTTTTTTGTCTACTTTAGATCTGTCTTTATGATCTGTCAGAATCTCATATTTATCTTTTACAATTCTTGCTCATTCAAAACAAAGAGTAAGTACGTATCATTACCGTTTCAATAATATTTATTAATAATATTTTATATACTTATTTATATTTATTTATTTTATAAATACCCAATTTATCTTTAAACGTAATGTATTTAATGTAATAAATCATGTTAAAATTAACAATAAGTACATTTTTCTAATATACAACACTCTCTGTATATCCTACTATCTTTATATCCTACTATCTTTCTATTAATGGACTATAGTTTATTTTTAGTCTTAATAAGCTTCACTGGCGACCATCCTGGACTCAGCATTGGCCAAGTAGTTGTTGCTGTTAGGGTTCTCCTTGGTCGTCAGAAGCCAAAGCAACACTATGATCTGGAAATCCATCTCCTGTATCTCCTTCTTCAGGTTCGCCACCGCTTTCTTTGCTGTCACTAAAGGAGAATTGTCGTTCATGGACGAGCCCCTGGATTCTGTCCTTTGCTTGATATTCTCAACTTTAGCCGTCAGTTCGTTAAGCAACTCTTGCCGCTCTGTCACCCCAACGCTTACTTCCTTATATTCATTCGTAACTTTGTTCAGTTCGTCTAGAAGTCCGCCGTATTCTTTGACTAGAGGCTCAAATTGTTCGTTCAAGATGTTCTCTCGAGCTGTCACTTTGTCCATGATCGAACTTATGCTACTGTGAAGTTTGTTCAACTGAGCTCCAGTCATTTTGTACCTTTCAAATAACTCGTCTCTATAACTGCGCATTTGCGCATGTCTCGCGCGCCAGTCCCTTCCATCTGCTGATATCTTCAGTCTCAAAGCTGGTGCCACCCTTTCTAGTTCCAACTTCCATGCTTCCCAATCGTGAACTTTACTCCCTACATTGCTATCCTTATCGTCGGCATTCTGGAACTCCCCTTCAGACTCTTCGGAATAAATCGCCATTTCCTCTTCGACTTTGTCTAATATAATCTCAGTTTCATCCTCCACTTGATCGACGTCATCGACGGTTTCGCCTTCATCTGGTAGATCTACTTTTGGTTTGAGCCATTCGAAGTTTTCTTTCTTCATGGCTTCGTCGGTGAGCACGTTCAGAATGTAGCAGACTTGCTCGCCGTAGCCTTGTTTGAGTTTGTGTGAGGAGAAGTCGACTGCTACTCCTTTCTCTCTGAGTATGTCAAGGATAGTGGCTATGGTAGAGTTGGGGTCGTCTTCCTCGTGGGGTTGCTCGAAGGTCCTGAAATGATATTAATGTCTTTACTGCTGGCATACACGGTACGGCTCGTGACACGGTATCATGCTGAGAGAGGTACTTTTTTTTTAGAATGCCCTCTACACATTAATGTGTGTTATTGTTGAGTAGGTTATGCATTTTTGTTGTTAAAGATAATAAGTTTGTACTGTGGCGTCCTTCACAGAAATAGATCATTTTTCTTTCTTTGAGAAATACCTGCCAGTCTTCCTGATGAGCCAGGCGGCAGTGGAGGCGAACACGAAGAATTGCTCTCCAGGGTTGGTGGAGGTGATGAAGTAGTAGCGGCTCATCGGCTTCATCTTGATCTCTGGCCGGAGCTCCGTGTCGAGCTTCAGAAGCCGCAGCTTGTCCATCAGGTTGAGATCCATTGTGGAAACCCTACAAGTTATGAACAAATTCTGATTACTAAATAAAGACAGATCTAAAACTAACAAAAACATTTTCATTGATAAAGATAACATAATTACGAATTTATATACAAGAAAAACTTAATAATTAATAAGTCCGACATTTAATCACGCTTTTCTATGGCGTCATAGTGTTCTTTCATATTTATTAATTTCGTGTTGTGACTTGTAGTAAAAAGCAACTGATTTGACTAGTTGGAAACTAGCCTATTTACAGCATATTAGATAGGTACTTAGTTTATTTATTTTATTTAATTTACCTTATACTAACCTTATATTCCACAACTTATACACGTAAATTAGAAAATATTTTTATAACAACGATAACGAAACAGGAAAAACGACTTTCAAACTGTACGTTTTGACATTTGTCTGGTTTTGTATTTGTTGTCATTACTGTTGCTATGGTAACACAAGTTGTAGTTATACGTTTACTACAGCAAATAAGTCTCTTTGGTAGACAAGAAAAAAATACGTCAGACATGGCTGTATGGGCATAGTTCCCTTTGCCTTACACTTCGGGGAAAACCAAAACAAAAAAAAAATCTCTTTGGTAGAAGGTAGGATAAAAAATACTTTTACTTATTTTTATCTACAGTTGTATATGTCGTTCACCGCTAATAGTCTAAGGGTGGTATTGATAAACTAATCTCAGCTTCGAGACTGACATGATCTTGTGTCAATGCGACAGTTCTTATGTAAAAACAGAGACTTGAACATGATCTTGAGGGCAGTCTCAGCTGAGATTCATTTATTAATACCACCCTAAGATCCCACTATAGAACGACCTTCATCGAGCGAAATTTTTTAGGCAACCACTTGCAATAAAATTGTCATATTTAATTGAATATAAAATACTTTTCATCCATTAACCAGGTCGGTGAAGGTCGTTCTATGGTGAGATCCTATACTATAATGAGTTTCTCTCTCATACCATTATGTACCTCTGCCATTGCGTATCATTCTTTACGCTACATCCGTTTCAGGGTAGGCAGGTACAATGGAATAAAATTACAGGCAGAACACGTGGCTACGCGTAGATAATGCAGTAGCCTACTCCTTTTCTTTTAGATGCACATTCAGGCCCAAGATAAATGAATAATTAAGATCTATGAAATGACCATTAGCTCACGCCCGTAATCCCTAATGGGATGGACAGAGCCAAAAGTAATCAACTTTATTACTTTGAAATAAATTGGCATGAGTATTATTTCACCACATTGTTACAGTAGGATTATTTTGCCAACACCTATCGCGTGTTGTCATCGTAATCAGATTCGTTACAACACGTCCACCGTCACGACGACACAAACATAACAAGTTCAGGACTGTCCCAATGGGGTAGTCAGAGGTACATACATCGCAAGATGAACTAAGTACTCACACCTCACCGAACTTTCTGTTAGACCAACATGATAGGCGGTGAATTGTGTCGCCGATAATGGACGAGCCAACTGCTCATTGGTGCAAGTGCGGGGGTTCGAACTGGTGCTTCGAATACCACAGGACCACAGTGAATTCCCCATAGACACATAGGTACAGTCACACGTAGCTAAGTATATTAAACAGGTACTCAAACAAATCAAGGTCCCGGGAAGTCATTTGGGTATTTCTGGCACGGAATCAACGAATTAATTAGCCGTCTAGTACACGGTTAAAATTAACCTGTGTTTGGGAACAATGGAGGTGACAAGCTCTTATACCTCATCATCATCAGCCCATTAACGTCCCCACTACTGGGGCACGAGCCTTCCCTATGGATGGATAGAGAGATCGGGCCTTAAACCATCACGCGGGCCTAGTGCGGATTGATGGTTATTAACGACTGCTAATGCAGCCGGGACCAACGGCTTAACGTGCCTTCCGAAGCACGGAGGAGCTCGAGATGAAAACTTTTTTTTGTGGTCTAATACCTAATATCACAGAAAAATACTGAAACGAAGTAAGTACAAGTACACATGGCCGCTCACGAAAGAGCACGTTTAAAAACTTAGAGTAGCACAACGGGCTATGGAGCGCGCCATGTTAGGCATCCACCTGTTAGATCCTATACACACATTACATAAACCCACGCCTATTTCCCACCCGGGTAATCATTTTTTTTTTTACGTGACTTATTGTAGATTTGTCGCAGATGGCATTAACTACTTGGCCGGACAAATGGGGAGCGCTGAGGGCTCTCACCCGGTACAAAATTTAAGACAACAGGGCCAAGTTGGGCGCGAACCTCGGCTCAGGGCGTCGTCTGAGAGGAAAAATATTTGAAAGAATTAATTGAACCCAGTGGGTCGATAGCGATAAGCGCTGAATGAGGGAAATCGTCGACCACGCCGGTGGGGTCGGTATCGGGGTTCTGAAGTGTTTGGTGTCGCGAGCTGATTGGCCGCCTCTATGGCAAGCAGTAAGCAGAGACTATGGAATTCCATTTGATTCGACCCTGACACAACTCTTGCTTCCTCCATATTCATCAATCGTTTCATACACGTACGCCGGTTCTGAGTAGATCTTACAAATATACTTTATTGCACCAAAACTTTATTACCAAACAAAGGACAGTCTCACAAAGTGATTTCGACAATGTCCCCATCTGGAATCGAACTCGGACCTCCAGATCGTGAGCCTAACGTTCTAACCACTAGACCACGGAGACTGTTAACATCTTAAAAATAGGACTAAGTATATCTATATTGGCTATTGCGAAATCTTAACGTAACTACTTACTTACTCTAGAAGGTCATGTGTGTGACTAACACACATGACGTGACACACGGGCGAATAGCAACGCGAGCATTACAAATATTTCTAAGAACACTTTCCTTACAACATTACCACCTGTTGGAGGCTTCTGCTGCAAAGTGTACGGAAGAATATGCCGCTCCAGAATGGGCTTGCGCAGTCATGAAAAAAAGTGCATCACTTCGCGATAATAACCTGAGCAAAAGCTACAGAACTCGACTTGAGCATCCCAACCATCTCGCTTAGGAGCTGTTGCAAATTTTATAAAGCAAATTCGTCGTTTTAAAAGACAGCCTGTCGTGGAGATAGAAACGGATTAAAGTATCCGAATCACCTCATTATGGAAGCAATTCCCTAATTGCTTCATTCAATTCAATTCGCTAATTGCTGATGTTATGCCACTGGATCTATTTCTCGTAACACCAAGTTCTCCTTCAGCTCATCTGCTCATAGTAACACAAACGGACTTTTACTATTGCAGATATAGGTACTTAAGAAAAAAAACCTTCGCGATAATGATAGTCATAAATCGCTTGAAACAGACTCCTGTGATGATGATGATGACTCGCCTGACTGGGTGTTAAACTCGTGCCATTCTAATGGTAAGGAACATAGCTTTGCACTATTCTGTGAACGTTATTACCTAATTATCGAGTAATTAATAAGTAATGATACTTACTTAGTCGGACGTCAGATGGCATACCTGATTACTATTGCCATAAGTTAAGGCACAAATTATTAAGACACAATTAAGAAGGTGATATCAAGTATCTACGTCATATTTTAATACCGAAATCAAACTACTAATAGCAACCAATTTCTGTCTCTACTAATGAACAAACGACCACCAGTTGATTTCTGTATCAAATGACGCAGATGCCACAATTTCACTACCGGAAGTACTAAGTGGGATTTTTATAGTTCGAACAGGATTAGTTTTCAGACGACAGATAATATCTTTGGCTGAGAAAATGTTTCTTATCATCTTGGCGGGGTTTTTAAATCACATAACATATTACTAGTGGCTTGAACTACTAACAGCATGAATACTGTGGTGTTTGAATGGATATAATAAATATCTATTATTATAGGTGTAGTGTCTACACTTAGAGACCCCCCACACTAGCGTCTTTCGAGCGTCGTCGTCGTGCCAGCGTCCGCGGAACGTCCACGCGACGTCGACGCCGCGGCGACGCGACGCCAGCGCTGGCCGGCGGCCGAACGCCCAGCGTGCGCTGCGCTAGCGTCGCGTAACCGCGGCTCCTGTCGCGTACAATCAGTGTGAAAATGGATTCCGACGAAGAAACACTGCTGTTGATATTACTGATCCAAAAATTACGCAAACGAAAAAGGAAACATCGTCGTCAACATTGGGAACATCCTCTGTGTAGTGCTAGAGTTCAGGAAAGCGATTATTTCGTATTGTATTGTCAACATATAAAAAATAATAAAAAACACTTTTATGATTATTTACGGATGCCAAAACGAATATTTGACGAACTATTACAATTGATACAGAACGATATAAAATATCAAGATACCCATTTGAGGATTTCTGCGTCACCTGAAGAGAGGCTTATTATTACATTGAGGTAAGTAAAAACGCAATCTTTAAATCACGAAAAAAAAAATTGTTTTTATTTAGAAAACTTACAAGAAACTAAATCAAGTAGATTGCGTTGTGCATTGTACTTGTTCGCAAAAAACGTTGAACTGACGCCGCGGCTACGCGACGCCAGCGCCGCGCACGCTCGGCGTTCGGCAGCCGGCCAGCGCTTAGATTGCGTTGTGCATTGTACTTGTTCGCAAAAAACGTTGAACTGACGCCTCGGCTACGCGACGCCAGCGCCGCGCACGCTCGGCGTTCGGCAGCCGGCCAGCGCTGGCGTCGCGTCGCCGCGGCGTCGACGTCGCGTGGACGTTCCGCGGACGCTGGCACGACGACGACGCTCGAAAGACGCTAGTGTGGGGGGTCTCTTATTTGCTGCCCTGAAACCGTTCCCGCTGGAGTAGACGACGATTTATACAGGGTGTTAGTGACGGAAAATTTCACCGGATATGAGCTGAATCATCCCTCTCAGTATTCGTTACGATGTCGCTTACACAACATACAAGTAGCTATTCAAGTACATATGGGTGTTAGTGACACCGTAACGAATACTGAGTGAGATGCTTCAGACCATGATTCTGTGTTGATATCAAGTGGAATTTGTTGTCGGGGAAAATTCATAAAAATTATTGTTTTTGTTAATTATTTTCAGTTCCATACTTTTGCGACGGAAAATTCCACTTGATATCAAATCAGAATCATGGTCTGAATCTACCCTCAAAGTTTTCGTTACGATGTCACTAACACTCTGTATATTACTTATAACCACTATTATATTACGATTATATTATGTAAAATCCTCGCAGGCGACGACCTTAGGCTTTTTGTCTGAAATGTTTGTACCGGGTGAACCCTCAGCGCTCCCCATGTGACCGGCCAAGTAGTTAATGTAATCAGAGACAAACCTACAATAAGGTTTGTTACAATTTGCTGCACGTTCTAGACCACCCGAGTGTCACCCGCGTTAGTCAGACCGCGACACACCCGCGTTCACCTTGCCTGATGACTTATTTTCGGGACGCAGTTTAAATAAATCTTTCCCACAATGCCGATTGAGTAACCTTGGCTTTATGGACATTTTCCATTAAAAATCGATTCAGATTTAGCTCTATGAATAGGTACTTAATAAATTTGTATTTGTGCGAACGTTTGTTTTCGTTGTTAAAACATGTTTTTCAGTTAATCTTCCCAATATATTTTAACCACAATTTTTATCACTCTTGCGGAAAAACACGACTTACGAGTGACTCAGCATGCAAACCAAATTTTAAATAGGTATTTTAGCCTAAGTACAACCTATTTTTTTTTAATTGGCAGTACTTACAAAAATAGTATTAAATGTGGAAAATTATGCAAATTAATTTTAAAGGAAAGAAACCTTTAGTTGTAAAAGCAACTTCTGATATTCTGTAGAACGCATCGCATCTCCACTCCACGAATTTCTGGACTCCTCACTCCGGCATATCTTTAGAACCCCATTTGTCACTCGAAGTCCACTCAGATGATTTTCTACGCGAAATAAAATAAAAATTCTATCATAAAGAGCTGCTTTATCTCGTGTTACTGGCACGATAAAATTAGAAGCGGTAAGAGCGGCGCCGCCTCAGTCGCGTCCAAGCATTCGCGGCGGCTGGATGAAACCCGCATTCTATTTTTCAAATTAATTTTGTTTTATTTGTTTTTCGCCGCGTTGTGTTACGAAACAAATTTAATTTTGTGCCAGTGTTACCACGTGTATGTGCCTTATTTGTGTATTCAAGAACGCGATTTGAGAAAGCTTTTTTAAGCTTGTGATGTGTATGTACTGTATGTGCTAAAGTTGTCAAAGGTAAGTGAGCTTATACGGTTAGAAAGTCAACTTTTGAGTTTGGAAACTTACACGACCACTTAACGGGTATAAGACTTGTATAGGTCAACTTTATTGGTTGCATGGATTAATTTTAAAACTTTACAATGAAGTAGGTACCTATTTATACTTATATATTATGTTTATATACGCACGAAGTAATATAAACTTAAATAGAAAAAAGTAAAAAACTTAATTTATCTTTGTCGCGATGCACTAAAATATTGCGGTTCAAACCTTTACTTTAATCAGCTCGCAAATTCGTGACAAAAGAAATGTGTGCTTATCAAGGTCGTTTTCTGATACAATACTTTTTTAATTTTTCATCAAGAATGCCATGCACCGTGTCGCAGATAAGATTAAGCAGATTACACCTTGCCTATATCCAATCATGGTTATCGGTAAAAATAGTTTATCAGTAGGTATTGCTTTTGTGTTGACATATTCACTCAGTTATGTCGCTACGGCGCAGGGAAAAATGCAGTGCATACCTATAAATATAGTTATTTGTTAGGTTTGAAAATTATTTTTGAGGGTACCTAAAGTTTTTTTTGTAAGGTTGAGACTTGGCGATGACACTACAGTGCCGCTGCGTAGTGAAACTTATGCCAGTACTTATACATTTTTGAGAAAAAGAGAAATTGACTAGTGTCATGATCACTCATATTTTAAAAGAAGTTGAATTATCTGCAAGTAGATATCTCAATATCTAACATGAATATTAACTAGATTAAAGTTAAAAGTTGCGAAACGATGGAATTTATATGGACTATTAATTTACCTGCACTTTTATCGTGCAAGCAAATGGGCATATAATTTAAAAGTATTTTAATGATTTCAAATATTATTAAATAGAATTAATATAAATTATTTATAATTGTAAATGTTAAACAACTAATTAATTAATTTAAAAAGTAAGTAAACAGAAAAGGCGGGAACGGAAGTGAGAATTACGCGGCGAGAAAAACAAATGAAGAACCGGGTTTGATTGGTTCCCCGACTTTTCTAGGAGACGTTGGTTGTGGAAAGAATTACGATGGAAATTAATAAATAGTCGCTAAAGTCACCCAATTACAGTGTTTTCTTGAAACTTGCTACTACATTTAGATATTAGGAATCATCATCATCAGCCGTACGACGCCCACTGCTGGGCATAGGCCACCGATCGTCGTGGAGATCCTTGGGGGAGGCCTATGCCCAGATATTAGGAATACTTAGTGAATTTTTGGCCACTTCACAGAATTAAAAATGTGAATCTTTGACGAAAATTATAGCAACGTTAAAAATAAGCCGATATAAACGAAAGAGAGTAATCTTATGTTATTATAATATTAAATAAATATTGCCTTCTTGCCGTATCGCTATCAGAATTTATTAGTTGGTAGAGCAGGTCTTAATCCAGCGTAACACGTTGATAAGCTTAATGACTAATACAGATAATGTATTATCGGGAATCCCATATATGTATATATGTAGATAATCATTCATCATCATCAGCCCATTAACGTCCCCACTGCTGGGGCACGGGCCTTCCCTATGGATGGATAGGGAGATCGGGCCTTAAACCATCACGCGGGCCCAGTGCAGATTGATGGTTATTAACGACTGCTAATGCAGCCGGGACCAACGGCTTAACGTGCCTTCCGAAGCACGGAGGAGCTCGAGATGAAAACTATTTTTTTTTTGTGGTCACCCATCCTATGACCGGCCTTTGCGAAAGTTCCTTAACTTGAACAATCGCAGACCGAGCGCGTTAACCGCTGCGCCACCGAGCTCCTCCGAGATAATCATTATCGAAAACAATTTCGTTGTTTCCTACAGAACTGGGGGTTTAAAAAGGCCACATCGAAGCAATTCATCTAAGAAAGCAATATTGCAATTTGACATTTGCGCATATGAAAGTAAGTGCGCAATGCAAAAAGAAATGCTTTGATGTGGCCTTTTTAATCCCCTGTTCCTGTTAACAAAAATCAAATCCGAATTTGATTTTTGATAAAAAGACTCTTATGTTGTTTTCCCTAATGGCAACGTTATCTCCAGTGATGTGCCGTTCCTGGGAATGTACCCAAAATGGAATGTTCCCGCTGTAAAAACTTTTTCAAATTGTTCTTCCTTGTACTCTGGAATTATGTGCTTAAAATTAGGAAACAAAGCTATTTTTACATAATTTTTGAGCCTTTTACTGCCGCGAACGTTCCCAAAGTGGGAATTGCATATCACTGCTTATGTAGAGTTTTTTTTTTTTTGACGTGACTTATTGTAGATTTGCCGCAGATGGCATTAACTACTTGGCCGGATCTTATGTGGAGTAGATATCTTCTGTTCAAAGATTTCAATGCATATTATTGCAAGCATTACATGCGCCATTTTGAATCTTATTGAAACTATATCGTTGACTGCCATTGTTATTATAAACAATAGGTGATTGACAGATTCGTGCGTGAAGCCCTATTGTAAAGGACTATAATTATTCAATAGCCAATAGTTCTTAGTGCTGTACAATTTTATAATGAGTAGTTTAATAAGAATAGGATGACGTTCGGAGTTTAGTGTTGTGCATATCTGGAGTATCATTTGTTTTATGACAGCTGGAGGCTGCCCTTTCATAATATAAATATATATTAGATTTAAATATAATATATTATCATTATAGGTATAGAATTATTTTCAGTACCATACTTTTGCGACGGAAAATTCCACTGATATCAACTCAGAATCATGGTCTGAACTGAATCATCCCTCAAAGGTTTTGTTACATTGTCACTAACACCCTGTAAACTCATGCCCAATAATGTACATCATCATGGGCCTTTTCATCTTGATCAGATGATTTATACAGCGTTTCTATGGTAACGTCTTGTATGACTGAAAAGTTTAATATGGGAGCGGCAATGTGTGCGTCAAGCTAGCGGCCTCAAAAAAAAAATGGGCACGAAAAAATAATTTGACCATACCAAAAAATAGTACTCTTATTGAAAAAAATAGTACCTGTTGTAAAAAAATTAGTACCATCACGGTTCTGGATTTATAGCCATGTTTTATTGCACTTGCTAGCTTGACGGTGAGCGAAATTTGGCGAGAGTTAACGACAAGGTCTTTCGCTTTGATTTAAACGCCAAAAAATAGTACCAAAATAGTACTTACCCCTTGCAAAATACCGAAATGAGTACTTCAACGGTTCCAAAGTTATAAAGGCAGTTCTTTGCTCCCGCTGGCTTGACGTTTTGAAAATACCTATTATCTAGGGAACGCTTGCATACTTCAGTATGTAACTAATTTCAATAAACTCGTATGAAATAGTACTTCCTACCATCATAATTTTGATCCGATTCTCTTTCTAGAAATATGTTAAAAAATCATCATAACCTATGCCATACATTTGTTGTTGATACAGTCACGTAGACAATTACATAACCTCACAATTTATTCGTAAGTATTGCCATCGCCAGTATTGCCATTTTGGAGGTCTACCCTACCATTTCTTTGCACTTCAGAGTGTTGCTATTACAAAAAATTGCTATTGCATACACCCATATGCAATAATTTTAATAGAAAATGGCTGCATAGGTCTAGTTCTTATTGAAAACAATCTGTGATTTTAATACATCATAATACATTTTTAATCAGCTGTTTTATTTTATAATTTATACCTTCATGTTCAATTTGTTACGGATCGAAGTGTTTGTTAATAAACAATTTGCAGTATTTGTAGAATAACTCAAAGAGTTTCAACAATGATATTACTTTCATCTGACAACCCTGGCACTTCACCAATTTTTACCCAAAAATGGGGAAAAAATACTAAAATCTGACAACATTCTTCTTGAGCATGTGTAATAATTTTGTTCGCGACTGTACCTGTCTTGATAAATGTATGACATAGGTTATAATGACTTTTTGACATATTTCTACAAAGAGAATCAGGTCCAAATTATGATGGTAGGGAGTACTATTTCATACGAGTTTATTGACATTAGTTACAAACTGAAGTATGCAAGCGTTCCCTAGATAATAGGTATTTTCAAAACGTCAAGCCAGCGGGAGCAAAGAACTGCCTTTATAACTTTGGAACCGTTGAAGTACTCATTTCGGTATTTTGCAGGGGGTAAGTACTATTTCGGTACTATTTTTTGGCGTTTAAATCAAAGCGAAAGACCTTGTCGTTAACTCTCGCCAAATTTCGCTCACCGTCAAGCTAGCAAGTGCAATAAAACATGGCTATAAATCCAGAACCGTGAAGGTACTAATTTTTTTACAACAGGTACTATTTTTTTCAATAAGAGTACTATTTTTTGGTATGGTCAAATTATTTTTTCGTGCCCATTTTTTTTTGAGGCCGCTAGCTTGACGCACACGCGGCAATAGCGTCCGCACGACTGGCATTTCAGCTGAGGGTCGTTAGATGGTGTGGATAGTGAAATAATACCTATCAATCTTATAGAAAAAAAATATAGCATAATCACTAAGGTATATTGCATCCGTAATGGCCGATATCCATAAGGTTGTTTCAAATACAATGTTTAATCGTCTGTCATTGACATTTATGACGATAGCAAAGATAAATTAATTGCAATTTTATCGCTTCTGTCATACTCGCCGAGTTTCTATTTAACAGAGTAGAATAATCATTCATACATTAAGAGACCGATCAGATACTTACAGATCGGATGTACTTATGAAATAAAGAAGTAGGTGTCTATTAACTTACTTATTAGTGTGTTTCGTGAAGCTAAACAAAAACGAGAAAATAGTTTTCTTTTGTTTCCGAAAATAACCTAGCGCGCTAGGTAACCTAATATCTACTTACACCTTAGTGTTCAGAAAAATAAAAAATAACCAACTCAGCATAGGTCAATTCCGGAAACGACATAACATAAGATCACGACTAGAGAATGCAACATCGACTCGAGATCCCAAATTCGAAATCACGCTGGATTGGAAATTACAATCCCGCGAGAAATTTTCGGGATCTCGTCGGGAGTTTATGAAAAACATGTAAAGTTAGGATGGTCGAAAACGATGAAAACTGCTTGTTTGTGATAGTGAGGTTAATTAAAACAATATTTCTTAAAGAAATAAAAAATCTTTATTCTTCAATATTGAGATCAAGAGGAGCTCGGTGACGCAGTTAAGCAACTTTCGCAAAGGCCGGTCATAGGATGGGTGACCACAAAAAAAAAGTTTTTCATCTCGAGCTCCTCCGTGCTTCGGAAGGCACGTTAAGCCGTTGGTCCCGACTGCATTAGCAGTCGTTAATAACCATCAATCCGCACTGGGCCCGCGTGATGGTTTAAGGCCCGATCTCCCTATCCATCCATAGGGAAGGCCCGTGCCCCAGCAGTGGAGACGTTAATGGGCTGATGATGATGATTCTTCAATATTACCAACTAAATATTTAAGTTTTCTTTGGAAATCAGCATACTCAAAACAAAAAGTATAACTCAAGGAGGTTCGCCCAATGCCGACAATTTCGAATGGGATCTTGTCATATTATGCTTCGGGACTGATCCCGAAAAGTTAGATCGGGATCCCGCGAGATCGGGATTAAATTTCATACTCAGGACTAAGTACTAAGTTAATATCCCTATGGAGCAGTCCTCTGACTGCTGGACTAAGTACCGGAAACAACCAATTAAAGTAAAAGGAAAATATTTATCCAACGGATTATCTATTTTTTGACAATAAAGTACTCTGATACAAGCAACCCTTAAGTGGACCATTAATTTATTTGGATTCTGTTATTAATGAGAATACTATCGGCAAAGCGTCGCCCGAGCACTTTTCACATCCATTACTAAGAGATAAGCCACGAAGGGACTAAAAACGCCCATCGCTTTTTTAATCCTGATAATACTTTGTTGTATCGACTGTCTATTAAAATGTTAAAAGGTCCTTTGGGGTGTAAGGGACCTATCTCACTAGGAGTTCGGTTGCCCACATAACAATATTGGTTACGCAACTAGGTGAGGACCCTAATAAAGACTATAAAGAACCGGAGAGGAAATATGATTGGCCACCTGATACGACACGATTCGTTTATAAAAAATATCATAGAAGGAGAAATTGAAGGAAAGAGAGGAAGGGGTAGACCTAGGAGAACATTTATGAAACAATTAAAGAGAAGTTACAGGTCGTGTCGTATCAGGAGGTGAAGGATTTGGCGGCAAGAAGAGAGGAATGGCGATTACTCCACCGACAAGAGCGCAGCTCTTAAATAAAGAGAGATAACTAGGTGATGGTATCCTTACAATGGTTCTATTTGCTAAATGTCCCTCAGAAATCATCGGATTTTCGAATACAAATGAATGCTAATTTCCATGTTCATCAATAGGGTAGTTTCCAACTACTTGGTCAAATCAGTTACTTGTTACTAAACGTCAAAACACGAAATTACTATGGAATTTGTATGAAAACGCACACTGTGACGTCATAGAAAAACAAACAAAATATCGGACTTATTACGTTTTTCTTGATTAAAATTCATAAATAAGTTAAATAGAAAAAAGGAAATGTTTTTCGTTAGTTTTACACTGTCTTTATTTAGTAATCAGAATTTCATAATTACCGTAAGTAGATATAAATGTGCGTAAGTAGGTATCTACTTTCTTTTAAGTAGGTATAAAAAATCTTAAGAGCCGTGATAGCCCAGTTGGTAGAACGCTTGCCTCTCACTTTGAGGTCGCAGGTTCGATTCCAGCACAGGCCTAAACCAATGATTGTCGCATTTGTTTTAGAATTCATGTTTGAATCATAAATGATAACCACGTGTAAAATTCCGAACCTGTCAAATCTTCAGGTTAGATAAGCCGACCCTGTGAAAAACAGGATAATGCTAGGGAGATGATGAGGTAGGTGCAAAGAATTTTACAAAAAGAGATCTAATTGCAGAGGAATGCAGAATCTCGCTTCAATCAAATCAAAAAATCTAATCAAATATACTTTACTCTTCCTCCTTTTTTTTTCGTGCGAGAATGTCAAGTGGAACAATTAGTTGTTAGCCGTATTAGTCATTATAAGTTATTGTTCATTATGGGAAAATTGTCGAAATCACTTTGTGAGACTGTCCTTTGTTTGGTAAGGACTTTTCAGGCTTGAATCACCTGATTGTCCGAAAAATTAAGATTATTCCGTGCTTCGAAGGGCACGTTAAGCCGTTGGTCCCGGCTATTAGCCGTAAAAACACCTCCACCAACCCGCTGTGGAGCAGCGTGGTGGAGTATGCTCCATACCCCCTCCGGTTGATTGAGGGGAGGCCTGTGCCCAGCAGTGGGACGTATATAGGCAGTTTATGTTATGTTATGTTCATTATAATATAATAATACGTATTACGTACTTACAATTACCCCATTAAGGAAATTATAAATAATTATCTTGGAACATTAAGACATTAGCATGTACTTAGGAACGTTGTGTAGGTATGTAGCCGTTATATGACCCATGATGGGAGCCTTTGGCGGCTTAGTGGTAACCATGACACCAGGGTTGATGAGGTCGTTCATTGATCTCACAACCCATTCGAAAACAGAGTACCTACGTCTCTTTATTTTTTGTTTGTCTATGCTAAGAATGGCCGATGGGGCGAAAAGGTTCTGGAGTGGCGACCACGTGTCGGACGACGCTCAGTGGGTAGGCCCGCTACAAGGTGGACCGACGATCTGGTGAAGGTCGCGGGAAGCCGCTGGATGCGGGCAGCGCAGGACCGATCGTCGTGGAGATCCTTGGGGGAGGCCTATGCCCAGCAGTGGGCGTCATACGGCTGATGATGATGATGATGCTAAGAATAATAACTAAATTATAAGTAAATTATATACTAATTTCCCGCTCACAACCTTGTCCGCGTGGACTTCAGTTTTTTTTCTATTCCCTTAGAGGATGATTAAAGGGTGTTTATTTAGGGTAATTTGGGTGGACGTGGTGGAGTACGCTCCATACCCCCTCCGGTTGATTAAGGGGAGGCATGTGCCCAGCAGTGGGACGTATATAGGCTATTTATGTTATGTTGTGTAGGGTGTAGGGTGATTTCTGGCAGAAAAAACTATAGTCTTCCCTAAAAACTATCTCCATACCAAATTCCCACATTTCGGAGGTTTGTGACCTAACCTGTATTGGTCTGGTTATCCCTTCACGGGTTGGAAGGTCAGACAGGCAGTCGTAAAAAACCGGACGACGAACATAAACTCACGACTAGGTATATCGCAGTTGGGTGGGCAAGGTACGATCACAAGTACTAACATATATACACTTTGATACCATGTCACATTATCTTTTTTGAAAAATTACACCGTACATAAGTCTCATTAAATGTCAAATATGATAGTGCGACAGTGCAATAGTAATTCTAAAGTGGGCACATGACATGACTGTACATCCATCGCAAGATGAACTAAGTACCCACACCTCACCGAGCTTTCTGTTGGTGGTGAGCCGTATCGCCGTCTATAATGGTCGAGCCAACTATGTTAGTGAAAACTGCACTTAAGATAAATTAATAACGCATTCGTGCAAATACGGTACTGGGGTTCGCATTTTAATATTTGTGTGGAAGTGTGAATGTGGATTATACGATATCTTCGTTTTTTATTGTCTGTTAGAAATCGACCGCAAGGTATCAGCTTTCACGACACCCGATAAGATTAGGATTTGTACCGACAGACAACATGATTTATAATTGTACTTAATAAATAAAACATGTTTAAAATAGTATTAATTAATTTAGGAAGTGAAGTTAAGAAAATATCTTATTGCTTCTTTTGCTATTCGTGTTCCAAACTACACGTGTACTTAAAGAATAAGAATTTATTATAGACATTCAAAGAAGAGTTCTCAAGTGTGTCCTTTAACCCTCCAAATAGACCACATTGAACCAATTCGCCTAAAGTGATATTGCTATTCGCAAATGACAAATTGCAATATTGCTTTTCGGATAATAAACCTACAATTAAATGAAAAACTATTTTAAATGTTGGTTTTTTTTTCAGTTGTTTACGTATGTAAAAAAATACATAAAGTATATTAAGTACCTACACCTTTATTTCGTTGTGGGATTGACTATGGTCACAATCAGAAGACAATTTGCAAAAAGTCCAAAGATGGGTACAGAAAGTGGCGGTACGGTATCTCCTGATTGCTTGTGGCTTTGCCCACCCCATGGCATTACGGACTTCTGTTACATGTAGGTAAGTACGGTCACGAGTATTAACATGTATACACTTTGAAACCATGTCACATTAACTTTTTTGAATAATTAAACCGTAAGTCTCATTAAACATCAAATATGATAGTGCGACAGGGTTCTAAAGTGGATACATGATATTGCTCATGACTGTACGTACTTACTTGTAAAAATACGATCCCTGCTATTATATTACGTACTCGTATATCCGAAATAAATCGTCTAGCCGCAATGTGGCCTTGGAACAATAAATATATCGACAAGAACAGTTGTAAAACGATATTCACGACAATGGAATAGTCGTACAGAATGTAACTACGCAATGGTAATGAAAAATAAAAGTATTAAATCATGTTTCGGAACACGTGTATGTATCTTTATGTGCAGCTTTTTTTTTATGCGCGATATGCAAGCATTTGGGTAATTCTTAAATACACTTCTCATCAAAAAAATCGAAACACCTTGCAAGTTTACGCTTTGTCAGGATTATCAGAAAAATGTGTACATTTAGGAATAAATGTTAAATGTCGTTTAATAGTGAGTAATATGAGCTTATCAAATCTTAATGTTAATGTTCTAAATTTAAATGAATTTTTCATAGGTTTCGTATTTTGTTAAATGAGTCATTTTTATTCCGTATGGAGTATAAAGGAAATGGATAAAACAACACACGTAAATGAAAAAAAAAGCTAAAAAACGTTTATTTAATAACTTGTATTCCCTCCCCGAGCTCTAATTACTGCTTCCATACGGTTCTTCATCGATCGGATGAGAGTCACGATCACATGCTGTGGTATATTGTCCCATTCCTCTTGGATTGCATCTTGCAGCTGGCTAAGTGTTTCTGGGGCAGGATCTCTTGCTCGAATTCGTCTCTTTAATTCATCCCACAGATGTTCAATGGGATTCATGTCCGGGCTTCTTGCTGGCCATTCCATAATAGAGATATCGACTTCGTTAAGATAATCTCGTACGACGCCCGCGGTGTGAGCCCTAGCATTGTCGTGCATGAATATGAAGCCGTTGCCAATAAAATGTGCATAGGGCATCACATGAGGCTCGAGACACTCTTCGACGTACCGATGACAGTTTAGTGCAGGCAGACGTGGCCCAGACACGAAAGCAAGCTCTGTCTTACCGTCGGCGCTGATTCCTCCCCAAACCGTCCACGAACCGCCACCATAGCTGACCTTTTCTTCAATGCAGCATTGTGCATAGCGTTCTCCGTCTCTTCTGTAGACCTTGTTCCTTCCGTCGTTACCATACAGCATAATTTTACACTCATCAGAAAAGAGAACTTTGCTCCACTGTAGGTATGACCAATTTAGGTGCTCACATGCAAAGTTAAGGCGCGCTCTTCGATGGTCTGCAGTTAATTTCGGCCCATTTGCTGGCTTATGCGGTACCAGTCCACGATCCTTCAACCTTCTTCTAATTGTAGAGTCACTTACAGCCACCCTTCGTACAACACGAAGCCGCTGCTGCAGTTGAAAAGCGTTAAGGCGTCGATTTCTTAAAGAAGTTGTTACAATAAATCGATCATCTCGCTCAGAAGTGACCCGATTCCTGCCAGATCCTGAACGGCGCGTGAACAAACCAGTCTCCCGATAACGTTTATAGACTCTATGAACAGATGACAGGCTTAGATGCAGTCTTGCAGCCACAACACGCTGACTAAGGCCAGAATCCAGCAATGCCACAACTTGGGCGGCTTCTGTGGGCGAAGTATCCATACGTTTTAGAAAAAAAACCTTTTTTCAGACGTCCCAAAGTCACAGTATTGAAATAAAAAACAAAAAGTTTAAGGATAGGCGCCAATTTTTAGTTTTTAAACGCTAAATGTACTCCAACCCTAAACACACATTTGTCTCAAAACAGTGATTCATTTCGTTTATAAGATAAACAAATGAAATTCTAATTTTGAATTTAGAATTTTCGCTTATTACTGTAATGGCCAAACTGCCAGCTATACATTTATGTATTTTTTTTTCATCGTATGAATTCTTTTTTGTGTTAAATTCGGACAGAAACAATGAAAACGGAAGTGTTTCGATTTTTTTGATGAGAAGTGTAGTTTGCAGAGAACCCAAAAAAAATTAAAATATGTTTTTATGAGTTTTTATGATGCAAATCGAAAGTTTATGTCAAAAGCATATTTTGGATGCATATGGACAAGCTTAATACCCTCAGGAATATTAAAAAACAAGGGTAGAAAAACACGGTTGTGACATTTGTGCCTCGGTCGTGACATCACTAAACATGGCTGTGACACAACATGACATGGATGTGACTGTTTTGCATTTTTCATTGTAACTGTTGCTGTTATTTTTTTTGTCATCTTAGTTTTTTGTCTCAATTGATAGGAGCAATTAGGCAGTAAGCAAACACTGAATTGGTTTAATCAAAAGTATTTATTTGGCAATCTTCTTTCTGATTATGTGATACTTAACTAAATCACAATAATTGAGATCGCGTCATAAAAAACTTAGGATTTGGAAACAAAAACCTTTATACTTATTGTACATTTGCCGCAGATGGCATTATCTACTTGGCCGGACAAATGGGGAGCGCTGAAGGCTCTCACCCGGTACAACGTTTAAGGCAACAGGCCTGAGGGTGCCCAGTTGGGCGGGGTCAGTATCGGGGGTGCCCACCTCGGCTCAGAACGTCGTGTGAGAAGAAAAATATTTGAAAGAGTTAATCGATTCTAGAGGGTCGATAGCGATAAGCGCTGATTGAGGGAAGTCGTCGACCACGCCGGCGGGGTCAGTATCGGGGTCCTGAAGTGTTTGGTGTCGCGAGCTGATTGGCTGCCTCTATGGCCCGAGTAAGCGGGTCGTCGGGATCGTATATTACGTCCTTCGGACGCCGATACTTTTCATGAGGTCATGATCGGACGGATGCAAGTCGTGTAGATTTTCACCTTATTCCTAAGGGACAATTTACTACACTTGTTAAGGAGACAATGAAGACTGCCCATTACAAACGCGGCGCGATCGCGCACACGTTTGATATGGGCCTTAAAAGTAAGACTTCTATTTAAGACTACGCCGAGATATTTGACTTACTCCTCCCAAGGGATCGGCTTGCCAAACATCTTGATGACTTTAAGTTGACGGCGTGACCGTGGCGTGTTATAATAGCTTTTTGAAAAGTACACCGCTGCACTTTTCTCCGGGTTTACCTCGATTCTCCATTTGCGAAACCACTTGCCCAAGGCATTGGCCGCGCGTTGGAGAATTCCGGTCATCATAACTTGATCACGGCACGAAGAATAGATGGCTATATCATCCGCAAATAAAGCTAGTTAGGTGTTAGGGGATTTTTGAATGTCACTAGTATACAATGAAAATAGTAAAGGGGAGAGGACGGAGCCTTGTGGGACTCCGCCATGTATCGGGTGCGGTGACGAGAGCGTCCCTTCCACGCGGTAGCGAAAGGTTCGATTTGAGAGGAAGTCTCGTATGATGTGCACGAGACGGTCTGGCACTCCCAGTGAATAAAGCTTGTAGATCAAGCCGTTGTGCCAGACTTTGTCATACGCTTTCGCCACATCGAAGAAGAGCGCTCCCGTAGCGACAGGTTTTTTAAGTTTAACCTACTAGAGATATGTTCAATAATACGGTGCACTTGTTGAACGCAGGAGTGTTTGGTTCTAAAACCAAACTGCTCTAGTGGAATAAGACTATTGGATTCGGCGTAGTCCCGTAATCTAGCAAATATGAGCCGCTCATAAATCTTCCCCATGGTATTGAGGAGACTTATGGGGCGGTAACTCGAAGGTTCGTTTTTAGGTTTCCCAGGCTTTGGTATACCAATTACAATTGCTTCTTTCCACTGCTGTGGAAAGACGCAGTTGATCATGGCGACGTTGAATATTGCCGTTAGTAAACAGATGAGGGGAGCACCGAAGTTTTTAAGGACACGATTAGTGATACCGTCTGAGCCAGAGGCTTTTCGGCTATGAAGATTTTTAATGATATCTAGTACCTCTTCCTTAGTGACCTGTGGAAGAGAAGGATCGGTGGGAGGTACAGAAGCCCTACGCTGAACTTTTTCACCGTCGAGCGGTGCCTACGATCGATAGGGAGAGTGCTGGGCGAACATTGGGCTTCGAGACTGTCGGCAAGGCATTCGGCTTTTTTGTCATCGTCAAAAGCGGGGGGTTGGTTAGGCCTATTGAGAGGTAAAACCGTATCCTTTTGAAGAGACCTAGACAGCTGCCAGATGGCCTGGTAGTGGAGCTCAATGCCGCTCAAAAGGTTATCCCACCGATTCTGTCGCATGTCATTAATACGTTTTCTTACAGTATGCTGCTAGAGACGCAAATGACGGCGACATTCCTCGGTGCGATTGGAATCATATGCGCGGGTGGCTGCGTTTTTCTCCGTTGGCAGATCACGGATATCGGTAGGCAGTTTCCAGCGATATGGTCTTCCATCTCCGGAACCTGTTTTGAAGTTTCGTTCAAAACTGACCTCACGTGATCCGTGAGGGAGTTAATAGCTGTCGAGGCCTCCTCTAAGGAGGTTATTTGTACTGGGAACTTCAGGGCCAAGATCGTTGCTATTCCAGGTAAAGACCGTGTTTCCTGATATCACGCTATGATACTTCTTCTTAGTAAATTTAGCGTAGCCAGGGGTATCAGGGTTGTCGTTATTTATACTAACAATTTGACCTACAAATATTTCTCCTTGAACTCAGTGAGTTTCGTTCCAATCCCGAAATCCACTTCCGTAACAATACCATACAACCGCCTAAAAAACCCCTGCCTAGTGTGGCTATGAATAAATTCCTTCCAAATATCTTGGAAGAGGCCCTTGCCCAGTACTGGGATCTATATGGACTAGTAAAGTAAGTACTCGTATGTAAGCATATCAAACAATAATATAATTTATAAATAAAAGCAACAACACCCACTAAATTATTGAAATAAAAAATAATGTCACGATCATGCATTGTATGTCACAATCATGTGTTTAAAATGTCTACGGCTGTGACATTTTTATCATTACATGGTCGTGACAATTTGAAACGTGTTCGATATAACCCAAAAGCTATCCACGATACTGCAAATCTTAAGTAATTATTTTAAACTACACTGTATGACGTGCATATTATATTTCAAACAATAGTGTAACACTGATACTTAAGTTTAAAACTCTAACACGGCGTTGACGAGTTAAGGTTGTCCTTTTTTTAAAATGTAAAAGCAGATTGATTTTATACTGGTCTCAACGCTCTTAGCCATTTGCAATATTGACAAGAACATATTGTTGCCGTTCTAAAAAAACTTAGAAAGGGTTGCCAATGTCACAGATTTATTTCTACAGAGTATTGTAATTTTAAAGAGTCGCACACGGTTGTGACACAAAAACTGCTCACAAAATGTATGTTGTTCAAAATCATTAATAGTGTGCATTATTTATATATTTTGTTAAACAGTCTTATAGAACAAAGGTTCCTCTTGCATAGTTATTGTAATATTTCGAAAAATAACATGTCACATCTTCAGAAAAAATAATTTTATCTGCAATTCTGGCAATCTCACACGACACGTTCCGTGACATTTATGACTTCTAATTTTTTTAAATATAATATCTAATAATTTTATGGCAAAAATTATATCCGGACACGATACTAGAAGTAATTACCTAAGTAAAATAATTCAGGGGTCACTGATTTTCCTAAAAAACATATACAATTCTTACAACTCACAAAAAAAAAACGTAAGAATAAGAATCACCCATTTGATCGCAATCTCACTTGTTGGTAAGTGACAATGGGACATGCTTACCTAAAAATTGCCTATTAACTCTTGCCTTAAAGAGGCCTAGATTGTAACTTAATGGAAAGTGGGGTGTTTCCCTCTAAATAATTTATTTATTTATTCAATCTTACAACTATCATTACAGGTTATACCTAATGCGACAGTGTATCTTATAATAATGTGTAACTTATAATAACTTATGAATACGATCATAATTCAATTGAACATTATAACAAATTACAAACAATATTGTCCTTGTGAATTCACTCTGAGAGCAGCAGAATACATCGATTCTCTCTGCCACCATATTATAATGGGGGTTAAAAATCCACATCGAATTCATCTAAAAAAGCAATATTGCAATTTGACATTTGCGCATGTAAAAGTAAGTGCGCAATGCAAACAAATGTCAAATACTGATTGCTTTCTGTGGCCATTTAACCCCCAAGCTCATGAAAAGTGTGCCTGTGCCTGGCCATACAGAATAGTTCTTCGACCTTAGGATCGTACCAAGGTCTAAAATATTAATTTGTCGCTTTTCTCCATCTTTCTTTTCGTGACATGGTCGGCGCTCAAAGAGTTTCCTTACGTTTTGTGAGCCGGAGCGTATTGCATACGCCCGCGCAACCATACACGGCTCTACCCATATCTGTGCTATTGTCGCGGTGTTGACACTGCACATATTGTGTCTTCGCCTTATAGTGCAAACCACGTAAGCGCTTTTTTAAAAAAGTAGCTGTGACATACGGACGGACAGACGGACAGACATGACGAATCCGTAAGGGTTCCGTTTTTGCCATTTAGCTACGGAACCCTAAAAATCACATTCTGATGTGATGTTCTTCAGTAAAACCTCGATTTCTTTCAATTAATTTCATTCCGCGTTAAAATTGAGACCACATGTTTTATGTTTGTTTATTGTGAGGTTTTGTTATCAAAAAAAATAATTATGACATGGTATCTAAATGTATACATATTAGTACTCGTAACCGTACTCTGATCCTATCTTCCTAGGGGCTAAGGTAATATAGCTGGGAACGGCACATCAGTATGGGCACTACCTAACATCGTAGCATTATTCATTATACTTACTCACTAACATGATCAATCAGCCATTATCACACATATCCATAGTTCCATTATACCTATACGTATGTATACAATGTAACATATAGATGACGCCAGCCGAATTATAAGGAGGTTTTATCGAAACAAGTCTGGGGTTAATGACCCGGACACCGGTTATATCCAGTTCTTGAGGCATTCGCGCCCCTTTCTACTTGGAGTTAGACGAAAAGCATAGGTTTTTAATGTAGTTAGTAGTTTAGTAGTGGATAGACAGATACCGTACAATAGACTGACGCTAACCCGTAATGAGGTGCGCAGCGCAACAAGAACGTAATTAGAAGAGAACTTTAAAGCTGCTACAACTTTTTATGCGACACCCTAACTATGTGGTGACAGGAAATCAAGGAGTATAGAAAGGCTTCACCAAAGCAATTCATCGACTGAAAGTTTTGTAAAAAAAAAAGGTTTTGAAGAACGTAGCCTGGAAAGTCTCTCGTTGAATGATATGAGTTATCATCAACAACATTCAACAAAAGACGCAAAAATCGTGTTAAACCTTACTTTGTCACAAAGTGTACTTAATACTTACATTTAAGTCGTATTTAATACTTAATATATTTAACCCCCTAAAATATTTCATCAATTTATCATTCTTTCTAGAGACCCGAAAGTACAGTTTTTTAATGCCCTTGGCATTCATTGTGTTTTCGAATACTTTACAATACTTACAAAAAAACAATTGATTGATTTGGAAATTTGGAAATTACGATAATTGCCGAAGGTCATAATAGTATTTTATGCAACAGTTGTATAAGAAGGGTCAAAAAATGCGAGTGGCGTGAGTTGCGATGTGAGCCTTGGCGAACATCGCAATAAGAGACGCCACGAGCATTTTTTGACCTAGTTATACAACGTTGCATACAATACTTTTTCTACGACGACGTAATTTTAAACGCAACACAAAAATTTTCCAATTTATTTTCCAACGCGCGGGAAAATGGCGGCAAATGTATACTTTTTTTTATAGTATATCTATGGCACCAAACAAAGTAAAGGTGCCAGTTTCCAGGTCAAAAAAAAAAAAACAACAACAATGCTTTTTTGGCGACATTATAGTACAGTTACACTTTGTAAACAATGCTTTTATAGGCCATAGAGCGTACACTTTTTCAAAGAGTTTAATTGTGTATGTACTTATATTAGACTTTTTGGTTATTTAAATGCCAGATTAAAGTAGAGGAGTAGAAAAAGGAAATAACAATACTGAACCTTTGACTATACCTAGGTAAAAAAGCCCCAAAGTCGATTTGGAAAAAATCGTTTATCAAAACGCCACCTAAAACCGAACCCATTTCAGCATAGAGTCAATTGGGTCGTGTACTCGGGTCAAGATAAATTATGTACTTAATTATGGTTACTAAATAAAGACAGATCTAAAACTAACAAAAACATTTTCTTTTTTCTATTTAACTTTTTTATGCATTTAAATCAAGAAAAAAGACATTTTATCACGTTTTTCTATGACGTTACAGAGTGCTTTTTCATACAATTTCCAGTAATTTCGTGTTTTGACGTTTAGTAAAAAGTAACTGATTTGACTAGTTGGGAACTAGCCTATTTCACCATTGCCATTTGCTTTCTTAAATGCCTTCCGTCATGAGGAAAATTCCAGAAGAAATACAATAAAAATCCTCTTCACATTAAACGCAATCAAAACAACATCCCCATTATAATTCACACAACATCGCTTGCATACGTTTATTCCACGCCTATTTAAGGCACTGTGACGTTGTGTGTATTGGCTGTTGATTGGTAGAACATTCCCTATTGATGCCAACCAGCTGCCAACATTCTGTGCTCGTCATAAATCGATCACATTCAGTCTTCGTTAGTTACTTCCTGCATCTACGGGTGCATTAAAAACTTTTTGGATCATAATATTTTTCGTCCAGTGTAAAATTCTTCGATAAAAAGGCGCGAAACTTTGTGTGAAACTGGAAAATAGACTGTGAAGTTTTTTTTATTTTAAATACTTGTGGTTGTGGGTAGCTTCACACCGAGGCATTGAGCCATTCGGCTGAAAAATAATTTGATGTGATGTTTTTTGAAATTCCAAAAACATTGGATGCAAATTTATTCAAACATAATTTTTAAATGATAATAAAACGCGATTTAATAAAATTTTAATGCAATAATTATTGGAATGCTGCATTATCTATAATATAAAAATGAATCGCAAAATGTGTTGGTAAGCGCATAACTCAACAACGCTTGGACCAATTTGGCCAAATCTTTTTTTAAAATGTTCGTTGAAGTTCAAGGATGGTTTTTACAGCGAGAAAAATTAAAATGATTGCTGGAAAAACCCTAAAAATAGCCCTTTTCTTTTTCCCATACAAATGAACGTAGTCAATTTGAGTTTTATTGCTATGGTATAAAGTTCATATTAAATTACAAGCACTCACTGTTGTCTAAGCAATCTAGGTGTGTTCCTAACGTCAAAGATCATAAAATATCTATCAAAACAATGTGCGTGTGTGCGTTGGAGCACAGAATACATAGTTGGAGGTTTCCGAAACTCGCGTTTCTTTTGTATTAGTTTCGGCACGCGAGATAAAATGCATCAGTTTCCACGTCATTACATCAGTCAAACAAAAATCGCGTTACCAACAGTGTATATTATTAGTATTTTTTTACAGTACACAGTAGTTTATTATTTTTAATATCCAAATCTATACTTATAATAAATCTGTAGAGAGGTCAATTCTGTACATTAAATATTTTTTCAAAATAACTATCAGGGAGTGATAAGTGATCGATACTGATGCCAAAAATGCAATCAGTAAAATTTTTGTCTGTCTGTCTGTCTGTCTGTCTGTATGTTCCTTATAGAAACAAAAACTACTGGACGGATTTTAATGAAACTTGGTACAATTATTCTTCACACTCCTGGACAGGTTATAGTATACTTTTCATCACGCTACAATCAATAGGAGCAGAGCAGTGAAGGGAAATCCTTTTGTATGAAAAATCTAAACCACTCAAGTTAGACGTTTGAAATTTGGCATGCAGGTACCTTAGATACCGTAGAGGTGCACTAAGAAAGGAATTCCCGAAATTCCTACGGGAACGGGAATTAGAGGGAAAATCCTTTTGTATGAAAAATCTAAACCACTCAAGTTAGACGTTTCAAATTTGACATGCCAGTACCTTAGATACCGTAGAGGTACACTAAGAAAGGAATTCCTGAAATTCCCACGGGAACGGGAATTAGCGGGAAAATCCTTTTGTATGAAAAATCTAAACCACTCAAGTTAGACGTTTGAAATTTGGCATGCAGATACCTTAGATACCGTAGAGGTGCACTAAGAAAGGAATTCCCGAAATTCCCACGAGAACGGGAATTAGCGGGAAAATCCTTTTGTATGAAAAATCTACACCACTCAAGTTAGACGTTTGAAATTTGGCATGCAGATACCTTAGGTACCGTAGAGGTGCACTAAGAAAGGAATTCCCGAAATTCTCACGAGAACGGGAATTAGCGGGAAAATCCTTTTGTATGAAAAATCTAAACCACTCAAGTTAGACGTTTGAAATTTGTCATGCAGGTACCTTAGGTACCGTAGAGGTGTACTAAGAAAGGAATTCCCGAAATTCCCACGGGAACGGAAATTAGCGGGAAAATCCTTTTGTATGAAAAATCTAAACCACTCAAGTTAGACGTTTGAAATTTGGCATACAGGTACCTTAGTTAATTTAAAGCTTAGTTGCAACAGGATATTGCAAAATTCCCACGGAAACGGGAGTTAGCGGGAAAAAAACATTTGTATGAAAAAATCGAAACCGCGTAAGATAGATGTTTTCAATTCAATTCTATTAAATTATTTATTGCATTTCATGTAGTACAATGGAGTGTTACATAGGCATAGGAACTAAAATATGGACCCTGTAGGGCACAGCAACGTTGAAGGGAAGAGAGGAAGTGTGTATTAAAATTAAAACTCAATGAACAATCAATTAAAAAAATCAATTCAATCAATTGATTCAATCTAGCATGCATGCATACCTTAGTAAATATAAAGTTTATTTTTGGCTGTATTTTGAAAAATGGGAGTTATTGGGAAAAAAATTGTATGAAAAAATCTAAACTGCATAAGTTAGATGCTTGAAATTTGATATGCACTCCCACACACACAAAGATCTCTCTCTTATATAACACGCCACGCGGACGAAGTCGCGGGCAAAAGCTAGTGTTTTATAAAAATACAGCTAAACGAAGAAATTAAAAAACTTCGTAATTTCCGTTTCATGGAATTTAATGCCAGATGTGCTCAATTACAATTCTTGATCTCAGTGCGAAATATTTAGGACAAACTTGTGTTTACTAAGAATAAATATATAAAATGTTATAATATGAAGAACGCAAGATGAGTCCGCTTAGTGTAATCCAAAAATATAAGCGACAGATGTAAGTTGACCAACTTTATTTTTCTCATAACTCCCTTGAGTAGGTACCTAGGTATCATCAAATTAATTCATGAACATTTACTAGTAAGAATAGGTGCTTTATTTCGTCTTGTCATAGAAAAGTTAACGAGTTGACTTCTGACGAGATATATCTTACATACATCCGTAAACTCACACCTGTTATTCCTAATGAGGTATGTAGAGCCACGGATAGGTAATCAGAGGCGTGGTCGAGGTTTCCCCTCATTCAGGTCTTATCGCTATCGACCCCACTAGAGTCAATTGATTCTTTAAAAAAAAAATAATTAATATAATCTTCTCAGACACGCTGAGCCCATTCGCGCAACGGCCTGCCCTCACTTAAATTGTATACCGAGTGAGAGCCCTTAGCGCTCCCCATTTGTCCGACCAATTAGTTACAACCATCTTTGGATAATCTACAATAAGTTACGTAAAAAAAAAAAACTATATCTATTTGCTTGAAAATCTCGACAGCTTTGAAAAATTTGTATTTCGTGCTAAGAGTGAATATGTCACTAATATAATCTAATCTAGCCTACAAGATCCCACTGCTGGGCGAAGGCCTCCCATTCCTCCCATTCCATTTTTTTCGCGGTCCTGTGCGTACTCCGGCCAGTCCCTCCAGCAAGCGTCCAAGTCGTCACGCCATCTCTTTCGAGGTCTACCACGACGCCTATGTCCGTCATGATGCGGTATAAGTCACGTCAAATTTATTTTTTTTACTTACAATCCAGCGTAGAAGACATATTTGTAACAAGAAACAGATATCTAGATTGATATTTCTAACTAGGTTAACAAGCCAAACAGTAGATTTCCAGTGCGTTCATGTGCGGCCCCCTTCACACCGTATCTCGTGTATGTTACTGCATATTAACATGTAAGCTTTCTCGAGGTGAAACTGACTCGCGGATCGTTTAGTGTTGTAGTACATACATACATACATACTGTTAGGTAGAACGATAGAACAGAATCGATCGGCATAATCTCGACTGATACATCACTATGCTAATGAACGTCACAATTATAACATTTTATAATTTTCTAACACAAGAAGGTATTAATATTATGTGTCCATTTTGTATGCTAGGAAGTCTCTAAACTTGTCTATGACAATACCTTTTTTTATAGTAACCAAAACCATAGACATTTTTACATTTTGTTCGTAATCCGAACACGAACAATTTGAAAAATAAAAGCAGCCAGTGTTCTTACTATTAGAGTATTTGCCACGGGGACATTCCCGCTGTGGAAATATTCCCAGAAACGGCACATATTTGGACACGACAGCGCCCAGCACCCAGTAACCTAGTAGCTGTCAGCTCTAGAATACTACTCGACACTATTACTTTACAGCACAACCTCCATGGTCTAGTAGTTAGAGCGTCGGGCTCACGATCTGGAAGTCCAAGTTCGATTCCCGATGTGGACATTGTCAAAATCGCTTTGTTTGTTTGACTATTCAAAGGAGAGTCTCACAAACTGATTTTGACAATGTCCTCGTCGAGAATCGAAGTCGTACCTCCAAATTTTCCAGGAGATTCATCAAAATAGTATAGTCTGGTTAGACAAGGCCACAGATTAAATAACAAAGTTAAATACTATAACCAAGATCATCTTTACATCTCGAATGTAAGGCAAGGTTAAAGAAATGCGTAGGTTTGATCATTATTTTTAGATGGACAATGAATAATATTCTACTATGACGTGCAGATAGACATTGAACTACTTACTGCTAGATATTACATTATACAGGATGTAAGTGACATCGTAACGAACTTTGAGGGATGATTCAGACCATGTTTCTGAGTTGATATCAAGTAGAATTTTCCGTCGCAAAAATAAGCAACTGAAAATAATTTTAAAAAATACTAAAAACTCCACTTGATATTAACTCAGAATCATGGTCTGAATCATTCCCTTCAGTATTCGTTACGGTGTCACTAATACCGATATATACTTGTATGGGGTGTAAGTGACATCCTAATAAATACTGAGAGGGGTGCTTCAGCTGATTATTCTAAGTTAATATCAAGTGGAATTTTCCATCGCAAAAGTATAAAAAAATATATTTAAAAAATCGTCAATTTTGCGACGGAAAATTCCACTTGATATTAACTCAGAATCATGGTTTGAATCATCCCCCTCAGTATTCGTTACGATGTCACTAACACCCTGTATAAACAGCCTAAATCCGTGATGGCCCTGTTCGGGAAAAACTAGGGCCCACACCTCCCGAGCTTTCTGTTCATTCATTAGTTATATAGCTCAAATGATTAATATTCATTTAAGTATACACAATTAAAAATACCAATTATTTACTTTAACATGAGTGGTTGTGACATTTAAACCCACCCGAACTTACGAGCGGCATAAGAGGCGCAACGCGCGCGCCTTTATAAGGTTACAGCAACGGACTGCGCGCCGCTACGAGGACACTGCGTCGATCTCGGCGGAACAGCTGACAGCGGCTTTTTTTCTATTATTCTCTTAAAACAAATAATTACCAGCTTTTACAGGTCGCTGATCGTTTTATTACAACACCCAGAGAAGATAACCCTTCTAAGTGATAGAGCTCTAGTCTCCAATACATGAGTTAGCGTAAGAAAGGAATCGTAAGAAAAATACCTACCATTTTATATCGACTCCATTCCACGGATTGAATTGGTTCAAGATTAGTCAGCACCATACAATAGAAATACTTTAAATTGAAATACCTACCTGACGAACAAAGATGTTATTGATATAAGTTATTTTTTTTAATAATATACGCGCTCGTTTGACCACAATCTCTTTCCGGCCAAGTAGTTTTTGTAACCTGCGGCAAATCTACAATAAGTCACGTCAAAAGAAAAAAAGACCACAATCTCACTTGATGGTAAGTGACAATGTGGTCTAGGGTGGACCACTGACCGGTCATTGATTTTTCTCATTGACCACTGCAAATTGGGTCGTGTACTGGGTTCGAAAGATAAATTATGAGATTCTGATTAAGTACTAAATAAAGATAGATCTAAAAGTAACGAAAAACTCTTTTTTTTCTATTTAGCTTATTTATGAATTTTAACCAAGAAAACGTAATAAATAAGTACGACATTTTATCACGTCTTTCTATGGCGTCACAGTATGCTTTTTCATAAAAAATCCATGACGTTTAGTAAAAAGTAACTGATTTGACTAGTAGGAAACTAGCCTATTAGACACATATAAAGCTACCTATAGTTCCTATAGGGCTGGGCAGGGCCTCATCTCAACAGTGCAGTCTCACCCGGTCACATCGCGCCTGCGAGTACCCCAGTTATTTTTTCATAAAATTCTTAAAAAAAAAACATCAGATTTAATAAGCAGACCCCGTGGGTCTAACCCGTGAAAACGAGATAATTCTAGGAGATGATACTAAAGATGATCAAAAAATTATACTCTAAAGTGGCAGCAAGGCGTCTAGTTGTAAGTCAGTCTGACGAGATGGGACGCCTGTGATTGGTGCAGAGTTATAGTTATAATAACCGCTGCGCAGACGCAAGGCACCCTAAATAGACGACCCACATACAGCACACAGCTTTCATAACCAGATACTACGGTACTGGTCTGTAGGCTTGCAGAGGGACTGCGAGGAAACTGGAATTATTACGCTTTTGGTTTTCAAGTCATAAGACCGCCTGTCCTTTTAAAATCCAAATCCAATGAATAAATGTACCTAAATGATTGTTTATAGTCGTAACGCCGACAATACTTTTAAAATCCAAACTCTGTTGTTTTACTATTGTGTCTGGAAACCTCGGCTTTACGAGGTTAACTATTGTATGTGAAAAACACAGCCTTACGAATTAAAATTAAAACATCATAAACTCGCTCCTATAAACCCTAATGGGATATCTTTTAATATTTTTAACACAGAGTCATACAAAAAAAATGTCAGGCGGAAGTTTTTTTTTTAATTTCTGTAAAATTGACGCGATTTCACATAATAGATTTTAAATTGGCTACGACGAAATAGACCTAAAAGAAATGTTCACTTTACAACTAAGAATCCAATCAAAATTGCAAAACAAGCGGGTGTAAAACACGGCCTTGCCTGCCATCAATTTCAATAAGAAGTCTTACAAACAGTACAGTCAATTAGGCGATACTTCTTGACGTCATGGCGATAAAACTCTCACTCTTATGTTCACGATATCTCCATCAGCAGGAAGGATTAACCTCACGAGGCTAAAACATGTGGCAATTTTGTAAACCGCTGACATTTCGTACATCGATGTAAATGTCCCCCAAACAAATCGGTCTATAAAGTTTCAATCTCGAAAGCAGCTTACTGATCTGTACTGACTATACAGGGTGTTAGTGACATCGTAACGAATACTAAGGGGGATTCTGAGTTAATTTGCGATGGAAAAAATCACTCGATATCAATTGAGAATCATTGTCTGAATCATCCCTCAAAGCTTTCGTTACTATGGCACTAACATTCTGTATATTCCTGTCATTTTCGAACGAACATGAGTTCGATTCCCGGTGGGGACATACTTTATAAAACAGTCTGTGATCTCTAAGCTGGCTCAGACATTGCAGGCTGACCATCTGATTGCCCATAAGTTAGATGATCCGTGCTTCAGAGTAAGTACCGTAGACGTTACATGAGCCATGTCAGTAGCCTTTGGCGGCTCTATAGTAACCCTGAACCCAGAGTCATTGATCTCACAACCCACACGAGAGAAGAAGGCTGAACATGTGCAGTTGGGAAGCGTAAATTTAGAGAGTAGATGATATTAAGTTCCCCTCAACATCTCCTCTCTTTCACTTCCCTCCAAATTAATCATGTCAAATTAGTAAATGCACTTAGTCTAAGTTCATGACATGACTTCATATCGTTCTCAATACCCTCAAGCGTATTGTCTTACCATTAAGTTACACGCTACCTATTTGGCTGGCCAAGTAGAGCATGGCCGAAGAGCAAATTTTAAAGAATCCATGCAAAGGAAAGTCTGGTCAAAGCGAGAGCGGTTTGCTAATTTTATTTATAAATATGAAATAAGCTCTTATTAAAATACAGTTTGGCGGTCAAAAGTCACACATTTCACTTTACATCGACCACTGCGAACTTTCTCAAGAACCTTTTTACAATAAATTAACAAGAAATGAACTCTTAAATGTGAATGCCCCGGTAATGGCCGTATAAAATCAGTCGGTTACTTCAGAACGATTCGGGTGAATCAATTCCGTCCTTTAGGTACATTTTCTGAACATACTTAAAAATATCATACTTAATAATATGTACTTATAAAAATGACATCCTGAGAGTGAGTAATATAAGATAAATAAGATGATAGGCAGTAACTATGTAATTGGGTAGTTTCCTAGGTCAAAGATATATTATGAAATTCTGTTTAGATACTAAATAAAGACAAATCTAAAGGTGACAAAAATTTTTTTCTCTGTTTAACATAATAATAAGTGCGACATTTTGTTAAGTTTTTCTATGACGTCACAAGTTGCATTTTCATACAAATTCCATAGGGAGTAATTTCGTGTTTTGACGTTTAATAAAAAGTAACTGATTTGACTAGTTGGAAACTACCGTATTCTGTATTTCAAAGTTACTAACTCATGGCCTATAAGTAACGCGTCCCATCTACTTTGCTATCTTACCTAAAATATTAAATACCTACCTATAATGTTTCCTAAAAGTTTTCCAAAGCGTTCCTAAACGAGAAGGATTTGATAATTTAGTAAGAACTTTTTATTTCTTATAATATTCATATTCACCAATTTGTTTACATTTCGGGGCAAACACCTGAATCTAACGGATGAACAAAACATTGTTGTGGTGTGTTTATCTCAGCATGTGTATTGTTATGTTGTGTTGGTCTCACGTGTTGTGTTTTGTTGCAGATCGGCAGAGATGATCCATGTGGATGAGACAGACCCTGTGGGAGGTAAGATGTCTTTTATCACTATTTCGATGAACGGAATTTTTCGCGTTGATAAGGTCGTGAACTGCCGGCAGTAACTACTCGCACTATGATGTCAGACACATTATTGAGCTGGCATATGCTTCTGATATTAACTGTCAATGATTATCGAAGAGTTAGTAACTAAGAGAATTGTAACATTTCATGTACTTAAGTAAGTAATTATTTGCAAGAGATCTCAGAAGTGATACCGCAAGAGTTGCGAGTGGGGAATTTGATTGTATGAAGCGAGTCGAAGTTCTCGAACAATACGAAATATTCCCGATTCGGAACGCACCGTTGCCGCCTCTGTGTACATCAAACTGTTTATAATCACAAGACAGAAAATCTCGCAAGACGACCAAATTAGAAACAATTCGTAACAGTTCTTTATTGCACTGATATCGTCGACCCTTGCTGGCGCCACCACACATTTTCCTCACACATTCTTGGCTGGACAAAATCCAGCGTCATAATCTCGAGTATTCATTTGTTCCCTTCGGTTATAAAACGGAGGCCATCAGCTCCAAGGAATACAAAATAAAATAAACAAACCACTCGATTTTTGGCAGACGCACGGATTCCACTTTATTTCTGGATCGCATATTTTGAACGTCTCGCGAAGACGCGCGTTGACAGTTTCCGAACGCACCATCATTTTGTCTACGCCTGACTAACGTTTAAAAAGTATTGCTCAAGTATTTCAGTGATGTCTCAAAAACGCAATGGCTTCGTTAATGTCTTACTGCCTAACGGTTTGTTGTTTGATCAACCAAAGGAAGTGATAAGTTTAAGTTAGTACATACAGATTGAGAATACCTACCGACCTCATCCTGCTGTTGAATGAGGACTCCTTCGACGAGTGCCTACGAGCTAGTACGTAGAGAACTGGCCACCAGCGCGAGTCAAGTTTGAATATAGAAGACTCATGGCTGCGTGCGCAGTAACAAGAGGCACTCCATCACGAACCGCCGCGCCGTACAGAACACTCGCGTCAAGAATGTTATAGTAAACCATACCATGTGTCTACGTATATATAATCGAACAATGCAATAATAAAACAATCGTGAGAATCAGAAATCGTCTTTACTTATAACCGTGATGCTCCTTATGCGCAAATAAGCTACAGTGCAAAACCTACTTATTAAGTAAGTACCTACAAATGCCTACAATATAGACACCCTCATCGCTTTTCACTTCGTATGTACCAAAGGCGATAGTTAATTAATATTTCCATTAATCGCTTCACACGACACGACAGTTAATGTCTTTCAGTTACGAATAATTCAAGATTCAACAACTTTAAACATTATTTTTTTAAGCTTTTCCTTTATTTTTTTTGAAATGATGTTTATTTTTAAAAACGTGAGTAAGCTGTCAATCAAAATTCTTTGTTTCGCAATTTTCCTTTGCATTTTGGTTCGTATTTTGACGCAGAAAATTGCTCAATTTTTTCTTTAGCCATTTTTTCCCGCCTTGCGACTCTCGTGTCCATTAATATTTGGTAACTTTTGTCATCCTACCTGGTACTTTTCCTCTCTCTACTTAAAGGTTTTGCAAAGGCAAAATTCAGATGCATAGACATCTACCTTCCATTGTTCTGTATTGCCAAGTGCCCTGCCTGTATTTCTATTGATCCATTTGTTCAAATCATTTCAATTACTTACTATAATTGTCAATCTCATTACTATTTAGCTACCTACCAACCGAATAATAAATATGTTTCGACTGGCTGATATTTTACTTCACATTTTAAACTCCCGACAGTCCAGGAAATGCCAAAGATCTCGTTTAGTATGTAGGTAAGTTTATTGAGTGGCCAATTTTATAGCTGCACAATTAGCCCAGTTGAAATTAAATGTCGCGTCAAATTTAATTGCGAGTTAAACCGAAACAAAGACATTGCGTCAATTCGCTCCACTTAACCGCACCTGTTCGACTGTCAGCGAGGAGCGACTGTCGTTTCGTCGATAGTGTACAGTAGAGTACGACCTCTGACTACCCCAATTGGGATATAGTCGTGCACTTCGATGTACAATTACGAACACAGTTAACGATTTTTAGAGACGGCGATACGACTCTCATTATCTAATCTTATTCTTCTAATAGAGCTCGGTGAAATGCGGTTTTATGTAGGTACTTAATGCTCATCAGAAACAGCTGTTGTTGCAGTTTAACACAGTTGGCTCGACCATCATAGACGGCGATACGGCTCACCATCTATCACGTTTGTCTAACAGAAAGCTCGGTGAGACGTGGGACTTAGTTCATCTTGCGATGAATGTTTCATGTGCACTTCGACCTATAATTACGAACACAGTTCTTTATCGATTTTAGGGATGACAATACGGTTCGTCTATCTTATTCCGACAAAAACATTTTCATGTAAAGTGTTGCCAAGACGAAATCATGTCGATCGTAATGTCAAAAAGTTAGCAATACCCTCATGTAGAACCAAGCTTCTTAACTCTACACGTTCTAACTATACAAAAACTAGATTAACAAACTCTACACGTTAGGTAAAATGTGGGAGTGCCACTTTTTTTTTGACGTGACTTATTGTAGATTTACCGCAGATGGTATTAACTACTTGACCGGACAAATGGGAAGCGCTGAAGGCTCTCACCCGGTACAACGTTTAAGACAACAGGCCTGAGGGTGCCCAGTTGGGCACGAACCTCGGCTCAGGGCGTCGTCTGAGAGGAAAAATATTTGAAAGAATTAATCGTATATTACGTCCTTCGGACGCCGATACTTTTCAGCACCGTCCCTAAGCGGGATGTATTCGAAAGCCGCAACTACCAGGGGATTTGGGTGGTGCGGAGCAGAATCGAAAAAAACGTTTTGAAGCTAATTTGAGCCATTGGGCAATGGTTGGCAGACCTAGGTGAATGTGCCGATTTTCATTGCGAAGGAACCACGGAGCTACCGTGGCTTTCCGCATGAAACGATTTTGTATTACCTGTAGACGGTGGATTTGAGAGGGACTCGCGTGAGCGAATCCCCGAGCCCCAAATTGGTATAACACAGCTCGGTGAAATGCGGTTACGTAGGTACGTACTTACTTCATCCTGCGATAGTTATACCTTTTGACTACCCCAATTGGAATTATTATCGTGAGCTTAAATAGATGTGTGTCGTATTGATTAACCAGGAGATAGTCCTTAGAATCCGCCATTTGTCCGGCCAAGTAGTTTGTCGTCAAACAAAAAGCACCTTACCCTTTTGGGTTCTAGGTGCAAGTTATAATACCTACCTATTTAGATTTCTAAAGCGAAAATGTATTGTAATCCATTATCGCTTTTCCGCCAACAGTAGGCCTGATGGCTGGACTAGATCGGAAGTCCATGACTTTCACATTTATCATTATATTAATAAATTTTCTTATATCTATAAGTATTTAATTTGTACTAAAATAACTTATTGAATGTTTATTACGTAATTATTGTGACAGAATTGGCGAACGAACGATTAATTAAATTAAATTAAATTGTATATCTTTCATAAAATGTGTATCAAAAATATATGCAACTGGTCAAGGCGTGTCGAACATGCAAAATCTTGAGTTCAGTGGTTCTTTACCACCATCACCCATCAGTGTGCGTTACCCCAACAAGAAAGTATCTCCTAGAGTTATATGAGTAGAACGTATAGTTGGTGCCTTATCTGCTGTAAATGTGCCCCCACATAAAAAATGTGTGCCCCCTGTCGTTTCGAAAAAAAATCGAAAAAACGATTCTTGCTGGGGTAACGTTTTTCTAGCAGGAAAATTCTAAACGAATGATCGGAGAGAGAAAAACTGTGCATGGCCAGATAGCTTATATGTGTGCCAAAATGTGCCCCCAAAAATAAAATCTGTGCCCCTTCAGATTTTCGAGATATTGCATTTCCTGCTGGAGTAACGTTTTGATGAATAGTATATCTCTAAAACCATTGCATGTGCCCCTGTAGAATAAACATACGCGAGTAGCTCTTAATGTGTGCCCCTTTGTGCCCCAATTAGATTTTAGAAAATATTTATAGTTTTCAAGTTATCGCGGTTTTATGAAAACCCGAAAAAACATCGCAGCGCCTAAATGAGACAAGGCATAACTTCGCTGAAAACTGTATTCGGTCTTTCTTGACGCTAATAATAACCATACAAAGTTTCAAAAATGTTCATGCATGCGTTTTTGAATAATCTTGCTAAAAGTAAAAACGATGGTGTCATAACTTTGACGGCAAAATACAAGGAACTGGCACAATCCCAGATGTGTAGGTGTAAACCAAAATCTTGTGCCTTTAGTCAAAAATATATGGTGAAAATATTGAGCTTCAAATGTTACGCATTAAGTAAATATAAACAAAAAACCAAAATATGTAAACAACGGCTGGTTATCCGACCAAATCTGAATGACTACTAAAAAGCGACGGATTCATACTTAACGAGGACCTTCTTTATTGGACGTATTATACCTAAGCTGTTGTCCTTACAGTCGCGTTCAAAAGTTTTGAGGGCTAATTAAAAAATATATTAAATGCACCTTGTGACTATATAAATGAAACAGCTTGTTGATGTGGAAATTATTATTTACATTAGTATAAAAATACAGGTATGTCACAAAACAGTTTGGTCACGATTTTGAGCATGTTAGTCACATGTACATTTTATTTGAAAATGGCTCTTATAAATGTACTTAATCATGTGTAAGGTCATAGAAACAGCTATTAAAATATAATCCAATAACAACTTTATTTTATTAGTTATTACTTTTCTACTTCAGTGTACTCAGGCACAACACGTGTGAACCGGTTAGTGAGTAAAGTAAAGAAGGTCATCGATATGTATGAATCCGTCGCTTTTTAGTAGTCATTCAGATTTGGTCGGATAACCAGCCGTTGTTTACATATTTTGGTTTTTTGTTTATATTTACTTAATGCGTAACATTTGAAGCTCAATATTTTCACCATATATTTTTGACTAAAGGCACAAGATTTTGGTTTACACCTACACATCTGGGATTGTGCCAGTTCCTTGTATTTTGCCGTCAAAGTTATGACACCATCGTTTTTACTTTTAGCAAGATTATTCAAAAACGCATGCATGAACATTTTTGAAACTTTGTATGGTTATTATTAGCGTCAAGAAAGACCGAATACAGTTTTCAGCGAAGTTATGCCTTGTCTCATTTAGGCGCTGCGATGTTTTTTCGGGTTTTCATAAAACCGCGATAACTTGAAAACTATAAATATTTTCTAAAATCTAATTGGGGCACAAAGGGGCACACATTAAGAGCTACTCGCGTATGTTTATTCTACAGGGGCACATGCAATAGTTTTAGAGATATACTATTCATCAAAACGTTACTCCAGCAGGAAATGCAATATCTCGAAAATCTGAAGGGGCACAGATTTTATTTTTGGGGGCACATTTTGGCACACATATAAGCTATCTGGCCATGCACAGTTTTTCTCTCTCCGATCATTCGTTTAGAATTTTCCTGCTAGAAAAACGTTACCCCAGCAAGAATCGTTTTTTCGATTTTTTTTCGAAACGACAGGGGGCACACATTTTTTATGTGGGGGCACATTTACAGCAGATAAGGCACCAACTATACGTTCTACTCATATAACTCTAGGAGATACTTTCTTGTTGGGGTAACGCACACCACCCATCACGTTGGTTTAACAAAAAGCTCGCAGCGTGGGTACTTAGTTCATCTTGTGATGGATGTACCTCTGACTACCCCATTGGGATATAGGTGTGAGCTTATAAATTATGTTATGTTAGTAGACCTCTATGATGCCCAAATTACTCGTCAGTGCCTATATCCTTCAGTTTAAAGATGCCAAACTCTATTTTGCGTAATTTAACAGTAGAATAGAAATGTACACGCCTATTTCCCGCCGGGGTAAACAGAGACTAGGAATTCCATTTGCTTCGATCCTGACATACTTCTCTTGCTTCCTCCACATTCATCAATCGTTTCATTCACGCACGCCGGTTCAAAGTAAGCCGGGTTTTCTAAAGACATCTCCAATGTAAGTAAATTTAAATTTAGAGAATACAGAATCGATTACAAAATCAACTTCGCAACGGAACAAACAATTTTGTACAAATATTTGTACAGCAGGGTACGAAAGACATATTAACAAGCACTATGAAAATCTGTTGAAAATTCGACTTAAGTACTTACAAGTTAAATGTAGGGTAAGGTTGCTTAAGTCGTACCCCCTAAGGAAGTAATGCTGTAAAATTCAGTACAATAGAAATAATACAAAAACATCTGCATCTAAAGAATCTTTATTTATTTGCTTTTTAATTAATAATCACAGAAACTTAAAATCTTTTATCAAAACAGGTATTATAACGTTTTTTCCAAAATATAGCTTCGGTACGATTAAGGCGCCTGGTTGCCTAATTCGTACTACTTATAGCCTAAGTCGTACTTAGACAATAAATTTGAGAAATCATATTATAAACTATATAGAAAAACGATGAGGTAGTTCAAATTTTTCAGCAAGCTCGAAAGCAAGTTTTCTGAATTCAGTGGTAGTCAAACCGAAGAAACAAGACTCTAGATTCATCAAATGCTGTGCTAGTATTTCTTCCATGTCTGGTGACATGTCATTAGGTCTTCCAAATTTAGTTTTTCAATTCAAACCTTTTAAATGTCGTCGCAGTGTGGGCTTTGGTATATTAAATCTTCTACAGGCGTCATTAAAACCAATTTCTCCATTCCGATGTTTCTCTAAAGCTTCGTCCATAATCCTCTTGCTTCCAAATATTGTACTTTCTTTTCGCCATATTTATAATCTGGTAAAAAATCTACTCATCTACTCATCCATCCATATCATCACGACCGTTATTCCCTAAGGGGGGTGGTCAGAAGCATATTCTAATCAAAGACCTGACCTATGCTCACGCTCCTGCTTATTAAACAATTTTCTCAATACCTAAGTCGTACCGGTACGAGTAAGGAATTTTGCACAGGTACGACTTAAGCAGCGGGGTTTCTAAGTTTAAAATTAAAATCACTGGCATAACCTAAAAAAGTTCGAACGTTTGAGTATGTCTAAACGATTGCCAATTAAGTATTACAAATAAGTGTAAACAAAGAAATAATGTAAGGATCATATTCTTGGCATAAAAAGCTTACGAATGAGACAAAAATTTTAATGAAAATTGCGTAAAAACTTACTTCTTTGAATTATTTCTGCTGCACGAAGCCGGCCAGCAAACCATTTGTTTACGTTTGCTCGGGCGACTAAATAGTTCAGGCGGGCAACATTAGATGGCGCAATTTATAAGTATCAGACAAGATATAGCCGCGGTACGACTTAGGCCGTGGTACGACTTAAGCAACCTTACCCTACTTATGCATATTACATGTCAGTCGACTGCATAAGATCACAAAATCTTTCAAAGGGTTACAATGTATACGTTTTTACAATAAGATTCCCATTGACGTTCAGAACTTACCTTTGAACAGTTTGAAGACAGTAAGCAAATATAAACTTTAAAAAAAATGTTATTAAGTACTTACTTACCTATGAGGTTAGTGATTATTTAGAAGATATTCCGGCCAAGTAGTTAATGCCATCTGCGGCAAATCTACAATAAGTCATGTCAAAAAAAAAATAGATGATATGAATGCATGGGATTCATATTTGGGATTCTGACTGGGAACTGATATTAGGCATCCAAAATACTTGATTGTAAGTATATAGGTATTTATGTTTTTTTATCAGTTTTAAACAGTCTTGATCGATGGCATAACAAACTTTGTTTAAAACCTCTAAACAAAATAATAAAAAAAACATTACAGGTTATAATCAACAAATACTTAATGTGTAACAAAAGTAAATGTATAATTATACTACAAGGTGAATGGCTCGTATTGTCAACAGCCAAAAATATTGTATGTGCTTTCCACAAAAAGCACAAATCGAATGTCATTAGCGACATAATAAACAAATAAAAAGAATAAGAATATTTACGTAGAATTTGGCAAGAAACCACCGACCGATTGGCTTAAGTTGTATGCCAATTTTTTATTTATTTATTATGAGAATATTAGTTTTGGCCACAATATGTCTTTATGTAGGTATAGAGGCACAGATTTTTTTTTTTGACAAGTCACGTCAGTTCATCTTGCGATGAATGTTTCATGTGCACTTCGATCTATAATTACGAACACAGTTCTTTATCGATTTTAGGGATGACAATACGGTTCGTCTATCTTATTCCGACAAAAACATTTTCATGTAAAGTGTTGCCAAGACGAAATCATGTCGATCGTAATGTCAAAAAGTTAGCAATACCCTCATGTAGAACCAAGCTTCTTAACTCTACACGTTCTAACTATACAAAAACTAGATTAACAAACTCTACACGTTAGGTAAAATGTGGGAGTGCCACTTTTTTTTTGACGTGACTTATTGTAGATTTGCCGCAGATGGCATTAACTACTTGGCCGGACAAATGGGGAGCGCTGAAGGCTCTCACCCGGTACAACGTTTAAGACAACGGGCCTGAGGGTGCCCAGTTGGGCGCGAACCTCGGCTCAGGGCGTCGTCTGAGAGGAAAAATATTTGAAAGAATTAATCGACCCTAGTGGGTCGATAGCGATGAGCGCTGAATGAGGGAAATCGTCGACCGCGCCGGCGGGGTCGGTATCAGGGACCTGTAGAGGCACAGAGTAGGCACACCCCGGACACTTCATACGAAAAACATCGTTTTACGCAGACACCTCGTACACACACATTGACGTTATCGTACACGCGCATCTGTGTGTGTGACGTCTGATGTGTACAGAATTATGTTGCTACCTATATTGCTTCTCTTTATTTGTGGGTGAAAAAACAAAGATAAAAGATGTTTGTCTGTTACCCATGAAATTAGAAGGTTAAACGAAGGCAAATTTGTACAGCGCCATCTATATATTTTTTGGGTAACGTAGCCTGGAAAGTTCCTCATTGGGGAACGCCAGTTCGAACCTTGGTACCGGACTAGCACCAATGTGTTATTAATTTATCTTCAGTGCAGTTTTCACTAACACAGTTGGCTCGACCATTATAGACGGCGATACGGCTCACCACCTTTCACGTTGGTCTAACAGAAAGCTTGGTGAGGTATGGATACCTGGTTCATCTTGCGATAGATGTACCTCTGATTACGCCAGTCGGAATAAAGTCGTGTGCTTCTTCTTCTATAGTGTGGGTTAAGAGGTGGATTACCAACCTCAACAATCCTGGTGTCAGGGTTATTATTGTCGTGTGCTTATGGTATGTAAGAGCGGGATCGCAGGTACCTACCCAGAATCTTTCGCCTGTGCATAGTTATGTCTACTCGCCCCGTAACAAATAGACAATAATACAGTATGAGTAACAGGTTACCGCGCACGTCACGGTCTCAAAGAAACGTTCAACTCGTAACATTTACCACTGTCGCTTCTGTCACACCGAGAGCTTTAGATTAGATTTAAATATCTCGAAATTTTCGGGCTCTCGTCCACTTCATAAAAAAATTGAAGTTAGGATGCCTGAAAACTGCTTGTTTGTAATAATAATAATAATAAGTTTATTTCGGACTTATAAAAAACATCCATATTTGTTATTAACATTACATACTTAAATCATATCTATTATTTATCTTATTCTTGTGATAGTGAGGTTAATTAAAACAAAATATTTTTTGAAAAAAAAATAAAAAATAAATCCTTTATTCTTTAAAAATAACTAACCAAAATAATTAAGTTTTCTTTGCAAATCAGCATTATCAAACTCAAGGAGATTCACCCAATCCCGTCAATCTCGAATGGAATCTCGTCATGTTATGCTTCGGGATTGATCCCGAAAAATTTGACTAGATCTCGCGAGATCGGGTTTGCTTTCCGTAATCCACACACACCTCAACGACGTAGGCAGACCCACAGTTGTCACAGTGTCATCACCCGCCGCCATTTAATAAAGAAAGAAAGAAAGAAATCTAGGGACAGGAACACCACAGTAATAAAATAAAACAAAACACGGAATAACACATAACTTACAACCAAAACACGTAATAAAAACAACTTACACAAGAGAGTACAAATAAATAGACTGTAAACATTAAGGCAAATTGTAATTGTGTGTATGGACTGGTCAACAATGATAATAACATTCGATCCAAGATGGCAATAGCCTGGTTTATATTCCTGCATTCAAATGCCATAAATAGTTGCATCATTTTTGTACATTTTTGTACAATGAATCGAATGGTGTCGTCTTATCAGTGCATGCATGCATCAATAATCAAATTGGTCTTGGGATGAATATCAGAAGGGAACCTATTGACTTCGCTGCCTATGGCTCTCACTACCGATAGAGAACTTTTACGATATGTAGGTATAACAAATACTGAGGGGGATGATTCAGCTCATTATTCTGAGTTAATATCAAGTGGAATTTTCCATCGCAAAAGTATAGAATTGAAAATAATTTGAAAAATCACCAAAATAGCATGAATTTTGCGACGGAAAATTCCACTTGATATTAACTCAGAATCATGGTCTGTATCATCCCCCTCAGTGGCCTCAGTATTCGTTACGATGTCACTAACAGCCTGTATTTCATGTATGTACATTTTCTTTTTTGTTTTAAAGAATTACGCTACAGTGCAACACGCATCCAAAGCAATGCACCAGACTAAACAATACCGGCTAAAGGTTACGATGCACGTTGTACTTGCATGAGTCTCAGTTGGCTCTGAGCCAGAATGCAGGCGGCCAATTTTTATACGGTATTCTTTTAACGACCGCAGTTTCTTACCAGAAATGTTGTGTAGGGTTCCTTTGAAGGCCATGTAAACGTTTAAATGTACTACGTTATGAATAGGGGCCTAAAAAAGCTATAGGTAGGTACTTACAAAGAAAAAAATAAGTCGAAAATCTGACTCGGATAGGACTTCAACCCGCCGATATAATAATAATTATAAATAAAAAGGGGTTAAAAAGGCCACATCGAAGCAATTCATCTAAAAAGCAATATTGCTATTTGACATTTGTTTGCATTGCGCACTTACTTTTATATGCGCAACTGTCAATTTGCAATATTGCTTTTTTTAGATGAATTGCTGCGATTTGGCCTTTTTAACCCCCCTGTAATCTTCACAGATTACATACTTGTCTAATAAGTGACAATCTTGTAGCTAAAGAAGGAACATTCATTCATTCTAGTCTAAAAGATCCTAGCCTTGAAAACTCCACGATCACATAGAGTAAAATAAACAGTATACAGAACCCACAAGTAAGTGTACGTATCTCGTATCTGTCCGGTTTTCGATACCGGTTTATGTTGCTTCTGTTTTTATAGGCAGGTAGGTACTTTCTAAAACCGGCCCGAGTTCTGATACCGACGATACGTCGTCTTAGGTATAACAGGTCTCATACAATAGAAAGTAAATATTTATACCTATGGTACTTATATATTTTTAAAGATTCATTCACTTTGGTTGAGCATTCTAGTAAACAAACAGTTGTTAATGATGCGAGTAGAAGTAACTATTTCGAAATATTATCTTTTTTATCAAAGCAAGTGTGCTTTATCTAATGTTTATAGTGATTTTAAAACATTTTATGTGAAAAATACACTGTGATTTAAGCGAAAACATGAGAAACAGTGTCGGTTGTTTGTTTACTCAATCTTATATACCTACTTTAAGTGATATTTCTTTTTATCTATGTTTATGTGTAGTTAGGACATTTTGTGCTGCAACGATTCCTCTGTCAGCGGCCATGACCAAAATGATTACTTCCAAAATTTGTGATCCCTACAAAGTGATTTTTGTAACATGCCTCGCCGGTTTGGACCTTCGGAGCGTAAGCCCAACGCTCAACTACTGGACCACTGAGGCCGTTAGGCATTCTAAATGTGTGTATGAATGGTAAATTGACATTGTATGTTTGTTTGTTTCAGAGATAGAGCCTCCATTCCCGTGTAGAGATGTCACTATCAAGAGAAGCACTGATGTCAACGACTTCTATGAAATGCTGTCAGAAATCGGCAGGTTAGTTCCGAATAGGCTATATGACAACCTAGCCAAATGAGATACTTTTCACGAAACGTCAAAGTTTTCTTTGGAGTTTGCATGGAAAAGATGTCCTGGGACGTCATCAATAAAAGCTGTCAAACGTCGTACTTGTCGTCGTATTGTTATTTAATCCATAAATACAATTCGAAAATAAGTCGAAATGAGATTGATTTCTGATCATCTTTGACTGGCATCTATTTCTAGATTTGCATTTTACAATTTATCTTTGACCCAGTCAAATATCCAATTTTAATTGAATCCCCTTTTTCCTACAGGAGATGTCCTGTAGGTATTCCATTTAATATCATCACCATTAAGAGCCACGCTCTTACCGGTGTAGCATTCTCCACTCTTGTCTATCAAAGGCCAATTCTTTGACTTCCTTATAAGTAAGGAAGTCAAAGAATTCGTGTCTTAACACGACGCTCGCCTTCTCTTTAATTTGTTCCATGTAAGATTTCATTTGATTTGTTCGATAATTTAACAAACCTTACGATTTCACAGAGGCAAATTCGGCACGGTATACCTTTGCCGGGAAAAATCCACCGGGTTGGAGCTGGCTGCGAAGCTGGTGTCAGTGGTGCGAAGAGACGAGCGACGGAATGTAGAGCGCGAGGTGGACGTCATGAGGCGCCTCCGTCACCCTCGACTGATCCAACTGTATGACGCATACGAGTGGGGCAAGCATATGTGTGTCGTGCTTGAACTGTGAGTACCTTTTTTATATTATTTTTCTGCGTCCAGCTCCAAAATGGGATGAAAACACATAACTCGCGCGATAGCCATCATCTCTCATCATTCCGTTTTTCACAGGGTCCGCTTACCTAACCTGAAGATTTGACAGGTCCGGTTTTTTACAGAAGCGACTGCCTGTCTGACCCCGCGAAGGAAAAGCCACCTTAATACAGTCACATACCTACAAAAATGCATTTCTCGGGAATGTGGGTCTCCTCGCGATGTTGACCTTCACCGCGAGCACGTGATAATTATTTATGATCTAAATATGAATTCTAAAACTAATTCGACAATCATTGGTTTAGGCCTGTGCTGGATTCGAACCTACGACCTCAAAGTGAGAGCCAAGCGTTCTACCAACTGGGCTACCACGGCTCTAACGCGCGTGATAACCGAAGTATACAATATGTATACGGATATACTCGCGGGCGTAGTAAACCTAGCGTATTACCTTCATACGATAATTAACGGTTCAAACTCAGTTCCGGACTTGCACCAATGAGTTGTTTTAAGTATCTTCAGTGCATTTTTCACTAACACAGTTGGCTCGACCATTATAGACGGCGGTACGGCTGGGTGAGGGGAGGCCTGTGCCCAGCATAGGACGTATATATAGGCTGTTCATGTGTGTGTAAGGCGTACATAACATAACAAATACTTTATTGCACAAACAGGAAAAAACAAAAGACAAAACAAAAGAGAAATAGAATACCTACCTACCTACCTAGCGTACTTACCTTCTTTCTTATTGTTCAGACACTTTTCCATACGTGCAGCCTGCAACTAAAAACTTTGGATGGTGTGCGTGGGGCTGAAGCCAACACGTAAAGTCCCCTTAAAAAATATCTGAGAATAATGGTACACCAACCGGCGATTATCCCTGTATGCACATTTTTTTAATTTACTTTTGATTAACAGCTGAATAGCACTGTAAATAAAACCACTAGTATCTATATGCTAATTACAAATCTCCATCTATAGGTTTCAATATAGACTCTATAAAGTAGGCTAATTAAATGAACATAAAAATTAATCAAAATTAAAAATTTTGGAAAAACCCACGACGGTAAAAATATCATCGAAAAAGAATAAAATAACTCAAAACCCCCGACTTAACCCAATTATTATGTAACGAAATATTATATTAGACTTAAAAATACTTTCTAAAAAAGAGTTGATATCTCGAGACATCGGTAATAGATATACTTAAGTACCTAAACAATGAATATGGATGTTTACAGTTTTTTCCTAACGTGTCTGTTTCTCGAAGATATACTTAAATGTAGCGATAATAATTTTACCATAATACATAACCGAGGAATATCCGTCGGGGGCTGCCTTTTCTATATGAAATTTCAACAGAAATTTAATCATACTCATAAGTGTATTTTATGTCGTCGTTAAACATCTACAATTATTCTTCAATAATTGTATTCACGTCACTAGAAAAACTTTAGCTGGGTTAATGGCAGCCCCCGACGGACGTTTCACACTAATATAGCAGCGCCTCCTAGTGAGTTAATATCATAAGACTTATCTTAGACCATGCACCATTGAAATTGGACAATTCGTTTTAATATTATTGCAATACTATTTTTCACTAATATTGTAGCACCCTCTAGAAAGACGTAATTTTTATATTATTTGGGAACATGCAATAAGCTACCACGTACACATTGCCGAAAACAGAATTTATTGTAATCGGACATTTCGTTTTGATTATATTGCAACATTGTTTTGCACTAATATTGTGGCACCCCCTAGTGAGTTACAGCCATGACACCTGTCTAAGAACATGAACTCATCAAACACAATCCCGTTATTGAAAACCGCCTCAAAATCGGATCATTAGTTTAAAAGATAGGTGGTAACATTACTTTGCACAAACGCACACACAAACATCTCTCACCCTAAACGCATATACCTGCTCCGTTCCGTCGTGGGTAATAAATGTAATTAAAATTATACTAACCGTAATTAACAACACTTTGCTTTACTTAATACATAACATACATAAACTGCCTATATACGTCCCACTGCTGGGCACAGGCCTCCCTTCAATCAACCGGAGGGGGTATGGAGCATACTCCACCACGCTGCTCCACTGCGGGTTGGTGGAGGTATTTTTACGGCTAATAGCCGGGACCAACGGCTTAACGTGCCCTCCGAAGCACGGAATCATCTTACTTTTTCGGACAATCAGGTGATTCAAGCCTGAAAAGTCCTTACCAAACAAAGGATAGTCTCACAAAGTGATTTCGACAATGTCCCCATCGGGAATCGAACCCGGACCACCAGATCGTGAGCCTAACGCTCTAACCACTAGACCACGGAGGCTGTTTACTTAATACTACCTGATTATTGAGTGATGGGTTCAAGTTTATGAATTAAATGAGGATTAATTGGATGAATTTGATTCACTTGACCACACAATCCACGTGCCACTTATAGTCGATCTTGATTTTTCTTTAATCTTCGCCAATCACTTCGTATTATCTACAATTTATTGATTGTGATCTTCTCTGAAATCTGGCTCGAAGGACCATGAATATGCCTGATATGCCTTTTTACTGATTTTTAAGGGATTTAGGTAGCAATGAAACAGCACCGTGTTCGACGTAATTACGTGTAATCAATGGAACCGAAAAAAAAAACGCCTGTCAGAAACAATTAACTAATAAAAACTATTGCAAATAAATTGCTATTATAAATTGAAGAGGCGTTTCGAATAATATTGACTCTAAACTCTAATATTGTGGCGCCCCCTAGTGAGTTACAGACATGACACCTGTCTAATAACATGAACTCATCAAACACAAACCCGTTATTGAAAACCGTATCAAAATCGGATTATTAGTTTAGAAGATAATTAATAACATTTCTTTGCACAAACGCACACAAACATCTCTCACCCTAAACGCATAATACCTGCTCCGTTCCGTCGTGGGTAAAAAGAAAGTTAATAATAAAATAAATTTCAAACATGCGTCAATAACAGAAACAATAACAATCACAAACAGTACCAGTTTATCTATGCAATTTACTAAGTGATGGTGTTAAAATAGCCTTGTGTCAGTAGTCTTTTCACAGTGGTTGTGCTTGTGCTAAAGAGGTCAATATCCCCGTTACTGGAAGCCTCGTTGAAACTTCTAGCTCTGCGCAAAAGAAATGCATTAAGCCTGTAATATACTCGCGTAAAGGGTGTGAACATTATTATTAATCCATCATCAAATGGCTACAAGGTGTTTTCTGATCACTTGTGGCTTTGTCCACCTCTTTAAAGATTACAGCCGTGATTTTATGCAGATATAGTGTTTTATATTTAGTTTAGTGAATAGTCCAGGTACATAAATGAGGTCGTTGACAGGCGACTTCATTTTGTGACGACGTCGACAGGTGCAAACACGCCTACAAGACATTCATTAGGAATTTCACTTTTGTCCATTAAATATTACATAACGTAATTAGCTTAGAATATGTTTACAGTATTAATCAGTCTTGGATCGTTAGTGCGGTAAATGTTCCTAGTTTTGAGTGATACGCTGGAGAGAACTAGATTGGGGTAGGTTATATGTATCGTGCTCGAACTGTGAGTACCTTTTTTATTTTATATTTCTGCATCCAGTTCGAAAAGGGGATGAAAATACATAACGCGCGCGATAACCATCATCTGCCTAGCATTATCCCGTTGTTCACAGGGTCCGCTTTACCTAACCTGAAGATTTGACAGGTCCGATTTTTTACAGAACCCGCGAAGGTTATTAGCGGTTCCCGTCCAATGAGGGACTTTCCATGCTACGTTCCCCAAAGAAATATAGATGGCGCTGTTCAGATTCAACTTAATAATTAATTACATATTTTATCATTGCTCGGGTTACATGATTATTAAAATTATAATGTAACGTCAGAGGCATTATAAATAAAATTGTTGCTTGATATTTTGATCAGAATAATATGTGGAACATGTGTTGTGCCTGGGTGTAATAACAGGGTCATAATTTATACCCAAAAACAAAGATAAACCACCGAGATAAGATATGATTTTAGTTCTGTGCAATAAAGTATATTTGATTTGATTTTGATTTGATAAACGATGCATGATGATGTCTGTTATTCACGAAATTAATTGGTTAAACGAAGGCAAATCTGTATAGTACTTTTGGGGGTGTAGCCTGGAAATTTCCTCATAGGGCACCCACCGGCCTGTTGTCTTAGATTTTTGTACCGGGCGAGTGCGCGCGCTCCCCATTTGCAATTAATGCCATTTAAGGCAAACCAACCTAGGTACCTACAAAAAGTGAAATAAAACTTCCCCCCCCTCCCGCCTTCCGTTCGGATATAAGCACGACAGCTACTGAAAACGTGTCAATATCCATAACGGACAGTTACACACGTTTATATACGCATTTAGATACCGCACATGCGTCTCCAGACCACATTACACTATAGTCCGCGACACGTTCCGTGGGAGTACGAGCGTTAATCTTCTTGAATCACCAGCGCGCACGCATCACAACTCCACAATTAGTCTTGGAATCGGAATGCATTCTAATTTCGTACATTCTGCATAACATTCCAATTTTCAATGAGTCATTCTAGTTTATTAAACTATGAATTTTGCTTGACAGAAATGTGGGTTAAGGCCAAAGTTAGTATCGTAATTTTAGTGGAAATTTTGCTCCAAGTGACGTCAGACGTAAAGCTTTGATCTTGTTTTGTTTACGGGTCAATGTCACGATTGATTCTGGAAGTATAGGTTTTAATCTACTACGCGGAATAATTTAGAAGCAATGTGTAAGTATCAAGATTTACGACCGATATGTTTAGATGAAAATTACGTTTCTTATTATTCAGACACTTATGATTTCCATACGTGCAGCCTGCAACGAAAAAGTTCGATTATAAATACATCACCATTCAATTATTGTGTCTATAGTATATGATCTGCGGTCAAAAGCATCATAACAATACATAATAGTATAAAAGGCAGTCTGTCTTGTATGTTCGGGTTTATCTCGGGAAACACTGAAGGAAATTGCATGCGATTTTCACTGTTATGGTCTGCATTTCTTCAACTATAAGATAGGGTATTCATAATTTAGTGAAAATCGTATGAAGGCAGGCGAGTCGCTAATAAACCACAAGCTGATCTATCGTATAATTTTAATACCTACCTACAAAAAATCTAAGATTTTTAACACAGTTTTTGGCTCTTACATTGTTACTTAATAGAAATTACGAGCATGAGTTCACTTGCATTAAAATCATTTAATTTTATCGTCTTACGCGCAAATATTTTCCGTCTGCTCAGTTCAATTCTCTTGGCTACTGAGAACAATCATGTACATTCCTATGACAAAATGAAAATAGCTTCGTGTGACGGAAATTACATTAAATTCTTGAATGATTCTCTTCAAGGCTGTATGATTGTTATCGTTTATGCTTCAAAGAAGCTTAAGCCTACAATGGATACCAGCCAAACAGCTTTTATGTTGGCTGCACACAGAGCAGTAATTCAACGAAGGAATTTGTATGAAACCGCAAAAAAGACGACTCTCTAATATTTAGGTAAGTATAACTATTAGTTATCATACGATACTTAACTTGGAGCCTCTTCTGATATCGAATAGAATCGCTACACGAATGGGTGCTCGACTGGGTCAAAGATAAAATATAAAATATTCTAGAAATAAAAGCCATTCTAAGATGACCAAAACTCAATCTCATTTTACTTTTCGACTTATTATCAAATTTTATTTATGAATTAAGTAACAATGAGTACTTACGACATTTGACCGCTTTTATTGATGACGTCAAAGGACTGTATATCCATATTATCCATACAAACTCCAAAGAAAACTTTCGTCATGACGATTTGTAAAAAGAATCTCATTTGACTAGGTTGTCAAATAGTCTATTATCTACAAATTGATGTGTCTGAGACGAGTAACACAAAGTAGTAGAATGTAGATTGCATGACTCGTCCTCATGGAAACAAGTAAACCGCAATGCGCTAATGTACGAACACTCATGTAAGTACAACAGTACTTCGAAATGTTCGAAATTCGAACAACGATACCGTTCCAAATGACTCACTCCTTCGACTTTCACATTTTTGACAATCAGTATAACTATGGAAGGAATTTTATCTTGTTTTTTTTAAAGGTACTTATTACTTGTTTTGTTGCCGGTTTTTATCGATGTTTGTTTATTTATGAGTATAATTAGGGATGTTCTTTGGTATCTAGCAGATAAGGTTCCTGTAGTTATTCGATTTTGAAAAGTATTTTTTTTTTATATAGTTGGAAGATTTTGAATACGTCTATTTCGAAGCAACAATAGATAAAAGTGATTGAGAAAAAAAATAACATGACATAGTATCACGCCTGCATCCCCGAAGGGGTAGGCAGAGGTATACAGTACACCCTTTTCTCGCTAGCTATGTGTAAGTCCCATATACTTAATAAGGGGCTCAACTCAAAAATATCTTTATTCATTAGGTAACATAGTTATTACACTTTGAATCGTCAATGTCCTATGTACTTACCACAGTTCAATTCACAATTCAAAACTGTGTAAGTAGGTAGTATATATCTGACTTTTTTACCACACTACACCGTTATAGATACCTTGTTTAACTTTTTGGTCATTTCCTGCCAACAAGGACAGAAAACATAAATAATACACACATACATACATAGATAAAAATACTGTTGCTGACACATAATGTGTTTTGGGTTCCTTACCACGGAATAGAAGAAAAATTCAAAGTACAAAGTTCAAAATCTCAACAGTAATTTTTCAATCACAGACTAATTTAACGCCTGATTTAAATAGCGCTTCAGTTTCAGGAAGGGATTCAATTCTGGCATTGACTAAGCTAATAAAATATCACGACAAGACGATGACAGTTGTGTTTCTATGATGACAAACAAGGATAAATAAGTACGTTTTGATTACGGTCAAATTATTATCTTTGAGTTCGATTTCCTTGTTAGCTTAATTTATAAAAGAAATGAGCGGATTGTTTTATTTTCAAAATGCATCTATTTTCTTCACAGTTAATGTCCATCGGCATACATCGTTTTCCCGAATACAAATGAATGTCCATGAATTATTAAATTTATCGATTTTATCGTGTATCAGAATTCAGAGTTAAGTACTTTATTGTTGTGTTGTTCAGGCGGGAATCAAAACAAAACAACAATGAAGTGAACCTCTTATTTAGTTCTGAATTCAAATTTTGTCAAAACTTTAGTGAGTTAGCTTTCATCCCAAGCAGGAAAGCATCTTCATCATCTCCCTAGCATTATCCCGTTTTTCACAAGGTCCGCTTACCTAACCTGAAGATTTGACAGGTCCGGTTTTTTACAGAAGCGGACTGTCTGACCTTCCAACCAGGCCAATACAGGTTAAGTCACATACCCCCGAAAATAAAAGTGGAATTCCTTGCGGTGTTTTCCTTCACCGCTAAGCTCGTGATAATCATTTATGATCCAAACATGAATTCGAAAACAAATTCGACAATCATTGGTTGGTTTGGCTGGAATCGAACCTGCGACTTCGAAGAGAGAGGCAAGCGCTAAGCAGGACTTTATGTATTTTTTATTATATGGCTTCGGCCTTTCGAAATTACGTAAAGAAAAATCTCACCTGACTAGGCTATACAGCTATGCTCCTTTGCTTGCCATATCTCGGGAAAATTAAACAAAAAAAATACATTTCTGTGCGTCGCAAATGCGCACTATTTGGGCGATTCAGCACATCTATCTTAGAACGAATAGGTATCAAGTGGCTGTGGGTTATGTTATTGACGATAATAGGTATGTAGCTCTGTCCACCACAATTCCAATACTGGCGTGACTATACTAAAGTCAAAGGCAGAGGTCATTGCGATGTAGCCACAGTTGCTCTAAATATAGGCAGATGATTATGACGCATTACTTCCTAAACCAAGCGCGGGCGCAGTCAAGTACTCCTTAGATGGAGTGCCGAGGTTTATACGGCGCTACGGCCACCACGGCCACCATGCGATTAGTATTTAAATGGACAAATATTTTTTGAATAATAACCCTGACACCAGGGTTGATGAGGTTGGTATTCCACCTCACAATTCACACGATAAGAAGAAGAATATATTTTTTTAAATTTATTTAATTTTCTACGAGTATCTAAGTGCTAATAAGTAGGTAAACACATTAAGTATGTAAACACATTTTTACATAGCAGCTAAACAGCTGCTACGGACCTGACCTCTGTCAGTCTCATTAATTTTAATAGTAAGTATATAATGTTATATAGGAATAATTAGAGTTAACATTATAATTATACTTACCATTAAAATGGACGTTGGGATGAGCATCATCATATCCATCTTAGAACTTCGTATGAAAAGTCGTTGTACCTACGTAACTTGTCATCACGCGTAGGTACCTAAGTAGGTTGGTACCTCTATCTAGACGCTCAAATCAAGGAGTTCGTATATGAGTGGATATCTAGTTGATTCACAAGAGTTATACCTACAGGGTATTAGTGACATCGTAACGAATACTAAGGGGGTTGATTCAGACCATGATTCTAAGTTAATATCAAGTGGATTTTCCTGTCGGAAAATTCATGAAAATTTTAGTGTTTTTTAAATTATTTTCCGTTCCATACTTTTGCGACGGCAAAATTCCACTTGATATCAACTTAGACTCATGGGCTCAATCATCAAAGTTTTCGTTACGATGTCACTGACACCCTGTATAAATCATGGCTGACTTTGCTAACTGACACGTATCTGTATTTTTTGCTAAAGTGATTTGTGTCTTATTGACAATTGCAAAAGGTGTAAATCAGTTTCTACAAAAAATGCAGATACGTCAGTTCGCGTTATCAGCGACGAAATGTCGCTCCAGTAGCATTAGTATAGTATTAATTATATAAATAAACAAATTAATAAAATATGCGTGTACGTACAGTCATGAGCAATATATTGTACCCAATTTAGGACTCTGTCGCACTAACATATTTGACATTTAGTGAGACTTACAGTTCTCTCTCTTTATTTAAGAGCTGCGCTCTTGTCGGTGAAGTAATCGCCATTACTCCATAGATAGGGCGTGTAGAACGGTGGTTGCCCCAATCGCCTTCCGTTCCGCAGTACACCGACCAATTTCACAATCGGTGATGTTCTAGCTAGAACCCTACTAGAATCCATTTCCTCGGCCTCAAACCAGTACTGATACCGCTGCTGCCCGGCATCAGGGGTGTGCTTTTGAAGTAGCGGCGCCTACTCGCTACGTCACAAGATCGTCGTAGAACCTAAGTGGCATTTTATAGGTTAGCCCGTCCCAGTGAGCTACCCACTACGTTCTGCTAATCCTGTCGCTCTTTGGTCGGGGACTGCTTATTTTTATATTCGCAGCTAACCATCATATCTGATGGCCGTTCCACTATTCGCTACCTGTGGACCCCGTAGATGGCCTACAGCTCAGCCTACTACTTACAGTTCAATTTGTCAAAAAAGTTAATGTGACATGGTACCAATGTGTATACATATTAATGCTCGTAACCGTACGTGTGGTCACCGATTGGCGTCAGACGGCGTCAGAGGCGCGTAACATGATTCTGGCTCGCCGCCATCTGTCGGCGGTCAACTTATAAATTATAATATTATGAACAATATACGGGGTTTTGACCCGCAATTTTATCATATACTTACTTATAATGTTATTTATCCAATCATTTATTGAACCCACTAGGCAAGCGGCTTTATTGGCTGAAAGACCACTGAGTTCCCCATTTGTCGTTTGACCAAGTAGGTAATATAAATGCCGTCCGAAACTTCGTCTCCCAGTTCCACTAGACATACCCATGGCATAGGAATAATACTACGTATAGAACGACAACTCTCCGCTCTCCAGCAGCGTCTGAGCCAGGTTTACCTCACCCTCCTTCGAACATAGTTCAGACTTGAATCGTATGGCGTCAAACGTCATACACACAGCATGCGCTTGTACGATTACGTCAATGTGTGGTGTCTGTGTAACATGAAGTTGTTTGTATGAAGTGTCCGGGTGTGCCGCGAAATGATGAAATTAAATGAACTATTAAATAAATAAACTATTATGTTATCTCAAATTAAATTAAATGAACCGTATTTAAATAATATTATCATTGTTATAAAATAAATAGACAAATATAAATTAATATAAAACCAGTCTGTAATCGTAATTTTAAACTTAGAATAGACTAGTCTCCACCTAGTCAAATCAGTAACTTTTTACTACACGTCAAAACACAAAATTACTATGGGATTTTTTTGAAAAAGCAATCTGTGACATCATACAAAATTGTGACAAAATGTCGCACTTAGGTACTTTTAAATTTTTCTTGATTAAAATTCATAAGTTAAATTGGAAAAAAAAACGTTTTTTGTCACCTCTAGATCTGTCTTTATTTAGTCATCAGAATTTCATAATTCTGACCTAGGAAACTACCCAATTGTGACGTTGTTTACAAACAAGCTTCCATTGAACAGTGACGTCAGAGGCGTGAAAAACAAAAAGCGCGGGAAGGGATCAGCTGACGCAGACAGTCGCCATTCAGGTTCTAAATTTAAATTCAGTTGAAAACATTGAGTTTAGAAATGTGTCCGTTTCGATATAAACAAACAACCAACCAGCCAATATTTTAGCTCACGGTATAATATCCTGAATTACTGGGACACTGGGCACAGCAAAATAGCATTAGGTATCTAAAAGTGGTAGCCTTGTTCGCAGATTACATGACATACACCGTTTCAAGAAAACACTGTAATTGGGTGATTTTATCAACTATTTATTAATTTCCATCGTAATTCTTTCCACAACCAACGTCTCCTAGAAAAGTCGAGGAACCAATCCAACCCCGTTCTTCATTTGTTTTTCTCGCCGCGTAATTCTCACTTCCGTTCCCGCCTTTTCTGTTAACTTACTTTAAAAATTAATTAATTAGTTGTTTAACATTTTGTTTAACATTTACAATTATAAATAATTTCTATTAATTCTATTTAATAATATTTTAAATCATTAAAATACTTTTAAATTATATGCCCATTTGCTTGAACGATAAAAGTGCAGGTAAATTAATAGTCCATATAAGTAAATTCCATCGTTTCGCAACTTTTAATTTTAATCTAGTTAATATTCATGTTAGATATTGAGATATCTACTTGCAGATAATTCAACTTCTTTTAAAATATGAGTGATCATGACAATCGTAGTGTCCAGGTTCTATGTTTTTTACTTTTCTAATTGTTTGGATCATAGATACTTGTTTCTAACGCCCTGTTCCTTCAGTTTTACATGGGACTTATATGCATACTTAAATATAAGCTGGCGAGGAGTGGGTGTATATACAACACACTCCTGCCTACCAATTTGAGGATACAGGCGAGATGCATGTTATGTTACGTGCAGATCTTATAATCTCCAGAGAGCTAGGTAGAGCAAAGTCCAAAAGCAAATGTAAACAAACAAAATCAGATAGTAAAGCCGTAGTAGGCCAGTTAAATCAGGAACGGGAAGATCCTACGCAAAAGTTTCGCCATTTGCGTAACGAAACGAAAATAACACGTAGTTGTTTATAACCCACGTTTGGATATGACGAATGCACTAATCTATTGAGACTCTATTAGCGTATCCTATATGTAAGTCATGGATATTGTTTATAATTCTAAATACAAAATTCATACTAAGTATATATACTATCTTAGATAAGTATACATGCAGGGTGTTAGTGACATCGTAACAAAAGCTTTGAGAGGTGATTAAGACCATGACTCTGAGTTGATAATATCAAGTGGAATTTTCCGTCACAAAAGCATGGAACTGAAAATAATTAAATAAAACACTAAAATACTACTCGGTAAGACTGGGAATAGGAGGAATTTTCCGACAAGAAATTCCATCTCATATTAACTCAGAATCATGAGCTGAAACAACCATTTCAGTATTCGATACGATAACACCCTGTATACTTAAAATATGGGTTTGTAAATATGGGTATATGTACGGGTTTTAAAAATAGGATAGATTTTTCGTTATATTTCCTTAGAATCATATCAGGACCTACCATTTTATCAATCAGTTAAAAAGATAATTTATATAGGTAAGTAGGATAGTTATTTATTTATTAAATCTTTATTAGACGCAGATGCTATATATTAACTACTTGGCTGGACAAATGGGGAACGCTGAGGGCTCTCACCCGGTTATTTCTTAAATCATGTACTTACACATAATTTGCTCAAAAATAATTTGCACAATAAATTACACGACAGTGTGCTATCTACTACACTCGTCAAAAAGCCCGACCCTGACTAATCCGGGGGCAAAGGTGCCCATTACACTAGCCGCAAGTAACAATCATATATTAAAACAGAACGACTAGTTCAAATTATTAATTATATTTAAATAGTATAATATTTTAGAATGAGTGTTTTCAAATAATTAAATGTAGAAAAGAAAGCTAAGATAAAATAACTTGTGGTTTCTGTGATTTATTCCGCGAAGATACCAATTTACAATCGTCTCAATGCGCGATAAGAATCAGATCTGTCTAAGTACGTAAGCTAGTGTTGTGATGTTTATGAGCATAGTGATATATCAGTCGATATTAGGTCGATCGATTCTTTTCTTTCTAATAGTAGGCAGTAAAAACTGTAGTTATCATTTTAATATTTTCATAAGAAAAAGCAGTTTTGAACACTTAGTTAATTATTATAGCAATCGGCATTTACACAAAGGCCTCCAATATTTAAGTATCTGTAAAAGCATCCTGTGTTTTGATCTCAGTTTTATCGTCTGCGTTCAATTTTCAGCTTGAAAACAGGCCAAGGTGAAATTCCGATAGTCTTTGTTAGCAAATTAAAATTGAATGTTAATTCCAACACGATTTGATGATTTGTGAACTTTTAAATTAGACGTGTGATACGTATTAACTACTTTACCGGAAAAATGGAGAGCGCTTGGGGGCTCTCACTCGGTTCAAAAATTTAAAACAACAGGGGGGTTAAAATGGCCACATCAAAGCAATTCATCTAAGAAAGCAATATTGCAATTTGACATTTGCGCATATAAAAGTAACTGCGCAATGCAAACAAATGTCAAATAGCAATATGGCTTTCTTAGATGAATTGCTTTAAAGTGGCCATTTTAACCCCCCAGGCCTGAGGTTGCCGAGTTGAGCGCGAATCTCGGCTAAACACAGACGTCCACGCACCTCGTATCGAATATCGAACCGTATCGGATTGAATCGACCCAAGTGCTTTTCTTAGACCCGAGACATCTGTTTCAATCAATCAATCAATAATACTTTATAGCACAACAACATATACAAAGGACATAAACATACGAATAAAACATAAGCACAATAGGCGGCCTTATTGCTAAACAGCAATTTCTGCCAGGCAACCTTAGGGTGAAAGGTGATTATTCATTGGAGCACGGAGGCCGTGCAGTAGTAGCAGACTACCTATAAGTAGTAGGTAATACGTACGTGACGGTTGCTCAATGATAAATTAAATTACGGTCACCCGATCTTATCGCTTATCATTTCGTTCCTAATTACTGCATTTGTGCCGTTGTCTGACCTACTGCCTAGGAAAGTATCAAATTCATAACAAAAAATATACCTAAAATCCTTTACACCACACCTACCCTCGCTAGCTAGCATAATTAGTAGACTAATTGGACTGAATTCTTTATAGGTAGTAGGCACCTCTTACATATCAACTGTTTTACATAAACTGTTGAGTTAGTAATGCCATATTCAAAACTAGATTTACCATAAGAGTAGATATTTTTTAAGGACACCTAAAAATACCACTATAATATGAAATCAGTTAAACTACCTTAATTTTTTATAGTAATTTGAAATCGGTTCCAATTTTATTTAAAAATCAACCCTAATGATGATAGGTAGGTACCTAACTAAAATGCAATAACGTAACGTCTTATACTTTTCCTTTCTACTGAAATTACCTACTATAAAATACACTTGTGTCTATAAATTACCTTGTTACTGAAGCGTAATTTACAGCCATTAAAGAATAAAGTTAATTTACCGACGATCATGATCAGTGAACGCGTATTTTAATTGCCACAGCTGTCTCAATATTTATTCAGTCTATTTTACGGAAAGAATCAACGGGAAAACTGTGTAGCAACCAACGAAACGCATTTAAGAAAATATTTGAAAAACATATGACACTTGGCACAGATACAAAATTATTATGTAAGACACTGGCAATAAAATGATGAAAAAACATTTATTTATTGTTTTTTAACTGTTACGGCCGTTGACACCTACTTAGGTGCAAACAGCCTGAACATAACAAAGCACGCGTTTTATATGGACATAAAACCACCCCGAAAGCCGAAAGAGATCTGTTTATGAGTATCCTCCACCACGCTGCACCGTTTCAAATAAGCAAGGACTTTAGTATCGATAGGACGAGTCGTTAAAAAAAAAAAATTCGATGATACAAAATTCAGTGGAAGACCGTACCAACAATTAATTACGACAATAAAATTAGAGAACACGGCGAAAGACAGATAAAATGCGACATTTGCACAATTTCTCCGCAACACGACGCATTGTGAATGTAAAGAGAAAGCAGTTGAGGCCGCACAGGCAAGGCGACCTTGCCGGTATCACCTCGTCTATTTAAAAAGAACGACTAATTTTGGCGCCAACAGAGCCCAGCTCCCGCCTTTCATGTCATTAAGACAACACGTCGTTTTTTGGCAACGATAAATAATGCTAACATACTTGTTTTTACAGTCGTCAAACTAATAGGTAGGTAGCTAGGTAGGTATTTTTAAAATTAGCTGGTAATGAAATATTTTATTTTCGTCACAAACAAGCGGCAAATATAAGCTTGTCATCATTTTCACGAATTGCATAAATAAGAAACGAATTCTCAATATTCCAATCACATCGTCCACAGTCGTACCTACCTATTTATTATATTGCTTAGATATTAACCTACCTCTTTTCAAATATGGACCTGCCTCTTTGTTCGCAGCATTACGGGCGGGGAGCTGTTCGAGAGAGTCATCGATGAAGACTTTGTGCTGACGGAACGCGCTTGCACGGTGTTCATGCGACAGATCTGCGAGGGCATTGAGTTCGTGCACCGCCAGAATATACTGCACCTCGATATGAAGGTACTTACTTCTTCTTCTATCTAGCCATTCCCTCAGTGTGAGGATCGTGACTACATGCGATTCTTTCTCTACTAGGCTCGGTTATTTGTACTGCCTTAAGGCCTTTGCACCTACGTGACTTCGTTCGGCCATCTTATCGGTGTTCTTTCTCTGGCGCACTTGGTAGAAAGAATGAGCTTCTCCAGACTGTGCAATATTTAAAAGACCGAGCTGAGGAGTATCAAAACCACCAAAATAAAATTTTTGATCAAAAATACTTTCTTACTTTCTATGAGATATCATCATGAAAAAAAAATATCGGTATCGCATAGAGCTCGACGAAAAATTGAGTTTGACGCGATAAAATGACTCCCAATAATATTACAGTTCAAGAAGCTTTATTCTCATAAAAAAACTATACATAGTCACCTGTTGAACAGGCAGAGAGGGTAGGTACTTATATAAAAAAAAACAACTATAATTGTTTACAAGTGTCGAGTAAGGCGGGTAGGTAGTAACAAAATTAAGTATTATTATCTTTTGAAACATAAAATTAAATTGTCCAAACCTGCTCATGGTTGGACCACTGTGTGACAACCACTGCAGCCCGCGATACTGTAAAATCAGTCCGTGTTTTATACGGTGTCTATACGTCAGATCATGTACCTTTGTGCATTGATTGTGAACTTGAGATCTGCCGTGGCTCTGTCGTGAGCGGAAACTATGCGTCTCATGGCGATAGGGATAAAATAAGATGGGGATACAGAGATGCTAGTCAAATAGATAAGTATTATGAATATTGTAAGCGAGAATTTTTAGGAATTAATACATATATGACAAATGAATTAAATGTGATATCTAAAAGCAATAATTATTTAGACTCTAGCGACGACTATTTTAAAATAATTGACGATATGTATTGTAAAATTATTAATATTCTACAATTAGCTGCCATTAACAGTTCAATTGCGCAATCTTCTAGTAAAAGAAAACGTGTTCCTTTGGTTGGATGGAACCTTCATGTTCAGGAAAGCCACTCAACTGCGCGTGTTCACTATGACGTTTGGTTGATGGCAGGCAAGCCGGCCACAGGTGACATGTATGACAAGATGGTGAATAGTAGAAAGAATTTTAAAAATAAAGTAAAATGGTGTATTAGGAATGAAGAGACTATTAAGATGGATATACTGGCAATGCATAAAGAGGAAAAAAACTTCCCGAAATTTTGGAATGCTACAAAGAAATTACAAAAGAAACAAAGTCTGCCTGTTGCTGTGGACGGTTTGCAACAACCGAAGGAGATAGCCGAGTTATTTGTTCGTCAGTTTAAAAAAGAACCACTGCCTACACAGCAGCGGACTGAGAACAAAATTCATCCGGTTTCTGAGGAATCGGTGGTGCAGTTTACTGTTGACGATGTTGTTAAGGCGATACGTGGTATGAAAAGGGGCAAGTCTCCTGGACATGACAATCTGAGTATAGAGCACGTCCTTTACGCGGGAGAGCCGCTGTGGTCGATGTTATGTGTGATTTACAATTTATTTGTAAAGTACTCATACCTACCTGACCCTCTTATGCGAACAGTGGTCGTGCCTATAGTTAAGAACAGAACAGGAGACTTGAGTTCGTCGATTAACTATCGGCCTATCTCCCTAGGAACTGTCGTGGGCAAGGTGTTTGAGAGGCTGCTACGGCCCGAATTGCTACGAAACCTGGATATTGAGGATGCACAGTTTGGCTTCAGGCCTGGTGTGTCAACAGATTCGGCGATTGTCAGTTTAAAGTACGCAATGGACTATTACGTTAATCGTGATACGCCAGTTTATGCCTGCTTTCTGGACCTCAGCAGCGCGTTTGACCTGGTGAATTATGAAATTCTTTGGACCAAACTGCGCGGCTTTGGGGTACCTGAATCAATCGTTCGACTGTTGGCATACTGGTACGGAGGACAGACGAACTATGTGAGATGGGGCGACACGACTTCCAACGCATACAGGTTGGAATGCGGTGTGCGTCAAGGTGGGTTAACCTCTCCGGACTTATTCAACGCGTATGTGAACGGGCTGATCGGTGAACTGAGGAGCACTGGTGTCGGTTGCCATATTGACGGTGTTTGTTTTAATAACCTCAGTTACGCGGATGACATGGTGCTCCTCAGTCCATCGATTGGTGGACTCAGAAAACTTTTGTCTGTCTGTGAGAGTTATGCTAGCTCTCACGGATTAAAGTACAATGTGGCAAAAACGGAGATGCTCGTTTTCAGGAGTGGAAAAGTTCCGGAGAGTATACCCCAAGTGTTTTTGAACGGATCGGCAATTCGGCTTGTGCAGCAGTTCAAATATCTTGGTCACATCGTTACTGGAGACCGCAAGGATGATCTCGATATGGAGCGGGAAAGACGGGCATTGTCGGTTCGGTGTAACATGCTTGCGCGCCGATTCGCAAAATGTAGTAGTGAAGTGAAGGGCACACTCTTTAGGGCCTTTTGTCAGTGCTTCTACACCTGCCAATTATGGTATAGACACAAGAGGGCGTCCTTTAGCACCATAAGAGTGCAGTATAATGACGCATATCGCATTCTTATGAAGCTTCCTCGCTTTTGTAGCGCGTCCAGCATGTTTGCCGAGGCGAGAATGCCCGACTTTTTTGCTATTGTTAGGGCACGTATATCTTCATTTTGGGACAGATTGCGTTGCTCTGATAATAGCATGCTTAAAGTTGTTAGCCGAGACTTGACTAGCCCGATGATACGGTACTGGATCAAAGTACATCGGGAATCAAATAAAAAATGATCGCACCACATTTATTTTGTGTTAGTTTATTTTTTTGTGTTATAGACGGTAGGTACTATTGTACCTTTAAGTAATTCGTATTATACAATTATATTTATAATGTAATCATTGGGTTTTTACCTTTAATAAAAACATTTTTATTATTTTTATTATTTATACTATTCATACGTATAAGTGGGCTGTAAATCTTGATTTGACACCCATGATGAACCGTAGTTTATGGCGTAACATCGATATTTGACAACACCCGATGCCCAGGAAACGTCCCGTCATCGTCACGGTAGCCCAGCCAAAACAGTTGCCCGTCCCACGCGCCATTCCATTCATGCCCAGACGCACCGGGTCCTCTGTTTGTAGATATTTTTAGTTCAATCCACATGTGGATTAGTAAAGGAGCTTGTTTATAAGTAAGTATGCATAGTTTTTACTTCTAAGTAGGTCCATCGGAAAACTACCACGTAGATACCTACTTACTCAGATGCGCCCCTCAAAATACAGTTTTTTTTTTTCAATTAGTTTATGGCCACCGAAATATACCTAATTAAATCTTTTAAAAATGTCGTTTACGACCACCCCTTAAATGTATGAGTTTTATGTGGCCGCTAAGAGGTCTAATTACTGTACTTACTTACACCTTTCGTACCGCGCTTCGCATCTTCGTACTTACGAAAACCCTTAGGCGATTCTCACACGACGCGGATTTTGTGTCGGTTCACCGCGCGGCGAGGCGGTATTTTTGTGTCTTAGGCATCAACGGATTACCTATATACAAGTCATGCGACCTTGCCAACCGCTGCACCGCGTCAGTGCGCGAAAATCGCCTTAGAATTTAATGTCACGTTTCGAGTATTATGGTAGTAGGTACAAGTAATTTTGGGGTCCAAGAAAGATTGGGTATAAAGCTGGGGAGTATCAAAATCACCAAAATAAAATTTTTGATCAAAAATACCTAGGTAGGTATGTAAACAAACAGACCTACCTATTCTCAATTTAATATTAGCTGCTACTTAGGTACTGCGCCATTGTTCTCTCCCACTAAAGTAATAATTGATTACCATCAACCCGTCTTAAAATATCCCCACATTAATGGTTGGCTAGTCAGAGATATATTCGTCCAATAAATACTCCTTCACTCATCCGGTCGGTCACTCGAGTCTAAATGCCCCAAGATAACAATGTTTCGTATTTGCCGCCATTTTGGTAACACGCCAAGTCGTTAATCAAAATGGCGGAAAGGCATGCTCGTTTTATGATTGTCTACTGACGCTGCGTTTATTTCAATCGTTACTTTTATTTCTGTCAACTGGACTTACATTTATTTTACATCAGGGGTGGCCAACCTACGTAGATCAGACTTCGCAATTTAATCAAAAACTGCTGCACGCATCATCTTGTATTTATATTTTTTTAATCGCTGTTCCATCACGGTTTTAAGGTTTCAAGAAGTATGTACGTAATTGGGAGATCGCATAGGGTTTCGTTAGTAAACAAGAGATCTTGGGTCTAATCAAAAGTTGGTCACCCCTGTTTTACATGATTTTATTTTCAAATTCCTGCCAGATTGCAAAATCTAATGAGCGTGTCATTTACATGAATCCAACTGCGATTATATTTTGATTTCACACGTGTTTTGTAAGTATATAAAAATATTCAATGTGATTTCACATTTAATGGTAACACAGATTATTACGCATTTAAAACTATGCCAAGTTTTTTTTGTGCTTTTATCTTTCTTATAATTGGGCGCTTTTTCATACTAAAATTTAAAATACAGTTCTTTAAAATAGACAATAAGTAGATAGTATTACGGAGGACTAGTAAAATAATGGTAGCACAGTTGATAGCCCACGCATGGTCTCTCTGGACAGTAATCCTCTAATACAAACACACCCAGACCTCGATAGAACATGAATCTATAAGTATGTACCTACCTAGGTACCTCTAATCATTATAAACCAAGACTTTTCTACCTTCTACAGGATGAAATCGTCCCTACTAACTAAGAAATCCATGATAGGTACCCATAGCCCCCACCCCTGGATCACCCCATGGTTAATAACCCGTGCACACTTAAACCTATGAACCAATTAGGTTAGGTAGGCAAGATCCAAGAAATCAATCCTTATAGCGATAAAAAGCGGAGGACCGAAATCCACGCGGACGAAGTCACGCGCGGAAAGCTACTCAAAAATAAAAACCCTAATCTCCCCTCTCTCTTCCACAGCCAGAAAACATCCTTTGTCTAACAAAGACGGGCAACCGGATAAAGATCATAGACTTCGGTCTGGCGCGGTTCTATGACCCGGAGAAGAAGCTGCAGGTGTTGTTTGGCACCCCCGAGTTCGTGGCTCCAGAGGTCGTGAACTTCGACCAGATCGGCTACGGGACTGACATGTGGTCGGTCGGCGTCATTTGCTATGTGCTGTAAGTACACTTACGTCATTACACTTACGTCTATACGTCACTTCAGGATAGGTACATTAATGGACAAAAATCACGCTTTAATTATGTTCACATAATCACACCCCTTCATACAAAACACCTCGTTTTACACAGATACTACACATTGACATTATCGTAGACGCGCATCTGTGTGTGAGGTCTGACGCCATACGATTGAAGACTAAAAGACGGAGGAGTGGTAAGGTAAACCTAGATCAGCCGATGGTGGGGAGCGGAGAGTTGCAGTTCAATACGTTGTTTTATTCCTTATTCTATGACATGACATAACAGACCGCCACGCCGATATCCCCGAAGGGGTAGGCTTGTGCATAGCTCACCCACTCCTCGCTAGCTGTTTAAGTCCCATGCAAAAGGATGGGAGCCTATTGCCATTAACCGGGCACAAATCTAAGAAACCACGTACGTCGATAGTCCTATCGATACTACATATACGATAATTTTCAAGATGTTAAAAACTATCGATACTTCGACAACAGTTTAATACATTCCGCGACTCTAAATAGCTAATAACGTAGGTACCTATCACTTCCCCTTAAGTAGGTACTTACTTAAAAGAACTAGCAAAAAGAATTAAAAATAAGCTTTCAAATATTTTCTATCACTTTCCAGCTTATCAGGGCTGTCGCCGTTTATGGGTGAGACAGACATAGAAACCATGGCCAACGTAACAGTAGCGAAATACGACTTCGACGATGAGGCTTTCAACGAGATCTCTGAAGACGCCAAAGACTTCATAAGGAAACTGCTGGTGAAAGACAAAGAGTAAGTATATAGTGTGCTGTATATGTTTAGATTTTAAGTCGAAGTTTGAGTGGCTATGTTGTATGTTGCTGTTTTGAATATTGACACGTGTTTGTCTATAAAGCTCGCCATACACGGAAGCGGTACCGCGCGCGTTGCGTCGCGTCGCGCGCGTTAAAACGAGCCTGACCGCGGCTAATATTCTATATGAGCGCGTGAATACGAATTCGAATATTACAAAATACTCCAGGCTTAAAACGCCCCCGATACCGCCGCTTGTGTGCATTCAACTGTAGGGCAGTTAGGAATCGTCAAGCCTCGTCGCCACTAGGGGACTTTTGTCGAGCGATATACGTCCTCGGAGACATCGGGCGATATCGTCGCACATCAGACATTTCGCGAATTTGCCATACTTATAGTTGCGGGAGAGAAGTAGTCTGGTGATGTGTGACCATATCGCCCGATGTTTCAGAGGACGTATGTCGCTCGACAAAAGTCCCCTAGTGGGGGACCAAGCTTTATGTTTATTTAGTGACTTTGCATGGTACTGTAGATTCAAGTTACCAAGGAAGTCACAAAGTAGTATCTTCGAGAAATTTGAGTCCAGCAGTAGAATCTGATATTACCTACATAGAGGTTGTAAAAGAACTAGTAGATTTAAGTTTAAAAAAAAAATCTATGTGCTGCATGATAAATGTGCTTTTAGAAATAGAATACCTACGATTATTTCGAATTATAAAATTATTTTTAGCAACATAGCGATAGAACCGCGAATTGTTTAATAAAGAAAACATTTTTTTTTTCAATGTCATTATTCGTTGTCGTGGCAAAAGCTGCACTAAAGACAGCCTGTCGATAAAGACCCTTTGTTACTTTTTTTTTAATTATACCATCCAACACTTTACTAACCTTCATACACATTACATATTTTATAAGTGATTTTAGTAGTTAACAGTAGTGCTAACCAATTGTTTAGTAATTTAGAAAGTAGTAATCATATCGTAACTATTGCTTGTAGTATTTTATTAATTATTCATTTATCACAATTAATTTGTTTACTTTATTGCACGTGTAGACAAAGTATCCTATTTATATTTCTATATATTTTTTGGATTTCATTAAAAAATGGAACTACCCACATTTATCAAAATTGTAATACCTACTCTATGATTGAATGAAATCACATCATTTAAGTACCTACTTAAAGATAAAATATTTATATAAATATATTCAAAAACCAAAATAACATAGAAATTCGTAGGTATAATTTGGCAAAAAAGAAATACCATATTGAGGAGTTTCAACTTTACCACACACCAGATGGCAACACTTACACTCGAAAGAAAGTTTTATATGCTTTCGCCATTGTCGTTTCGAATTTCAAATAAAATTGTATGAGTATTAAACCAGCGCCGACACAGGCGTAAACGAATGGAACTCCCATACATTTTTAATCGAACTTGACATGATGGGAAAACGATAGTAAATTCGTCCTATCACTATTACTACCAAATTTAGTGTCATAACTGTTTTATAGGCCTGATCTCACGCATGAAATACATGCGGAGTCTGGTGCCAAAACTTCCAACTGTTACGAGTAATTAGTTAATTCTCATTAAGTAATTAGAAATAACGGCGAGTGCATTAACTTTCATCTTTTATGCCAAACTATATCTAACAAACTGATCAGGGGATATTTTGTATTTCTCTCTACCCATACTTGGCTTTGACTACGCACGCTCCATATAATAAATATCTATATCCATCTTGGCATCATAACAGCACCGAGGTGTTGGGGCGATAGTAACAAGGGTCTCTGTCGCAGGTGCCGCCCCTCCGCCGCGGAGTGCTTACGTCACCAGTGGCTGGTCCGCCGGCCGCACACCACGCCCACCAAGCCGCAGCCGCGACCAGTACCTTCCCCCAAACACGAGCTCGACGTCGCCAAAGACAACCTGCGACTCTTCGTCGAACGGTGGAGCGAACACCCCAACTCGCCTTACGTCTTTGACAACCAGGCCCACGAAATCACCAGTCTCATGAACGGCAACTGCGAAAAATCTTCCATTGGAGGCTGCTCGCCTTCTCCGAGAAGCTCACTTGGCAGTTCTCCAGACACAGTCTTCGACGACGACGATTTAGCACCACCTCCTTTACGCGACAGCCACTTCCTCGCGACCAGATACAACCCAGTAGAACGGCGAGCCTCCGACAGCAGTTGTTTCCTGCACAAACGCGCCGACGTACTCGTACGGAAGAACTTGGCTGAGGAGATAAAGAAACTCTCGGACCACCTCTACATGCTATCAACGATGAACACGGATCTCGCCAACAACAACAACACGAAAGAGTTGAACAAAAATGTCACGGAGTCCAAAAAGGTCACAAAAGAAGACACTAAATTGCCAAATGGTTTCAAAAAGGAAACTAAATCGACGGTCAATAAAACTGTTACAAATGGCAACGCGTCCAATAAAGAGAAGAGGTTGTTTACTTCCAAGTCTAGTCACAAGATCACATCGTCGTTCTTCCACGATAAGGAGCGGGAGAAGCCGATGACGAGTAACATGCCGTGGGCAAAGACTTCCAGATCCAAGAAAGTCACGAACATGAGCAGAGACGTGCCAGACCAGCCCACAGACAGGCGAAACACGTTCTTCGAAGAATTCGACAAACGACGAGAGAAGATCGACAAACTAGTCAACGGACCGGAGAACGGAAGACAACTGCCGTATAGAAGAGGAGATGAAAACAATGCTCATAGGACTAAGGACTTGCTACTGCATCTACTGGAGAAATGGGGGGAGACAGAAACAGAGGGGGAGAGGACTGCGGGAGGCACCACGAGCACAGGACGACATCAGTCCATATCTTTAGAGTGGTCGCCCTCCAACCAACTCGCACAGAATTCCATGTCCAGTCTCCACGCCTTCTTCCAAAGACAGACCTCCGATGAAAAGACGCAGAGGAAAAAAATGGCATTCACCGATGTAAAAAACTCCAAATGATCACAGGAACGTGCCATGACAAGTTACCAAAGTAAGAGATTAATATTTTATTAAGGTATTTGCTAGGGATGATGAAAATGACAATTGTTACGAATCTAGTCTCAAGTCACACACAAGATACTCGTAATACTGCACTATATATCAAGACTGACTTTCGGGAAATAGAAAACGGTCACTAATACTAATTCTCTATACAGTAATGATCATTTTTTATATTATTTATTTGTATTTATAAAATACAAACACGTTGGACAAGAAAATGAACTTGGTTCCTTAACTGTACTTAGTTTTATTTATTGTTTTACGATACGTATGTTGTTAATAAATATAAGAATTTATTACGCCTTGTTTTATTTACAGACCCTTTTATTAATCTATAAATAGGTACCTACAATACAAAAACGGACATCAACAAGACACAACTTACAACACGTAATATCTACTTAATTCAAAATTGCAACCTTACGTTATAGCGACCGTCTATCGTCGTCTGCCACGTTGCGACACCCGTGGCTGATCCAGTCGGCTCTATGCACGGAACTTCACGTGACCAAGACCAAACTCAAGAGATACGTCATCAAGAAACGCTGGGCCAAAGCCGTCTCGGCCGTGATCGCGCTCAAGCGCATGGGCGCGAAATTCGAGGACATTCATGAAGAAAAGATCGACGAGAAATCTGGATAGCACTGCGAACTTTTTGCTACTATTTCAGGGTGCTACCACACCTATCGATCGATAGAATGGAACAGTCGACGTCGGACGCCATCAGCGTAAAAACTTGATCTATTTTATCGTCGATCGACGGCATCGATCGATTGGTGTGGTAGCATCCTAATAAGTCGCGAATCGTGCCTATATTTAGTTATTTAAATGAATGTGTGTACACATTTTCAACCACACATAGGTCCCATACTCCCATCTAACCTTCTACTGAAATAATGAAATCAATCGAGTCTGTTATTTACAGTAGGTAAACCTACCTTAATTCGTTTGAAAGTGTGTACAAACTTAGGATTAAACTCTTATAACAGAGTATCGGGCAACTAAAAATCCACTGATTCAAATTAATACCTAAACTTAAATACTGTTCAATATACGCCGGTCCATAAGCAATATTCAAAAACTTATTAGAGATCTCAGACTGCGAACATTCATAGAATTGGAGCTTTAAATTGAAACATCCTATCTACATAAGTAAACAATAAGGAAAAGTGAAATATAATTAAATTGCATGCATTTAAGGAAAAACAGCAGCTTACATTAATCGACTAGACACTTCAAAAATGCAGCTATTAAATAAACAGTCTGTGCTAACTTGTCAACATTTATAATAGAATAATTCAAGTGGTGTGAGATAGAAATATAAATTAGTTTGCTAGAAGCTGCAGTCAAAATATTGCCATAGTACTTATTTTACAATTATTATTCTTGTAAATGTTAAGTTATAATGGTGCCAAACTCAATATTAGACAAAATATTATGAAAACATATCCGAATTTCTTGGATACACGTTCATTGTGAAGACGTGATTATCACTTATCATAATAATCTCAGAAGATCTGTATATTAGGAAGTAAAATTATCTTTAATTTATAATCTATACCTTGATCTTGGAATGAAAGACAAATAACGGTTAACATTAAGTTTTGTGCTAATTAAATAAGGACTATGCACATAGTAATACACACACGAATCGGCCGTAAATGCATGAAAACATTATTTTTATTTATTACACTGTTGTGTGGTGAGGAAAATGCGTTTCATACCGAGCGTTTTATGTACCTACCCTATAGTGTAAGTACCAATTTAACACGTTCACTGTGTAAACCACAATTGAGGCAATACATTTCAAAATCATAATACTTATATGAATGTTTTTTTTTTTCTTGCCATAGTGTGTTTATGTACATAAATTCCAATGTGTTTAGCTAAAAATAACATTGCACGTGAGCGCGAGGGGTTGATATCTAATTTTCAGTTACACAGTGAAGGTGTTAAAATAGCTATTTTTATGGATTTCTGGTCAGATAGTCTAATATTTGAGAGAGTATAAACAAATGTGTATAGTCCCTTAGCGTTAAGGATTGTTTTTCTTAATCTATCGTTTATTAAATAGTCTTGAGTACTTGACTACTCAACTTGTGTATTCCGGGCCACGCGTATACGCTGTATATTATGGACCATTCTTAGAAGTAACGTAACGGAAACAAAAAAAAACTTTTATGTTGCCATCATTTTTATACAACTTAGTTTTTCTTTTTAAATGTATTAATACATTTTTTCCTATAAATTTTACACTCTAATTCCGATACGTGAACTAATACTACAGCAATACCATTAGTATCAATGCAATAATATCCAAGAATCTTTTCATCTTTTTGCAAACAGTAACATTGATTTAAAGTTTCAATCAGAGAACCACTAAAGACAATAAATGAGTGCAAATTGTTTATAAGTATATTGGCCCCGATTCCTGCAGACACCTTATTTTATTTTAAGTTACATCCGTCATTTTCTTAACCGCCGAAAAGGAACGGGACGGATGATTGTCAAGAAGTTAATTTTAAAATGAATGATTAACCCGTGCGAATAAAATAGGCATCTCGCTGGTATGCAATCCGTTTGACGTGCTGTCCACTTACCTAATTATCGGGTTATTGGCCGATGCAAAATTTTTAGATTTCTGCTTAAAATTGACGTATATTCCATAAATTTTATGCCTGTAGATTACCCGTCCCTTACTTTTTCAACGGATAAGAAAATGACAGGTATAACTTAAAATTAGATGGCGTCTGTAGGAATTAGCACCATTGTATTGTTGTTACTTTTGCTAAAGACAAGATTCTAAATACTATTTATTGACGTAGCTTCTGAAATGGTGAGATTTACCCATCCCCACTCCTACAGCATGTTTCTACGCAATCGGTAAGGGCTCTTTGTGATGATACAAACGTTTGTATTGTACTAACATACATAAAATGAACGGAAAATTATTGAAATAATTTATTACTTTACTGCATTCGACTAAATATAAATTGTATTATAAAATTGTGCGTTGTACGTCGGCAAATTGCATTTAATATCCTATATGAATTTCAAAGACATTGATTGATTTATGTAATAATTTTGAATTTAAATGAAAATTAAAGTTTGTTAAATTATATTAATTTCGTTTTATTTAGTGCATTAATGTTGTATAAGGAATCTGTGTTTTGCAGTTTGTTTTTTTTTCACGAGTTTATATCTATACTGAAATAAACATTTACCAATAGTGTATTAATAATAGTTAATATTAAATTTAATTAATCTGATATCATATAACTAAGTGAGGCTTCCAAAAATAATCAAAACCATCCCCTGATGTTCAAAAGTATTTTATCACTAATTTAAGAGCCACAACACCCTTGTCGGTGTAGCATTCTCCATCCTACTTTTTAGGGAAAAATAGGGCAGTGGTTTCCCTCTTGCCTTCCGCGCCGCAATACTTTGTCTGACGCGAGTGTGATGGCGCCCAGAGAAAACTATTTCAAAGCCGTGCGTACTCCTGCCCTCCGCCTCTGAATATTACTGACAATACAAAAGTATTTAAGGCACTGAAAATTAAAGATGGTGCTTAAATTTTTAACTTTTTTATTGACACCCAATGCTATCGCACTGACAGTACAAAAATACCAATGCAATACCAGTGGACGACGGTAGATGTAATCTTAACGGTAGGACTTTTGGTAGCGGGCACGAGCGCCTGGACCGCCGAACTTCTTGGGCTCGCAGCGCCTGGGGTCAGCCACCAACAAGCTCCTGTCGTATTGGACGAGGATGTCCTTGATTTCCTTCTTCGACGCTTCATCTACATCTGCAACGTGAACAAGGGGTGTTAGCACTTGTGTGCCTCATTGAGGGCAAGTACAGTTTGTCTCTAGAGCAGGACAAAAAGGCAAAAGTCGTCACTAAGCATAAGCGATAAAGTGTAGATTTAATTTGACGCGCATATAGTCCAAAAGTTTTTCCTAGATGTCCTAGAACCACTTTGGAAATTGTAAACTTATTAACTTTGATGGGTTATTCGAAAGCCCATAAAATCGATATAAATGTGTTTCCACAAAAATGATGTATTCAGACATAAAGTGCAAGTTAAATACAACACTTTGAATTGTTTTATTCACTAAAATTTACACAGATAATAATATTGAAAGGTCCAATTCCATGGTAATTAATAATTAAATTAAATTAATAGAATTGTAGTGTACATTTCAAACAAGCATGGTATTAATTACACATGCTGTTTGGTAATGTCACAATAATCTCCTTTCCCTGAAATGACTGACTCACATGGGGGCGAGACAGCTTTGGAAAGAAAGGGTGCCTTACTATAGGACTAGTGAAAAATACGCCCATATGTATCATTTGTTGAACTATAAAATAACAATTTAATTTCTGTAAATAAACACTATGACGTCATAATTACTAAGGCCAAATAATTATTTAAAGAATGTTATAAAGTAAAAACTCACAGAAATAAAATAGTGTACTAGATTGGAGTATAAATATGTAATATATCAAGAAGTGCTTACATTTCTGGTAGAAGGCAATGAGTGCCTTGGAGATGGCCTGTCTGATGGCATAGACCTGTGCGACGTGGCCACCACCCTTCACCGTCACTCTGATGTCTACACCAGAGAACTTCTCCTGTGAAAGAAGAAATATTCACATTAATATGGAGAAATACGATAAAAGAGTCTTAAATGGTCATTATGAACTGTCAGATGGATATTTTACTTCACATCCTAAGATGCTCAGGTTCGGAATAAGTGTTAATCATCACAGTAACTTATTAACTTATTTAACATTAAATACAAATTAATACAAATGACAATTATTATCTATGTTATTATTTAGTTACTCCATAATGTACAATGAAAAGTCAAACTAAAACAAATGCAACATTCACTACAAAACTAAATTAATTATAAAATACATGAGCATAACTAAGTTGTGAAATAAAACATGCAGTGATAAGTTAGTAAAACATGAATGGAATATTATAACTAGGAAGCAAAGCAAACAACAAATATTAAATGTGCAAAAAACAAATGCAGCACTATTTAGGTATCTACATTAACAAAATACCAGATGAATTTTTCTTTACGTTTCAACATTTACCTAATTTTAAATTCTAAAAATATGTCCTAGAAAAGGTACAAACAATTATTTTAGAATAGGTATTTCAGTTAGGATGCCAGACAAATATACCATTCAACATTTGATATTCCTTCCCATTAAGTTCTATTACCTGTAATAGGTATTGCTGAAAAAGCCAACTACCTACATAGGTAGGTAGGTATTTAATCTGCTACATTGAAAGTGGTATTCTATATTTTAAGAAATAGCATAGTTCACATTATTTAGTTAGAAACAAAGGTTATTCACATTATTAACATAAAAAGATATAAAATATACCAAAAAAACGGAAGGTGCATAGAAACTTGAGGCAACTTCAGACTGATTTCAGGCTGAACCATGTTATTGCTACAAATATGTGTGCTCCTTACTTATAGTTTTTAAAAACATCATGCAGCTAACAGCACATCAAACGGAGCAGATACATGAGGGTTATGGTAGGTACCTTGCCGAGCAGCAGGATGGGCTCCTGGAGTTTGTACTGCAGCAGGCGGGGCTCCACCAGGTCCAGCGGGCGCCCGTTCACACGGAGCACTCCATGACCACGCTTACAGTATGCGACGGCAGTCGCTGTTTTCTGGAATAAATGTTTACATCAGTTTCTCTTTCTTTTTGATAGTTTATAGGGGATAAAGGCAGAAGCATAGTAACGAGATAATATATATTTTCTTACTGTTAACAAGAGCAGAGGATGAACAGACTTATGTAGTCTTGAAAACTAAGGTATGGTTTGGTAAAGATGTTTTATAAGTTACCAGTACCCTCGACCGATTTCCAGATCGGTTTCACTACTTGTACGACGATAATCTCTCTTAAATGATAAAATAAGGCTTGTATTAACCAGACTTAAGTATAAGAAATAATTTAAAACAGGTTAATTTGTAGTTTCTACTTTTTGAGGTTAGAAGACATGTTCAGTGATTGTTTTCATTTGAAAAACTCGATACAGAAACCATATAGTTTCTTTTTAGACCAACATAAATAATATCTGCGGTGGCTCGTATACGTAAAACCATTGTTTCGTATTCGGCTAGGAAATCATTATTTCCTAGCCAAATACCCAAGAGGTTGTACCGTATAGGTTATCAACCGTCATAGCGGGAAAGTATATCTCAATCGGCTCAAATTCTGGGAATTTAGCGCTAAGCTAGCGTGTTTTCTTAAAAATTACTTAGAAACAACATATACATGAATTTCAATCTATTTTAAAGAAAATCGGCACAAACACGTGGACTGAAAAGAAAACACTCACCTTGCGTCCGAAAACCTGGACGGCTTGGATTGGTTCGCGTCTCGCCTGAAAACACGTAAAATATATTTAAAATATGCCATTTCGCTATACAAATTGAAAACTTTTCACAACGAAATCACAAATTATTTAGCGAAAAGCAACACGCACCTCTTGCACGGCAGCCATTTTGACAGAGAAAGACTGAACGAGTGAATGAATCTACCATAGACTACAGAAACGCGAATGAATAGTATATTTTTTTAAATTGGCAACATTATGATATAGCGACATCTATTGTCGAGTAGTAAAATTAAAGAGTATAGTGTCATCTAGTATGTAACTTGCGTACTAAATTGGTTATTTTTATAGCTAACAGATGTCGTTCTAATAAGTAAAAACTTAAGTGACTCAACGTGCGGGGCAGGCAGATACACAGTTTCTGTTTTGTATTCGTCAAACGTATCGCTAGAGTGAAGTTGTATGGTATGCGCGTCGGTAGTGCACGCGTTCACAATGCGCCGCGAAAAAGCTAACATTCCCGCGCAAGTGCCTCACAACTAGAAACAAAACAGTGTGAATCAAAGTTTACAAAGAGAAATTGTGCGTTATTGTTTTACGTAATCAACATACATTTTGTGTTTTGACGTTTTGAACTGGATTTCCTACATGTCCTGTGACTTTTGAAACTTTTACGAAAAGTTGCGGGTAAGTTGAAAATTTTAATTTTGCTATATGGTACTTAATTAATTGTATGTTATTAATTATACTTACAAATGTGTAAAAAAAGATAAATTTTGTTTAACTGAGTTAATTTGTTGTATAATTTGAGAATTGTGAATCATTCTTGTAGGTATTCTTTTGAACCGGAATTGTTTACCAACTTACAAAATGAGTACCTATATCTTACAAACTTTAAAAAAATAATTAGTTAGGTAGGTACTCCTATTTACATACAGTGCAAACCAATCAAACAGACAGTAAACAGAGTTCATCACACTTTTTGCTATTTAGTATTTTTTTGTATGAAATAGGTACCTATTTACACTGTGCGTCAGAAAAAATGTGTGATTCATGCAGTGAAGCTGGAATGTGGCTGCCCCATAGAACACATCTTACGGAGCCACTTATTTATGACAACTGTTGGCCAAGCAATGTCGTAAACACAGGAAAAACAGAATATAGGTAATAATTAATTGTTGTGAAGTATAATAGTTGGTACTACTTATATACACGTTACTAAACTTATGTGCGCCGCACTTCATATGAGTTGTGGGCAGGGCTAAAAAAACCTAACATAAAATAACTAGGTAGGTAAGTATTTAGCTCAATTTATTTTCTGAAAACTACATAAGGTGTTCACCATAAACAAAATTTAACGTTTATACCTATAACAGATAACATAAGCTGACGGTTAAGTGTACCCTAATTGTGGTATACTTAATATACTATTTATTATTAGCTTAATCAATTTACTCGTGTTATTGACGCTTTGTCTTTCTATTTAACCTATGAATTACTGTATGAATCCCCGACTCCAATATGTAGCATGATCTTTCACCCTAATGTTGTCTGGAAGAAATTGCTATTTGGCAATAAGGCCGCCGATTGTGCTTCTCTTGTCACTTTTGTAATTGTTTTTAGTGTTGTTTTTATATGTGCAATAAAGCGTTTTTGTATTGTATCTACTTCTTCTCTTCTTCTATCGTGTCAGGGTTATTATGGAGCCGCCAAAGGCCCCTGACATGACTCAGTACTTACATCAGTAAGTAGTAACCGGGACCAACGGCTTAACGTGCCTTCCGAAGCACGGAAACCTACTTACTTATTACCCCTTAATTCGTAGTAAGTAACTCAGTGTTCCGGCCAAGTAGGTACCTACTTAGTAAATACCGCGGCAAATCTACAATAAGTCGCTTCAAAAAATAACTTAGTGTCAAACAGAAGCGTACTTCTTAACAGTGTTTTTAGTAATTCCTTATCAAGTACATATTCGTTAACGTGATCGGAGTTATTAATTACATTATCATACACTATTAGTCATAGTAACCACGTAGGTATGTTCATAAAAGTATTGCTCACAATTATTATAACATTGATAACTTACCTTGGTCTACGTAAAGTTAAATAAACAGGCCTTAAGATACAATTACTTACCATCAATTTAAGAGCCACGCTCTTGTCGGTGCAACATTCTCCATGCTACTTTTTTAGGGAAAAATAAAAAAAAGCAGTGGTTTCCCTCTTGCCTTCCGCCCCGCAGTACTCTGTCTGACGCAAGTGGGATGGCGCCCAGAGTAGTCTATTACAAAGCCATACTAGGACTCCTGTACTCCGCCTCTGAATAGTACTGACAGTTACTGCTGCCCTCTGTCAGGTCCCAGGTTACAGCCCCTGTGACTTGCCCCTACCGTCCTGCATTGCCGTACCGATGGCTCCCATCTTCGCCTCTGCAACCGTTGAGGTCTTCATCGTTGAGGTCTTTACGATACAATACTTAGAATAAAAAAATATTTTATATAGCACAAAAAGCTACAACACAAATATTACAATTAAATAAATGGTACCTACAATAGGAGGCATTGTCGCTAAAATAGCAATGTCTTTCTGGCAACCTTTTTATATTCAAGATTAGGTACATAGGTGCGCACGCACTTAGGACCATCAACGATATTTCTCAGCAGTGTACTGACATCGACCTATTTACGTGTTCATTGACGGAATTCACGGAGTTAGTCATTAAATTCTTTAGTTAGGTACTAATGTTATAATTGCATTACATAGTCGAATTGGGACTGCCTGTAATGTCTATGTAATTTGTGTTAATAAATAAATAAATAAATAAATAATTTGTTTAAGTTATAAGTAAGTTAAGTATTATCAAATAGGTAGGTGAATAATTGCAATATTACATACTTACTGAAAGAAAACAATTTTGTAACGACTCAAGAACTATTCTCAGTATATAGATAGGTACAGTCATGAGTAATATCATGTACCCGCTTTAGAACCCTGTCGCACTGTCATATTTGGCATTTGATGAGACTTACGGTTTAATTTGTCAAAAAAGTTAATGTGACATGGTATCACAGTGTATACATATATATTAGTGCTCGTGACCGTAACACTTACCACAATTTCAAGTCATCAATATTTTGATCAATCTCTATACTTACATAACACGAAACTTGTTGTCTCGTGGTGTGACTAATTAGTTAGATCTCATTCAAGATTTAATTAGTCGTTATGATTACGTAAGTATCAGATTTTTGCAAAATCTTGTCAATTGACTTCCTAGAAAGTTGTCAAATGCTGACAAAATGTTACTTTATATAAGTGCAAAGTAAACATTAAAAAGTGAAGTGGACCCGTTATTATGTATATGCGAAGAAAATGAAATAATGTTATATATAGTTCGATGTATACTAATATGCACCCGATACGCACGACATTTATGTTTAATCGACCGATTCATACCTACTTTACTGGTCTAATTCCTTTTAATATTTCCCTTTTTTCACTTTACTTACTTACGTACCTACTTAATTTCCGTTTCATTACATTCATGTTAATAATCTCAGGAAGTCGAGTTGATAGACAAACATACCTTTTCGCAGTCGATTAAAAATGACAATTGGTCCAAAATGTTAACATAAAATATGGTTACGGGTACATTCATCGTAAGATGAACTAAGTAGGCACAATTCACCGAGCTTTCTGTTAGACCAACGTGATAGGTGGTGACCCATATCGCCGTTTATATAATGGCCGTGCCAACTGTGAATAACATAACATAACATAACAAATACTTTATTGCACAAACAGGAAAAAACAAAATACAAAACAAAAGAGAAATAGAATTAGTACAATAGGCGGCCTTATTGCTAAATAAGAATATTATAAAGGGGACAATTACGCTAAGGCATAGGTGACCTATTTAGCGTAAGACATATGTAACATCTTAAAGACATAATGTAACATCAACTCCGTAGTTATTCAACCAAATAGCGTAAAATATACTTAGCTATGCAACCATGAAGAATTACATAATCATACATAATATAAAGAGCCTACCTATATATATCTCCATTGCAGGGCATAGACATTCCCTCAATCAACCGGAGGGGGTATGGAGCATACTCCACCACTCTGCTCCACGGCGGTTGGGTGCGGGTGGAGTCCGGGTAGCTTGCAGAAGTAATAGAATAAAATAATTAAGAAACAATCAAGTCAATAAACCGCAAATATCTAACCGAAATTTGAAATTAACACCCTTTTCCACACTTACATGCGTGCTATTGTTGATAGCTGATAAGGAGGGACTTTTATGAATATCCATCTATTAATGTACCCTTTTCAAAAGCAAATAAAGATTATTTCTATTTCTTTACTTAATATGTACTTACTTATTACTAGATATAATGTTATTATTGAGATTTTGTATTACAAACAAAAACTCGTTGGAAAATTTCAGCTATTTGACAGATTTCAGATATTCGCATTTCGTGCTAAGAGTTGGTTGTAAACATCATTGTGTTTAAACGTATTGTGTCGTGTTCAGAGCCACTAACCAGTAAGTTGGTACAATGCGGATACGACTGCCTTCGTGCTGGAGGCGAGGTATTTAGCTGTTAATGCTCTTATGTAGTCGAAAATAATCATGCATTTCGTAACAAACACATAGGTACATCAGCCCTGTAGTATCTAATGGGTTAGGCTGAGCAACAAGTAAAGGACAAGGATTTTTGTTTATATAGCACTCACCCCTGCTTAGGGAAACTCACAAAGAGAAAATTAAATCGAAAAATTCTAACTCTGACGGGACTTGACAAGATCCGCGTCCCGTCTAAGTAAGATTTTTTAGATTAATAGAAGACAATTCGGACTTCACGCGAAACCTAAGATCAGGTTTGACTTAAGTCATTGTCACACAACATCTTCGATTGAAAATTGGTGTACAGATAATAATGTAAATATAATTTCCACGATTCAAAGATATACATATTAACAACTAGTGTGAAAACCTTAACCTAAAAAATATTTATCTCGGGTAGCTAACACGATAAACATTTAAGTACGCGATATACAGGTATCAATTTATGATTATTTAGTTGCTGTTACAGTTTGTTGTCATTTCTTCTCCTCAGCCATAACGCCTTGAGAAATGACGTAGATTCAAAAATGTTAAATTTACCTTCAACAAGTTTATCTATGATAATTACGTTGAATAAATGATTCTGATTCTTTTACGACACAAATATCAACCGAAACTGTAGGATTATCTTCTAAGTTGCAGCTTGAATGATTCTAGTAGAATTCACAATACTTATAGACGCGTAAAAGTCTGTGCCCCGTACGGACCAGTACGTTGCGTGTTGGAATCAACTTTGAAAGAAAACAGCAACCTCGCTCGATTTGGCAAAGATTCAGTCACGACCACTCAGTATCAGCCTCGGGGGTTGTAGGAAATGGAAAGCTAAATAATACATATTACAATACGTGCGTATGTCCTTTAGGTAGGTATCTTCTCACGGTTTATCTATGCAAAATGAAAAATAAAACGGTATAATACCTCCTTAGAGTGGAGAATATTGTTCTCCCGTATGTGTCGTGGTTGTGAGATCAATGACCGAACTCATCAACCCTGGGTAATTACTATTGAGCCGCCAAAGACCCCTGACGTGGCTCATGTTTAACGATTACTCACTTACATCAGTAAGTAGTAACTGGGACCGACTGCTAAACGTGCCCTCCGAAGCACGAATCTTCCTTCGGGACAATCGGACGATCAGATGCAATGTCCTAAGCCAAATAGGGATAAAAAAGTGATTTTCCTAATATGTCCCCAACGGAATTCGAACCCGGGTCATCCGGATCGCGAGCCCAACCCTCAACCACTGGACCACAGAGGTCGTAGGTGGGTGTAAGTGAGTAATCGTTACATGAGCCATGTCAGGGGTCATTGGCGGCTGAATAATAACCCTGAGGGTTGATGAGGTTGGTAAATCACATCACAACCCACACGATAGCCGACGAATTGAATGCACAACCATTTTTTCCCGCGTGACTTCCGAGCGCTCCACTTTAGTGAGGTCTGTGCTGTAGCAATAGTGGAGTAGTGGAGTAAGTGTGACCGTTTGACGACCGTTGGACGAGACGTAAGGCTTCCTGCTCAGTAAGGCTTGTAATCCATTTACGGGTAATCTAGGCCCCTAGGAAGTATTCATGCGAAAGTAATTGGTCTTAGGACCTTAATCTATTGTGGGTAATGATTAACATTAGTCCAAGTATATTTTTACTGATTAGCACGTAAATTGACCAAATGTTTCTGTGTTAATGGATATCTTAACCTTGGAAGATCGAGAATTCCAGACCTTCATTGCCACCTACTTTACATTAAAAAAAAAATGTTTATTTCAGTAACACACATTAATTACAATAAACAAGTTAATTTGCGTACAGGCTATTCGACAAGTTAATAACTTGTTTATATAACAGAAATTGGCATAATCATGCGTTTTGTCCGAAAATTTTACTATACCTACTTTTAACAATTTTTTGAAAAGATCTTAAGATCTCGTATCTGAGAGTCTTCAAAGCTAGAGTGAATAGGAATTTGCTAGGTAAGCGTGATCCACATTAGACCACGTCGTTCCTCACAATCAGGGGAGACTGTGGTCAAACGCGAACCTATATTATTTAAAAAAATATATTAAAAAATAAAGTCTCTTTTAGGTGACATTGCTAGTCCAGACACCACCATCACCAGCCCATTAACGTCCCCACTGCTGGGGCACGGGCCTTCCCTATAGATGGATAGGGAGATCGGGGCCTTAAACCACCACGCGGGCCCAGTGCGGATTGGTGGTTATTAACGACTGCTAATGCAGCCGGGACCAACGGCTTAACGTGCCTTCCGGAGCAAGGAGGAGCTCGAGATGAAAACGTTTTTTTTTTGTGGTCACCCATCCTATGACCGGCCTTTGCGAAAGTTGCTTAACTTCAACAATCGCAGACCGAGCGCGTTTACCACTGCGCCACCGAGCTCCTAATGATTAACATTAGTCCAAGTATATGTTTATTGGTTAGCACGTAAATTGACCAAATGTTTCTGGGTTAACGTACATCTTAACCTTGGAAGATCGGGAACTCCAGACCTTCATTGCCGCCTACTTTACATTAAACAAGTTAATTTGCGTACGTCACGAACATTAATATGTATACACTTTGGTACCATGTCACATTAACTTTTTTTACAAATTGAACTGTAAGTCTCACTAAATGTCAAATATGTTAGTGCGACAGAGTCCTAAAGTGGGTACATTATATTGCTCATGACTGTACAGGCTATTCGACAAGTTAATAACTTGTTTATATATTAACAGAAATTGTTATAATCAAGCGTTTTGTCCGAAATTTTTATTATATTTTTAGCAATTTGTTGAAAAGATCTCGTTATAATCTGAGGATCTTCGAAGCTAGAGTGAAAAGGAATTTGCTAGGTAAGCGTGATTCACATTAGACCACATCGTTCCTTACCATCAGGGGAGATTGTGGCCAAACGCGAGCCTATACTATTTAAAAAAATAATAATAAATAAAGTATATTTTAGGTGACATTGCTAATCCAGACACAATAGTTAAATAATGATGATTTTAAAGGAAACCTTCTTGCCTTACGAGTTACGACTTTATAGCGACTGACCAACCCCATCACACGATAGAAGAAGAAGCGACTGACTACTTATTGACAACCGTTGAACATTTTACGCGCCACTTTTATACCAGTATTTCCTATGTAAATACTTATTAATAAAAAACTAATCTTTTGAGTAACTAGGTACTACTCGAAAAAATATTAATTAACAGGAAATAAATCACTATCATTACATTTTTATAATCTCAATTTCAATGCAGTAGCAGTATTATTTCATCAACTTAACGTTTTTATTAGGAAGTCGTAAATATTTGTAACGCAACCTGTATTTTAGTAGCTTGTTACCTAACATAACGGTATCAATACGGAAGCTTTTTTTTTTACATATAAACTATTTGTTTAACTAATAAACAGTAGTAATGTCCCACTGTTCGTCTGTCCTGATAGAGGAGAAATACCCGTATAAAACTTACTTCCCCACACTGTGCTTCATTGTAGTACTTATTTGTAAGTGGAGAAAATTCTGTTAAATACTTACCCATAACAATAGGCTACTTGACAACCTAGTCAAATGAGAAACTCTTTACGAAATGACAAGACGAAAATTTTCTTCGGAATTTGTATGGAAATACTGTACTGTGACGTCATCAATATAAGTGGTCAAACATCGTACTCATTGTTACTTAATTCGTGAATAAAATTCGAAAATACGTTGAAAAATAAAATGAGGTTTATTTCTGATCATTTTAGTCTGGCTTCTATTTGCAGATTACCATTTTATAATTGGTCTTTGACCCAGTCAAGTACCCAATTAGGTACCTTAAAAAAACAATAATCATGATATAGGTAGGTGTAATATAATATAATTGACCCCTAAATCAATGCCTTTTTACTATCAATAACAGAATAGAATACAATAGAAATTGTTTATTATAAAAGGACGCCACACACAAAAACAAAACAATAACTTCACTTATAATTTTCACAAAACAATTAAGTAAAAAAATAATATATAAGTACGGTCGAATTGAGAAGCTCCTCCTTTTTTGAAGTCGGTAAAACAAAACTAAAAGGAGGTTTGTTGAAATGATCATAGCACGTCCACTCTTTGCCAGCTATATTTAGGTAAGACCCATATAATGGGGACGAGTCTATTGCTATTACAATTTTCAATATTATTCATCATAATTGTGTAATGAATTAATATTTTTTGGCCATGATGTGTTGTAGATTTGCTTTGCACTTCTTGTCCACAACCCCGTAGTAATTCAACCACACTTCATCTCCACAACACGCCATAAACTACAGATACAAATAGCGCCTCAATTCCAATACAAACGGATGGTCAAATAACTCCTGCAAATATACTGCAGCCTTCAGAAATACGAGAACACAACACTAGAGCACTGCAGTGGAGTATGGACGATAAATCAAGCTGGTTATCGAAACCGACAATTATTTCTGACCAAAGTGCATATAATTCAAATAGAGTGAAACATAGTTTCTCATCTGTAGCGTGAATAGAATAGAATCTTTCGTTTTTAATATATTTAAAAACGTATTAACGTATTGACGTTTATTTATTTTTTTGGTTTTTTCTTTTTTTCGTGTATTTTGTTTTTAATTCCGAGGTCCGCTCACTAACCTGAGGTTACGACAGGTCCGGTTTTTTTACTAAAGCGACTGCCATTTTGACTTTCGAACCTGGAGAGAAGTCCAGACTAATTTCTTACAATAAGAGTCACAGTTTGTTGATTCTGCATGCAAAAGCATGCGAAACTGTGAACTGTGTGTGTGTGTGTGTGTGTGTGTGTGTGTGTGTGTGTACACCTCAATACGGGTAGACAGATATGTATGTTAGTAATTACACCCAATCCTCGAGAGCTCTCTTTAAGTCCCATGTAACAGGGGGCGCGCCTATTAACCAAATCCTGGAAACAAAATTATATAAAGTATCTATGATCGAATTCAGTGGTTCTTTGTTTACCAAGTGAATTTATAAAATCACAAATCTATATTTTTTCCTTCACAATCAGTACATTTTGCGGCTTCATCTAATAACATTAGCGATGCATACGACATGCACCGCGAACTCGCACAAATGCACATTACAATTGCATTCGTTATACTTATAGTCTTTTTAATTCGATTTAATCTTATTTAGAAATGAATTTGATTTATTGGGGCAAAACATTGCTGTACTGTAGAGGATCCCGTAGTAGACTTAAGCATTTCGCACATCTAGTTCTTTAAGGTCATAAATGTAATTTTTTAAATTTTACAGTAGAGCGCTTTAACGATTTTTGTTTTGCCGTATCTACGTTAATTACTAAGTTATCAATTTCAGATTTTTTGACATTTATGACTTTTAAGAACTAGATGTGCGATTTATTGACTGGATCCGTTATCCGAACAAAAAACTTAAATACTTAATCCTAGTCGTGTATTCAATAATTGTAAAGGTATAATAACATAATGATAGTGTTATTTCCTTCTTAAAGCGACATGTATAAACAACTATGTACCTCCGAATGACTCCTCAACTCAAGATTTCTTGCCTCAATTTTTTTATTACTTAAACAACTTTTTTTACAAAGGTATAAGTGTTGTGTTTTGACTCATTTCAGCCAGAAATATGTGCCATTTTAAGTGGATAAGATAAAACATTTTTTTAGGACGACTCGCCTACTTTATTTTATCGATAGTGTTTTGTTTACCTTCGGTGTGTAATCAGGGGTTAACCGATTGTGACAATCGACAGTGACAGTATAAATAATGTATATGATTATCATAAAGTGACAACCAATCCCATATATTGTTAGGCCTATTGTTAGGTCCCCAACGGCCTCCGTGGTCCAGTGGTTGAGCGTTGTGCTCACGATCCGGAGGTCCCGGGTTCGAATCCCGGTGGGTACAAATCACAAAAATCACTTCGTGATCCCTAGTTTGGTTAGGACATTACAGGCTGATCACCTGATTGTCCAAAAAGTAAAAAGATCCGTGCTTCGAAAGGCACGTTAAGGTGATTCGTTTTCCATACAAAAGTTGATGCAGTGCTACAGGAAAACGGATAGAGGAATATTGTTATAAAACCGATAAATAGTAATATTTTGGTGTATTATTTTCGCAAACTAACAAAAATTTAGGGTCCGAATACGAGAAGTACCATATTTCAGACCCTCAATTTTGATCAATTCTACATTTGTAGTGGTGCAGATTACAGTGTATTTGCTGAGCGTGTAGAGGTGTCAATGTTAGTTTGTGTGCGTGATAGTTTTTTTTTTCTAAAGGCTTTGACTACTTGACAAGTGTAATAGAATGTCAGTGACAATTTATAAAGAGATTTTGTATGAAGAGAATAAATATAAATAAAAATCTAAAAATACTACAATCTGAGAAAAGGAATATTGGAAAAATATTTTTGTAATAACGTATATTATTTAAACATTTTTAAATAATGGGTAAATACCGTGTTTTAAAAGAGGACATATATTATAATAAAAAATCAATACATAAAATGAAATGGCTGTATGGGCATAGTTCCCTTTGCCTTACCCTTCGGGGAAAACCAAATCAAAAAAGAAGTTGTTGCATTTGCCGGCCTAAATAGTAGTCATTTATAATTAATTGTTTTTCCATCCAACATACAGATTTATTTGTATTCTCTTTGCCGCGGACTTTTTGGTGGGACCGGGAACGGGAAGGTTGCTTTCTTCATTGAATAATCTAAATAATCAATACGAAGTGGTGTTTTGTGGTTAATGATCACATTAGTCGGAAAACATTCCCGATAGTATTATTAAATCGGAATATTCAATAAACAAAGTGTACCTATCTATTTTCGCTTTGCGCCAACAAGCCGCTTACTTCGTTTGGGGTTCGGAGTAGGAGTCTGCTCCGAGGGTGGGGGCTTAGGTTTCATCATTTCATTAATCATCATCAAGAAAAAAAAACACAAGACATGGCTGTATGGGCATAGTTTGCCTTTGCCTTGCCCTTTGGGAAAAAAAATAAGATAAATTTTGAAATTCTTATGTATAATAAACAAACATCACAGACATCATGACAGATCTAAAACTAAATAAAATCTTTTTTCTTTTTTCTATTTGACTTATTTATGAATTTTAATCAAGAAAACGTGATAATAAATTCGACAGCAACCAGTTCAGGTCCCCGAAACAGCCCATTTCAGGCCGCGTATATATGGAAAGTAGTATGGTGAAATGCTACACCGACAAGAGCGTGGCTCTTAAATTGATGATGATGATATATGGAAATACTACTTCAATACGTCCCAGCCTCGTCTTTTTTTAACGTCCTCGTTATAAAAAGACGTCCTAACCTGAACTAACTAACCTAACAATAAACACCACGCGTAAATATATGTCCAGAAATGCGCTGTGAGTCGTCTGGACTGGGCGCGAAAACAACATAGAATTCGATTAGGTGCTAAGTGTCCCGCATGCTATCACCAGCTGTCACTGACATACGTATGAAGTCCCGCGGATTTTATTGGAACTAAATGACAAGTCATAATAATTATATGCGAATACTGCGACATCAGCGCCGTGCTTGCGGGACGTCCTGAAGCGCTATTACATCTTTCAAACGCGATGCGACAAAGTTTGAACCTACGCAATTTAGGAAAAATCTACCTTATTATTACTGTACTGTGATCGTTATTTGTAAAATCATACAATACATATACACAATTCTTTATACACAATATAATTATTATGACATATTGTGGACTTTTCGGTATACCTACAAAAAAGGAACGTTGTTTTGCTATATCTCAATGGGCTCAGGCAGCGTTTTCGCCGAAAGCTCCAAGTCGGCTATATTTGCAACAATAATTATGTTTGACATTCATCATCATTTTTGAACCATTTTATACAAAAAAAAAAATACTTGTATAAATTATAAACCCTAAAGCACGCCCATGAATCACTCTACTCATTGGTGAAAACCGTATGAAAATCCGTTCAGTAGTTTTTTAGATAGCCGCATGTTTACTGATGCGATTAATGCCTGTTAGAATTTTACAAAATAAAAAATACGGAATTTACGGAAGGTACTTTAGTGCAAAGTAAATTATTGTATACTTAATTATAATATTATTGGTAAAAGTGATACTTTTTGAAAATTCCGTAACAAATAGACGGGTTCGCCAAATTCAATTGTAAAAAAAAATACAAAAAGTAAAAACAATTAAAACATGCAGTTGGGTTTGAACCGTGAACCTTAAGAATGGCGGCTACTGCTTTACCAAATACGCCATTTAGAAGTAGACTTCAAATTATGCATCTCTTTTAATAGCTAACCTAGTTCGCATGTGTGTGTGACAGCTTCGTGTTTGTACACAAATTGAAATGACACCAACTTTTGATGCAATGTTTCAATATGATATCTTCAGTAAATACTTCAAAATTGTAGCTTAACTTAAAGATAATGTATGTAAGATTTCGCCACCTAACATTTCACTGGGTCAGAACTCAACACTAAACGAATAAATGGAAAAAAATACGAAAACTGCAGAAGTAACGCCATCTACTGACGCAGCGTTACCTAGCTGACTGAAACACATCACCTAAGCCGTTGGTCCCGGTTATTACTTACTGATGTAAGTACGTAAGTCGTTACATGAGTCATGTCAGGGGCCTATGGCGGCTCAGTAATAACAATAACCCTGACACAAGGGTTGATGGGGTTGGTAATTCACCTCACAATCCACACGATAGAAGAAGAATATATTGTTAGGGGTAGGTAGAGGTGTATATATATACCCCTAACATATATATATATATATATGTAAGTATAATGTAATATACGATTATACACCCAGTCTTCACTAGCTATGTTTAAGCCCCATGTAGTAACGAGCGAGTCTAATTACTACTAACCGGGCACAAATCCTGAAAACCACGTGATATCAATTATCTATGAACATGATAATAATGACGAATCTCGAATCTCAAAGTTCGATGCTTAAAACACTATAAAATATTCAAAATATTTCAAGTATTCCGTCCTAAACTGAGATAAAGACAAAAATGACCTCTTGAAAGTCAAACCACTTTATTTTCTCCCATTAACGTGTGATAACGACTTCAACTGATGTCTCCACAGTTGGAAGGTAAATCCATTAATAGGTCATTACAAGCAAGTGATCTAAGTGAAAGAAAGTTTAAGCAAGGAGAAAACGTAGAGTGCGCTCTGTCAGCGATCCATAATGAAGTGGGCTAAAAAGTTAATGTTCTATCGGGCATATAGGGCGTAATTAATTAATACAACCAAAGTATATTACAATTGTTTATTTATTAAAATAGCGGGAAAACGTACTTTTTCTTTTTTTTTTATTGTCGGCACAATGTTGCCCTATTATATTCCAGACTAGCTTTTGCCCGCGACTTCGTCCGCGTGGCGTGTTATATAAGAGAGAGATCTTTGTGTGTGTGGGAGTGCATATCAAATTTCAAGCATCTAACTTATGCAGTTTAGATTTTTTTATACAATTTTTTTCCCAATAACTCCCATTTTTCAAAATACAGCCAAAAATAAACTTTATATTTACTAAGGTATGCATGCATGCTAGATTGAATCAATTGATTGAATTGATTTTTTTTTAATTGATTGTTCATTGAGTTTTAATTTTAATACACACTTCCTCTCTTCCCTTCAACGTTGCTGTGCCCCACAGGGTCCATGTTTTAGTTCCTATGCCTATGTAACACCCCATTGTACTACATGGAATGCAATAAATAATTTAATTGAATTGAATTGAAAACATCTATCTTACGCGGTTTCGATTTTTTCATACAAATTTTTTTTTCCCGCTAACTCCCGTTTCCGTGGGAATTTTGCAATATCCTGTTGCAACTAAGCTTTAAGTTAACTAAGGTACCTGCATGCCAAATTTCAAGCGTCTAACTTAAGCTATTTAGATTTTTCATACAAAAGGATTTTCCCGCTAATTTCCGTCCCGTGGGAATTCCGGGAATTCCTTTCTTAGTGCACCTCTACGGTACCTAAGCTATGTCTCTTCCAAATTTCAAATGCCTACGTTTAGCCGTTCAGGCTATGCGTTGACATGTCAGTCACTGAGTCAGTCAGTTTCTCCTTTTATTTAGATTTGATTTTTTCATACAAATGTAATTTCCCGCTAACTACCGTTCCCGTGGGAATTTTGTAATATCCTGTTGCAACTAAGCTTTAAGTTTACTAAAGTACCTGCATGCCAAATTTCAAGCGTCTAACTTAAGCTATTTAGATTTTTCATACAAAAGGATTTTCCCGCTAATTTCCGTCCCGTGGGAATTCCGGGAATTCCTTTCTTAGTGCACCTCTACGGTACCTAAGCTATGTCTCTTCCAAAGGGTATAGCGAGGTAAGGAAGACGAAATGGCCCCCATGGCCCATGACGGAATTATCATTTGTATTGGTATTGGCACTCTAAAAGAATACGAAATGTAAGGTCGTTGACCCCTGACCTTGACCTGTCTTTGAGATATTCGAGAAAGTTCGTACGCGCGCCGAGTTTTTTCAAATTTTTTTTTCCGAAAAACTATAAAAGCTAGAAGGATGGGACCAATTGCGTATAATTAGGGATACTTTGAAAAATATTCTGTATTTTTTTCAGAGTTCTGGTGAAATGACAACTGTGCAAAATAATTAAACAAAATATAAATATATTTTTTTAGTACTGTTCTATTATGTTTACCGCGCCAAAAAAAATATATAATACTCTTTGATTTATATACTTACACCACACAAAAACTGATCAAAATCAAAGAGGCGCTTCTTGAGTAATTATGAATTTACTTAGTGTGCGTACGGCTGGTAGGAACTAATTAAAGAGGTCGTTTTTAGATTAATTATTATAATTACATGTTAAACAGAATTTTAATCATCATCATCACTATTTTCATTTATTACAACATTGATTGCATCATTTGAAAATATTTTCGACAGAATTTCAGCAGGACGTAAAATGCGAGATAGATATCTCGCATGAGCTAAATAATATAATTATTACACTTGCGATATATGAAAATCGACTTGCGAAAATCGTATTTTGGGCAAAAGAAAACCCATTTATGCAAACTGTTTACAATCTGTACTACGAACGGGTTTATAGTTGATTTTGCTGGGCCAATTTATGGTACGGAAAATGATGCCACTATTATGAAGAAAGTGCTACAGGATGCTAAACTTAAAACTCTAGTTCGTAGTACAAATTGTAAACGGTTTGCATAAATGGGTTTTCTTTTGCCCAAAATACGATTTTCGCAAGTCGATTTTCATATGCCGCAAGTGTAATAATTATATTACTTAGCTCATGCGAGATATCTATCTCGCATTTTACGTCCTGCTGAAATTCTGTCGAAAATATTTTCAAATGATGCAGTCAATGTTGTAATAAATGAAAACAGTGATGATGATGATTAAAATTATGTTTAACATGTAATTATAATAATTAATCTAAAAACGACCTCTTTAATTAGTTCCTACCAGCCGTACGCACACTAAGTAAATTCATAATTACTCAAGAAGCGCCTCTTTGATTTTGATCAGTTTTTGTGTGGTGTAAGTATATAAATCAAAGAGTATTATATATTTTTTTTGGCGCGGTAAACATAATAGAACAGTACTAAAAAAATATATTTATATTTTGTTTAATTATTTTGCACAGTTGTCATTTCACCAGAACTCTGAAAAAAATTCAGAATATTTTTCAAAGTATCCCTAATTATACGCAATTGGTCCCATCCTTCTAGCTTTTATAGTTTTTCGGAAAAAAAATTTTGAAAAAACTCGGCGCGCGTACGAACTTTCTCGAATATCTCAAAGACAGGTCAAGGTCAGGGGTCAACGACCTTACATTTCGTATTCTTTTAGAGTGCCAATACCAGTACAAATGATAATTCCGTCATGGGCCATGGGGGCCATTTCGTCTTCCTTACCTCGCTATACCCTTTCAAATGCCTACGTTTAGCCGTTCAGGCTATGCGTTGACATGTCAGTCACTGAGTCAGTCAGTTTCTCCTTTTATTTAGATTAGATTTTTTCATACAAATGTAATTTCCCGCTAACTACCGTTCCCGTGGGAATTTTGTAATATCCTGTTGCAACTAAGCTTTAAGTTTACTAAAGTACCTGCATGCCAAATTTCAAACGTCTAACTTGAGTGGTTTAGATTTTTCATACAAAAGGATTTTCCCGCTAATTCCCGTTCCCGTAGGAATTTCGGGAATTCCTTTCTTAGTGCACCTCTACGGTATCTAAGGTGCCTGCGGGCCAAATTTCAAACATCTAACTTGAATGGTTTAGATTTTTCATACAAAAGGATTTTCCCGTTAATTCCCGTTCCCGTGGGAATTTCGGGAATTCTTTTCTTAGTGCATCTCCACGGTACCTAAGGTACCTGCATGACAAATTTCAAACGTCTAACTTGAATGGTTTAGATTTTTCATACAAAAGGATTTTCCCGCTAATTCCCGTTCTCGTTGGAATTTCGGAAATTCCTTTCTTAGCGCACCTCTACGGTACCTAAGGTATCTGCATGTCAAATTTCAAACGTCTAACTTGAGTGGTTTAGATTTTTCATACAAAAGGATTTTCCCGCTAATTCCCGTTCCCGTGGGAATTTCGGGAATTCCTTTCTTAGTGCACCTCTACGGTATCTAAGGTGCCTGCGTGCCAAATTTCAAACATCTAACTTGAATAGTTTAGATTTTTCATACAAAAGGATTTTCCCGTTAATTCCTGTTCCCGTGGGAATTTCGGGAATTCCTTTCTTAGTGCACCTCCACGGTACCTAAGGTACCTGCATGACAAATTTCAAACGTCTAACTTGAGTGGTTTAGATTTTTCATACAAAAGGATTTTCCCGCTAATTCCCGTTCTCGTGGGAATTTCGGAAATTCCTTTCTTAGCGCACCTCTACGGTACCTAACGTATCCGCATGTCAAATTTCAAACGTCTAACTTGAGTGGTTTAGATTTTTCATACAAAAGGATTTTCCCGCTAATTCCCGTTCCCGTGAGAAATTTGGGAATTCCTTTCTTAGTGCACCTCTACGGTACCTATGGTACCTGCATGCCAAATTTCAAACGTCTAACTTGAGTGGTTTAGATTTTTCATACAAAAGGATTTTCCCGCTAATTCCCGTTCCCGTGGGAATTTCGGGAATTCCTTTCTTAGTACACCTCTACGGTATCTAAGGTACCTGCATGACAAATTTCAAACATCTAACTTGAATGGTTTAGATTTTTCATACAAAAGGATTTTTCCGCTAATTCCCGTTCCCGTGGGAATTTCGGGAATTCTTTTCTTAGTGCACCTCTACGGTATCTAAGGTACCTGCATGCTAAATTTCAAACGTCTAACTTGAGTGGTTTAGATTTTTCATACAAAAGAATTTTCCCGCTAATTCCCGTTCCCGTAGGAATTTCGGGAATTCCTTTCTTAGTGCACCTCTACGGTATCTAAGGTACCTGCATGCCAAATTTCAAACTTCTAACTTGAGTGGTTTAGATTTTTCATACAAAAGAATTTCCCTTCACTACTCTGCTCCTATTGATTGTAGCGTGATGAAATGTATACTATAGCCTGTCCAGGAGTGTGAAGAATAATTGTACCAAGTTTCATTAAAATCCGTCCAGTAGTTTTTGTTTCTATAAGGAACATACAGACAGACAGACAGACAGACAGACAGACAGACAGACAGACAGACAGACAGACAGACAGACAGACAGACAGACAGACAAAAATTTTACTGATTGCATTTTTGGCATCAGTATCGATCACTTATCACCCCCTGATAGTTATTTTGAAAAAATATTTAATGTACAGAATTGACCTCTCTACAGATTTATTATAAGTATAGATTATACGACAGTTACTTTTTAATAAATAAAAAAAAATATTTAATCGAAATTAGAGATTTTGTTTCTTTAAAAATATAAAAGCAACTTTTTTATTTAAGTACTTGCGTAAAAAAACGATAATTTTAATATTAAGTAAATAAATTTAAAGAATATATTTTCGTGAACACCTTTCTATGCAGCCAGATACAAGACAAGAAAGCACAAAAAAAAACATGAGTTTTGCGACGGAAATTTCCACTTGAACTCAGAATCATGGTCTGACTCATCCGCCTCAGTATTCGTTACGATGTCCACTACTGACCGGATCCATTGCCCGTAGTGGAGATGTTGCGGGTTGGTGGAAGTGCTAGAAACTCGGGACCAACGGCTTAAAGTGCTTTTTGAAGTTCTGAAGGACGGAATCATCTTGCTTTTTCGGACAATTAGATCCGAAACCAATCAAGCAAGCACCGAAAGCAAGCATTTTTATATTCTGTGGTACTCTCGAGTTCATTTAGTCTAGCAAGCGTCATAGTAGCCGACGTATTATAATCAGAGCTAAACAGGTTCCTCACTAACTAATGCTCGAAATTGAACTCTTGCGCAACAGACACTCAACCCAGCCACATGTTACTGGGTAGGTACCTCCTTCCCAACTTGTTAACATAACGTTATCTTGCAGCGTTTAAGAACTTCAAAGGTGTATTTTTGTGACCTTATTCTTTACATACATAAACTCACGCCTATTTCCCACCAGGGTAAGCAGAGGCTATGGAGTTGTAATCGTTCCTTATTTCGTTTGTTTCTTCTTGTTCTTGTTCTCTTTACCGCTAGTCAAATTACTTTTTAACACGCGTACATAAACTACGCACGCCTGTAATACCTAATGGGGTAGACAGAGCTACAAGTAAGGTAACTAGCTCGCTGTTGACGAGTAGGTCCTAGACCACCGAGACAGTTAATTGGGTACTTAAAAAATCCTACAAGGAGGTCCATAAAGTAACAAGTAGGACTTAACTTAAAACAACTATATTGGTAATTACTTAATGCAAAAAAAATGTTATGCATAATACATAATATCAATATAATAAACCCGGGTTCGATTCCCGGTGGGGACGTATCACAAAAATTACTCTGTGGTCCCTGGTTTGGTTAGAACACTGCAGGCTGATCACCCGATTGTCCGAAAGTTAGATAAACCGTGTTTCGGAGGGCACGGTAAGCAGTCGCTTCCTGCCCTTCCGACTATTATTTACTTAGTGCCTTGGGCGGTTCAATAGTAACCCTGGCACCAGGGTTGACCCGAACGAAAAAAATAAGATTTAAATTATGAATTAAGTACCTACTTTAATTGCCCACTGAACGTGTTAAGTCCTCAATTCGCTTTCTTTGATCACACGTTTGTCATACGAGTAATCAGGTGTCAGTCACCATCTACAATTACTTCCCTAATATAAACACGTTGTTCTCCCATGTCACCTTATACTTATCCTAAATCGGACCCACACGCAATGTTTATATATTATTAACAAAGTCTTATTACGGTCTTATTATGTTATGGGCGATAGGCTGATCCCTTATCACCATAAGGTTCATCATATCCATCTTAGGACTTCGTATCAACAGTGGCTGCAAGTTGTCTTTGATTACTTGTGGCTCTGCCCACCCCATTTGGGATTACGGGCGTGAGTTTATGTATGTATGTATGTGTGTCTTATTACGGATGCTCCTACTCCTAGGTATTTATTTTCATAGAAGCTAGACATATAAAATAAGATCGCATCTTTTTACAAATTTTAATTTGAGAACGATTGTGGACGTGAAGATCTACTTGTATTTCGATTAACCCGCATTTATTTAATCAAACCGTTTCCGACGAACAAATTATTAGAAAATAAGAATAGATATTGAAAAATAGGTCTTCTTTTCTAACAATTATTTACCTAACCTGGTAAACCTTTGTAATGATACTGGAAACACTGAAACTTAGCAGAAAAACCTCGCACTTTTACGCCGGCTTCAAAATTAAAAAAAGAAAAAAGAATCTAATATATTTATTTTTCAAAATTGGCTTACAAAGTTAGCGCTTTTTGAACGTCAAAAAAAATTAAATTACATATTATGTAACTAGCTGTAAAACTACGGAATCTGTAACGCTGAGGGAAAGACGTGGTCAGAAAACCTCCCAGCACTGGGCCCTAGTCCTACTGTTTCATGTTTTCCTTTCTTTTCCTTTTTTTTAAATCCAGTTTGTATTACATAAATTTATAAACTTAAATACAATGGTATTCCAATTACAGTCGGTGGAAGGAAAGTGAAAAATAAAGAGTTTATGTGGCTTTTTTCCAACTAGTCAAATCAGTTACTTTTTACTAAACGTCAAAACACGAAATTACACTGTAACGCCATAGAAAAGCGTGATAAAATATCGGACTTATAATTACGTTTTTCTTGATTAAAATTCAGAAATAATTAAAATAGAAAAAAGAAAATGTTTTTCGTTAGTTTTACATCTGTCTTTATTTAGTGATCAGAATTTCATAATTTATCCTGAATCAAGTACACGACCCAATTCTATGCGACAAGACAAGATAGTCAAACGCTATCTGTACAGTAGTAACTAATAGCAAAAAGATAAATAAAAAACTTAAAGTAATAAGTAGATATATCAACAGAACTAACCGCACCATTTCTCGCGAAGTAGTAGTTTTGTTATCCACCGGCAGGGGTGTTCAATTTCGCCAGCATTAAAGTTCATGTTACTTACTGATTATGAGAACTGTAGTGCAGGGATAGACAACCTTTAAATTTCAAGGGTTGATTATAAGTAAGTAAGTTTACAGAAAGCTTTTAATAATTACAACATACAAAAATTCACAGTCCTATTATTCGGACTTTTAGTAGGTAACTACCTATGTATACCTACTGAATTCAAGATACCTACGGCAATTTTTGACAGTTATTCTCACGGAGTAAAAATTACTTACTTCAATTCTTCATGTCTTTTTTTCAACGAAGTTGAATGTCGTACACAAATAATATACATACTTATAAAAAAGTAATAAGGATCTCTAAACGCCTTATCTTACTAGGACACCATGGTCGCACCATCGACATAAATGGTATAAATGATACCTCACCTGCGGGCCTAATAACCCGTAAGCACGCGACTCTTCTGTACAGTACTGTACAGTACGTCTGTCTCTTTCTGTACAGTACTGTGAGAGAGTGACGGGTGACGTATGTCGAGGCGAGAAAGAGTCGCGCGCATACGGTGCTAAACCCGCTGGTTACGCAACCAATAGAAAGAAAGAAAGAAACGTTTATTATAAAGGGACACCACCAATACGTTGCCGGCAACCGAATCCTGAATAATTTCCCACTAGCGGCGCAACCGTGGTGTCCTAGTGAGATAGGGATATACCTTATTGATAACGTGCATATAGTCACATAATCACATACTTTTCTCGAAATTATTTTGATCACTTATAATAGGTGTGCCTTCTCTGCCATGATTGTATTACTTACGATTTGGTTGTAGGTAAGTACTTACACCTATGGAGGTATAGCAATGTGTACTAAAGTAATGGGTGGTCATATTCAGATGATAATTTTATCTATGTCGTCCGGTGAGATAAAACTTATAAGTAATGTCAATTCTTTTATCTAGAATTCTTGCTGCATTTATCATTTATTTCTGGTATATGACTTGATCTTTATTATTAAATAAACGATAAATACCTACTTGAACAATATAAGTATTTTTCACGTCATATTATTCGCTCGTAAAGTGAGGTTTAAACCCAGCAATCGCTTATTGTATGTGTGGGTTATGTTCACTATTTTGATGTTACCAAAATGTTCAAATGCAGTAGGGCGTTACAAACAAAAAGTCACTTTCATAAGCACTGGTTATTTATTTAAAATGTAAATTACTTGTAAGTAATTATAACAAACACGTCCTCCGTGGCCCAGTGGTTTGAGCGTTCGGCTCATGATCCGGAGGTCCCGGATTCAAATCCCGGTGGGGACATATCACGAAAATCACTTTGTGATCCCTACTTTAGGTTAGGACATTACAGGCTGATCACCAGATTGTCCGAAAGTAAGATGATCCGTGCTTCGGAACAGAAGGCACGTTAAGTCGTTGGTCCCGGTTACTACTTACTGACGCAGGTTAGTAGTCGTTACATGAGCCATGTCAGGGGTTATTAGCGGCTCAATAGTAACCCTGACACCAGGGTTGATGGGGTTGGTAATCCACCTCACAACCCACACGATAGAAGAAGACAAATACGCTTATTAACGCTGCGGTGGGTGAACAAACAGAATGTATTTAGTATGAATAGGTGGAAAATACTAAACATGGGTAATACGTCAATCAACATGTTAGAAGGTAGGAATATAGCAACATATTATACATCAATGCCAAATTAGGAACAATAAGTAGGTATACCACGAAATAATATTTTTTTTGATCCAAACCAAGAAAGGCACTAGAAAATTCATTTTCTTTTACCTAAACCTAAGAATAAATAATAATTTACAAAAAAAAAAAACAAATATAATATTTTTATTGGTAAAAGAAAATTAAAGAAAATACGAAAAAATTATTATTTATTCGTAGACCTAAACACACGTCCAAGTCTTAAACATTCCTTTTTTAAATTGAAAAATGTTTAAACAATTTGAATTACATTCTAATTTATTACCGATGACGCATAGATGTCCGGATTTCCGCATATTTTTAAAATATGATGAATAAATATTACGACGAGGAATAAACAGTAGGTATTAGTGAAAGTAGAGGTATGTTGACAACCACTACGTATTGACAGTACACATAAAATACTAGTTAGACATTTCTCTAAAATAGTACCTACCTAAGGCCCAGGTCAATTGCAGGAATTGGGTAGTTTCCTAGGATAAATAAACTAATTAAATAAATGAATTATGAAATTCTGATTAGGTACTAAATAAAGACTGATCAAATGATGTCAAATAACACTTCCTTAACCCTTTAACGGACAGAAACCATGGATCATTGATGGTTCATAGTAAGTAATATGACACCTTGGAATCGGAACGTTCGTAGACGTCCTATCCTTGAAAGTGTTAAAAAACACTTTTTTTTTCTTTCTTGCAAAAATTCCATAGTATTTTGACGTTTGTATTATTTCGTGTTATGACGTTTAGTAAAAAATAATTGATTTAACTAATTGGAAAGTACTCTATTGCGACTTCGGCGAACATGGGACAATATGAAACAGCACAGTGTCGTAAATACCAACAAAGGGGCTTTCTAACATATTGGACCATTATATTATGGATACGCTGATCACCTGTCACTATACGGTTCATATCCATATTAAGATTTCGTGTCGAAATTGGCCTCACGTCGAGATCCTGACCACCTATTTTGTTTTACACGTGACTTATTGTTGCTTTGCCTGAGATGATATTAACTACATGGCCGGACAAATAGGGAGCACTGACGGCTCTTATCGGATACAAAAAGGCTACCTACCCACCCTATTAGAGAATACAAGACTTAATTGAGTTTCTTATGTACGTAGGTACGTAAATACAATACACTAAGGAGTAATTAAAACACATAATAACGGGTTCTTACCGCGTTTAAATGGAGATATGAGACTCCCGATATTCTACCTACTCCTACCTACCTACTCCACTCCAATCTCATCAGTCATCCAGTGATCATGGCACTTGCAACAGTGTCGAAATATCGGGAGTCTCATATCCCCATTTAAACGCGGTAAGAACCCGTTATTATGTGTTTTAATTATGATAATAACCGCGTAAACTTAAAACAATGTATACACTAAGGAGTGTAGGCATAAACAACACACGCAGACTCAGTTGGCTCGAACATTATAGACGGCAATATGGCTCACCACCTCATCATCATGTCGTCCAAACCGAACCTATCCGGCGACGGCGACTTCTAAATATCTTTCCCGGTTCGTTGTTGTGGTGGGCTCTGATGTGGCTGGCGAAACCGAACTTCGACTTGAAGGTCACCACCACCTATCATGTTGGTCTAAGCGTCGATCATCGATCGACGGCATCGATCAACGTCGATCGAAGTTGATCGACTGGTCTGGTAACTTTAATTGATCGACAGATACTGGTCGATTAAGCAATCGATCAATTGCCGGGCGATGACAATAATCGATCCGTCGGTCTGGTAGAAACTATCGATCGACGTCGACTATTCCATTCTACCATCGATCGATGCCGTCGATCGGTGGTCGATCGATTGGTCTGGTAGAAACTATCGATCGACGTCGACTATTCTATTTTACCATCGATCGATGCTGTCGATCGATGATCGATCGATTGGTCTGGTAGCACCCTAACAGAAAGCTCGTTCATCTTACGGTGGATGTACCTCTGACTACACCAATTGGGATATAGTCGTGAGCTTATGTAGACATGAAATAGTGAGTGGCAGCAACTAGTGAGTCATTCAACTATCACAAACGAGAATGAACTGAACTGAACACACCCTGAGCAATCTCGCATCTCCATACAATGGCAGACATTTCACTAGGAAATTAACTTATTGAGATGAAACAAGCTGAATAGACGGACAGGCTCAACAGGGTAGACAGGGCACGACAGATTAATTTAGATAAGCTACATAGAGTGGCTTATAAATTACTTAATTAACTTACCTTTCGCGGAACAGTGAAAGGGAGCGACAAATCAAATCTATTACACACATAACTGCATAGACTAGTACTAAAAATAGTATAATATGTTACATCATACATAAATCACGCCCGTAATCCTTATTGGGATAGGGACAGCCGCAAGTAATTAAACATGCAAATCTATTATAATGTAGTTCATGAGAGAACAACGAAAAATATAACGAATTCGAGATTAATTCGAATTTGATATTAGGTTGTTATTCTATTTTATTACATTATTCTATGTTTTGTGTAAAGCATTTATAAATTACTTCTAGCTTACTTTATGCTTTGCATGTTATGTATCTATGCTACGCACAATTTAATAGAAATTATGGATACGCAGAAGGAAATATTGGAAAGTGTTTATTTTGACTTTATGTAATATTTCTTGCCTACTTAAATAATATCTGACTTTGAGTCGAACAGATACCTAGCTTAAAAACAAAAAATTGTGTGCATTCAACATTTTCCTCTCAGTTTTCGACAGACTTGAAAAAAGGAAGGAGGTTATCAATTTGTTCCGTATGTTGTATGTAATATTGTTGGAATTGCATAATATTCGTATAGTTAATCTAAGCGAGCTTCTGAACACGACGTAAGCCAAATTTCACAGGTATACGTACATACGTTTAAAATACTTACATAAGATAATAATATGTTTTTTCAAGTTGGTAAATCAATTGAATTAGTTTCCTGGCTTAATTCTAGTGTATTATTATTTACGATTTTGCTTAGACCAGTATCATTACAAGCGAAATGTCAGTAATTGTAAACATTACCGATAATAACTTCAATTCAAGCCTTCAAGCCTCCCAAGTTTCCTTTAGCCTTAAGCTGTTTAATACCGTGAGAATATTTTGTTACAGTTTAGTACCTTTGAATATTACTACTGTAAATACATTTGCGTATTTATGTTTCGAAGGCGTTAGAAAACGTTTTAAGGTAAATTACTCTTATTTGGACCTTGTTAATCTTTGACATAGCGTAGGTATTATCGCAAATAATAATATCGTCAAGTAGTTAATGGGTAATTCTTAAATAGATTTCAGAGAACCCAAAAAAAAAATATATATATTTTTATGAGTTTTTATGATGCAAATCAAAAGTTTATGACAAAAGCATATTTTAGATGCATATGGACAAGCTTAATACCCTCAGGAATATTAAAAAACAAGGGTAGAAAAACACGGTTGTGACATTTGTGCCTCGGTCGTGACATCACTAAACATGGCTGTGACACAATATGACATGGATGTGACTGTTTTGCATTTTTCATTGTAACTGTTGCTGTTATTTTTTTGTCATCTTAGTTTTTTGTCTCAATTGATTGGAGTGATTAGGCAGTAAGCAAACACTGAATTCCGTTCCGTCCGTTCTTTCATTGTGTATGCTTGAAAAAGTAGAATTTGGTGATACTTACTATTTTTATGCACTGTAATCTGCAATGTACCTAACTTGAATTGATCCAATAAACGTTTATTATTTATTTATTTAATTGGTTTAATCAAAAGTATTTATTTGGTAATCTTCTTTCTGATTATGAGATACTTAACTAAATCACAATAATTGAGATCGCGTCATAAAAAAGTAAAATCCTATATTTAAAAACTGTAATGCTCTCTTATCTGCAAATGATGTGGAAACAAAAACCTTTATACTTTCGCCTACCAGTAGGGGGTTCTTGCAAAACAGAAACAACGTCTTCAGGACCTTTTTTACTTATTGTACATTTGCCGCAGATGGCATTAACTACTTGGCCGGACAAATGGGGAGCGCTGAAGGCTCTCATCCGGTACAATGTTTTAGACAACAGGCCTGAGGGTGGCCAGGTGGGCTCGAACCTCGGCTCAGGGCGTCGTCTGAGAAGAAAAATATTTGAAAGAGTTAATCGACCCAAGCGGGTCGATAACAATAAGCGCTGTATTGAAGGAAGTCGTCCACCACGCCGGCGGGGTCAGTATCGGGGCCCTGAAGTGTTTGGTGTCGCGAGCTGATTGGCTGCCTCTATGGCTAGAGTACTTTTCAGTACCGTCCCTAAGCGGGATGTATTCGGAAGCCGCAACTACCAGGGGATTTGGGTGGTGTGAAGCAGAATCGAAAAAACGTTTTGAAGCTAAGTTGAGCCATTGGGCAATGGTTGGCAGACCTAGGTCAATGTGCAGATTTTCATTGCGAAGGAACCACGGAGCTCCCGTGGCTTTCCACATAAAACGATTTTGTATTACCTGTAGACGGTGGATTTGAGAGGGACTCGCGTGAGTGAAAACTACCCCTGCATAGGTCATGATCGGACGGAATTTCACCTTATTCCTAAAGGACATTTACTACGCTTGTTAAGGAGACAATGAAGACGGCCCATTACAAATGCGCACGATTGCGTTTGATATGGGCCTTGAAAGTAAGACGTCTATCTAAGACTACGCCGAGATATTTGACTTACTCCTTCCAATCGGCTTGCCAAACATCTTGATGACTTTAAGTTGACGGCGTGACCGTGGCGTGTTATAATAGCTCTTTGAAAAGTACACCGCTACACTTTTCTCCGGGTTTACCTCGATTCTCCATTTGCGAAACCACTTGCCCAAGGCATTGGCCGCGCGTTGGAGAATTCCAGTCGTCATAACTCGACCACGGCACGAAGAATAGATGGCTGTATCATCCGCAAATGAAGCTAAAACCAAACTGCTCTGGTGGAATAAGACTATTGGATTCGGCGTAGTCCCGTAATCCAGCAAATATGAGCCGCTCATAAATCTGCCCCATGGTATTGAGGAGACTTATGGGGCGGTAACTCGAAGGTTCGTTTTTAGGTTTCCCAGGCTTTGGTATACCAATTACAATTGCTTCTTTGACTTCTTTGACGCAGTTGCTCATGGCAACGTTGAATATTGCCGTTAGTAAACAGATGAGGGGAGCACCGAAGTTTTTAAGGACACGATTCGTGATACCGTCTGAACCAGGGGCTTTTCGGGTTTGAAATTTTTTGATGATACCTAGTACCTTTTCCTCAGTGACCTGTGGAAGAGGAGGATCGGTGCAGAAGCCCTACGCTGAACTTCAGAGTTCACCGTCAAGCGGTGCCTACGATCGATAGGGAGAGTGCTGGGCGAGCATTGGGCTTCGCGACTGTCGGCAAGGCATTCGGCTTTTTCGTCATCGTCAAAAGCGGGGGGTTGGTTAGGCCTATTGAGAGGAGGAGTAGGAACAACCGTATCCTTTTGAAGAGACCTAGACAGCTGCCAGATGGCCTGGTGGTGGGGCTCAATGCCGCTCAAAAGATTATTCCACCAATTCTGTCGCTTGTCATTAATACGTTTTCTTACAGTATGCTGCAAGAGACGCAAATGACGACGACATTCCTCGGTGCGATTGAAATCATATGCGCCACCCGGCTGCGTTTTTCTCATGGATGTCGGTAGGCAGTTTCCAGCGATGGTCTTCCATCTCCAGAACCTGTGCTGAACTTTCGTTCAAAACTGACCTCACGTGATCCGTGAGGGAGTTAATAGCTGTCGAGGCCTCCTCTAAGGAGGTTATTTCTACTGGGAACTTCAGGGCCAAGATCTGCAGAATCGTTGCTATTCCAGGTAAAGACCGTGTCTCCTGATATCACGCTATGATACTTCTTCTTAGTAAATTTAGTGTAGTAAGGGGGATCAGGGTTGTCGTTATTTATACTAACAATTTGACCAACAAATGTTTCTTCTTGAACTCAGTTAGTTTCGTTCCAATCCCGAAATCCACTTCCGTAACAATACCATACAACCGCCTAAAAACCCCTGCCTAGTGTGGCTATGAATAATTTCCTTCCAAATATCTTGGAAGAGGCCCTTGCCCTATACTAGGATCTATATGGACTAGTAAAGTAAGTACTCGTGTGTAAGCATATCAAACAATAATATAATTTATAAAAGCAACAAAACCCACAAAATTATTGAAATAAAAAAGAATGTCACGATCGTGCATTATATGTCACAACCATGTGTTTAAAAAGTCCACGGCTGTGTCATTTTTATCATTACATGGTCGTGACAATTTGAAACGTGTTCGATATAACCCAAAAGCTATCTACGATACTGTAAATCTTAAGTAATTATTTTAAACTACACTGTATGACGTGCATATTACTTTTCAAACAATGGTGTAACACTGATACTTAAGTTTAAAACTCTTACACGGCGTTGACGAGTTAAGGTTGTCCTTTTTTTAAAATGTAAAAGCAGATTGATTTTATACTGGTCTCAACGCTCTTAGCCATTTGCAATACTAACAAGATGATATTGTTGCCGTTCTAAAAAAACTTAGAAATGGTTGTCAATGTCATAGATTTATTTCTACCGAGTATTGCAATTTTAAAGTGTCGCACACGGTCGTGACACAAAAACTGCTCACAAAATGTATGTTGTTCAAAATCATAAATAGTGTGCATTATTTATATATTTTGTTAAACAGTCTTATAGAACAAAGGTTCGTCTTGCATAGTTGTTGTAATATATCGAAAAATAACATGCCACATCTTCAGAAAAAAACATTTTATCTGCAATTCTGGCAATCTCACACGACACGTTCCGTGACATTTATGACTTCTAATTTTTTTAAATATAATATCTAATAATTTTATGGCAAAAATTATATCCGGACACGATACTAGAAGTAATTACCTAAGTAAAATAATTCAGGGGTCACCGATTTTCCTAAAAAACATATACAATTCTTACAACTCACACAAAAAAACGTAAGAATAAGAATCACCCTAATGCCACAAGTGGCTTTACCTACAAAAAGTCACGTAAAAAAGAACGATAAAATAGGAAAAAGAAACATAAGAAAAAAATATTAATCTGTATTATTTATAAAAATTAAAAGATCGTGGGACAAAATAAATCCATTTATTTTATTTTATAAAAAAGTGTTTCGTCGCCCTTAAAATTAGTACCTACCCTACCTACATACGTATTATGAATAGTGTATTTATAAGCGCCTCTACACTCCGACTAGGTAAAAGAAACCTCGCAATTTTCTTGTAGTAAAGCAATCTAGAGGAAAGTTTTCTAATATTGTATATAAATAGAAAAGAGTCTGTTGCAACTAATATGTATGATTTCCTTACAGGTCGTATCGCTTTCCACGCTTCCGTGAAAGTGTCGCCCGGTTGGCAGGTGAGTCCGACACGGCTTTGTGAAAACCATCCATAATAATTAATAATAAGAGGGGTTAAATGACCACATCGAAGCAATTCATCTAAGAAAGCAATATTGCTATTTGACATATGTTTGCATTGCGCACTTACTTTTATATGCGCAAATGTCAAATGGCAATATTGCTTTCTTAGATGATTGCTTCGATGTGGCCATTTTAACCCCCAAGTACGTTACTACATTCTAATGTAATTAATTCTAGGCTATGTTCCTTTTTGTATTTTATGTGTTCTCGCAAATAAATTTATTTGATTTGATTTTTTGATTTGATTTGAATAAATATAGATGGCGCTGTACAGATTTGCCTTCGTTTAGCCTTCTAATTTCATGGATACAAACATAATGCATCATTTATCTTTGTTTTGGGTATAAATGACCCTTGTTAGCTTGTTACTATATCCAGGCACAATACATCTTCCACCCGTTATTATTGTGATCATAATAAAGAGAAGCAATATAGGTAGAAACATAATTCTATACACTTTTAAACTGTACAACGCCATCTATATTGTCAATGGTTTATTCCAAAAACAAAAACGGTATTGATTGATCCAAAATGACGTATAAATAGTGAGTAAATTTATTTCGGTACCTATCGTAACTGTTTTTATTACAAAAAACTATAAAAGTAATTCAAAATGTCTATCTAGATGGACACAACTGCACCTAAAAAGATTTATCGTAATGCTATGTTAGATACCTACGTCCTACTTAGATGTTATGTAATATCTTTCATATTTCTAAAATTGAAAATATTTTTTTAACCGGCTCGATACGCATGCTTTTGAGATTTATATGAAATAATGTACTTTCTTTTTCCCTAAAAAAGTAGTATGGAAAATGCTGCACTGACAAGAGCGTGGCTCTTAAATTGATGATGATTAATGTACTTTATGGTGAATTACAGAGTAGGGATTTCATAGTTTTAATTTGTGTCTGGCTGGTACACTGACGACGGCTGTAGACGACATTGACTTAAGAAGTTATACTCGCAATAAATACAGTTTTAAGTAATAATAATCAAAAACGTATTATAAAAAAGAAAAAGGGCAAGCAGAGGAACTATTTCAAAGTAGTTTAAAAAATGCAATTCTGTAATAAACGAAAGGAGCAATTTGAGAATGTAGGTAGCAAAAAGCGCCATGTTTCATTTCGTTAAAAAATCGTGGGAAGTAGTCGGATTGAACCATCAACTCTTTAGAAAGTAATGTACAATAACGTAATGAACTTAAACAAGTGCGAGAAAATATTATATAACAATTACTAAGTACAATACTTTTACTATTAGTTACATTATCTATAAGTATACTATATAAAAGCAAAAGGTCACTGACTGACTCACTCATCACGGAAGCTTCCTAAATGACGTGAAACAGCAAAAGCAGAGGAGACGTGAAGCAGTTAAAGGGTATTTTTACAAATTCATCCCCTAAGGGTTTAAAACGGGGATTGGGGTGACAGTATTTTTCAAGTTAGAAGCATAAAACTAGAACTCCACGCGGAGTCGCTAGTAGTGTAATAAATATAACACGATAACAACTTAAACTTTGAAAGCAAATGCTTTGCGTAATTATTGTGCCAATTTATTTGTATCAGGTAAGTAACTAAGACCCATAGAAATATATGTACATACCTTAACCTATTTATAAAAATTAAAAATCACACAATTACGTACATTAATTAACACTTAGATACTTTTTTCTGTAGATGGTATTTGAGGCGAGCAAAAGATAAACTCAGGCTAAAGATAATAAGACCATTAATTTAACCTTAAAGTTTCATAAAATCTGTAAAATTATTTATTTCAACTATTGCCAGTAGTACCTAAGCAGTCAGTAAATTTCGGGTTATTTTTCAACTTAAATCCGTCAAGCTAGCGTTGTTGTAAAAGTAATTTTAATCTTGTATTATAAATTAAAAATACATAAACAAGTACATTCCATTCAACTACAATTATAACAACACACATATTATTATAAACAAAATATCCGTTGAAACAAAGTGTCCGTCCGCGTTGTTGTTGAATCCGGAAAATACTTTTAAGATGTAATTTTTCCAGAATTAGCCGTAGGAATAAATAGGGGAGAGTCCGAAGATTCTCTCTTTCTCAGTCAATCTTACATAGGTTGATTATGTAACTACGTATCACCATCTACATATACAGTCCACACAAACCAAGAGCCGAACAAACATAAGCATAGATATGTCTAGACATGTTGTTAAGGACATGTGTATAAGTAAGATCACTCATAATAAATTAATTACAAGGTATTGTGTTGTTTTTGTCCACGTTTTTTATGTTTTGACAGCAAAACAACCATTTATGAACTGGTTTTCGTTTTTAAATTCTTATTTGTGAATAAATATAAAATTATGTGTTACGGACTCAAAATTACCAGAGTACAAGGTCGCATTTAGGATTTCATAATAGGTTCTCGAGTAGAAATATATTCGTTCTTCTTCTTTTACCTACTTTTTTATGTGGGTTGTGAGGTGGATGACCAACCTCATCAACCTTGGTGTCAGGGTTATTATTGAGCCGGCAAAGGCCCCTGACGTGACTCAAATAACGGCTACGTACTTACGTTAGTAAGTAGTAACCGGGACGAACGGCTTAACCTGCCTTCCGAAGCACGGATCATCTTACTTCTGGATAATCAGGTGATCAACCTGCAATGTCCTAACCAAAACCGGTGGGGACAAAAAACAAAGTGATTTGTCCCCACCGGGATTCGATTCCGGGACCTCTGGATCGGGAGCAGAATGCTTAACCACTGGATCACGGAGGCCGTAAATATATTCGTTATGATGCGTTCGAATTTATTTCTACTTGAATTAAAAGAATAAGAATAAAATAAATTTATTACCAGTAACAGTAGAAATAAAGTCGATAAGATGCGTTTTAATATTATTTTTATATTGATTATTTAAATTCGGAAAATAAAATTATTTAAATAAAAAGGAAATAAAAAAACAATATCAATTCGTATTATATCCTCTCAAAAGCCAGATAAGTCATTCAACCTCCGTTTATGAACATCGTGAGTCATAACATTAATCTTCCTAAAGCTCGGTAAGATTGTTCTCAGAACATGTTCGACATTCCCCGAGAACCGAACCGGCACTCAGATCATGAATGGGAGTCACCCAGTCATCGTGCGGTCACCACTGAGTCAGACTGTGAACTTTTACGATGTCCCACTTAAGATTTTTTTTTATATTGTTTCTTTTTCTGTGTTGCCATTTAATTCACACACATACACATCTGGCGAATTTGTGTACATTTAATTTGCACGCCCAAAAGAGCCAATCAAAGATCAATTTGATGAATATTTGAATACAACAGCACTTTTAAAATGGCTCTTATTTCGTTTGTGACAACAGCGACTAGGAAACGTATACGAAAGGCTTCGATTGTTTAATGTCCTAGTTAGACACTTTTAAGCATAGACTTAGATTTTTTTTGCTTTTAAGTATCTTTTACTTTTTAGAAGCTTATAAGAAACACGTGTAAATGCGAAGTCCCTGATGCTTTGTTACCTTCTAGAGTTTTTTAGTTTATTTTGTTTGTATATAAAATATATTTTAAGTTTTTCAGAAATCAGAATCATTTATTCAACGTAATTAAGTATCATAGATAAACTTGTTGAAGGAAGGAAGGTTTACGTTTTTTTAAAGAATGTCCAGGGCCCTGAGCTGAGGTTTTTCTTGCATCTTCTTTTCCCCGGCTATACAGGTTGTGAGAAGCTGCAGTAGTTTTAGGCAGACAGGACGTTCGTTATGTAAAAATGTCGATTCAAACTGTAACTATGTAACATAGTTATAGACAACCAGTCTACATTGTCATTAGTTATAGTCTTTGTTACCTACTGAATAAAGATATCTTTAAATTTGAATTTGCTTCGCTTTTCAACAACTGGTTAGTAAATCCTTTTAGGTAAGGAACCAATCCAGTTTACAAGACTAGCATGTAATCCAGGTTATATCTATCTATAGCCCCAGTACCTTTTTACTTGCCTTATGAACCCAGAAGATAAATATAATTACTATAGGCATGGTTTGAATCATTACTGACAATTTGATATAAGTATATAAGTTTCATCACTGTAAAAGATTTTAAAAAGTAATTTATGTTAATAACTACATATTCTTGCAATCCTTTCTGTTCCCGATGCATTATTTGTTGAATTAACAGGATGGGATACAATCTGTGACAATCACAATGCATTGCATTCTCATTTAGAACGGTGTCATTGTGTGACATACTGCCGCTATGTACTCGTCGTATGAATGACACTCCCTATACGTCAAGCTAACCGTATTTTTAAATCCGATTTTATCTATGCAATCATTGATTCTTATTCAGAACTAGCTGGCATAATTTGTTAGTAATTACTTTTAATAACGTCCTACTAACATATTTTAAAAATTTGTCCACTAAATAAGAAACATAGTAAGTACCTACCTACTTACTTACCTAATAATTTAAGTAATTTAAAGTATTCCGTTGTCAACTTTCTTTTCAAATTACGGCATCTACACGTAGCTTGTAGCCCCTTTGATAAAGTAGTAAGGTGTCAATTTTCTTCTAATATGTAAATAATGGTATTTTGATCGCCGGAGGTGTCAATCCATGCAGGAAGGTTCGCTCAATTGATTTTCGTGTGAACACAAATAATACTTTCTATGCTACGGGGCTAAAAATTTTTTCTTCTATAATTACACGGCATTGATACGGCATGAGTCAACCGTGTGACTTCTAACGACCCGTGATTAGGTAAGTTTTGTAACAAATATTCGGTTGTAATTTGTAATTGTATTGTTACCGGTTTGATATGAAATTCCAAAGACTCGTCTAGTGATTAATGTAAGTTCTCTTGCACAGTGCCCATTGTCACTATGTCTATGCTAACGTTAACCTCAATACGTCATAGACAATTTCGAGTTCTACAAGGGAGCAAGCACGACTTATAACCGTGTTGCTGTGATGCGTGTTGCATAATTCAAAACTGGTAACGCTTATAGTTTCGCGAAAATAGGTCTTTTTTAAATTTCTACGCATTAATTGCTTAAGTCACGATATATTTTGTTAACTATCGGTGCCCAATGATATTCAATGCGGTCTATCAGATCTGTTCATCAATAATTACGAAATAGGTACCTAATAGATGGACACGTACCTACGTAATATATTTGATAATCAATTTTCATACTCGTGACTGTAAATCTGACAGGTTAAACAGCTACTTAGTTTCAGTACTTAGGTATTTTCATTTGCAACTCTGCTAATTGGACGAGAAACATTACATAAATCCTTTAAAAGTTCGTAAAATTTCAGTTGATGAAGATAATTGGGTTCGATTAGCGGGGAATGTTCGTAAAAAGTGACAAGTAAGCTTCCTCGATTTAAATGGCTTGTAAGTAATGTAAGTAGCGCCCGTCTGTCGTGTGTTTCTGAACGTAACACGGAGGCGCTGCGGTCAGCCACGATCACGCTACGTGTTCGGAATTCAAACTGATTCATCGGGATTCTAAAACAAAATGGCCGATTGTCAACTCCTTCCTTGAATTCAATTATTGCGCAGTAATAAATTACGATGATTTAAATATTTACAAAGTTTTTCGAAATACTTACTTACAAAAGCAGATCGTTTATATTTTACAAAGAGGTTACAGATCTATCTATACGTATCATCATCATCAAAAGCGCTTCTACTGTCATTTAGTCACAATCTTTTTCATAACTTATTTTTTGACTTCTTAAAGAGTTTCATCATCAGTCTAAGACGATATAAGTATTGAGTACATTCAGAGGTATCTACTAAGCTCACAAAGTAGCCAGCATTCAAATGAGTCACTCTCTGTCAGTGTAGACTCAGCCACTACAATAACCGACATTCCTTTAACATTATCCCTTAGCATTATCCTTAAGTGGAGACAGTTGCCTTCTAGCTTAAGTAATGCACTTCCAGAACTATTCAGAGTTCTTATGCATACTACATTTCTCTACGACAAGCAGATATGGATAAACGAATTATCATAATAGGTAATGTATGTTGATATAATTATAATGTAACATAATAATATTTTTGTTTCTTTATAAAATAATAAATGTAACGTAGTAAATACGTAGTACAATTTACTAGTAAGATCACAGTACATTAATAAAATATGTACACTTACAACGCAAAATTGATTAAATACGAAGTCGATATTATTACAAGCTGTTCTGTATCTTATTGGCAAAAAAAATGCACCTGGTAAACTTGTCTTAACTATTTATAACCATATTTAATAAAACATCATAATCTCAGAGGGCTTACTCCTTTAGTCCCACTAGATCGGCAGAACTAATGGGATTTTTTGTCTCATTAGCGCTTTCCTTTTAACACAGGACGCTTTACTTTCAAAAATTGCAAGTAATATACCTCTAGTAACAAAAAGTGTCCTATAAAATATGATGAATGCTCACCTGTCACCATGAGGTTCACTGTATCCATCTTATGTACATAGGACTAAGCTGCTGGCACGAGAAGTGATGTGCCGTTCTCATGAATGTTCCCAAAGTTCCCGGCATGTTCCCGTTGTTAAAACTCTTTATAGTGAGGACACTGGCTGCTCCCTCCCTAACGGCCTCCGTGGTCCAGTGGTTGAGCGTTGGGCTCACGATCCGGAGGCCCCGGGTGCGAATCCCGGTGGGGACATATCACAAAAATCACTTCGTGATCCCTTGTTTGGTTAGGACATTACAGGCTGATCACCTGATTGTCCGAAAGATGATCGCTGCTTCGGAAGGTACGTTAAGCTGTTGGTCCCGGTTACTACTTACTGATGTAAGTATGTAGTTACATGAGCCACGTCAGGGGCCTTTGGCGGCTGAATAATAACTCTGACACCAGGGTTGATGAGGCTGATATTCCACCTCACAACCCACACGATAAGAAGAAGAAGGCTGCTCCCTTTTCAAATTTCATTCATCTGCCTAAAGACTAGGTAATAAAGATCTTTTTGCAGAAGTTCGTTCCCACTTTGGGAAAACTCCCGGGATTGGCACGTTACTGGGTACTTCCTACTGAAGAAAGCGCTGCACACCCCAAGTTTACTGCTGCTAAATTCCAATCAGTTTCTTGCAAAGTAATAAATTAACTGGTTGCACTTAAGACCTCCTGATTACATATCGTTTCTGTAATAGACTAAAACACCTACAAAAACATAAATTTTATGACAGCTAATGGTTCATAATTTCACCACTTTTTACAAATAATTCGCTGGGCTCAGTGACTGCTCTTTGATTGCACTTACCATTTGTACCTAACCTATCGTTATTTTCTTGCGACTTCTAGTTTTGCTTGGCAGTGATAACGAATACAAGTTTATGTACCTATAATTGTCGTATTATACGCACTTAGGGGATAATTTCAGTCGTTAAACTTGTAGAAAGTGGAAAATTGTAGCGTCTATAATTATAATGGATATCTCAGTCGAGTTTTTAATCAGTTACTGGTTAAAGTAACGCGTGTGGCAGTGATTAGTGATAACTATGTATTATATGGAGATTAGGGAGTAGTCTGTAGATGGAATGTGATTACGTGAACACTTGCTTAAACTACTATAACATAAGTAATGGTAATAAGTACTTAATAAGAACATGATAATCGTCGAATACGTCGATTGGTGATAGATGTTTCTCACTTAGGTGGTCACAAATACTAGACAAATACTAGATATTGCAAAGAATATATATAATTTAGAAACAGGATATTCAGTTTCCCGCAAATCACAGAAATGTGTTAACAATAGTTTGACTTGAAACATAGTTGATATGATAAAACGTCCAGGTGTTTGTCGATAAACACACACTGTTGTTAACAATACATAATAGATCTACGTACCTACTGTATTAGTTGGAAATTAATGAATCAATAAATGTACAAGTATGCCAAAATATAGCCGTAAGATCGAATATACTTTAAAAACCAAACCCCATTGTTCAACTATTTGTGTCTAGAAATCTGGGCCATAGAAGTGTATGCGACATACGACAGTGTTTGTACTCAATTGTAGCGCGACGCGATATACCTGTTATTTATCGCGCACGCGACATATATCTATCGGCCCTGGTTATATAGATTACAAACTAATGATGGGGTAATAGGCAGTCGACCTTGATAACAGATAACGCGCACGTATCGAAGATCTAACGATTACTATCATGTTAAAGTTGAGTGTACACAGAGGCTATACCGCGAGCTTTTCTAGCTAGGGAGCGTAATTATGTTTTTTTTTAAACTGTTTGAACGCGTAAAATCCCAGCCTGAAGCCCACCCGATTGTGCAACCTCTGCGAGTAATAAGATTTATTGAGATCAGAAGGGTATGTATGTTGTACGGCTAAAGATGGAACAGCCTTCGCGACACGGCAACCATAGGCATATCTCGAGGGCTTTAACCAATGGCCGTTCGACGTCTATCTACGATAGCATTTACTGCGTTTATTGGTCGAAGCCGTTGATAAAATTCGAACCGCGCGCGCGCGCGGCACGGTAACCGTGCCGCGGGGGCTGTTGTATCTTGAACCGTACAACATAGTATTAAGTTTATAAACTTTTTATATACAATAAATATTATTATTGTGTTTGTCATTTCCACATCTCGGAACAGCAGAGTTCCGAATTTTTGTAAGGCGTGTGTGGAGCCGAAACCAACAAGTAGCTACTTAAGACAATTTAATCTAAATAATGTGACGATTATTAAGATTATCTTACCATAACTTTACCAAATAAAAACATCACATATTAGTACAACCTGTCGGTTGTACGGACAAAAGTAAACAAGAAAGGAATGGAATAGCTATACCTTGGTGTATGATACCATAATAGTAAATACTACATCTCTCGGTGAAAGATAAGCTTCAATGCAGTACCTACCGTTATAAACTATTTCAGTTGAAGGACAGCTTATTAAACAACTTAATACAAGCAGAAGGTCTATAGAACCTAAATCATAATTTTATGTGACAACTACTTTATAGAATCGCCACTAACTCGAACACTATATTCAAACCTTTATTCCTATTTACGACAGTTTGAAAGCTTTTATGTCATAATAGATACCTTGAAAGGGTTTACCGTATTACATGTGCATTATATGTATAAAGATATATTATATATTACACGATTAAAGAGACTTGAGGAACGGATATTTCAACATCGATGCTGTTACTTTACATAAACCGGATTTAGCTGGTTCTTCGCAGTCGACTTCATGCAGATAAGCAGCAAGAGTAAACAGTCCAAAACTTCAAATAAAGACAATTATGATCACTTCTTACACTTGTAAATATATAACGAATTATTTCTGTACGTGTGTACATGTGAACTAATTCTAATCTGCTGAACTAATTTTGATGAAATTTATGTAGCACGACAACGGTTGCCGATTCGTCACTGGGAAACGCTCTTCTCTCAAAACAATTTCATAGAACATCGATTTCCGATATGGGTTCCGTAACTTCCGTAGAAGTTTTTAGGGTTCCACGAAATTACATTATTTTTCTTCAATAAAAGTTAAAGTGTGCAGTTGGATGCTATTTGATCTGCCACAGCCCTAAGGGCCGACAATTGTTGATATTCAACTCGTGCGCAATACTGCAGGTGATCACGGCGCATTCCAATGTATGACTGCAGTAACCTGCAGTACTTAACTCCATTTAGTTGTCATTTATTATTGACTCATTTGTTCTCATTCGTCTAAACGATCCATTAGTAACTACCTAATTGCAGTTAAGTTTTTTTTTAAGTTACCCACCTAAAGTGAAGGCAAGTTGTGCGAATATATTCCGTAGGTGTTAATAGGTAATTGGTAAGGTTTAGTTACCTATTAAATAAATGAATTATAAGTATATAAATAAAAAACACATCCATTAACCCACCGAGGAGCAGCGTGGTGGAGTATGCTCCATACCCCCTCCGGTTGATTGAAGGGAGGCCTGTGCCAGCAGTGGGACGTATATTGGCTGTTTATTTTATGTATGTAAGTATGTCTTCAAATACAAAATTTTCGAATGTAAAAAAAATCAACAAATAGAATGAAACTTCTCAAACAAAGGTACGTTCCTTGTTCGTTAACCTAGAACCACACATTTTATAAACAAACCAAATAAAATAGAACAACAATAGATAAGTGATACTACGTACTTAGTTTACTTTATAAGTAGACAATTATTTTAGCACACAACGAAACCGCGCCAAACTTAATTTGCTAAACTTTTCAATCCAGTAAAAACCAATAGGTACTTATATTATTGAAAAAGTAACATACGCTTCATCCATGCAATTATTATAATAATGCCTTTAAGATCAATGTAATATTCATCTTATTTCCAACAACTCTATCACGCAGTAACCTAGCTATCTCGAGATAATTTCGTAATCTGTATCGATATCGGCTGGAATCGATTAGATAGCGGCATCTCGTCTCATTGACATCCACCGAGACGCAGGAGATATTAACAAATCAATCATCATGCTTGAGAAAGTTTATTTAAAAAAAAAAACAATGTACTTTCCATGTAAGGTCATATTATTATCAGAGATAAAAGGATAAAAAAAAATGTTAATCACATTAGACGGAATATGAGACTAAGTTTAAGTTAGACTCTCCACTCTCTATGTTAAGTAAGTATTTTTTTTTTATTGTTGTATTATTGTTTTGTTTCTTTTTCTTTGTGTTTTCGTTTAAGTATGTAATGTGGCGTACAACACAAGAAATTTTATTAATATTTCTTTCTTACTTACTTTTAAGAAAACCGCTGTGCCTAATATATAACCAGAAAACCTTAAAAGGTTATAATTTATCAGGTTCCTACATCGTTTAGAAACTTGGCGCCATTTTCCTTTCAACGGAAGTTGCTGTCACTGGCCAGCTGTAAGGCAGGTACTATTTATAAAGATCTTAGCAAAAACCGGATACAGGTACCGATAGTTACTTATTATCGACTTCTCAAGATTTACTCTTAAGAAGACTAGTTCAGATATCTGGAGCATGGGAAGTGGTGTGGGGAAAAGCAATGGTGCAAAACATTCATTTCAAACTTCCATCAATAATCACAAAAAAAAACATAATTACTGTGTACGTTCCAATTTTAATCTAGTCTTGACTGTCGAGCAATAAGTAAAAAAGATAATTATTTTTTTTAAGGGGTCCTGCGAATTATTTGTAAATCGAATTGGAATGACAGGTCTCTGAATAATAATATTATACTCTTTCACTTTAGGCTGTATGTATATATATATATATATTGTATTTTGTTCCTGCTGTCAAATTAATCATTAGGTACATTTAAAGGAGTAAATATACTATGGTTACTTATCCCCGTGGAAATGAGTGTTCTTTTCTTAATTTAACGAAAGTTTTATTCTTACCAATGACCCAAGTGTTAAAGAACTCTTTAACATTATTTATCTAGCTCTTCATACATTAAGCATTGTACGATAAAATTAACATTATTAAGAGTATTACTGGCTGCATTCCAGCTATGCAGCAATGCAGTTCTCAGAGAAAAGAGTTGCACGTGCAAATACCAAGATGGTGATTAAGTCTCCACATTAGGAGTACAGAGTACAGGAGACAAACAAAGAGAATTCTTTGACTTGTAGATAAGCCTTATGCCTTAGGAATTTCCATGATAAAATACCAAAAATTATACGTCCAAATAATGGTCTTTAAAAAAAATAGGTACACTACCATGCTCTAATGGCTTTAAAGGCTTAAGAGTAGTCAACCAAGATGATAAACGCAGCGAATGCTATCTACGTGGGTAGATAGACGTCGCACGGCTATTGGTCGAAGCCCTCGATATAATTCGCACCGCGTGCGGCGCGGCGGCCGTGCCGCTAGGTCTGGTATACATTTTGTTGATGGTTCGACCGGTGACTACCACCGTACTGTCACAGTGAGATAGGACCTTAAGAACAATCACTGCATAATCACTGCATTTACGACGCATCGGTTTCTACCACGCATTTGAGATAATAGACCATAATATATGACTAAAATTACCATGGTTCTTCATAACAATCGTGAATAGGCTGATCTATATTAGATCATTCCATGACTCACAGTGCAACAATACTTATTATAAATCAACCGTAACAATAGATAGAAAATTCAATTGGATGCGATGAAAATCTTGAAAATAAATTATGATGGTAAACATTTCTACTCAGTCTTTGAACTTAAAAACCCACACATACCACTGCGGATTGTTCAAAAAATAAACTAAAATATTCCAATAAAATCCAATTTCTTCAACATAATAAACATACACCCATTACACGATATAACTATCAGAATAGTAATGGCATTACGCTGTTAATAGCCTTAATAAAAATATTTTATATTCCTGGCGTAATAGGCTTGTGTCTAGGACCTAGGAAAATTAAAAAAATATATGACGGTTGGCGCGTGTGCACTGCCATACACGGCTAGACATCTGCCTCTGAAGAAGCCACGGCAATAGTTAATTGCAAATGATTGCAAACAATTCGTAACGCAGCTGCCTGCCGTTGAACTAAATGTCAAACCTTCAATAAATTCATTGCCGTCAAGGCCACGTTAATTAATCTTGAACGAATTACAATAAACGCCTTACGATAAAGGACATTTTAAGTCTTCAACTCGTTCTAGAATTAGAATCTTCATCTATTCTCGAAGAATCAACCTACGATCTCACAACAAAGGAAGGATGTTCGAAATTCAAAACTCTTCGTCAAGCTATTTGTTTTTTCTGGTCGAATGCGCGGCGGAATAATTAAAAAGAAAAAAAAGTTTAACCATCGGCACGTGGCCATAGTGGTCCACCGTTTTATTTTTTCCTTAGGCACGCGCACTGTGCGTTATCAGCCATATGCCACCAACACGAGGGAGGGGCGGCCTTTATTCAGCCAACCGTATCTGTTATTGATGCACTTTCTTTACTTTATCAAGGTTAAGTTCTGTTAATTGACTACAGGCGGAGAAATACGAAATATGTAACGACTTAAGGTTAAATTGATTAAGAAATTATCTTCAATACTTATACTTAAATAAAATTTAATATATTCTATTTTACCTCTATCTACTCACTAATTAAAACAAGCTCTTCAATGAGTGACTTTCCAGGCTACGTTACCCAAAAAAATAAAAGTGGTGCTGTACAAATTTGACTTTGTTTAACCTAATAACTTCATGAATAAGTACTTAACAAACATATGCATCGTTTATCTTTGTTTTTGGGTATAAATGATGACCTTTGTTATTACGCCCAGGCACAACACATCTTCCACACATTAGTATTCTGATCAAAATAAAGAGAAGCAATATACTTACATATCTGATTCAAATCATCATCACCAGCCCATTAACGTCCCCACTGCTGGGGCACGGGCCTTCCTTATGGATGAATAGGGAGATCGGGCCTTAAACCACCACGCGGGCCCAGTGCGGATTGGTGGTTATTAACGACTGCTAATGCAGCCGGGACCAACGGCTTAACGTCCAAATATCAAGCAACATTTTTTTATATATGCCGCTGCCATTACATTATATTTTTGAATAATTATATGCCCGAGTAATAAGAAAATAGGTAATTATCGTTTTAAATCTGGACAGTACCAAGACTATTTTTTTTGAGGAATATAGCATGGAAAGTCCTTCATTATTAGATTCTACCGGCGTATCTGCGTGTCATTTAAAGTGACAAGAACGCGTACGATAAACGGTGATTTATTCAGGTGTCATAATCACAACGTCTTTACCATTTATATACCTAATTACCTACCTATGCCGGTTCTTAAAAATAATAATGTAGAAATCTACTCATATTTGGGCACGATTTGATAAAAAATGCCTACGTGCTTTTTACAACAATCTCACGACAAAACGCGACCGTCTTCATACAAAGATCGTTTTATTCGGTCGTTCGTTGCGACGATTATTTGCGGACTTTCGAAATTTTATTTGCTCATCTATTTATCTACTGCACGGTAATTTGGCTTATTAAATTATCGTATCTTCGCTTTCCTTGCGTAATAATTTTGTAATGTTACACTTTCTCCGGATGTCCCCGAGGTAGTGACTGAAAAAAAACCGATATGGGTACCTAAGACGTGCAAGAAAATGCCCGCATTATGGAACGGTATGGTATTATGGACAGATGTTTTGGAACCAGTAAACAACGATCAAAGTTGCGATATTGAGGGGCTCTCCATATAGTTATAGGTACAGGATGTGTTTAAAATATCCAAAGATATGTTATAAGTATGGTTTAGATGCCGCTGTTTTAATTATTTTCGGTAAGTAATATTGCGTTAATAAATAACTTAAATAAGGCGTAAAACACAAACAATCTAAGCAAACCTACATAATAAATATACACCTGTATCAGTCATAGCAAGTAACTGGTATGACAATAAACAAATAATTCTACTTCTTAAATAGATTACGAATTCATATGCTAATTAATTTAACCACAGTATTGCAAAGAACTTGAACAAGTGGTCTTGTGCAAACGCAGCACAATAGTAGATCAAACAATGGATATGTCGCGACATATGAGGTGTCAATTCCGAACGTATTATAAATTGTTTTTCGAAATTAGCGTGCGCACAAAGTGGCCTTCATTTTATTTTCATAATTCGAGAATTTACATAGTAATTTCTTAATCACCGTTGCCATGGTTATTTAAATATTAATTAATTATTTTTGCCGAAATATAATATATATATATATATATATATATATATATATATATATATATATATGTATACTGTTCTTATAAAATTAATATTGAATTGGCATTGGCTCTAATTTGTAAAAGTAGGTACTTATTGTTGATTTGGCTAAGTAAGGTTGGTTTAAAGAAAGTGCATAAGTATTTAATTTTGTACTTGTATCGTATTGGACCAAACAACACCCTGTATTAAGCTAATCGGTTCCATCAAACGGGGCCCTAGGGAATGGGGCGCTAAAGAGGGGATCGAGGAGACAAAAAAGCGGAACTTGATCGCACCTGGTCGTAACCATAGCGATCAAATCACAACCGAAGACACTCACGCGCATTATCGATCGCCGTGTGAATGCTAACGGTTTTCTTTGTGGACATTTTTGACGTAAAGTATTTATTGATAATGGCCCCGATTCCTGCAGACATCTCTTAATTTTACTTTAAGTTATACCTGTCATTTTCTTATCCGCCGAAAAGGAAAGGGACGGATGATTGACAGCTCTTAATTTTAGGAAGAATGAGTAAATAAATGAATAACCCGGGCGAATTTTTAGACGGTTGTTTTAGATTTGTGCTTAAAATTGACGTGTGTTCCATAAATTTTATGCTTGTCGATTACCCGTCCCTTTCCTTTTCGGCGGATAAGAAAATGACAGATATAACCTAAAATAAAATTAGATGGTATTTACAGGAATTAGCACCAATGTCAGTTGTAAAGGTTACATTTCTAGATGTAAGCGACTTTGTTTTTGAATACGTTAGGTAATACTTAAATAATTACATTTCTGTGATAGGTACAATTTTAAAAATAAAATAACAGCTGGTTGGATCATCGTATCTCGGTGAAAGTCAATTAAATTAAAACGTCAAAATATTCGTTATTTAAACAAAAAATTCGATGTTCGCGGGTATTCGATTTCCGAAACTGTATTTTTTGTTCGGCATTGGCAAGGGCGCGTGCCATACAGCCAAGCGTGGCGTATGGGCAGACGAGCAGATGACACGCGACCGTTATGCCAGGTGCACCCGCAGCCATTTTACTTTTTTTTATTAGACTTGAACATTGTTATTCTCGTAAAGACCGATAAAAAATAATTAAATTTCTTCAAATATGGCCATCGGGACCGGAGATGAGACGACATTCCAATATCAAAGGTGTAAAATTTAAAAATAAACTTTGTGATGTCAAGATGCGTACTGTTATTAGCACTTTGTAAATTGTCAAAGTGTCTTCACACTTAAACGACTAATATGTACAACATTTTGCTTTAAATATTTTGTATGGTATTTTAGTGTTATTTGCTTTCAAAATCGTCATGCATGAGACATGAGGAACGATACGATGTGCTTGAAAGATCAGCCAGCAATGGAACATTCTTGTTCTTCTTTTATCGTGTGGGTTGTGAGTACTTGTGAGGTGGATGACCAACCTCAGCAACCCTGGTGTCAGGGTTATTAAAGGCCCGTGCTTACACCAGTAAGAAGTAGATAACCGGGACCGGTACCTGGTTAACATGCTTTCCGAAGTTCGATTTTACTTTCGGAAAATCAGGTGAGTGATTTTTGTGATATTTTCCCACAGAAGCCGTATTCTAGAATCTACGAGTAGATGAGCGTTTTCAAAATTAAGTGTACTACGTCTGAATTTTAGCTATGATTAAAAATATGACATTGTTGGAGATATTTTGATTTAGATATTATTAAGATACACGATAGTTTATGAAATTATGTGAAGTTGTTAACAGATTAATCTATTTTACGAAAAATTATTAAATTATAGGGCGACGGGCGAAAAAAATGTCAGTTTTGCGACTATCTTAAAAAATAATTGGTCTGTAACTATAAGAAAGATATAAATATGATTTTAGTTGTGTTATGAAGATTACCAAAGATATTTTATGAAAAAAATATATACATAGTCATAAAATCTATAAAACACGAAATATGCTAGTTTTTCGTTCGGTTTTGTCACAGCTGATACCAAGGCAACCATTATATTTACGATTTAATTTCGAATATTAGTTTAATAAACAAAGTAATTATTGTGATACCGAATATTAAAATCATTTTAATAAATAATATAAATTATTAGCAACTCTCCATATTGAAAATTAGAAAAATCTAAGAATTTCTTCGTCGCAAAATGAGGGACTGTCGCAAAACTGACATACGAATTTTTCTAAGGGTGGGCTCACACAGGAGAAAACCGAACCCAAAAATGTAAGTGAATAAAATAAAAGATATACTTACACAAATTTTAAGTTTTTAACCAAATAATTATCAATTCTGAATGGGAACAGTCTTTTTGAAAATCAAGATTACTTAGTTTAACAAATAACAAACTTGTCTTCTTTTTTCAGCTTCTTCTTCATTCATTTCAGATATTTTTTTCTTCTTCGATTTTATTCTTTGTAAATTTTTTAACCTTTGGGCGTTTAATTTCTCGGGATTTTCTTTTTTAAATTTTTCTCTATATCTCCGAGACCGTTCTGCACTAGTTAGTGGCATTGTTAAGCCTAAAAAATTTAAAACCTTTTCAGTATGTAGTCTCAGCTTTATAGTGTCGGTTTTGCGACTTTACTAGTCAGCCTGTAGGTCACAGGGAAAAATGTCGCAAAACTGACGTGACGCTCTGTTCCCATTTTGTATTCAAACCGATATTTAAAAGGAAAAAAAATACCTAGTCTTGTCACCAAATGTAAATAATTTTGCATTATAATATAGTTCATCTTCTGAATAAATTAATAAAATAAAACTCACCTGAATCTGATTTTATATCGTTTCAAACCCGACAGATAAAATTTTGACGGCCGTGGAATACCAGAAAACACGTCTCGCGTCACAAAATATATTTTGTCACTAGTCTTTTTTTAAATGGCGACCGGTAAATTAAGGATAATTTTGCCATTATAAAACGAAAATAGCTACCGTAAATAATTTCAATAGGCAGTTTTAGTCGTGACAAACCCGACATGTCCGGTCGGTACACTTTTTAAGACTTTTGAAAAAATTTAACTATATTTAAATAAGCACAAGATTTAAATTATAAACTACTGGAAATGAGAGAACCTTTAGAAAACTTCAACCAATACCAAACATCAAATGATACCCTAGTACAAAAAGTTTTAAGAATCTCTTCAAACATTTATCAGTTTGAGTGGGGGACACGGCAAAATCTAGTACTTAGTGATAAAAAATTACATTTTATTTAAATAATTCCTCATAACCATGAAAATTTTGTTAGAATTTAATTAGTTTAGAATATATTTAATGTATCTCAATAATTAAAATAATTAGCTAGAAGTAAATTTTACTAGTTATTAGACTTCAAACACGAGGGACAACGTGAAAATGGGAGGTACACTTATTTTTGAAAATGCTCAGATGCACAAAGGCGTAGAAACAAACAACTCTGCTGATGATCTGAAACCGCAAAAAACAAATAAACATTTAGTATCTAGATCTGGTGCAATTTCGATTTAGAGAAGTGTTGATGGAAATGTAAAAAAAAAAACTCATGTTTGCATCGAGCGTAAAATCACAGACGCACCTAATGGAGCGTTTCGAATGTGCTACAGTCATGCTTTCGCTGCGTGACCGTTGCGTTTCGTTCGCGCGTTTGCATCCATTTTATTGCTCCGAATCCGTAATCGTGATCTGCCGATGAAAATATTAATTCTGATCGCGTAACACCGCCAATTAACTGTGATGAAACGTTCAAACGTTTTATGAACACGATCCCAACTCGCTATACATATAATTAGAATTATTAAAATAAAAATGAAAGAAAAAATATTGCAACGGTATCTAAATTCAAACTACTTATTTCAAAACTTCTTGAACGTTTCGAAGGAAAGCGGAAACACTAACTCTAAATAATCAAGTTTATGATTATCTACCGTAATTTATGAACAAATAAATCGTTTACAAATGTGTTTATAACTGCAATTTGCAAATTACTCTTCTGGCGTTCAGAATTCTTGTTTTATTGCAACTTTTGTAGGTACCTATGTCATATTGGCATTTTATTTCCTAAGATATCGAACCGTGACAATGGATATAGTAATATTTTTGCCTTGTACGCGTCTGACCATGTCAAATTGACTGATTTCGATTTCAATAGAAGGTTCTCACGTTCACAAATCAGTAACACACTACCTATTGAAACCAAAGAAGTGAAGTGCTAACAATAAGTCATGACGTCACTCTTTCAAGCAATGCGTACCCTATCCAAAACTTTAAATACCTATAATAATTTTAAAAATATATAGGTACATTTATTGTATTATCATAAAATTCAAAAATATTCACATGAAAGAAAAAATTAAATCAAATTAAATAAAAACGTGAGGTTTAAAACAAGAATAAAAACATCTCTATTATTATGGAATGTTTTTGTACTGGACAAACTATAAAACAATTCGGTATTCAAGTAGATAAATACTTTGCAACAACAAAAAGATGTTACTTGAAATTATTAAAAATACTTAGGTAGAGTTTAGTTATTCAAAACCGTAATCGGTCGATTAAACAATGTAATAATTTTCGATCCCATATTTAGATTTCAAATCTTTATTAAATAGATCTACATATTTGAATAAAAATATAAGTAGATATTTACTTAAACTATTGAATAAGAAAATGACTTGACGATTGATTCCAATGAAGCGTGGACAGACGACAGGGGAAGTAGACGGGCCTACCTATCACAATACCCAAGGCTAAAGACTTGTCTCGTGATAAAAACTACAAGGTCTAACATTGCTGTTCACACGTAAAGTACTTCTCACAAAAAAAATATACAGAGCCACTACGCTAAAACGTATGAAATGACAATTTCAGAGTGGAATATAAAAACAAGTTCCTACCATAGACTTAGAATTTTTATTACTTCAAAACTCGAATTCTAAACTCAAATTCAAACTTTTATTATTTTCGTACAACTTACGTAAGTACCTATACTTTTTAGTGCTATGCTAAGGACACGGAAACAACATTATACATCCATACCTACTATTGTGGAAAGGCACTACTAGGCATAATACTATTAGGCATAATACTTTTATGTAAGTTTTCATTTTGTTAAATACTACCATAAAAAAAAATTAATTTACTTATTTTTTAAAAGAGCGTTCGATTTTGAAATCAACTATATGTTTAACGTTCTTTAATAACTTTCGTTAACCCGCATCCCACATAACTAGTCCTATCTTTTAGGGCCGAGGAACACACCGAACATACAAATTATAAACGTAGATAACTTCAGGCCGTAGCTTTTACCGGATAGACAATAGATATTGAGCAAAAAAGTACCTCTAGCAATTAATTGACTAAAATGTATTCAATAACACCTATTAATATAATTTATCTAGAAACCTCTCTACTCCACGACGTCCATCCTATTCGTTACAATCCATAATATTTTTACAAAACCGGCATTCTACTGCCTACTATCATCTAATAAACACACTTGCAATAACATACATTTCGATTCACTCATTATTATTTCCCTATTACGTAAGTCGAAGTGAAGCATCACATATTATTTATAACTTTACAACTTGATAGCTGAACAGCATATATGCTAATGTATCCTCATTCTACATTATTTAAAGCTTCGTTTGAATTTATTAAATATTTCCCTTCTCTACGTGTTATATAAGGGACTTCCGCACTATTCTTTTACATATAAAAGTATTCGGTATACTTATTTAAATATAAATATCGGTTTTACAAGTATGTTTATACATATACCAATCTGGATATATTATCAGAATTTCCGTACTTAGGTAACGTAAACACTACCCACAGTTAAATTAGTGGCACGCTATGATGGCCGTTTTCACATAGTACAGCAATTCGCTCCGACGATATAGTTATAAATTAACGCAAACTCAATCAAGTGCAGCTCTATTTTCTCCTTTATAGCTTTCATAACTGAATAAATGCCCATCATAGTGAGACGCTAGTTAGTTTGACAAACGAACCAATAGAATAACCAAAGAAATTATTACTTATCTACTAAAACTCAAAGCGTAAAATAAAATACTTACAAATTCTGACCTACTCGCTACGCTTCACCATGCCATGTAATTTGCCTGGAACAGATAAAAAATGTCCATAACGTTACTTGCGATGGCTCCCACGACCAATCCAGTGCAATCAACATGATGACATACACATAATCCTGTTAAAACGAATACGCCCGGTTACGACAATTAGCAGCCGTTAGGACCTCACTAGTAGCTGTTATATGTTAGTACGAAGCAGGTCAGTAAGTAACTGCTGTTAATTTGTCTAATTGGATAACACTATTTCGTAGCGCGGAGATTTCGTAGGTTTAGGTACTTTTGACAACAATCACCCGACCACCCAACAAATAACATTGTTGCCAGCTTCGCAAGTTTGAAAGTAAACAGATGAATACTGCACACTATAGCCCACGTTTCGCTATATCAACAAATTCTGAGATTCATGTGTCAAATAATATGGTTAAGTTGTTTATTGTTTGGAATTGTTGTCTCTTACACTCTTCACTGTAGAAATGAAACTTCATTCTTAAGTCACGCAGAAGATATAAGTACTTATATTAGGTACGTACCTAATCATGTGATGCTCTCAAGTTTCTGACTCAGGATACAGGTCCCCTAGTTTGAGAGACAGGGTTACCTTCTGCTTTTAAATAGCCACCATCAAAATTATATAAACTGTCAATGTAATTGTGAATAATATGTAAATTGTTGTGTGTGGAAATAAAGAATGTTATGTTATGTCCCAGACCACTATTTAGTACACAGTATCTAATTATATCATTAAAATTGACATAATCTCTACATTAATGTATACGGACACAGTACTAATATGTATACACTTTGATACCATGTCACACTAACTTTTTTGACAAAGTAAACAAAAAGTATCATTAAATGTCAAATATGATAGTGCGACACGCTTCTAAAGTGGTAAGTACATGATATTACTCATGACACCAAGAAAAAAATAGTAAGTACTTCAAGGCATTAGAAAAAAAATGTTATTTGAGGTCCATCACATCACACACCTAATTTTAATAATAACCCATGACCGGAAATAATATTTTAAAACTACTAAAACTTCATTTTATCTGTTTCTATTCGTTGAACGGCACTCCCACAGTCCTACTGAAAGACAAAATAATAAAAAAATCCCTTATCGTAATTCTTAGAGTTTTTTTTTCCAATATACTTACAATAAATGATTAAACTTTTAAACTTATCTATTGCGTACCCTAAAGATACCATCTGACTAACGCAGTGTTTATTTAGTTATTACCTACAGTGAATCAGTCATTGAGTCATAGACAACGCAACTGACCGAGTTAAAGATCTAATCACTCGTATTAGCTACATATTGCGCCTCTACGCTACGCGGAGAAAAAAAGCTATATTTTTTCCCGCTCATTCGTTTTTGAAGTTATTAGAGCGGACATAATATAGCGATTTGAAGAATATGGAGTCTGTTAGAAAAAGTACTGATTGACATCGTCATTAAGCTTGGACTTTGGCGCATTTGGTTGTTAATCTTTAAAGTAGTCTACTCCGAGGTTGATAGAGAGGATATATTATCAATTTAAGTTCAATTCTGGACAATTCATTATAAGATACATACCTACCTACTAATATGTACGTTTTCTAAGTACCTATTTAATAATATGTTACAATTTATTCAATACCTTACAAGGTGACCCCTGAGAGTCAAATCGCGAGGGGAGTCAAAATCACATTCAAAGTATGAATGAATGGCGTGCACTCCGTTGCAACACAAAAGATTCTGCAACGGTTTTTAACATCTGCTCAACTAGCCCATACAATAAACCACTATTATTACTACTAACATGGATTTCAATGTTTGTCTGCAAGAAGTAACTTTGTCTAACCTTTTTTGTTCATAAAAATAATGAGATTCACATACAAACATAGTAAATTCCCATGAGTATTCAACAAAAAACAAAACTAAATAGATAATTTGTGCCCTCGTCCGAACGGGTAGTCAGTGTAGTCACGCATCGTCGCTCACAACACACCAAACCATCGTCTTATAATGGACCAAGAAATTACGTCATTTTGAACCGATCATTACACCCTGCGTCACCTTCCCACGAATAATTTGACAATAAGTATTAACTCTTTGTTTCAGGATGTCCAACTTCCAACGAACGCGCAGCAAGGTCTGGTGGGGTGACTCGCCGCCGAACATTGGGAGCCCAGTGGCCCAGAACCAGCCGAAGGAGGACCAAGATTGGGAGCCTCAACTACCTCACTGGATTGCCAACCAAGAAGAAAGGAACGTCAGCTTCGAAAACATCGCGCCACCGAACAATGCACACATCAACAACCAGTGGCCGCTTCGGCACGGAAGTCCAGGTAGCCATAAAAGCCAGGATTCAGGATTTTCTGACTCCGACAGCTCGCCGCCACCATCGCAATATTACGCTTCGCCAGACATCAATGACAGCAAGAATAAATCTTCTAGCAGCAGCGATTCAAACAACAACGAAAATATTACTGTGAAGTTAGCTAAAGACTTCCAAAACACGCCGAGTAAAGACGTTGTCGATAACCCGAAGATGCCAGACGTCGTCATCACTGGGGCTCCAACGCCCAAACCACGCCTCCGAAGCAGCAGTGTCATACAATGCCCATACGACTTACAGATGTATTATGAAATCCACAACGACCAGGAGCACATAGAATTACTAAAAGATAAAGATACAGATGATATAAGTAAGACAGAACCCAAATACCCCGCTCCGAGAAATATAAACAACGATAAGTCAAAAGACAAGAAAAATATCTCACCGAAACCTCCTAGCTCTAAATTTAATGTTAAAACAGGGAATAACATAGAAATTAAAGGCTCTTCTCCAAATTACGTAAGTAACAAAGAAAATACTCCTAACAAAAGTGCAATACAGAATGATACCAAAGATATACCAGTTAAAAACTTAAATGTATTAAGCCCATCGAAAAAGTATCCTGTTAAAAAATCTTTTGTGTCGAGCACAGAAAGTATTACCAAAGTTAGTAAAGTAGCAAAAGTAAAAGATTTAGAGACTAGTAAAAATAAATCAGACGAGAGTTTGGAATATATCAAACTAGCTGATGATAATGAAATTGCTGTCAATAATCAACCCAGAGTCCGAACACCTATATCCAATGTATCCTATATACCAACTGAAAGAATATCGAAATCAAAACCTGATTACAGAAGAAGTATGTCAAATGAAGAGGAAGCTCCAATTTCTATTACTCCAAAATTCCAAAGAAATAGGCTAAATAAATCACTTAACTTCGAAGCTCAACGGTTAGATCAGCAAATTTTGGATATCCAAGATGGTTATCACTCATTAGGGCACATAGAAGAAGACCAAATAGCTGAAGAGTCTCAAATGGACGGTCTAGAAGTACATAAACCGACCAAAGCAATTCTCGGGAAAAATATTATGGACAGTTTACATCTGAAGCCCAACAAAAAGCCAGGACCTAAAGCAAAACAACGATTAGGGGCTAGAATACTTCCTTCTAAAAGGGAGAAACCAGGAGTTGTAGAAACTCACGCTGGAGGTATTCTGGAAGGGAGCAGGGTACCATCACTTGGCTTGCCTCGAGTAGCTGAACAAAACTCGTGGGTCATTGTTGGATATCCTGAACAGGAGCTCCTGATTCCGAACTACAACGAGAGGCTAGTGGCTACAGATAGTGACATAAATCTGAAAGCAAAAGACGTCCGAAGTGAGGACGCATATCTAAAGAGCAGGAGTTTGACGCCACCACCGCAGTTTCAAGACAAGCATACTCCTTACGACACAAACTCAAAAACCAATAAAAACTTAACACACGATTCAAAACGGGAGAAGTTAAAAGAAGAATTGAATTTTGACGACGTACAATTGAACCTAGCATGTACTTCCACGCCAAAAATGTTAGCTCCCCACGAATACATGAACAAACCGCGAGGCAATAAGTCTGTAAGAGCTAATTTGTTCGACAACTTCAATGGCGGGTGAGTTAATCGTTCCTGGCGTAGGTAATAACTGGCTTAGTCAATTTATTAACCTTGCTAATTAAAGATAAACACAAACAAATATTTCTGTGAGATTACAAAATCGACAAGAATCATTAATTTTGTTTCTTAATTGACCATTCATTTCATGTTGACTTTAATTCACAGGTTGGTACTAAACAACCAGGACGAGATCTTGTATAGAGAGAGAAGTATAGACCAAACAAATTTGGAACGTCTTTGTGAGAGGAAGCCTGAGCCTGTGCAGTACTGGCTCTGCGATCTGGTGGGGTCAAGCGAAAACGAGTGTATGACCACATTGCAGAGCAAGCCTCTTGGCACAGAGATGCACGCCATGGTCTCCGCCAGTTCAGCCACCATCACTGGCAACATTAAGAAAGTCCAAACTCACGGCCAGATCATAGTCCACCAATACAGTGACGTCATAAGGTAATTAAAATTCCACATACTCGCTAAATATTGAATTCCTTGTACCTGATCAGGCCATGGACATTCTAAACGGCGATAAAACTTGAGATTCTTGCACTTAGCCGTCTCATCCAAGTGTTATACGCTATTTGCAATCATTTTACACCTATGTACTTGATCATTATGCATGGATTATGCAAAGCAAACCCGCCGGACAAGTTTAGCAAAATTAATTCAACATTCACTTGACTATCGAGGTGCCATCATGTTGCTAGAATTTAAAAAAAAATTGCTACTGTGTCTATTACATCTCACACTTTACGCCCTTTAATGGTGATTTGTTCCAGTAAAGGTTTTACATAAATAGATTAAACGCCCTGTGGTGTCGTACATTATATTCTCTCTATTACTATTCCATCTTTCTGGATATAATCACTATTCCGATAAACGCAACGACACTACAATAACCGGCAACTTACCTATACAATCTAGTCTAGTCATGGTTACGGAAGAAGAGTTCAGCCATGGTGTATTTACTGTCAATGACTTTTATAGCTTTTTTGTAATGACTAAACACTTCGATAGCCATTCGGAGTCACCTCAGGTTAATAGGAAACGAAGGTACTTAACCTGTCTCAGGTTACGGTGTAACAACCATCTGTGGACAAGAGACGTAACATTTTACGTTTATGTTCCTTACCTTCGTCTATATATGTAAGACGTCTATATAAAAGTTGGGTGGATACAATATTTATATAGGTTTAAGACGTTACATAACTAAACAAAACAAAAACATTAGCTTACGTACAAACATCCAAACAACGAAAATAAATAAATCCTTTCTATTCCAGACAAATAGAAGCAAACACGTCGAGCGAGGAGCAAATCTGCCTTCTAGTGGCAAACATAAACGAATTTGTGCTGACTCACAGTATAACATTAAACACGAAGCCCCCAGGGGAGACCCCTGAGCGATGGGACAAGATAAAGAAGTCCCTACAGATGTACTTGCAGAAGTTGATAGACATTGGAGAAGACGTGAAGCTGGAACTCAATGAAAGCAACACGGAATGGAAAGTGATACTGAAACATTTAGACGCGCTCGCCGGGATCTTCCTGGAGACAACAAAGGCAGTGTTGGTGCAGCAAATGAAGGTAAAAGTTAAAGTATTTTACGAATTGGAGCATTTATTTGGCATGTAAACTTCCTTTGTTAGGTTGATTACTCACGAACTACATAAACAATCAATTTGAAACAAAACTAACTAGCGCCTTGCTAAGTATTTTTAAGTATTTTTTCAGTATTTCTGGATATTTATTAGAAGTATAATAACAAGTCAGTTATTGATATGACCTAGTATTCATACAAGGAAAATGAATTGGTAAATCTAAAACATTGTCCTTCCTTACGGAAAATTATATGACGCACCTATTTAATTTATTACCTTACTTATAACCTACCTAAATCCATAATGAATGACGTTGATAATTTATAAGGAAGTAGGTATTTATGTTGTCTAGAGGGTTCAAATTGTTTTATGGAAATAACTGTACTAGAAAATACAAATCTAGTCTGAAGTATAAATAAAGGATGAGAGAATGTTGGGACAACTTACGTTATGATCTGCATTTTTCCAGAAGTTGTCCCCACCCACATTGACTCTCTAGTTCTGTATACTAAAGAAAGTTTAATATTTTTCGATCAAGTTATTAATTAGCAGAGAAAACCGAACAAACTAAAGTAGGTACATATTAATGCAAGCATTAACATATAAATAAACTCTCTCTTTCAAATACGTTTTCCATCGACAAAACGTAACATTCCATATCCATTTTCCATTGGCGCCAAAAGTAGTGGAATTGAAACCAATATTTTATAACTTATAAGTATGTAGTTACTCAATTTTCGTTTACATATTTTGTTACCGACGAGATACGTAAATCCCTTCCCTAAGTAGCCATATCATAAATATTGACTTTGATACTTAAATAAACCTTATTTAAGGATGTTATTACATTCTTCGACGTTTCCATATCACATACGCATAGTTGAATGAGTACCTAATTGGTTTCAGTGTTACTATAGTAACATATTATACATCAATGGTTTGAAGAGTAGCTTTTGTAGGCATTCGCTTCCGAAGACATGTTATATTATGTAATTCACTTTGTTTACTTTTCATCCCTGGCCTAATTTTGTTTCAACGTCTACTCAAATTCGTCTAAGTAGGATATATACTGTTGACACAAATATATACCTAGTAAATTGTAAATGTACCAGTTATTGCTCTAAAGACCTATGTACTTAAACTGACACAATGAATGTATTTAAAAAACAAAAAAAGAAGAAGAAGAAAAAAGAAGAGAATCTGGAAGAGATTGCTACCTTAGCAATAAGGCCGCCTGTTGTACTACCAATTTAATTATAATACTAATGTATTTTTAATGTGATTCAAGTGCAATAAAGAGTTTTTGTATTGTATTGTAAAAATCAAACCCAACCTTCCTTTCAGACATTGGTATCAATAATCGAGGAGCCGCCATCAGACATGATCCTGAAAAGCACGTTGACATCCATCGGTCATCTGGCCATGCTGAGCGAGAATACAGAATGCTCTCTTCACGAGAAGTGTGCTAAGATCATGAAGAGCATAACGGAGCTCCCGTTCGTGGACTGCGGAGTCCCCAGGGCTCTCCTGACGGCGATTATAGAGAGTAATAAGAGCTCTATAAAGGCGCTCTCGCTGCGTGCGCTTGCGACGGTCTGTGTGACTGGGGATGCTGTCAAGCAGTTTGAAGAGGTCAGTTACACTAACCACCTACCCATTGCTTTAGAAAGTGTTTTGTTTAATATTTTTTTGTTTAAAAAAGTTCGCATTCGATAAAACACCTACATACAGACGTAAATTATTATTGAGATGCATTTTTTTAAGTTTCTACTTACTTAAATAAAATTAAGTTAGTTATTAGGAAAACGTATAATTTTTATGTTCAGTTCTTTATGAAGTCGTTAATAAAACCCAAGTAGTCCAACTCTTATCCTTTCGCCATTCTAGAGCATATAGACACGTGGATGGCCCATTATGGGTGACATTCTTGAGCAACAAATAATACTTCAGTTTCTTGTCAATTCCCGTCCTATCGGTCACCTTCCGGTTACAAAAGATAAGTTATTATATTACTAACCATTTAATTGCAGAATGTACTTTATCTATGTCGGACAGTCAATATGCTAACCTATCCTATCTTTACTGTCTCCATCAATAACGACTGTATTTCGAAATTTATACCTACCAGCACGGGCGGCACGGGTTCCTATATTAAAATATAAACAATACGATTATTTATTTGTTAATTGATTTTTTCATAATGATGTTTAGATATTTATTATTATTTTAGTTAGGTGTTATTGATTGTTAAATATGTGGATTTTTTATTGGTTAATTTTATTTATAAATTGAAATTAATGATTGATATTGATATTATATTATTCTGCATGACATTTAGGAATTATTATTATTGAGTTTAAATTTCAATTATATATTATTATTTAATTATTGTCAAGTTCATATTAGTATGTTGATTTCTCAGGTTGATTTAGTTTGTTTTATGCATGACAATTTTAAATTTGTATGCCAATTCTTGGCTGAATGTGCTGAGACCGATGATAACACTGTAACCCTGTAATATCTTGTAACACGCAACATTCACGAATAAATATTTTTGTATTTGTATTTGTACGATTTTTCAAATTATTAAGAGCAGTTCAATTTATTTTTGTGCAACAAAGAATTATTGATTGATTGACTAAACCCTTACGTTTATTTTCCCTTTAACCACTCAGGGTGGAGGCATCGAGATCCTGTCGGACATCCTGTCGGATCGCTCCAACCCGGAACCACAGATGCGGGAGGCCATCACAGTCCTCACACAGATCACAGCGCCCTGGCTGCGCGGACACTATGACCTGACACAGCTGCACGTCTATCTCAACACTATTGTTGACAACATCACTGGTAAGGAAGCTGGTTCTAGAAATTATTGGCAATACGCCCCACCAACTATCGTTGGTCTAAAAGAAAGCTCGGCGGGTACTTAATTCCTCTTGTGATGGATGGTTTACCCCAATTGGGATATAGTCGTGATGTTATGTTGTCTTCATCTCCATAGCATTAACCCGTTTTTCACAGGGTCCGCTTACCTAACCTGATGATTTGACAGGTCCGGTTTTTTACAGATGCGACTGCCTGTCTGACTTTCCAACCCGCGAAGGGAACCAGCCCAATACAGGTTAGGTCACGAACCCCCGAAAATGCATTTCTCGGGAATGTGGGTTTCCTCACGATGTTTTCCTTCACCTCTGAGCACGTGATAATCATTTATAATTCAAATATGAATTCTGAAACAAATTCGACAATCATTGGTTTAGACCTGTGCTGGATTCGAACCCGAGACCTCAAAGTTAGAGGCAAGCGTACTGCCAACTGGACTACCACGACTCTTCCTCTCAAACTTATATTGGACTAATAGCGGTATCCGTTTTTGTTTTTTGTATCTAAAAGACTTTTTCCATTTACCTGGACCAACCTCCGCTCGACCATCTATAGGTTTGATTAAATACGAATTACTTCAGAGACTGTTTCCTTAATCATACAAGTAAGACACAGCCAATACTTACTATTCGAGAGCCATCAGAGAAGTTTCCCTCAGCGAAAAATAAGTGACCAATTCAAATCTCAAGACTCGTTGTTTTCTGAACACCCTAATTCCCCACAGGCCTCCTGTCCCGCACGGAATGCTGCCAGCTCCTGCTCCTCTGCACGGCATGCCTGGTCAACCTGGTGAGGGAACTCGAGCTGGAGAAGAAGGAGGAACACTCCAAGTCTGATATCGTGGAGGTGTTCACCAAACACCGCACAGTGGAGCGGCTGCTCGACGCCGTGAAACGACGCGGACCTAGCATCTCTGTGTTCTTGCAAGTAAGTATACGATGGATGAATTTCATTCTCTATGGATATGGACTTTTTGGCGGGAACGGAAACGGGACGGTTGCTTTCATCATTGAATAATATGAATAATTAAGTAATACGAAGTAGAGAATGAATGAAGGTAGACATGCGAAAAATATTTTTGATGCGAACTGTAAGTGGCAGAGTTGGATACAGAAGGCCGGGCGTACATACCGCGATCAACACGTGCGGTATGTATTACCATCCATTACTAACCCACATTTCCATCCACAGGAACAGACCGCGTCTCTCCTGGCGTCTCTGTCCCGCATCCCGCGCTGCGTGTGGGCGCTGTCCCCGCAGCCGGCGCTGGGCGCGGCGCTGGTGTGCTTCGCCCGCAGCCCGCCCGCGCACGCGCCCGCGCCCCGGCAGGCCGAGATGCGCGCGCTCGCTCGCCTGCACTGCCACGCTGCTGAGGCTATCTCTAGGTAACATCACGGTTTTAACCAAGTTTTTTATAGGAAGTATTTAACTGATTAAGAACCTTTGGCGGCTCAATACATTAACACCAGCCTCAGTGAGGGCTCGGTAAGGTCTGTTGTTGATCTTAGAACTCCACGATGAGAATCAATTATTGATTTAGGTACTTAATAATAAATATCGTGCAATCACTTTGGAAGGTAAACTATATCGATTTCTTGGCTTGGATTTTAAATGGCCGAAACTGCCCGTGTGTCAAAATTCAACAATAAAATACCACAGACTATCAAACTCTTCACTACAGACGAAATCCTACATAATTCCTATTAAATAATACAAACATCACTAACTTCACCCTTCTCTTTCAGACTAGCAGTAGTCCCCGATGTAGCACACCAGATAGTGCAACTAGAGGGGGTCCCGCACCTAACTAGGCTGGTTAGGGCGCAGAGGACCCGCCCCTCCCTCGACGTCAACCCAGACCAGACCCTCATCCACTGCCTGAAGGCTCTGCGCACCCTCTACAAGCACCATCCTAATGCATTCGACGAATATCAGAAAGACGTCGATGAGATGATCAGGCCACACCTCATGGAGTCGCTTATGCTTTTCTCCGCGAAACAGGAAAGCTATGTTTAGATCAGACAACAGGGAGTAAAAAGACCACAAGAAGCCAATAGGGTATTTGACTGGGTCAAAGATAAATTATAAAATGCTAATCTAGAAATAGAAGCCAGTCTAAGATGATCAATAATCAATCTCATTTTACTTTTGGACTTATTTTCGAATTTTATTTATGAATCAAGTAACAATGAGTGCGACGTTTGACCACTTTTATTGATGACGTCACAGTACAGTATTTCCGTACAAACTGCAAAGAAAAAATTCGTTTTGATGTTTTGTAAAAAGTATCTCATTTGACTAGGTTGTCAAGAAGCCTATTCATATAAGAAAGCAATATTGCTATTTGACATTTGTTGAAATTGCGCACTTACCTATTTTTGTACGAGCAAATGTCAAATTGCAATATTGCATTTTTAGATGAATTGCTTCATGTGATCTTTTTAACCCCGGTCTTCTTCGTCATCTCTGATGTAACCTTTTTTAGACCCCGAGTAAAACACTAAAATAATCGAAGGGAAAATATTGTATAACTTGGAAACTTGCTGACGTCACAAGCAAAATGACGTAAGCAAGTATCCTGTACATTCTATTGTCTACAAAATGGTTCGAATTATAATTTGTGTATTTAAAAAACAGCGTGAAATTGACAGATTTTTTTATAAATTGTTTTTCTTTGGCTGTAAAAAATATATTATAAGTGTAATTAATGAAGATTGAAATTTTCAAGATTCTTTAAAATAAATTTGAAGCGAATATGTACTTAGTTTTGACGAGATTCCCTTTCGTATGATCTACGTAAGTACTTTATCTAGATTATATGAAAGGCGACCAACATTTTCATAGATTTGACTGAATGCCATACATTCCACTTTTTATTAAACTATTATTGTATATAAAAGTTTAATCAATTTAGTTCTATGCTGTGTATTTGCTTTGTATATACGCTAGGACTTACGTGTACCTCATATTTATCATTTTAAAATAATATATGATAAGCGTATTAATCAGAGGCCATACTTTTGATGATATTATTATTAATCTAACACTTAATTACCTACTTAATTCACTAGTCCTGTTTACTTTTAGGACACATAGTTTTACTTTTCAAAGTACTTTAGGACAACACTTATGTCTTTAATGTATTAAGATATTAGTACTTTTTGTACTTATGCATCACTAATGTCAAATGATCAAATCTCACGGAATTACCATTTTATAGTTACGGAACTCTTGCAACATTTTACCTACATACAGATGGTTTTTTTTTTTCAGATTTTCTACGTCCATAAACCTATACACTTACTTTTTTTTAATAGTGTGTTATATAAGCACTAGGTATACTTTATAAAAATTGTATAAATATTATAGCGTATGAACCGGGTAGTGTATACCGACATCATTGTTATCTGTTTATAATAAAGTATATCGTCAATTATAATAAACATTGTTTTATTTTTATTGAGACCTGTTGAAATGCAATATACCTTGGAGTAGTTGGGACAAAACCAAAAAAAGCATTGACACGTAGCGCCAAATATAAAAATGATTGAACAAAAGTTAATCCATTCATTCTTCGTCCTCCATCGCCATCTAGTGGCAAGTAGATAAAGTTATTAGATATGGAGGTTTTTAAATATTCCAGCGCCATCTAGTATCGAGTAGCAAGTACAACAAAAAATAAATTATGATTTGATCATTTAATTTTGCCTTAGTATAAATCTTAAAACATACTTAATTATATTTAACAGTATAAAATGAACAAAATAATATGATCACAGGGTCATCCATAAGATTGTTTGACGTTTTTAGAGTGTACTATATCCACAGTAGTCTCATGGCATGGTCTTAGGTCCATATCATAAACACCCAGACAGAATTTATTATCAGGAGCTTTGAAAAAGTCTAATCCTCGTCCTATTTTTATTATCCAGCCTGTACTTAATCTGAAAATAAACAAAAATCATTTGAAATATAACATTTTTATAGACATTTCTGCCATAATTTTACAAATATATAAATAATGGGTTAAATATAATTTAAAGGGGAATCCCACTTTATACTTACCACTTATCTATCAGTGAGTAAGTAAAGTGCAATGACTATAGTTAGTATACTTGGAAGACAAATAATTGTAGGTATACAGGACTTCATCAGTATTATTCAATAATACTATATTACTTCCAAATCATTTTTGGTAAAGAAATGCTAAAAACAATTACAACACAGATAGATACAAAAACACATTACTTACGTGATCTGTCTATCATGCAGTGTTTCTGAGTACTTCACAACCAGTCTTACTTTGTACTTTGTTAAATCATTGCCTAAGTTGGTGAACCACTCCCTCTGATCACCCTCTGAACGAGCATCTTTTGATGTTATTAATTCTATGTGTCTCATATTTGGACAGGACCTCACTAGAAGCTCACAGAGACGAAGGAAATTTTGACACTGGAATATTTAAAAGGCAAACTACTTTAAAAATAGAATCATATTATTTGGAATTTTTAACATTCTAGAGTCTAATAAGTTTCATCATATATGAAAAGGAATAAAGTGCACACAGGCTTGAAATAACATTCCAAAATACAAAGGACAAAAGAGCATAATAATAACATAATTATTAATTGGTAGTGTCCATGAAAGTGTTAAGAACAATAATACCAACTGTAATAGCACCCACCTGATGGAAACTCCTTATATACGGATCTTCCACAATTACATACTGCACATCTTCGTCTAAAAACCTTCCAAATAACGTCTTATAGCCATGTCCCGTTGAGTTATTCTCTATATGAACCTGTTCATGAAACAATCCCGCATCTTTCTGCTGTAGAACCAATCTCTTTATTGTCTCGGCTCTACTCATATACTCTTCAACTTTCTTCCTCAAATAACCCCTTGTAGCTTCATCAGGTTCATCTGCAGTAAGTATAAAATATTAAGGGTATATCATACCAAGGAGACAACTAAATAGAAAATGAGAAAGATACATACTTTTAATTTTATCCACTAAAATCTGAAGGCCTTCTTGGTAGCAAACTAGAGATTCAGTGTAACGTTTTTTTGTGTCCAGCTCAACACCCCGTTTGAGTATATTTATAGCTGCACTCTCGATATTCATGTTTAAACTAGTGGAAGTTGTATAATTATAATATTTCGTACATCAAAGCAATTCCCAAAAAAAAAGTAGCAAGTGACAATGTTTTGTAAATTTGTAAATGATTAATGGAAATAATGGATGTTTTTTTCTTTTTGGCCTGGGGTCCATTGAGACGATTTGATTATATTTTGTTCATCGTCTCTATTATTTCAATTTCGACATTTCAAAATTAGATGATATTTCCGAGATTTTGGCATGCAAACCTGATTGATTAAATTATTCTAGTTATGAGTTATGTGCACAAAACTACAAAGAAGATTCAATGCTTTGAAACCCAGTCAAAATTAAAAATAAATAATTAACTATTTATTACGCCGATGGCCGCAATACTATATGTGTGACAGAGAGCATAAATTGGTAATAAAATATGGGTCTTCACTTCTCAACTATCATGAACGCAGTGTTACAAAAACACACTTAAAAAAACAAACTCGTAAACATTGTCGAATATAGGTTATTTTTTATTTTTTCCAAGAAATTATCGATATACTGTTGTTACGAAGGCGACATCATTCTAAATTATTATAATATTAATTATTTTAACGGAAATGTTTGCAGTTATTTACTAAAAAGTTAAATTTTGTGTTAAAAATGTCTCATCAGCTGGGCCGCTGTGTTTCTGAGATTCTGAACAGATATTTCGGTGAAATAGTGCAGAAAGTCGGGAATGATTTATTCACGTATGGCTCCAAACCTATAGCTTTGATAATTAAATCTACAGGATTGCCTAGAACACAGGTAATTGCAAAATATAATCTTGTTATGTTAGGTTATGTTATTAATCACACATGTTTTAAAACAGCTGTGGGTGAGTATTATATCGGTGTGTGATAGATACGTGAGGCTACATGTTGAGGATGATCATTGCTTATCATCATGAAAATAATATTAGGTTTTACCTAGCATTACAATGTACTACAAAATTAGCTTTATTTTTACCAATCAAACCAACATAATATTCAATATAGTTTTATATTTAACTATTATTTCCCCACATTTTCAGATTATAGAGAGTCTGCGAACACTGCTAAAGTTTGATCTTGCAACATTTGAGCCATCTGTGAATGATTTAATAGCAGATTACAGACTGTTACCAGAAAATGTTCTTTTATTAATTCGATATCCAAGGTAGGTGCTGAATTAAAACTTAAGATAACTCACTGTATTATTCATTATAATTATCCGGAGGTCCCGGGTTTGAATCCTGGTGGGGACAAATCACAAAAATCACTTTGTGATCCCTAGTCTAGTTAGGACGTTACAGGCAGATCACCTGTTTGTCCAAAAGTAAGATGATCCTTGCTTCAGAAGGCATGTTAAGCCATTGGTCCCAGTTATTACTTACTGATGTAAGTACATAGTCGTTACATGAGTCATTTCAGGGGCCTATGGCAGCTCAATAATAACCCTGACACCAAGGCTGATGGGGTTGGTAATCCACCTCACAACCCACACAATAGAAGACGAAGAATGCATAACATTCTATATTCTTCTGTTTACTGCTGCTCACATCCACTTTTTATTTAGTTTACAAACCCTTAAACAATTTTAAGCTGTATTGAACTTAACTTTAATAGGCTGCCCTGCAATTTTTATTCCATACACATTGCACCATGCATTTTCCAGGTATCTCTTACAAATTAAGAGCAAGTTCGGTAGCGAGGCAGAGCTGCTAGTGGAAGAGTTACTGCAGCGAGCCACATACACTGCCACCATGCTACTGGTCACCATCGCTACCAAGTACAAGGATGATAAGGTAAGGTAATTGTTTTTACCTTATTTAATATTTAATCACTTATCAACTCCCTTCTATCCTTAGAAAAGATATAGTATGATCTACTCCGCACTGGCGTGCGTGTATGAAATGATTGATGAATGTGCAGGAAGCAAGAGAAGTGTGTCAGGATTGAAGCAAATGGAATTCAGTCGGATAAAGGTAACAGGTATCAAGGTACAAGGTAGAAAGTACCTTGTACCTTGATTTTTTTTCACTCTATATGAACTCACTCTAACTTCACTTTATATGAACTGATGGTGATATTTTTTTAGATTATTGCCTAAAAGCCTTTTTATTAATTAGTATTAAGTTTTTAGTTGTATCTCACCACTACGTATATATCACTGGCAGTGAAATCTAATAAGCTTGACTTAATGCACTATAAAAACATTTTATAAGGAAACCAAACTTAAAAGTACCCTCATTGACCATAAATCAAGTTAAAATATTTTATTGATTAGCTGTACCTACTAGGTTCTTATTATTAAGTTGTTATCATCTGCTAATAGTTTTCTTACTTATAAAGGTGTTCAAATTTAATTATGGGACTAAAGAACTAAAATTAAAAATTTCAGGAGAAGAATATATCGGTAGTGAAGCTAAGGGACACATTCATAAGCCTGGCCACAGCGGGGTATATCCAGCAGGCTCCCGTGGCCGAACTGAAGGAAGGCAGTGAAGTTCCCACCATGGTGCCTGTAGCCACCATCGTCCCAGACTTGGATGCTCGCCTGCTCGCCAACGCTGTCAACACCGGGGACCTTAGTGAAATTAATGATAGTGAGTTGGTTGGTTGCTTGCGTCTTATATTAAAGATCATAAATCATTTTTATGAGAATGTAAAGGTTGCTTGTAGGACACGCATAATGCCATTCAAGTGTCTAAATGCGAAAAATAAAGCCACTACTAAAGGTTGCTTGGTAGAAATTGCCGAAACAATAAGGCTGCCTGTTGCACTTGATATTTTTCTTATGCATGTTGTTTATGCTCAATAATAAAGCATTTTGTGTTATATGTTACAATGTGTTACTTTTATTTTATTAATAATATTCTAGACATTATTTCAAACATGAATACTTATTACAGATATATATTGGAAAGTGAACTATGACAGATTCCATCAAGACTTTAGAGACGAAATTATGATCAAAGCTATAACTCGGCGGATTGATGAAAATGGTAAGTTTTACAGAAAATAGTTGGTAGTGCTTTAGTTTAGAAACTGTTTATTTGAATTGTAATTAATAATCTAAATATAATATGAACACATATCTAACTTGATACTCTGAATTGAATTCATAAGAGTTTGAATTAATGTTTGCATATCATGGTATAAGAAAACCAGGTATGCTCAATCCTATTAAAAGCCGCCATTGCTAGCTGTTTGATGACGTAAGTGTTACCATTAAATTGGTATTTCCAACATTCCAAGGACGTAAATTTTATTATTAAAAATTAACTTTATCTCTATATTTCACGTGGTTTAGAGGATTTGTGCCTACTCAGGTTCGTCCCCATTACATGGGACTTAAACATAACTGGCGAGATGCGGGTGTGTATAACTATACACCTGTGCGTACAGGCATATTCCTGTTATGTGTTACATATCTTATTGTTTGTTTTAAATTGTAAAAAACGCTTCAATCAGTTTCTCTCTTTAAGTATTTTAGAGATGTCCTTTTCTCTACCTCGATAACAGTTTAAGTTTACTCCTACTCTCGCAGCGGGCGAGGCAATGCGACTCCTTCTCCAGCAGATGTACCTGTCAAGCGCGGCGTGGGCAGCCGAGTCCGCGCCGGTGCCTGCGCTCGAGTTGCGCGAGTGTTGCCGCAGACTCGACCGACCATTACTACATCAACATCTAGACCAGTATCTTAAAGTTATAGGTACGTGTGTAAACACTACTCCTCACAAAACAATGATATATTGTGAAACAAGAAAGTGATCCTATAAGGGTTCCGTTTTGCTTTTTGAGGTTCGGAACCCTAAATAATATATATTTTATGCTATATAGCATGGAATTCATGAATTTTGGAAAGCAATATAATTTCATTAGGTCAATTAATTTTCAAATTTTAATTACGAATAAAAAAACAAGTACGATGGGTGACTGCTTTTATTGATGACGTCACTAGGACATTATTTTTTTTTTAATTTGCAATGCAAGTGTTTGTCATAAAAATAACCTTTTTGATTTTTTTATATTTCATGTGTATTGCATGTGTGTGTATGTGTTTTGTGTGATGACTAGGCAGGATGGTCCAATGATCTGTGCCTGTCCCATATCCTTATCAATGTTATGTGTTCCCCCAGAGGAGAGCGGCTGCGGCTTCGTGCGCCGCAGCGGCGAGGCGGGCGGCGGGCAGCTGGTGGTGCGCTGCGCGGCGGCCGCGCGGCGCCTGGCCGCCGCCGCCGTGGAGCACGTCATCACCGAGCGGCTCGGGGACCACGCCGCCAGGATATTCCGGTCACCATTTACTCCTTCCTATTATATACAGCTGAGCTGGAGACCCACTGACCGACTGACTGACTCACTCACTGAAGTCACTGACATATTATTTGCTCTCCCAGATGGAGTGTCGGGGGGTAAAAATGATGTATTGTGATCGGGACTTCCCACGGTGCTTCACATCAGGAGGACGATCTACCTACAGCCTAAAAAGACAATCACACCTTTCGGTTTCCATCACACAATAGGCTAGTTTCCAACTAAGCAAATCAGTTACTTTTTACTAAACGTCAAAACACGAAATTACTATGGAATTTGTATAATAATATAATATAAGAAAAAGCACACTGTGATGTCATAGAAAAACGTGATAAAATATCGGACTTATTACGTTTTTTTTTTTTGAGTAAAATTCTTAAATAAGCTAAATAGAAAAAAAGAAAATGTTTGTCGTTAGTTTTAGATCTGTCTTTGTTTATCAGAATTTCATAATTTATCTTGCACCTCGTACACGACCCACACAAAATAATAATAATAAAAAACTGTCATTCCAGTCTGATTTGCTCGAAAAAGTACATAGAGGAAGACGACATCCAGAAACACGCCATGCTGCCCAACAAGGAGTGTAAGGAGCTCACCTACAAGCTGTTGGAACAGAACTTCATCAGTGTACAGGTTATATAGTTTTAAATATACGTAAAGGTCCCGACATACAGGCGAAAAAACGCTGTGACCATGTAAATAATTTAAAATTTGTTCTCTGTGTTACCCTTGAACACAATCTACAATCTTCTAAATTTGTCTTGCAGAGAGAAAGAGGATCAAAACTGCCTATTTCTCCCATCAGGTGGCGCTACTGTTGAGTGTTCATTTTGACAGTTCCCCTTACTATATGAGTAAACAAACATATTGGTGCTAATTCCTGTAAATACCATCTAATTTTATTTTAAGTTATATCTGTCATTTTCTTATCCGCCGAAAAGGAAAGGGACGGGTAATCGACAAGCATAAAATTTATGGAACACACGTCAATTTTAAGCACAAATCTAAACCAACCGTCTAAAAATTTTACATCCGTCAATAACCCGACACAGTTAAGTAGACAGCACGTCAAACGGATTGCATACCAGCGACGTACCTTTTGATTCGCCCGGGTTATTCATTCATTTACTCATTCTTCCTAAAATTAAGAGCTGTGAATCATCCGTCCCTTTCCTTTTCGACGGATATGAAAATGACGGATATAACTTAAAATAAAATTAGGCGGTGTCTGCAGGAATCGGGGCCATTGTTTTGATTATATTTTTACACTATAACCCTTTGCGCAGCGTTTAATTGCAAAATCACAGTGTTATTTTTATTCCCTAAAGTTCGGAAAGAAGAAAACTTATTTTCAATCAAAACTGCCTTTTTCCAACTGGCTGCTTTTCTTTTTTGTAACTCATCCTTCAGACGAGATACTCTCCAGGTTGCTCCACATTTTATAGCAATTATCGCGAATTTTAGCTCAACAGTGCTGCCACATTTGAGCTTCTAGTTTTTAACCTCCTCGTGGTCAATACCAAGTCAGCCAGCATGCGATATATATTTACCTTCACGTAAACCAAGCAATGAGGGTATCGAAGTCTCATCTTGCTCTGCTCAGCTCCCACAGGCAAGGTTCTTCTTCTTGAAGAAGGAAACGCGAAAGTGCAACAAGCATTTGCGTTAGACTCTGAATCCTGAAAATTAATATTATAATTAAATTCCTGTAAATATATGGCAATTACCACATTTGAACATTCTTTCTAGCAGTAAATTTTAATTTATATAAAATATACTGTTATCGAGGTGTTGTGTGTGTGTTGTGTTAACGAGGTATATTTTAATAACTTGCAGCCGATGAGAAAAGCGGCGTCTTCCGGCGGGATGGCGAAGGCGATTTATTTGTACCACGTGAAATTACATGATGTAAGTATTGTTAGATAGAAAAGAAACACTAATGAACGTCACAACACTGATTTCTGTACTTTGACAGATCTAATTCGTACCACGCATTGAAGCTATTCTTCTTCTATCGTGTGGGTTGTGAAGTGGATACCAACCTCATCAACCCCGGTGTCAGAGTTGAAGCTATTGTAAAACATTATCATTGTTGAAATATAATCATCAGCGATCGGGAGGTTAATAATTAGTAATCATCAGAACTAACGCCATTAGGGGTGAATATCCCTGTATGTTGATTAATGTGGATATGACCACGAGATTTTTGTGGATTGCGTGATAACTTTACGTTCTAATATTCTATTATTTTTGTTTTAAATAAACTGTAAATTATATGAGATGTCTTAAGTACAGTCCTACTAATATCATAAATGTTAAATAAAGCTTGTTGACCCAGACAAACAGTTAAGATAAAAATACATAAATAAATACCTAATATTAAACAAAAAATACAAATACGTGACATACAAATTACTGAACTAATATATTCTGCCTAATAGAATTATTTATATTATTTTCTTTAAAAATGTATTGTATATGGTCCAAGTGATCGAATATTTTCGTAATTATTTTTTCCTTGACCTCCCCAGGTCGCCCAGACAGCAGCGCAGATGTGCTACCTGTCGCTGCACAACGTGTGCGTCCGCGGCGGCAGCGAGCGCGCGCGCCACGCGCGGCTGCTGGACAAGCAGCGCCGCGTGCGCACGCTGGTGCACTCCATGCGGCTGCGCGGTGAGCCGCAGCGGAACATTGACGACGTATGTGCTACAACTATTGTAACATACACATACTCGCTGAACTGCATAATAATAATATTTTGAAAGGACTTTAACAATCTACATCTCTTTCTTGCACGTATTTATAGGCAAAGGACGGCACGAATTTAGGAGCTGTCAAACTAAGTATGTTAAGTTTAGGTGCGCCCGCACTGTAGTCGGTAAATGGTCCACCTTTGGAATCAGAAATAACCCTGGTTGAGATCTTACAACCCACACGAAAGCAAAAAGACCCTGGCTTCAAAGATATTGTTGTAATTTTGTCTTAAAAAATATTTCTTTATTACATTTTCAGGTAGAAGAAACGCTGACACCCCCTGAAGTGGCGTTACTGCAAGGCATAGAGAAACGACTCAAGCAACTGAGTGCCGCAGAATTAGAGCTTGATAAAAATCTATTTGTACTCAAATGGTACTTTATGTACCCACACTGACGGTTATTCAATTTATTTATAACATATTTATAAAATGCCATCGTTAATACCAAAAGGTAAAGGATTCTATTTTGCTGTCAAACTACTCGGGAAGTAGTATATTAACAATTATCTGAAATGTATTTGCTAAGCAAAAAATCGCAACATTAAAATTCATTTTTAAGGACTACAATAAAAAACATTGTTATGTTCTTAAAATTTTATTTGACCCCAGTGAAACTCAAGTCATCCAAACAATGTACAACCTATAATTCGACAGAATTATAAAACAGACTATCTACACAAAATCACACGAAAAATAAAATAGAAAATGGAGAAAATTTCCAAGCGACTCTACCCTGCAACATAGGGGATAATTTGGAACCCAAAGGAGGTAATTAATCAACATTATTATAATATAATTAATAGTAACAAGTATATAGATTATGTACGTACGTTAAACACCTGTTATACAGTGACATCTAGATTTGTTAGTTTATTATAGAACGAGACCGTTGTAATAGCGACGGAAGCGGCGGCGGCCATCTTGTTTCAAACTTCCAAAGAGCAATGTATTTTCCCGCCATCAAACATGAAACAAAACTCATTATTGCTCGTTTTTAATTTTTTTTTTTGCAAATACCAGTGATAATCGCGAAAGCTTAACAAGTTATTTAAAAATTATCATGAAACATTCTTTACCATTCTTTTAAATCCCGAAATATATTCCTTTTGCTTCCCAAGAATAATTAAATAATGAAAGTTAGTAAGTTAAGTTTTAGAAAGCTATTTTATTTTTATAATTACAAGAAAATGTGAGTCGCTTACAACGGTCCAAAGTTATCCACTTGAAGCTATTATAGTTAATACTAGATTTGTCTAAATTAAAAAAAAAATCGTCGAATATTTACATTTCGTTGTAACTACTGAATGCTGGGTGTGTTCATACAACATTCACTGAAGTATCCATATTATTTAAAACAAGAGTAGCTAATACTTGTTAATTTCTATCATTATCACCTACGTTCAAAGGATTGTTTTACAAAAAATATTGAGTCCCTTTTTGTACACCACTAGAGCCCAATTTGTTAGTACAACTTTAAACTTCAAGAGTTTTAGAGATTAATAAACTACTAAAGATCTGTAAAAAAGTGTCTACTGCTACTTATAAATAAAACAGGATTACCTTGAAAATTTCATTACTTTAGCTTTGTGATTCCAGAGCAACACACTTATCATTTATCATTTTCTCATATTTTACTCCCAACGCTCACATTTCACCACCAATTCACAGTATACCTCTCCCCAGCCACACTGCGTCCACCCAGCGTACAGTAGTAACTAATATTACCAGCTATTCTATGGAAATATTAAAATACGGTGAAGACATCGATCTATCTGGCATACTATCACCTTAGCGCAAACATATCCACCTACTTAGTTCAGACTATACACACTCTGGGCGACAGGGTCAGTAGTTAGATGAATTTATGTTAGGTACGTAGAATTCGGCTCACTTTTAAATTACCTAAGAAAAATGGACTGAATTCAATAGTTTTGAACTGTAAACTATAATTTGTACTTCCACTGAAAGTGAGAATGGATGCTTCTAGACGGTTAATTACATTATTTTGATAAAAATAGAAGTATTGAAGTTGACACGTCAAGTATAATTTACATAATCCAACTACAGACCGAAGCAGACCCTGAAAAGTTTACAAAAGCGGCTATTATTAAACGTTACATTATTCGAGTCGAAAGTATCGAAGCGACATCTATGTACAATGTAGGAGGCGAGAAGCAAATAAAACTGGCGAAATAATGTTGTATTAATTTTATTTATAAACTAGGTATTTTACACAACTTAACAAAATACATACATACAGCAACTAAACAGAGCAAACAAAATAAAACCATTCATTCATACGGCGGCGTGTGGAACTAGACGCGGCGGCGTACCCGGTGTGCCCAACATTGAATGGCAAGATTACTCAGTCCGTTCTCAATAATGTAACAAAAGCAATTTGACTTTGGAACTACTAATAATTTCATATAATCGATAAGTCTAAATGTTTATGAACATGACATGAAAGTGGTAGATGGTTTACCTCATTTACTATAAGCGACTGAAATTATTTTATGTATTTGTTTCGACAAATTCGTCGTAGGTTGGTGCAGCGTGAGTCATGCGCGCGACATCATTTCAGATCCTCGTAATACTGTTAACTGTGTCACTTTTGTCTTTGAGTCTTAATTTTATTTAAAAGTGTTCTCAATGAGTTAGTAAATAAATTTTATTTGTACTATCACAAAATATATCGCTGCCTGCAGCGCGAAGCTACGGCATATACATACGGGATGGATTCGTGTAAAAATAATATGAAAATTTTCTCTGAGGATAAATGTAACCTTACAACAAAAATTAAGGCTAAGCCAAAATAATTCTTCTGTCGATGACAACTCAATCCTCTTAAGCCAATTTTTAAATAAAATTACTTTTATAGCTAAATAGATAGATATAAAATGCCAAATAATAACTAATAGAATACTAAATAATATGTGATGTAAATTAAAAATATAAAAAGCTCTATAATAGAATATTTACAGAAGTTGGATTGTGGTAACGCTAAAGCATTAAAAAACAGTAAATTGAAAAAAAAATGTAAACTAAAAAGCGTCAAGGGGAGCCTTGCTGACAAAATGGAGAAAATATTTCATGAGCAAGACTGCCTTACATCGAGTCTGTCCGGCGAATACTGTAATTTACCAGATTTCAGATTCTGCCCAATCGCTGTGTTCGTGCAATTATTCCATACATTTTTGAATATCTAACTTTGAGACCTGTGCGGTTGCACCTTTAATTTCATTACAAGTTACAACTAGCGCAGTAAATAGCAATTTTAAACATAAAACATAATCCCAATATATTGCAAAACTTATCACAAATTAAAATCAATAATAGTTCCGTAAACGTCTTCTTAAATTACCAAATATACTATTTACACTGCAAATGAGAGTAATTTATACACTCCGTTCATTTTACTACTAAATTTGTCATTTTTAAATTTTATAAATATTCTCCAAGTAACGTTATACATATAAATTCATGTAAGTAGCGACACGAGTGGGAGCGCGTGTCAACAAGCATGGAAACCCCTTAATTTTGTTTAGAACATGCATATACTTTGTTTCCTTTCGGTTCATTATTATTAGGACATATAAACCTGTTCGATGAGGCACCGTTTCCATGGTTCTGTCATATCGCGCTCCTGGCAGTCGCTAAGTATAGATGGCCTAAATTATAATACTACTAAGGTTTGTATGTGTCGACTGTCGACAGCCGAGACTCCTTCTCTGGAGACCAGTTAACTTCGCATCGTACCAATATCTACTAACTTTAAATATATCGGCAGCATGTTATTCTAACGATTTATAATTTACGCGGTGACATATACAATCGCTTATGAAGCTATCCTGAATCCAAAATGAGATAGTGACGAAAGTGAATGGTTCCTGCGACGTTGCCGCACCGAGCTGCGTGTGCGTTCCAAACTTGTAATTTTGTGCATGGAATTTGAAATGATTCGTTTGAGATTTCAAATTTAGAAGAGGTCTATTCCGCCAATAACACTAAAGTCCGTCATCTAGATGCATTAAGTTTAGCATTGGAAATTTGTTCTGGTGGTGGTGTGGCGCGGTAGCTCGGGGCAGGCGCAGTCGGTTGCTACGTCACTGAACACAATCTGCCGGCCCGTGCCCCCTGCGCCATTACAATATGCAGCAGGAGGCCGAACAACAACTGCTCGAACCGCCTTTGCTCTTTTGCCGCTGATCTGAAAACATACACGAATGACTTTCAGCAAATTGATAATGTTAACTAACATCATAAGACCTAAAACTTCAGAAATGAAGCTCTAAATCAATATTTCAAATGCATTACATGTCGATTATGGAGCAGCGAAGTTTTTCTATGAAAAATGATGGCTCAGTCGAATATCTAAAGTAGTCCAGGGTGTGGATAATACAGGTTCTATAATCTAAAGTGGGTGGAAAGGATGGAATGAATAGGAATAATACTAGTGCAATAAAAATGTCACTTACAATTTTCAGGGAAGAAGGATTAGGTTATAGGGGTGATAGGTACTCTTAGCTCCAACGTACTTCTGCAAATTGTGTTAAAGGAATTTATCTATAAGTGCTCTTTCTTTTTCTTTATTTTAAAAGATAAACCGAACACTTGAACGAATCATTATGTTTCACGATATTACACTTTACTATGTGTTACTAACTAGGGAATTATATATTATTCTCTAATATTTACTGGTAAGTATTATTGGTAACCTGTTATCATATAAACTGCCTGTTATCATATTAGGCTTTATTACCAAGCAGCAAGTAGCTTTCTAGAAAGTAGTTTCCCCATTAGAGACCCTTCCCACAGTGCGATTTGTTATCGTATTGATCTGCGTTATTCGGGTAACAAAGAGATCGAAGTTTGACCATTTTTGTGAAGACGTCTTAACACTTTATTTCATACAAATTCCATGTTTTGACATTTAGTAATATCATGCACTTCTACGTTGTCATTTATATACTCTATAAAATCAAATTGTTAAATAGTTTCGACATCACACGAATCGTTTCGCGCTGTGGGGAGGTCGCTTACGGCGGTGGTGTATCCCGTCTATCTGTCTGTATGAGGACGTTGCGCGTGCCGCGGCGTCCGAGCGCCCGCGCCGCGCTCGTGGCCAAAGAGGCCGGGTTGTACGCACCGTGAGAGTTGGGCTCGGGCAGGTGTTCGCGCGGCACGAGGTGCATCACCGTGGTGCGGCCGAGCGGGAGCCCTAGGGCACCGAGCGTCACCGAGCTGTGGAGGAAGCGGCCCTGGTAGATCAGCCGGAGGATCTCCGCGCGCGACACGCATTCTGACGCCCAGTCCGCTGGAATTAGATATAAATCATAATGTTAGTCAATTGTGTATTATAGTGGTTCCTGCTTGGCTACGTAAAACTATTACGGCTTGGCTTTCAACTCAACTCGGGTTTCTATTACAAAAAAATCAAAATTCCTAAAATACCTATAATGTAAAAAAAAAACATACACGAAGGAAATAGGATTTGGTAGCGACAACAGAATGAACTGCGGAACTTTAAAAAAGTAAGTAACAACCTAATTATAAATATTAATAACAAAAGTATTATTTTAGATAGCGGTATCAGTAGTTTCACAAAACATGACACACTGATTGTCATCGCCCTGATAAAAAAGAAACAAATATTTTTTTCCCATTTTTTTTCAAATTCAAATTAATTTAACTATAAATAGAAAAAATACCATTCAAAAAGAAAAATAATAATAAAAAGAGACTACGTAATAACGTTGCCCCCAGAGAGATTTGAACTCTCGACCCCTGGTTTACAAGACCAGTGCTCTAACCCCTGAGCTATGGAGGCTTGCGATGAGTTGGTTGTAAATGTTGATTACTACTGACTGCGTGCCAGCTAACGCACACTACGATAAACTTGTGTGATTCACAAAATTGTATTCACGCGTGTGTAATGCGTAGTGTTCGTCAACGCTCATAGATGGCGCTGTAAGTAGTAGAGATACCAGGCGCTGTACATTGCTGCGATGATTATATATATTTTGTGATTTTTCTGCCCGAATTTATGCCACGGGCCTCACACTTCCCCCTAAATATGCCACTAAGTGTAACACGAAACCTAGAAGACCTAACCCAGGTTTAGGGCTGGTTATCGCACGATTTGTGGTCGGCAGTCGACAGCGACAAGCGGGCTCGCGTGCCTAAGCTTCTGTACTCGCTTATCTCCACGCTACGGACGTTGTGGGGTAGGTATAGAGAAGATTAATTGCTTAGATTCTCATTACACTTTCTTATTGTAATGCCTTGGTAGTTCAAACGCTATGCAACCCCTTTTACCTACCATAGACAACGTAAATTTAAAAAAAAAGGTACATTAATAATTGAAAGTCATTCAACTTTAAAATTACATTAAAACAGATTATTATTTGAAATATCTCAAGAGCGTTCTTTTCGCCTGCACGAGAAGTGCATAGTATATTTACACATACACCCACTTCTCGTCAGCTATGTTTAAATCCCATCTAATAGGGTCGTTTACTAGATATAGTTGTTTATTTAAGTATGAATAATTATGTAAAGGTAGCTTTTAGAGGCGTATGTTACTTAGCGTAAAGACTAGAAAAAAATACGGTTTTTGTTTGCGAAGAAGGTAATTAGAGCGGACGAGCGCGTTTGCGTGTTATATTAACTGTGGCGACATTTGCACGCTTTAATTAAACAGGTCAGACAGACAGAGTGGTAATGGTGGTAATGGCGGCCACGTTGACGAGATGTCGGTAGACATTTCACATAAATATTGGTTTTAGATGTCCCTTTTATAGCACAACAAACGTTATAGAATTGTAGACAAGACGGTAAAGAATTGTAGTCTGCCACAGACTGTTTCCCTTTCATTACAATCTTGGAATATTCAAAGATGCTTCTGCATTTAGATTGTATTTCTGAATACTTAATTATGTACCCGAGTAATGAGAAAATAGGTAATTGTCACGTCAAATGTCGACAGCGCCATCTATATTATTTTTGGGGAACATAGCCTGGAAAGTCTCTCATTCATTCTTAATTCAAATTAAAAAAATGAATAATATTTTTTAAATATTACATAATAAAATTCTTGAAAAATAACAATACGCCACAAATACAAATTTAAAAACTAGTCATTAAATAACCCGCCCCTCACTGAAATTAAAATAAAATTCTAAATTGTCTCTGGCTTCCCTCATCAGGCAATCTCATTTCTCTTTGCAGGTTGGATTGGTTAGGTAATAAATGAAAAAACTAAGCATGTAGGTAACATTTTTCAACAGACCGCTCCACAAAACCCGTTACAACTACAGTATCATTATTTACGCCGACAGAGCGCGACAGTGTCGTCCGATAAAATACCGCGCCACTACGTTTCCAGGGTAGACTGCGGACATAAAACACACGATAAAAGAACCCCGGGGCAGACTTCTCTTTTTATACAAATAAAATAAAAGAGAGTAGTAAAATAGTGCTTAGTAAAATAGTAAATAGTGGTAGATATGTATATGCATTGGATGTATCGTATTGGACAGACATATTAAGCTTGTTATCCCTATTGGGGTGGTCAGACAACTTGGAGCTGCTCTTTGCATTGAAGTCTTAAGATCAAAGAGACCATAATCACTTCTATGATGCCAATAGTAACAGATTACCATCCCATTGTCCCAGAAGTATTATATTAAAGACGACATTATCTTTTAATCGACTTTTTCGACATATTTTCGGAATGATAGCGGAGAAAGAAACAAAGGACATAGGAATTAGGAATCCTCTTTATAAGGATGTGACAAGTGACAGCTAAAGTAGTGACGTCACCCAGCTGACGTCACACAGCCGATGTCTGACGCGCGGTAACTGACCGCGCCCACATTCCTGACGAGCAAGGTCACCGCGAGATCATTTGCGATCCTTTTCTTTGCTAATACGAATATGTATATCCCCACTACGATTGCATCCTGCAAATGTGCTAGGGTTGACTTAACTTCTTCTTACTGAATTTGATTTTGGAATCCGGGAGTAAAGACAAAATTATGTTTGTTTCCCAATGTAAAGCTTTTATCTAATGCCTACTCGCGTCAACAATTATTCCATTGGCATTTTGATAAAGAAAAACATTGTTAGAAATCTTGACACAGAGAAAGCGGCGCTGCGAGCTCTCTGGTAATAAAATTAGGACAACATGCCTGACAATGCACAGACGGTACACAAAAGCTGAATTGTGTGCGCCGTGCCCTAAAAAATAAAAAACAGAGTAGGGACCGGCGACTGCCTAGACTGGGAAATGCTAAAATGTTTCTTCAATTACATACATACATAAAATCACGCCCATAATGCCTAATGAGGTGGACAGAGCCACAAGTAATCAAAGACAACTTGCAGCCAATGTGTTCAATTTCGTCATTTAAAGGTATGTTTTTTGGCTTGCTGACCCTTATATCTCTTGGTACGCAAAATGCACGACAGCATAAGCGCAAGTTGAAATGATATAGTTATGGTTAAGGCATGCAGTATTTTATGACTCTTAATAACGGCTAAGTAAAAACTTTTACAAAGTGAAAATGTTGATATATTGAGAACACATCCTATTAACTTTATAATGGCACCAAAAGTCTATATACACTACATACCAGAGAAAGGTTTTCCCCTGCTCAATATCCTTGTAAGTCCCGGTTTTCCAGTTATAATACTTGGTTAAACATTGGGGTTGTTATATTAAAAGGACTTTGGATCTTACTACCGCATAGTACGATGAAAAACCGGTACGAGTATAGAGAGTTGCACATATTATGTACACAGTCTGTTATTGAGTCTACCTACTCCAACGATGTATTACTGCGGACTGATGATTACAGCAAGATGCCAACCTAGTTATCAGTCTTCAACGACCTTTGACTTTAATACGAATCCGTATCAATAGACATGGATTGATAGCCGTTATAAAATAATGTTACATCGAAAAGAGAGCGGACAAACCAGGAATAGCAGCGCCGCGGCTCACGTCGCGGCCTATGCCAAGGTAGGTTTTTTTATTTGGGTACACCTCCAGAAGTAATTAAACATTACATTACATATTTTTCTTTCTTTTTTTATATTTACCGGGTGAGAGCCTTCAGCGCTCCCCATTTGCCCGGCCAAGTAGTTAATGCCACCTGCGGCAAATCTACAATAAGTCACGTCAAAAAAACAATATATTTATAACCTAGCAAATTTTACCCGGAATGAAAATAGTGTGCGCGTTTTGTTAAATAAAATCACATGTGACTTTGCAAAAATACGAATACGAGATGCCTAATCTAAATATTTGTACAGCAAAAAGCGAAACGAGTAACGCTTGTCTCCTCACTGACGTTCTATCCTACCTACTCCGTAACAGTTTAGTAAAGTAATAAGCAAAGACGTAATATCTGATCTTTTTAGCCCAATTATAACGGCACAATATGCGAGATATTACGAATATATGTCGGGAAGGTGCAACGAGCAACTTAGCTCGGTAATCACCTGACTTCACGCGAGTTCATTAGAGCAGGGGTTCCCAAAGTGTGCACCGCGGCGCCCTGATGCGCCGTAGGAAGTAAAGAAGAGCGCCGTGACTTCTATCATTATCCGAAACCACAAATATTCGCGGGTACCTATTTGAGCGCTCGCATCGGTTTTGAATTCGACCGAGTCGACCGTGATTTTAAATTTACAACTACGGTAGGTACCTACCATCGTCGCGCGCGTTTTCCTGTCTCCCTCAAAGTAACTTAACCTAACAACTTAGCAAAATACTAAACTTGTAACTGCGCCGCAGGTTGAAAAAGTTTGGGACCCACTGCATTAGAGTTATGTTATTTCGTGTGCGTCCCTGCCTCGCTACAACTTTTAGTATTTATTAAGTGAAGGTATTGCCTTAATTACTGGAAACTTAATAGTCAAGGCTGGTAGTGGATGTACCTTTAAATATTTAATAGAATTACTAAAAGTAAGTATGTAGTAGGTATAAGTAGTAATAAATACCTTCCTTCTTTTTTCTTTAATTACACTTCTACACTAAAAAGGGACACTTCTCGTTATTTCTGGAACTACTGAATGTTATTATTACCCGGGGTAATCTGTTAGTGGCTTTTTTTGCTCAAAATGTTATATGTCCTTAAAAGCGGGCTCACGATCCGGCGGTCCTGGGTTCGAATCCCAGTAGGGACATATCACAAAAATCACTTTGTGATCCCTAGTTTGGTTAGGACTTTACAGGCTGATTGCCATATTGTCCGAAAGTAAGACGATCCGTGCTTCGGAAGACACGTTAAGCCGTTGGTCCCGGTTACTACTTACTGATGTAAGTACGCAGTTGTTCGTTACATGAGTCATGTCAGGGAGGGGCCTTTCGCGGCTCAGTAGTAACCCTGACACCAGGGTTGATGAGGTTGGTAATCCACCTCGCAACCCACACGATGGAAGAAGAATAAAAAAAAAATATTTTCGGCATATTGCATAAAATGCAACTGTTCTTCCTGCTTAGAAGATTTGTAGATAAAAAAGCTAAAGTAAAGTAATTTTCGGCTTATAAAATCGTAACGCTTGCAACCACTTCTAATAAAATGAGTTAGGCATTCCCATTCATATCACGCCTCGTTCTCAGAATATACTCAAATAGCCCAGAATCCTATCTACTAGTTAAATATTTTATACGATCAAAATTTCCAATATTCAATATCCCTCCTGAGATTCCAACTACCTTCAAGCGAAATGTTTACAAAGTAGGTATATAAACGTAGTATATATTAAACTCCTTATTATTAAACTCTTTATTGTACACACGATTACATAATTCATGTCAAAAAAATAGGTACAAGAGGTGGAATTATCTCTACAAGAGATCTCTTCCAGCCAATCCCGCATGGTGTGAGAGGTAGAGAGGAATATATATAATAGTTGTACATGTATATATGTATATACAACTTACACTTATACATTAGTAGTTTCTTCACAGGCGAATATTTGCTATTGATATTATGATACGTATTACTATCAACTAAGATCTCGGGTACGATTACCTACTCAAATAAAATACAGAAACCGCGCGCATCACTTAGCAATTATGTTATTGTCCCAATAAACGAATTTCATCGATCATAAAAGTGTCATATTTCCCCAACGTATCATTAAGTATAAGAAAAACGACACCCGAAAAGAGCCTTGGCTTCCCTTCATCTTTAAGTGATTTCCCCCACCATACTTCAAGTTCCATTGCCTTCATAATTCCCATAACCCATTCGCGTCGCGTCGCGGGCCCTATTATGGTATTTGGCAGACCATTTCCATAGTCACCGGCCACACACCATTGAACAGTCACCCGCCATAAAACCCATAAATGATATTTATATACGATTTGTGAATTCAAATACGCGCCGTCTGACTTTGAAGTATTGCGACCTTTTTGGTGCGTGCGATGTTAGCGATCCCTTTTTTTTCTATCTCCATCCCCGAGAGTCATTCCACCTGATGACAAGTGAGGATTGGTTACAAATCTACGGTATAAAATATTTGAGCGAGGGCTCTCAACTACTTGGCCAGATTAGTGCTCCCCACATATCACCTCCCTAGAATTATCCCGTTTTTCACAGGGTCCGCGTACCTAACCTGAACATTTGACAGGTCCGATTTTTTACAGAAGCAACTGCCTGTCTGACCTTCCAACCCGCGAAGGAAAAACCAGCCCAATACAGATTAGGTCACATACCTTCGAATATGAATTTCTCGGGAATTTGGGTTTCCTCACGATGTTTTCCTTCACCGCTGAGCACGTGATAATCATTTATGATCCAAACATGAATTCGAAAACAAATTCGATAATTATTGGTTTAGACCTGTGCTGGATTCGAACCTCAAAGTGAGAGGCAAGCGTTCTACCTACTGGGCTACCACGGCTCTCCACTAGTGCTCCCCACATAAGCGCAATAAAATCTAAGTCTATGCTCTGCACTAATTTGTCCGGCCAAGTAGTGACTGCCATCCGAGGCAAATCCACAATGTCACGTCAAAAAAGTGATCGCCAACGCGTGCCGCCCAGTGTTACGTCCAAGGTAAAATCTTTCACTAACCCAGTGAGTATTCTGAAAGGAATTTAATTTATGAAAGGAAAGGCTAGGTGATTAACATTTATTTTGTATAAATTATTTTTCTCATTTTTTAATACTAAAGACCTCATTACATTACGCGATTCCTCGGGCACGATGCGTTGGGTGTAGGTATATAAAGTATGGCGAAATCGTGGCCCCGCCCACCCTATGTATTATTGTTATTACACTTCCCGATCTCGATGCATCGGGCCTGACGTATAAGGCCTTAAATAACCACGTCATGGGACTAGGAAATCCGAAAGGAGCCATTCATTAATTAAGAAATTAAGAACGATTTCGGACATTATATTTGAAACATACGTTAATAATTATTAGCCACCACATATGGTGACTAGGTATATACTTACGTAAATACAATTAGTAGCCCTAATACATATATTAGGGCTACTAATTGTATTTTTTTAGTGTATATGTAAGTGTATAGTCGTTACATGAGCCATTGCACGGGTCTTTGGGAGCTCGATAGTAACCCTGACACCAGGGTTGCTGAGGTTGATCAACCGACAACCCACACTAAAGAAGGAGAATTTAGAATTTCAATGCGTCTCTCTGTTCTGAGTTACCACTCAGTAGGTATACTGACTCCATTTATTCCTCTCACATAAGAGCTTTTTACAATTAAAAAAATATTATTATGATTCCGTTTAAATGGTTCATCAAGATTCAGGTACAGCTAACTGATGCGACTCTGTTGCATTGGAAGCGCCCTCCCTGACGAATGTCGACTCGTAAAACGTTACGTCAGAATTTCCTCTGAGGGTCAAATAGTCCCCTCAAGACCCTTAGATAAATAATCCTATTGGCGAAATTTTTCAGGTGATATGTGACATAAATAGTCTTAAAAACTAGGTACCTTTACGATTTATTTATTTATTTTTTATTTATTTATTTTACAATTCTTATAATTGTTACTATTAGAGTCATAAATTATATAAAATTTACGAATTCACGATAATAATATAAAAGTTTGTTAAATAAGATATAAATTTTAAATGGCACAAAGATGTACTTTTCCCCCAGACCTGCGTACTTTTGAATAAAACTCATTTTTTTTTCGACTTTTATAAATGAATAAATGCACAACTCACCTTCAGGCCAGTTGTCGTAGACATGCAGCGCGATGTCGCCGGCGGAGTCGACAGGGTTGAACGAGAACTCTTTCGTCTTGCCGGATACCAGGATAAGCCGCAAGTTTATCTGCAACAACACACACATAAATTACATTACGATACAACAAATAGCAAAACAAATAATATAACATGAACAGACTAGATACGTCCTAGGCACGGGCCACACGGTCAACTGGAGGGAATATGGTGCGTACTCCGCCAAGTTTCTACACTGCGGATATGGTAGGTGGGTTTAGGTGTTTAGGCTAGTAACCGTATAGCCGAGCCATTTGGTTCGGTCACTAGCCTAAACACCTGAATAAGGCTATCAATTAGAAATGGTTGTCAAATAGCAATTTCTTCGGTGCTACCTTAGGATGAAAGAAATAGCAATATATTAAAGAGTTAAAGAAAATGTTGTGCCACATAATACATAATAACTGATAAATTGAGATCACTCCCGCGACCGGATGTAAAAACTGGTTTGGAAATAACAATGAAAAAAATATAATGCTATGGCGCTATCCCACCTTTTTTGTTAAGTCATGTTGACGTAAATGGAATATTGAGAGAAAAGTCGTAATATATCATAATAATGATAATGTAGTCATGGTCATTTTTAAGATTGTACAATGAAATGTATCAATGGCATTGAATGCATACCGTTACGCAATATAAGGTCCCTCTATTATAAATGTCTGATACGTACCTACGATATATTA